>NC_064471.1:1775418-2456642 GCF_023343835.1 Lagopus muta
TGGGTAGCTTTAGCTGTCCTTATGCCAGGGCTGTTGCTGGGAATAGGTATTATAACTATTAGTATAGTTATCGGTATTGTAAAATGCTTACTTAACAAAATGTCCACTACTGTCTTGCTTGCACAATAGGAAAAAGGGAGAATGGTTGTCCGCAGCTCGCAGAACCCATGAAAAGAATGGTGTTAGGATGAGAAATGATGAGAGACTGAAACCAGGCTTGAAATGACTATGAACTCATAATGATTGGTATTGTGTACTTCTTATTGTTTGGTATTGCTTTGTAACTTGTATTGAAAATAGCAACAGTAGTAATGGTTGTTGTGTGTTTTTATTTTTTTTTTTTTTTAGTAATAGATTGAATGTGAATTAACGGGATTTAATGTTACCAATGCTGGAATCTATGGGAGTAGCTATTTTCATGTATTAGTAGTGCTAAGACAAAACCTGGAAAATAATCCCAAGCAAAGGGGTGACCCTGTATTATAGAATGATTAACTCTCTTTCATCGCACTAATCAAGCATTTAAAATATAATTATGCAACACCTGAGACAAAGGTGCATGCTAAGAGAGCTAACCTTGATAGTTTATTATGTTTTGCAAGCAGGTGTTCCACTTGGGCTCTGTATCACGCACTGGCCATGCGGATGCAGTGTACAAATGGAAAATACCCTTCATACCCCAATAAGAATAAAAGCAAGAGAGAATCTGTGATGGGTGAGAGAGGAAAAGTGCACCTTGAAGCAGGGGGTGCCCTGCTGGCACTGCCTATCGCATTCACCACCACTGTGTTCTTTCTCTTTTTCTGCAGATTGTTGGTTCTCAAGGGTCAGTAAGTAATAATGCCCCTAGTTCTATGTGGCATTTGTAGTTAACTGAATGGGCTGGGGCAGTCACCAGGGTCCACAGGGGCCCCTTGGCCCCTGAGAAACCATGGCAACAAATGTCTTGAAGATAAGGGAGAAGAACAGGATAGACCAAATAAGGAGGAAACAAGATATGCCACATGTCCATTGGTCAGAGATAACTGTAGTAGCCCTAAGGCATGGGGAAAGTTTTAAGAAGGATGTGCTCCTTGCAATTAACGCCATTTTGCCGCTCACCATATTGGTGTCATGAAAAGTGTGCAAAACTGACCGGGGCTGTCGGAACACTTTCACAAGGAGACTTCAGTCAGGGTCGCCGAAACAAAGGCGACAGGCATTCAAAAGTTGCCCAACTATTAACTCTCTATTAGCCCAAAGGCATTATCACGAGCACTCTAAAAGCATCTGCTGTACAAATCTTAGTGATCTTTCAAAATCCATGTATCTGAATACATTGAAGTTGAAGATCTCTTTCAAGGCAGTGAGAGATTAACACGGAATGGGGCCCTCTGGGATTTATTTCCAGGTTGCAGTTTGGGCTGCAGACCAAACATGTGTTTGTTCTTTTTAGTAGGTTAACAGTATTTCTTGTCATGATGCTATATTTGCCTTGTCTCCTTTCTCACACTTAGTATCATCAATTGAGGCCTTGATTGAGTTATAATGATTGCATTATTAATATAATTAATGTTATTATGTTATAGTATGGTAGAAGTTTGCGAATAAACAAAAAAGGGGGAAATGTGGGAATGTAAGAAAAAACTGTTCAGAGCAGCAGCTGTGGAGCAAGATAAGCAGCATGAGAACCAAGGACACCTTTAGAAGAAGAAAGAACATCTCACGGCTGTGGCTAAGCACCTGCGTGAAAGGTTGAAGAGTGTTTTGCAGAATGCTTTGTTAACATGTGTAAATAGAGTAATGCTTAACAGTAAAGCAGACTGAGAGCTTTTAACCCCATTGGTGTGCTGTTATGTCTCTAGCACGTCCTGAGAGTCCAGAGACTTCGCCGCACTTGTTCAATTATTCTTACCCCTGCTTTTGGGGGTTTATTTGGAAATTTTTTATTTTCCTCCAGCTGCTGCGATAGCTGGAAAAGAGGACATGACTGGGCTGGTGATCAGTTATTACAAATTGAACCCCACCCCACATTAAATCATTAAACATATGTTTCTGGGATACCTGTATGGGTCCTGACTGAGATGTCTGTAGGGTGGGTCTCCAAGGTTTAGTTATAGGGAAGACCTCTGCCCTTTCTAATGTCTGGATATTGTGCCTGGTTTATAGGCACTCTTTCTCCTTCATCAGCCACTCCTCCAGTGGCAACCCCACCAGTCTATCTTGGAGGCCACTCATCTGGTGGATCCTGGCTCCGCCCTTTCTGGTCACTCAGGTGCATTGCATTCCCCTGAGCTCCCCTGGACTGGCACTGCCTATCTACTGCGTGCTCAGTCATTATTTCAGTTCTTGATTTGGAATTTCCAGTACAAGAGTGTACCTCCTCTGCTAAATGGGAAAGGAGAACTGGCTACAACAGACAGGGAAGAGTGAGGTACTCAGTGAGTCCTTTGCTTCAGTCTTCATTGGCAGCCAGGATTCTCACATTCCTGAATCTGAACCTCTTGGTGGGAACTAGAGAGCAAACTCCTCTCTACTGTAAAGGTGGAGGCAAGTCCAAGACTGACTCTTGAATCTGAATGTGTACAAGTTCATGGGGCTGGATGACATGCATCCCAGGGTCTGGAGGGAACTGGTTAATGCAGTTGCTGATTTGCTCTCCATCGTATTTTAAAAGTTGTGGCTGTCAGGTGAAGTCCCATGTGGCTAGAAAAAGGGAAACATCACTCCCATTTACAAGAAAGGGAAGAAAGGGCTGTAGTGACCGTGCCCAGGTGGAGTCTGTAATCTTCAAGAATGCAGGCCTGGCAAAAAGCAGAGCTAGGACCCTGTGCTTCAGGACAGCAAACTTCTTGCTGCTCAGGGAACTGCTGAGTGGGATCCCCTGGGAAACTGTCCTTAAGGTCATGGGTACAGAACAGAGATGGCAGCTCTTTAAGGACACCCTTCTGAGAGTGCAACAACTCTCCATCCCCCAGTAGAAGTCGAGCAAGGGAGACAGGTGACCGTTGTGGCTGTGCAAGGACCTGCAACTTAAACTGAGGGAAAAGAGGGAAATGTATAGAAAGTGGAAACAGGGTTGTGTAGCCTGGTAGGTATGGAGGGCTGTTGTCCGTGTGTGTAGAGATAGGATTAGGAAAGCCAAGGCACAGATGAAGCTGACCTTGGCGAGGGATGTGAAAGATAACAACAAGGGGTTCTACAGGTACATAGGCAGGAGGAGAAAGGCCAAGGAGGGTGTTCCCCCTCTGATAAATAAAGATGGAGAACTGGCTTCCTCAGACAGAAAAAGCTGAGGTACTCAGTGAGTGCTTTGCCTGAGTCTTCATGGGTGGTCAGGCGTCCCATGCCTGCCAGGACACTGAACCTCTAGGCGAGGGTGTGGGGAGTGAATTGCGTCCCACTGTAACAGTGGAACAAGTCTGAGACCTCCTCATGAAATTGAACGTGTATAAGTCCATGGGGCCAGATAATATCCATCGTAGGGTTCTGAAAGAGATGGCTGATGTGGTTGCTGAGCTGCTCTCCATCATATTTGAAAAATCATGGCTGTCTGGTGAAGCCCCCGGTAACTGGAAAAAGGGAAATATTATTCCCATTTTTAAGAAAGAGAGAAAGTAGGACCTGGGGAATTATAGGCCGGTGAGCCTGACCTCTGTGCCTGGGAAGATCATGGAGCAGATCCTCCTAGAAGCTATGTTAAGACACATACGAGACAAAGAGGTGATTTGAGACAGCCAGAATGGCTTCACCAAGGAAAGATCTTGCCTGACCAATCTGGTGGCCTTCTACGATAGAGCGACGGCATTGGTGGACAGGGAAAGGGTGATGGATGTCATCTTCCTGGACTTCTGCAAAGCCTTTGACATGGTCCCTCACCACATCCTTCTCTCTAAATTGGAGAGGTATGAATTTGAAGGATGGACTGTTCAATGGATTACAAATTGGTTGGCTGGTTGCAGCCAAAGGATTGTGATTAATGGTTCTGTGTCAGGGTGGAAGCCAGTCCCTCAGGGGTTGGTCTTGGGTCCAGTGCTCTTTAACATCTTCATCAATGACATAGACAATGGCATCGAGTGCACCCTCAGCAAGTTTGCAGATGACACCAAGCTGAGTGGTGCAGTTGATACATTGGAAGGAAGGGAAGCCATCCAGAGGGACCTGGACAGGCTGGAGAAGTGGGCCCATGTAAATCAAATGAGGTTCAATAAGGCCAAGTGCAGGGTTCTGCACTTGGGTCAGGGCAATGCCAGGTATTTATACAGACTGGGGGAAGATGTCCTTGAGAGCAGTCCTGTGGAGAAGGACTTGGGGGTCCTGGTGGAGGAGAAGCTGGATGTGCGCTTTCAGCCCAGAAGGCCAACTATGTTCTGGGCTGTATTAAAAGAGGAGTGACCAGCAGGGAGAGGAAGGTGATTGTCCCCCTCTGCTCAGCTCTTGTGAGACCCCATCTGGAGTACTGCATCCAGGCCTGGGGCCCCCAGCACAGGAAGGACGTGGAGTTCTTGGAGCGGGTCCAGAGGAGGGCCACTAAGATGATCAGAGGACTAGGGCACCTCTCCTATGAGGAAAGGTTGAGGGAACTGGGCTTGTTTAGCCTGGAAAAGAGAAGGCTCTGAGGAGACCTCATTGTGGCCTTCCAGTACTTGAAGGGAGCATATAAACAGGAAGGGGAATGGGTGTTTATAAGCATGGATAGTGATAGGAGAAGGGGGAATGGTCTTAAACTGAGACAGGGGAGGTTTAGGTTAGATATTAGGAGGAAGTTTTTCAATCAGAGGGTGGTGACTCACTGGAACAGGTTGCCCAAGGAGGCTGTGGATGCCCCATCCCCGGAGGCATTCAAAGCCAGGCTGGATGTGGCTCTGGGCAGCCTGGTCTAGTGGTTGGTGACCCTGCCCTTGGCATGGGGGTTGAAACTAGATGAGCATTATGGTCCTTTTCAACCCAGGCCATTCTATGACTCTATGATTCTTTGATTGTTAGATAGGGGAAAGGGCTTGGATCCTAGTTGGGCCTCAAAACATAAAAGTGAAATTCTAGTGTAATAAAATCCAACTAGAGGTTCTGAGAGCCTCATATTCTCTAGAAATAAGGCCTGTAATAACTCAAAAGAAAAGAAAATCCAGGATGGACCAGCAGAGTTGGCACCTGAAAAGTGCCCCCTGCCCACACCACACTAGATGTGCCCATACACAGCCGCTGAACTTACGGATTTTATGGAATGATTTAAACAAAAACCCCGAGACAGCATACGAGTCTGGCTTTTGAGATTACGGAACACAGGGGCTTAAAGTGTGTTAATTAATGGGCCTGTGATTTCCAAATTTTCATCCATTACTACATATCCAGCCCTTAGTCAGAGGCTGTATGCAATAGTAATACATATGGAGGAGAACCATTCTCTAATTCAATGGATATTGGCAGCATGTACAATTCCATCGCCAAAAGGAAGTGAGGTACCAATAAATACCATTTTATGGACCTCAGTTGAGTAACCCCAAAATTATATCAGAGAACTAGGGATGAAGGAGGCCATTTATGATGACACATTTGAGAATCCTGACCTGGTTAAGATCTCAGCAGGGATGGGAGACCACATACTACAACACGCCCTTCCCCACCAGTATGGCACACTGGCGTCTATACTAAACCCTTTAGTGGTCTTGGAGGCCATCATCCAACAAGCTGCCCAATTTGTGTCTGACTTGGGGGAGATAGAGTGCCTTTGGACAAGATGCAATATCCAAATATTGGAAGGGACAGAGGTCCTCCCATAAATAAAACCAGGTGTTGTGGTTTTGTGATTTTTTCTTGTCAATATTCCACATTTGTCAATGCTTTATGGGATGGTTTGGCCCGGTTCTGTGACTAGTGGGGTGGGGGACCCAAAGATAAGTGCCCCGGAAAAGAGAAACAGTGTGGGTGGTACTCGGGCTACAGTGGGTGGTAGTTACAGGGGATGGTTCAGAGAATCATAGAATCATAGAATCACAAGGTTGGAAATGACCTATAAGTTCATCTACTCTAACCGTCTCCTCGTCACCATTGCCACCACTAGCACTAAACCATATCACGCAGCACGTCATCCAGACGCCTCTTGAACACTGCCAGGGACAGCGACTCCACCACCAGCCTGGGCAGAAATTCCAGTGCCTGACCACTCTCTAAGATAAATACTTCTTCCTTATGTCTAATATAAACCTCCTCTGATACAACTTGCAGCCATTACCCTGTGTCCTGCTCGTTGCCTGGGAGAAGAGGCCAAATCCCTCTTCACCACAACCTCCCTTCAGGAGGTTGTAAAGTGCAATGAGGTCTCCCCTGAGCCTCCTCTTCTCCAGACTAAACAATCCCAGATCCCTCAGCTGCTCCCCATAAGAACTGTGCTCCAGATCCCTCACCAGTTTTGTTGCCCTTCTCTGGACACGCTCCAGGACCTCAAAATCTTTCCTGTAGGAAGGAGCCCAAAACTGAACACAATACTCAAGGTGCGGCCTCACCAGTGCTGAGTAGAGGGGGATGATCACCTTGTCATGGTTCTATGTTGTTTTTTTTTTTTTTTGTTTTGGGGTTTCAGTATTCCACATCAAAACATCATGTAGTGTACAGGGTATTAAAGTGTTAATGCCCCAATTCCAGGTCCCTATCCCTGTACATTACAGAAGTCACGGGATCTGGCCCTTCTGGGGGGGGGTGGGGGGTGCTCTCTTGCTGCCTTGCAGTGGGTGCTGGAGGGTGCTTTCCTTTCTGATTTATTAATTATCTGATTTATTAATCTCAATTTCAATTAAATTGTATATATTGTGTTATCTTGTATTCCCATATTATAGTACAATAATTTTTCCTCCATAGATTGCTGCTGCTGCTCTTTTCCTCCCTTCCTTCCTTCCCATTTTTGTGGGACTGGGGTGGGGGGGGAGGGCAGAGGCCTGTTGCCCTTATCACGGACATAGATTGATCTAGTAAACTCCGTGACAACCTCCCTGCTCCTGCTGGCCACACTATTTCTAATGCAGGCCAGGATGCCGTTGGCCCTCTTGGCCACCTGGGCACACTGTTGGCTCATGTTCAGCCCAGCATCAACCAACACCCCCAGGTCCTTCTCTTCTTCACACTCATCCAGCTACTCATCCCCAAGCCTATAATGCTGTATGGGGTTGTTGTGCCCAAAGTGCAGGACCAGGCACTTGGCCTTGTTGAACCTCATCCCATTCAACTCAGCCCAGCGGTCCAGCCTGTCTAAATTCCTCTGAAGGGCCGCCCTACCCTCAGGCAGATTGACACCACCTCCCAGCTTGGTGTCATCTGCAAACTTGCTGAGGGTGCACTCAATGCCCTCATCTAGGTCATCAATAAAGATATTAAACAAGATGGGCCCCAGTACCGAGCCCTGGGGGACACAACCTGAAACAGGTCGCCAGCTGGACGTCACTCCATTCACCATAACCCACTGGGCATGGCCCTCTAGCCAGTTCCTTACCTAAAGAAGTGATTATCTGTTCAGACCACTGGCAGCCAGTTTCCCCAGAAGAAGCCTGAGAGGGACCGTGTCAAAGGCTTTGCTGAAGTCTAGGAAGACTACATCAACAGCCCTTCCCTCGTCTACCAGACTGGTCACCCAGTCGTAGAAGGAGATGAGGTTGGTCAAGCACGACCTGCCTTTCACAAACCCGTGCTGGCTGGTCCGATCCCCTGGACACTGCGTACATGCTGTGCAATCTCATCCAAGATGATTTGCTCCATAACCTTCCCTGGTACTGAGGTCAGGCTAACAGGCCTATAGTTCCCCAGATCCTCCTTACGGCCCTTCTTGAAAATGGGAGTCACATCAGCAAGCCTCCAATCCTCTGGGACCTCACCAGCTAACCAGGAGCGTTGATAGATGGCTGAGAGGGGCTCAGCAGTCACCCCTGCTAACTCCCTCAGCACCCGAGGGTGCAGCCCATCCAGTCCCATGGACTTGTGACAGTCCAGACGGAGGAGGAGCTCTCTGACTGACTCCACGGGAATTGCTGGGGGCAATTCTGGGTGGTGCTTAACAGGTCATGGGTTCACGGAGCGGTCACATGTCATGCTATATAACCAGCTGTTGTGCAGCAATAAATCAGCACTTGAGCTACACCCTATGTTGCGTTTCTCTTGTGTCCCTGCACTCGGTGAGGTGCAGATGGTAGGGGCACTGATGTGGTGTTGCCAACCGGGCAGGGTTGCGAGGAGGTTGGCAACAATTGGTGACCACGACGTGAACTGGTGTGTGCACATGGGTAGGGGATGGCAGTTCACAATAAGACTTCTATGCAGCCGGTGGTGAGTATGCTGAAGATGCTGGGAAAGTACGGACTGCTTATCCCATAGGAATTTACATAAGACGGCAGAGGAGTTGTGGGAAGGAGTGAAAGAACGAATAAAGGGTGTAGCGGATAATGCTACCACCTTAAGGAGCTTGGAGCAGGCATTTAAGACAGCAGGAATGGAAGTGCAGTGTTGGCAGATGGCTCGGGAATTGGTGTTAAGTCAGCTTGGGGAGTGTCATGGTTCTATGTTTTTGTTTTTGTTTTTTTATTTTATGGTTTCAGTATTCCACATCAAAACATCATGTAGTGTACGGGGCATTAAAGTGTCACTGCCCCTATCCCAGGTACCTATCCCTGTACATTACAGCAGTCACGGGATCTGACCCTTCCGGGTGGGGGGGGGGCGCTCTCTTGCTGCCTTGCAGTGGGTGCTGGAGGGTGCTCCCACTGAATGGGACTCATTTCAAAAATTCTCTTGTAAATACTTGCGCCAAAGATCATGGCATTGAGTGGATTTACCATATTCCCTGTCATGCACTAGCCTCTGGTAAAATTGAATGTTACAATGGATTGTTAAAAATGATGCTAAAAGCACTGGGTGGCGGAACATTTAAGCACTGGGAGAAGCATTTGGCAGAAGCCTCCTGGTTAGTCAATACCAGAGGATCTATCAATCGTGATGGTCCTAACCAATCCAGTTCCCTACATATCGTACAGGGAGATAAATCCCCATTGTACATGCAAAGAACATGTTAGGAAAGGCAGTTTGGGTTCCCCCAACCCAAACTCCCAACTCCCTTCCGGGTGGGGGGTGCGCTCTCTTGCTGCCTTGCGGTGGGTGCTGGAGGGTGCTTTCCTAGCTGTTCCAAGCTTTTCAGGTTTGACTCGGTCCTGGGAACTCTCTCTCTCTCATCTTGTCTGGTTTATTAATCTCAATTTCAATTAAATTGTATTATATTGTGTTATTTTGTATTCCAATATTATAGTAAAATAAGTTTTCCTCCATAGATTGTTGCCGCTGCTCTTTTCCTCCCTTCCTTCCTTCCCATTTTTGTGGGACTGGGGTGGGGGGGGGAGGGCAAAGGCCTGTTGCCCCTGTCACGGACATAGATTGATCTGGTCAACTCCGTGACAGGGAGGAAGGTGAGGAGTCAGGGAAGGAGCCTGTGAAGGGGGGGAGGAGGATGTTGAACAGGGTAGCAGGGCAGAGTCAGAGGCTGGGCAACAGCAGGAGGAGTTGGGGGTGGATACACCTGGAAGGAGCGGTGGGGCTGGGGGAGTTGCACAGAGGGGGGGGGAGGGTGGAGGATGATGTGCCTTGGGTGACGCCTATATGGCTTCCTCGTGGCATCTAATTGGAGGATTACTGGGGCTTCGCCAGCGTTCACGTATGTCCCTGGCACGGTGCCTATGCCCACCACTGTTTCAGTGATGGTGCCTACGGCCCCTCCCCCGTATGCTAGGGGGAGTGCTGTGGGGGCAGAGGCAGCTGCTCACAGTTGCAGTGGAAAGGTTGGGGGCAGGAGCAACCGGGGCCAATGATTGGAGGAGAAGGGGCCAGGCAGGAGGAACAGGAGATGACTGTAGAGGAGGCTGTGGTTGCACGAACAGCAGCCCAGCAGGCAGCTATCATGTAAGATACAGGAGACGGTAAAAGAAATGAGTGTAGTTGCCCGATGAGCTGAGTAGGCAGCAAAGAGGGCAGCATTGACCACCAGAAGTGCTACCTTAAATGATGCCCTGCAAGAAGCTGGAAGGGAGTGGCTTATCAAGGCTAAGAACTGTGTATTGATGGGCTGTCAGCTGCGGACCATTAAGCCTGATGCACCCCCGCCCTCAGCAGCTTTTCTGGTTTTGGTGGGTCCAGATGGGACCCGTCAATGGAATCCTGTAGATTATAAAGTTCTGTTGCAGTTGAGATCAGCTATTCAGTCAGAAGGGATATCAGGATCAGGAGCACAAATGATGTTAGATACCATTGTGACATCAGGACTGCTAATGTTTGACTGGTGGCAGATGACCAGGACCGTCTTAACACCGGCACAATGTACAGTGTGGGAGCAACAGGTAAGGACTCAGGCAGAGGCGACTATTATACAAGCGCAGAAGGCTATTACTAAAGACAGAACGGCTGCTGAACTTTTACCTGTTTGGTACCAAATAACGGAAGGACTTAAATTCGACAAGGAAGAATTTCTTTAGACTATTCCCTATCACCCTCTCTCCCACCCCCACCGCTGCCCCTTGCTGCAGAAAGCAGCCCTGGTCCGGATTCGATCCGTGGCTCCGACCTCACCCCTGACCACGGAGAAGAGAAATCACAACCTCACCCCATTGCTGCTGCCCTCGGCTCTGCCCCTGCCACTCATCCCATCACTGCTGCCTTTGGCCCTGCCCACAACACTCGTCCCACTGCCATCCTCAGCTCTGCTCCTGGCGCTCATCCCATTGCTGCCGCCTTTGGCCCGGCCCACGATGCTCGCTGTGATGCTGCAACCCCCACCCCGCCCACATCGCCTACTCCTTCGTCTCTGCAGCCTGCATGTAACTTGGTTAAAGAAAATAACGGACTTGCATATACTTCTAAGGCTACACAAATTCTCCTCCAAGAATGGGGGATTAGACATATTACAGGCATTCTTCATTCTCCCACTGGACAAGCTATCATTGAGCATACTCATCTAACATTGAAATCTATTCTTAATAAACAAAAAGGGGGAATACGGGAGACACACCTCAAGAAAAATTATGGACTGGCCCTATGTGGATTCCAGCATGATACATTCGGCCTCATCTCAAGGCAGAAAATAGTATCCAGCCTTTATAATGACTGGGACTGTGTGCTTCTTATTTATTGGTATTGCTTTGTAACTTGTTATATTGGAAATAGCAGCAGCAGTAGTAATAGTATGATATAGTGGGTAATTTTCCTGTTATCAATATAGTCTCAAGAATGTCTAATAACTCTAATTATCTAGGTGGTTGTGTGCTTCTTTTATTTTAATAGCAGATTGAATGTGAATTAAACAGGATTTAATGTTACCAGTGCTGTGATCTACGGGAATAGCTCTTTTATTGTATTGGTAATGCTTGGTTATGATGGTATCAGCCTATCAATTAGTTTTTTCTTGATTTGCAAAGACAAAACCTGGAAAGGAATCCTAGGCAAAGGAATAACCCTGTATTATAGAATGATTAACTCTCTTTCATTGCGCTAATCAGGATTTTTAAAATATGACCACGCAGCACCTGAGGGAAAAGCGCATGCTAAGAGAGCTAACCTTGATAGTTTATTATGTTTTGCAAGTAGATGTTCCACTTGGGCTCTGTATCACCCACTGGCCATGCAGATGCAGTGTACAAATGGAAAATACCTTTTGGACCCTGACAAGAATAAAACAAGAGAGGATCTGTGATGGGTGAGAGAGGAAATCGTACCTTGAAGGAGGGGACTCCCTGCTAGCACTGTCTATTGCATTCACCACCACCATGTTCTTTCTCTCTCCTTTTCTGCAGGTTGTTGGTTCTTGAGGGTCAGTAAGTAACAATGCCCCTAGCTCTATCTGGCATGCAAATGTTGTCCGACTATTAACTCTCTATTAGCCTAAAGACATAGTCATGAGCACTCTAAAAGAATCTGTTGTACACATCTTAGTGACCTTTTAAAATCCATATGTATGGGAACTGCTGAGTCACAGCCTGAACTGCTGATGAGTGAGCAATGAGTCAGCCAAAGGAGCACAGGTGAAGGCAATTTACCTGTGCTGCTGGAAGGGGTGGAGCCTGGCTCCACCTCTCCTAGACCCATTTAAGAGCTGGCTACCAGAGGGGAAGGTTCTCTTCTGGAGATCACCTCTCTTGGTGTCTTCTGGTGAGCTCAATCGAAGGGTAAGCTCTTCCACTTATTCTCTTTTGTGATCGTTGTTTACTTTGCCTAATTCTCTTGATTATATTGAGTTTATAACATCTTGATATCTATTGATTATACAATTATATTGTGGTTATAGCATCTTGATTATACATTTGGCGAGCCAGGCAGGCTGAATATACTAAAATTAACATCATGTCTTTTCTATGGGATTTCTATAAATGGGTCAAGGGGGAGAACAATACTCCTCTAGAGAAAATGATTCCAGGGCAGATCCCAGGATTTGAGGGATCACCCTATTATGGGTTAGCTGCTATCATTGAAAAATGGGGTCCCTTACGCGTTATGGGCAATATCTCCCCATATCGCATGGCGGACTATTTTCAAGGACTTGGCAAGGATGTCCTCACTACTAAAGAAAAACAACTGGCTGTCTCCATGGTGGTATGGCCATTATTAAGTGCCTTAAATCATGCAGATATAAGAAATAATACTTTAGAAACTGAAAATCAGCTTTTGAAAAACCGCATTAAAAAGCTGGAGCACGGACTTGGCGTTTTAACAGGGAAGAAGCCAATTCTACATCTTCCTGTAGGCCAAATTCGTAACATTTCAATACATTATGACCAGACTCCTGAATCAACAGACTTCGTTGATCAGGAGAACAAGAAATCCAAATCAGACCTTGAATGTCCAATTCTGACTGATCCACTGGAAGTCTGTCCTTTTGTAACCCAGAAAAAAAAAAAGTACAGGACAGACCGGCAGGGGTGCCGCCTGATCAATGGCCCCCTGCCCAGACTCATTTACACGTAACGGCTCAGCCATACACGGCAACAGAATTAATGGACTTAGTACAACGATTTCGGCGGAAGCCTAGACAAAGTGTGCCGGCTTGTTTATTGAGACTATGGGATTCTGGGGCAGAAAGTGTCTTGGTGAATGGCCCAGAAATAGCCAAGTTGGCCACCATGACCATCCATCCTGCTCTCAGACAGAGGTTATACGTAGGTAATCAATATTGTGATGAAAACCATTCCATACTAGAATGGTTAATGGCGGCCTGACGTATGGTATGGCCAAATAAATCAGACATACCTTTACATACAGGTATGTGGTCCTCCATGGAGGACCTTCAAAACTATATCCACGTACTGGGTGTAAGAGAGGCTGTCTATGAAGATACATTTGATGGCCCTGATATGGTTAAATTTTCAGCAGGGATGAGAGATGTAATTTTACAGCAAGCTCCCTCCCATCTGTACGGCACCCTAGTCTCCATATTAAATCCCCTTGTAGCATCAGAAGCCATAGTCCAGCAGGCTGCCCAGTTAGTTGCCGACCTGGGAGAAACAGAACGCCTGCGGACTAGGCGCAATATTCAGTTTTTGGAGGAAGCGGAGGTCCTGCCAGTAAATGTCATGGTTTTATGATTTTTGGTCATCAGTATTCCACACCATAACATCATGTAATGCACTGGGGGTGGGGTTTGATATCTGCCGAATGTTCGTCCATCGGAGAAGAACTACATTTCCCCAGGAGACTTTGCGGTCAGCAAGGGGATATAACTCCAAGTAAGGTCACCTGATCCTTCTTCTTCGCTGTCTGCGCTTCGCCATCTGCACTTCGCCGTCTGTACTTCAGTCACTCAACTGGACTGCACTTCTCACCCCAGCATTGTGGTGAGGTCTATACAATTCAAACAGACTCTCTCTCTCTCTCTCTCTCTCTCATTGTATTTTACTAATACTATATTTAGTAAAATCATTTGTTTCACCTCAGATCAGTGCTGTTGTTTTCAAGTATTTTGGGGTCCCCTGCTTCCCCTTTCCCAGAGGCGCGGATCTGCAGATCCCTCCGCCCTGCTGGTCACGGAACTGGGCCGGACCAGACCATGAACCGTTGACATTTTTGGTGGAGAATGCGGGCAGCAGTTGCTTTCTAGCTGTTTAGACTCTCTGCTCTCGGAGAGTTCCGTTGGTAAAGCTTATCTGTTTCACTGCTACTCTCTGAAAACGTGACCTTGAAAACTCCAGGCGGACTGCCAGTATCGTAGAATATTTGTAAACTCTGAGCTTTACTATCTTGCCTCTTTAAAAAAAAAAAAAAAAAAAAAAAAAAGCTTTCTGTAGTGAAACTTACTCTTAAAGGGCTGCACGCTGCTGCCTCTTCTTTCCTAATGCTCAAAACATACTGGGCATTAATTAAGCTTGCCACCTTGCTCTATGGAGCAATCGGCTTATACAATCAAATGAAAACATGGGTGGAAATATGGACCTGGCACGTTCGTACAATGTGGCTTACAATTCCGGAGACAGCTGCCAATTTTACAGGACTGGGATTTTTTAAGGTTTCCAGTCTCACCTTTCAGCCTGTAGTGCAGTTCTTGAATGAACACCTAGTCGCATTACTAATCTCCCTGAATGTATTGCTCATCATTTCGCTCAGTATTAGTATTGTATTTTGAGGATGTCCTCCCCAAAACCAGAGAATACTGAGTGGCAGGGAGTGTGGAAAGGTCTGGGAAAGACTTAAGACAAATGGAAATCTTCAGTCTCATGGAACTTTACTCCAGAACACCTGAAAGACCCTGAGAGTCTAAACAGCTATTTAAGGCAGGAATGTTGCGGCTCAGGCAGTTCTGAGGAGGCACATATGATTTGGGGCCTGGCTAATGCTTATCGGGCCTTATTCAATACTGTCCTGGAGAGAGAGAGAGCTTCTGAAATTGAAAGGGAGAGTCTCAGGGAAACAGTTCAAAATGAGCGAGAGAGTCTCCTGCTCCAGAGGAAAAACCTCCGATCTGAGAGAGATGCCCTCCGAATTGGAAGAGACTCCCTGCAATCCAAACTCAACAATCTTCAATCTCAACAACACACTCTCCAATCTGAGCTAGATCCTGTCATAATCGAACGAAACAAGCTCCAAGCTGAACTGGAGGATGAGAGCATTGGAACCGACCAACCTGATCAACCACAAGAGGCACCACAATCGATGTCAGTTGCCCCTGTAAGAGGACGGAAAACAAAGCGAATCTGGACTCAGTTAGAAGAGAAGAAAGAGGAGGAAAGAGGTCCAGAGGAGTGGCTCCGAGGTCCAAGAGAAGCACCTCTGAGTCCAGGGGAGGGGCCCTCAGTAAGACCACGGTCACCAACACCTACAAGGGCAAGAAGTCCTGGAAGAGCAAGAGGTGAGCAAGATATCGTTACCTTTGTGGATCGATTTCTGAAAATGAATGAAATTTGAAGTCTGAGAAAAGACTTCTCACGCCACCCAAATGAGCCTATTGCTACTTGGTTACTTCGATGCTGGGACAATGGGGCCAACAGTGTGTGGCTAGATAGTAGAGAAGCTCGCCAACTGGGTGGCATTGCTAGGGACTCAGCCATTGACAGAGGTATTAGTACATGCCAGAACCAGGCCTTCACCCTCTGGAAGCGGATGTTGTTAGCTGTAAAAGAAAGATACCCCTTCAAAGATGATCTGATGCCCGAGAAGAAGAAATGGGCTGATTTGGAAGAAGGCATCCGTTATTTGAGAGAATGTGCTGTGGTGGAAACACTACATAGCCCCGATTTCATTCCTGATGAGCCAGACCAAGAGCATGATCCTGAGAGAGCCAGGTGTACACCAAACATGTGGCGTACATTCACAAAGACTGCACCAGAATGGTACGCCAGTACATTTGCAGCAATGTATGGCAGAGGGGAAAGAAGACCCCTTATAAATGAGTTGGTTAATAAGCTTCAAGACTTTGAGTTACATTTAAGCCCTCTACGAGCTTGTGTTTCAGCCATTGAAAAAGTAGCTGAAAAGCTGGACAGAATGGAGAACAAACAAGAAGATATAATAGACAAACTATCAATTATGCCTGATGCCGATGAATACATGGTGGTAACAGATACATCCAATGAGGAACAGAATTCCCAAAACAGCCTACTTGAGGAGCTAGCCAACTTGATTTCTTCCCAGTCAGTGTCATCCAACGTCTCAGCTATCAAAAGAAGACGTCCTCCTGCTCGAACAAGTGACAACAGTAAGACCACGTCACGTTTTGCCTTGTGGCATTACCTACGCGACCATGGAGAGGATACGAAGAAGTGGCATAAGCAACCTACTCCTGCACTTCAAGCAAGGGTAAAAGAGTTACAAGACAAATCAACCACCAAGGTGAACTTCTCCAGAAAGGTGATTGCTCCAGTTGCTGCAGACAACAGAGGTAACAAATAGAGGGGCCCTGCCCCCAGCCAGGGGGGGGAAAGGGATAATAGAGTTTATGGGACTGTGTGGATTAGATGGCCTGGTACATCAGAACCACAGAAATATAAGGCCCTGGTGGATACTGGTGCACAGTGCACTCTAATGCCCTCGAGTCACCAAGGGACAAAATCAATTTATATTCATGGGGTGACAGGAAGTTCCCAAGAACTGTCTATGTTGGAGGCCGAAATCAGCCTCACTGGTAAAGACTGGCAAAAGCACCCTATTGTGACTGGCCCAGGGGCTCCATGTATACTTGGTATCGATTACCTCAGAAGGGGATATTTTAAGGATCCCAAAGGGTATCAATGGGCCTTTGGAATAGCTGCTGTAGACACAGAAGGTGTTAAGCAGTTGTCTGTTCTGCCTGGCCTATCAGAAGATCCGTCTGTTGTGGGGCTGCTACGAGTGGAAGAGCAACAGGTACCGATAGCTACAAAAACGGTGCACAGACGGCAGTATCGCACCAACAGGGATTCCTTGCTCCCCATTCAGAAGTTCATTCATCAATTAGAGAATCAGGGAGTGATCAACAAAACTCACTCGCCCTTTAACAGCCCCATATGGCTAGTGCATAAAGCCAGTGGAGAATGGAGGCTGACGGTGGACTACCATGGCCTGGATGAAGTCACACCCTCATTGAGTGCTGCTGTGCCGGACATGTTAGAACTCCAATATGAACTGGAGTCAAAAGCAGCTAAGTGGTATGCCACTATTGACATTGCTAACGCCTTTTTCTCCATTCCTTTGGCCAAAGAATGTAGGCCACAGTTTGCTTTCACATGGAGGGGCATTCAGTATACCTGGAACCATTTGCCCCAGGGGTGGAAACATAGTCCAACTATTTGTCTTGGGTTGATCTAAGCTGCACTGAAACAGGGAGGTGCTCCTGAGCAGTTACAGTACATTGATGACATCATTGTGTGGGGCAACACAGCAAAGGAAGTTTTTGAGAAAGGAGAGCAAATAATATAGATCCTTCTCCGTGCTGGTTTTGCTATTAAGCGAAGCAAAGTGAAAGGACCTGCCCAGGAAATTGAGTTCCTAGGCATAAAGATGGCCATCGTCACATCCTGACAGATGTGATCGACAAAATCACTGCCATGTCTCCCCCCACTAATAAGAAAGAGACACAATCGTTTCTGGGTGTAGTGGGTTTTTGGAGAATGCATATTCCAAACCACAGCCTCATTGTAAGCCCACTTTATCAGGTGACACGGAAGAAGAATGATTTTGTGTGGGGTCCTGAGCAGCAGCAGGCTTTTGAGCAGATTAAACAAGAGATAGCCCGTGCTGTGGCCCTGGGGCCAGTACGGATGGAACAGGATGTGAAGAACATCCTCTACACTGCTGCTGGAGAGAAAGGCCCCACTTGGAGTTTGTGGCAAAGATCCTCAGGAGAGACCCGAGGCCGACCCTTGGGATTCTGGAGTCGAGCCTACAGGGGGTCGGAGGAGGGCTACACACCAACTGAAAAGGAGATCTTAGCTGCATATGAGGGGGTTCGGGCTGCTTCTGAAGTAGTCGGTACTGAAACACAGCTCCTTCTGGCACCTCGACTGCCAGTGTTGAACTGGATGTTCAAGGGAAAGGTTCCTTTCACCCATCATGCTACTGATGCCACTTGGAGTAAGTGGGCTGCGTTGATTACACAACGAGCACGGATGGGGAACCTCAGCCGTCCAGGAATCCTAGAAGTCATCATGGACTGGCCTGAAGGTGAAAAGTTTGGAACACCACCAGCAGGAGAAGTATCACGTGCTAAAGAAGCCCCACGATACAATGAACTACCAGAGAATGAAAAGAAATATGCCCTGTTCACAGATGGATCGTATCGTATTGTGGGAAGGCATCGCAGATGGAAATCTGCTGTGTGGAGCCCCACGCGACAAGTTGCAGAGGCCACCGAAGGGAAAGGAGAATCGAGCCAATTTGCAGAGGTAAAGGCTGTCCAACTGTCCTTAGATGTCGCTGAACGGGAGAGGTGGCCAATGCTCTATCTTTACACTGACTCATGGATGGTAGCAAATGCCTTATGGGGGTGGTTACAGCAGTGGGAGCAAAATAACTGGCAAAGAAAGGGCAAGCCTATTTGGGCTGCTGACCTATGGAAAGATATTGCTACCCGAACAAAAAATATGGTTATAAAGGTGCGTCATGTAGATGCTCATGTGCCCAAGAGTAGAGCTACAGAAGATCAGCGAAATAACCATCAGGTAGACCAAGCTGCCAGAATTGAGGTGGCTCAAATAGACCTGGACTGGCAGAACAAGGGTGAGTTATTTTTAGCTCGGTGGGCCCATGAGACCTCAGGTCATCAAGGGAGAGACGCAACATAGAAATGGGCCAGAGACCGAGGGGTGGACTTAACTATGGATGCCATTGCACAGGTTATTCATAACTGTGAAACATGTGCCATCATCAAACAAGCCAAGAGGATGAAACCTCTGTGGGAGGAAGGGCGATGGCAAAAGTACAAATATGGGGAGGCATGGAAGGTTGATTATATCACCTTGCCACGATCTCGCAATGGTAAGCATTATGTGCTCACCGTGGTGGAGGCAACAACCGGGTGGCTTGAAACATATGCAGTACCCCGTGCTACTGCCCGAAACACCATATTAGGTCTGGAGAGGCAAATCCTGTGGCGACATGGCACCCCGGAAAGGATTGAGTCAGATAATGGGACTCACTTTAAAAATTCACTTGTGGATACTTGGGCCAGAGAACATGGCATCGTGTGGATTTATCATATCCCCTATCATGCACCAGCCTCTGGTAAGATCGAATGCTACAACGGGTTGTTAAAAACGATGTTGAAAGCAATGGGTGGCGGAACATTTAAACACTGGGAGAAGCATTTGGCAGAAGCCACCTGGCTGGTTAACACCAGAGGATCAATCAGTCGAGATGGTCCTACACAATCCAGCTCCCTACATATTGTAGAGGGCGATAAGGTCCCTGTAGTACATGTAAAGAACATGTTAGGAAAAGCAGTTTGGGTTTTTCCTGCTTCTGGGAAGGGCAAACCTCTTCGCCGAACTGTCTTTGCCCAGGGACCTGGGTCCACCTGTTGGGTGATGCAGAAAAACGGGGATGTTCAGTGTGTACCACAAGGGAATTTGATGTTGGGGGAGTGCTGTCTGTAATCCCATGTGTTAAGCATGATGTAGTGATGTAGAATAAGGGGTGGAATGTCATGGTTTTATGATTTTTGGTCATCAGTATTCCACACCATAACATCGTGTAATGCACTGGGGGTGGGGTTTGATATCTGCCGAATGTTCGTCTGTCGGAGAAGAACTACATTTCCCCAGGAGACTTTGCGGTCAGCAAGGGGATATAACTCCAAGCAAGGTCACCTGATTTCTCTTATTCGCCTGCTCTTTGCTGTCTGCGCTTCGCCGCCTGCGCTTCGCCATCTGCACTTCGCCGTCTGTACTTCAGTCACTCAACTGGACTGCACTTCTCACCCCAGCATTGTGGTGAGGTCTATACAATTCAAACAGTCTCTCTCTCTCTCTCTCTCTCTCTCTCTCTCTCTCATTGTATTTTACTAATACTATATTTAGTAAAATCATTTGTTCCACCTCAGATCAGTGCTGTTGTTTTCAAGTATTTTGGGGTCCCCTGCTTCCCCGTTCCCAGAGGCGCGGATCCGCAGATCCCTCCGCCCTGCTGGTCACGGAACTGGGCCGGACCAGCCCATAAACCATTGACAGTAAATAAAACCAAAATGCTGGCTACTCGAGCTCTTCCATCGGGACCCATAAGGGTATCCCGAAAACAAATGTTTAATGATTTAATTCGGGCTGGGGTCCAATTTGCTAACATCGACCGCCAGCCCAACCATGTCCTTCTCCAGCTCTGGAGACAACTAAAGGACAATCAAAAATTCCAGAGCTACCCTAAGAAATCTAGGTTAAGAGCTATAGAGAGGGTTCCAACAACAACAAGTAACCTAGAAGATTTTATTATTCCAAACAGGAGAAAGAAGCCACCTCAGGTGTCTCGGGCCACAATGCCTGAGCCGTCAGAAGCAAAAGAATTGGCCCTAGCAGAATTCATGGAGTGACAAGGGATGTTAGTCCCCGTTGGGCCTCCAGACGGGACTGGAGGCCCTATGTAGAATTAACGATTTATTGGTCCCAAAAAAATATTCAGAGAGTTATGGCATTGGTAGACACGGGAGCAGAAACATCAATTATCCATGGAGATACGGGAAAATTTGATGGCGACAGAGTGATGATTGGTGGTTTTGGGGGACAGACTATTCCTGTCACCCAAACATGGTTAAAATTGGGGGTTGGGCGTCTCCCACCCCAGGAGTACAAGGTGTCTATTGCTCCAGTCCAAGAATACATCCTGGGCATAGACATTCTATGGGGTCTGGCTCTCCAAACAACTGTGGGAGAGTTCAGACTTGGACAGAGATGTATCAGTATCTGGGCGGTGCAGGCAATATTAAGAGGCCATGCGAAACGTGAGCCTGTTTGCCTGCCGAAACCGCGCCGGATTACTAATGTTAGACAGTATAGACTCACAGAATCACCCGGGTTGGAAAGGACCCCAAGGATCATGTAGTTCCAACCCCCCTGCCTAGCAGGGCCACCAAACATACACATTCAGATCAGGTTGCCCAGGACCCTGTCCAACCTCGCCTTAAACACGTCCAAGGACGGGGCATCCACAACCTTCCTGGGCAGCCCGTTCCAGGGCCTAACCACTCTCATAGTAAAGAACTTCCCCCTAACATCCAACCTAAATCTTCCCTCCTTCAACTTGGATCCATTTCCCCTAGTCCTGCTGTTGTCAGCCCTTTTGAAGAGTTTACTCCCCTCCTGGGTGTAGGTTCCCTTCAGGTATTGATAGGCTGCAATGAGGTCACCCCGCAGCCTTCTCTTCTCCAGGCTGAACAAGCCCAACTCCCTCAGCCTGTCCTCATAGGGGAGGTGCTCCAGCCCCCTGATCATCTTAGTCGCCCTCCTCTGGACCCTTTCCAAAATCTCAATGTCTTTCTTGTACTGAGGGCTCCACACCTGGACACAGTACTCCAGATGGGGCCTCACAAGAGCCGAGTAGAGAGGGACAATCACCTCCCTGTCCCTGCTGGCCACCCCTCTCCTGATGGAGCCCAGGATCCCATTTGCCTTTCGAGCTGCCAGAGCGCACTGCTGGCTCATGTTCAGTCTCTCGTCCATCAGGACCCCCAGGTCCTTCTCTGCCGAGCAGAGACTCCCGGGTGGGCAAGATGAAATATCAAGAATGGTGCAGGAATTAGGTAAAGTGGGCATTATACGACCTGCACACAGCCCATATAACTCCCCCATATGGCCAGTGTGAAAGTTGGGTGGCACATGGAGGATGACAGTAGATTACAGAGAATTAAATAAGGTCACGCCGCCTATTCATGCGGTCGTACCCAATATTGCCTCCCTAATGGACACATTGAGTAGGAAGATAAAAACCTATCATTGTGTTCTAGATCTAGCAAATGCATTCTTCAGTATCCCAATTGCTGAGGAATCGCAAGATCAGTTTGCGCTAACGTGGGGAGGCAGGCAGTGGACCTTTCAGGTCCTGCCACAGGGGTACGTGCATTCACCAACATATTGTCACAATCTAGTGGCACGTGACCTGGCTGATTGGACAAAACCTGATGATGTTAACCTATATTGATGATCTCCTGTTGACATCCGACTCACTGGAGGCAGTAGGACAGGCAGCAGATTCATTAACTGCCTATTTACAACAGAGGGGGTGGGCTATAAATCCCCAAAAGGTGCAAGGTCCAGGCCTGTGCGTAAAATTCCTGGGGGTGGTTTGGTCAGGAAAGACCAAAGTGCTACCCAGTGCTGTTATAGATAAGGTTCAGGCGTTCCCAGTCCCTACAACATCAAAGCAGCTGCAAGAGTTTCTAGGTATATTGGGTTATTGGCAATTCCACCTGCCATATAATCCAACGGGGGCAGGCCTCATCGAATGTTATAACGGTATTCTTAAAGGCTGCCTTGAAGACAGACTCCCAGTCCATGCAGGGCTGGACAAAAAGACTGTATGAAACCCTGCGGGACCTGAATGAGAGACCTCGAGACGGCAGACACAGTGCCCTGGGAATGTTGCAGACGACATGGGCCGCCCTGCTTAGGATCCAAATTACGGGCACTGATCATCAGGGAAGACCCCAGTTTGGTAATGAAAACAATCTTCTGCTCCCTGCCCCTGAAAATTTTGAGCCAGGTACCCATAAAATAAAATGGCCCTGGAAGGTGCAGGTAGGACCCAAGTGGTGTGGCCTACTTGCACCTTGGGGGAGACTATTGGAGGTGGGAGGCTCAGTAGTCCCTCCAGTAATAGGTACGTGGCCTACTGATATTGTGGTCAACACTCCGATCTTTATTGCTAAAGGGACCCCCATCATGTCCCTGTGGCAGATCAGGACACCTCCTTTGGTGCCTGATATTGTTATGCAGCCGCAGATATCCGGCCAAAAGGTATGGTACAGGCGGCCAGGACGTGCCCCAGTACAAGCGGAAGTGTTGACCCAAGACAGAAATACGGCCTGTATCTTGCCCTGGAGAGCAGACCTTCCCCTCCTGGTACCTGTAAAACATCTGTATTACTCCCTGTGAGTCTGTGAGCCTTCAGGACCACCGGAAGGAATGAAATGCCATCAAGCGTTCCAGTGTTGCTGTCAGATCACGTACAACACCCGGTGATGGTCTGCATGGGACTGATGGAACATAGAATGGACTTGCACCTCAGGACCTCATGCCTCCAGTCACATCATCAAGCACTGGCCCATAGAAGAATACAGACATCCACTAATCATCACTTGTCTTGAACTGTACCAACATATGTCGCGATAAAATTGTATAAGCGTCGCGATATACCGAATCTCTGTATTAGGGAAAGCTTACCCTTTTGTTAACCTGATCATTGGTTCACGCTGTGAAGGGGTGGAGTGTATGGGAACTGCTGAGTCATAGCCTGAACCTCTGATTAATCACCTGAGGTGAGCCATGAGTCAGCCAGAGGAGCACAGGTGAAGGCAATTCACCTGTGCTGCCGGAAGGGGGGGAGCCAGGCTGCACCCCTCCTAGACTTATTTAAGAGCTGGCTACCAGTGGGGAAGGATTTTTTCTGGAGATCACTTTTCTTGGTGTTTTCTGGTGAGCTTAACCGAAGGGTAAGCTCTTCTACTTATTCTCTTTTGTGATCGTTGTTTACTTTGTCTAATTCTCTTGATTATATTGAGATTATAACTTTTTGTTATCTATTGATTATGCAATTATATTGTGGTTATAGCATCTTCATTATACAAGGGGTAAGCTTTCTATTTATTGTCTTTTGTTATCATAGTTTGCTTTGCCTAATTCTTTTGTTTTGTTTTGTAATATCCTAATATTTTTTGATTATATACTATGTATCTGAATATGCGATAGTTAAGGACTTCTTTCTAACCAGTTAGAGATTTATACTGAACAGGTCATTCAGGGATTTATTTTCAGGTTGTATTAAGTTGGGCTTTAGACCAAACTTGTTTGTTTTTTGTTTTTTTTTTTAGTAGGTTAACAGTGTTCTTTGTCATTTTGTTGTGTTTGTCTTTCTCACGCTTGAAGTATTGCAAATTGAGGCTTTGATGGAGTTACAATGATTATGTTATTAATGCAATTAGTGTTACAATTCTGCCCGATGACAGCTGTAGACAAGGACTAATCTTTTCAATGGTTCCAGTGTATCTGCCTCTGCACACTATTCTTGCTCAAATGACTAAGGGAACATAATAGTAGAAAGTAGGGGACATGGTAGCATGGCATAGGGAGGTGGGAGATGTGGGCAGTACTCAGTGTGGGTGGGAGATATAGGGGGTGGTTTTGGGTGGTTCTTAACAGGTCATGGGTTCATGGGGCAGTTGTGTGTCGTGTTATATAGGAGGTTGTTGCACAGCAATAAATCAACACTTGAGCTACACCATATGGCGTGTGTCTGTCGTGTTCCTGTGCTAGGTGGGGTTCAGACAGTAGGGGTGTTGCTGACTGGGCTGGGTTGTATGGAGGTTGGCAACAGAGTAGAGGAGGAGGATTGCCTCCCTTGACCTGCTGGTCACACTCCTTTTAATGCACCCCAGGATCCTATTGGCCTTCTTGGCCACCAGGGCACACTGCTGGTTTATGGCCAACCTGTCATCCACCGTGACCCTCAGGTCCTTCTCTGCAGAGCTCATCTCCAGCAGATCTTGTTTCAACCTGTAATGATACTTGCAGTTATTCTTTCCCAGGTGCAAGGCTCTACGCTTGCTTTTGTTAATATGAACTCCAAAGATCTAGATGACATGAGATGTATGCAAGCTATGTGGCAGTGAGTTGTATTGAGTGCGCTACCGTCATATGCAAGCACTCTGAGAGGAATGAACCGAAAAGATGATGAAAGACCAGCGGTGGATGAAGTGGCTATCCACCTGTACAAAGCTGTATCTCAGTTGTTAAAAGGAAGCATTCCTCTGCTCAAGAGAGAGGGTATAGTGGGTTCACAGCACCTGCCATCCTGCAGTTTTACTCATGTGATCATGGAGAGGATATGAGCAAGTGGGATGGAAATCTACCTCAGAACTGAAGGCGTGGGAGCACGAATTGCAAAGGAAAACTATTACAAGAGAAAGTCCTTCCAGGAAAATGGTGGCTCCAGTTTCCACTGGGCAGTTCTCCAGGCAGAGAAAATGATCCAGTTTGATGTCTGAGGCTGACAATGAGCCTTCTGGTTCTCATACATGGAGGATGAGTAACAAATACAACAACCAGAACTAGAGGGGCCCTGCCTTCAGCTAGGTGGAGGAAACAGACAGTTGGGTTTACTGAAACTATGTGGATTCAGTGGCCTGGCACATTAGAACCACAGGAATGTAAGTGGGCACTGGTGCACAGTGTATGCTAATGCCATCAGTTTATAAAGGGGTAGAACCTATGTGTCTTTCTGAACTGACAGGGAGATCCAAAGAGCTAACTGTATTGGAGGCAAAAGTGAGCATAACAGGAAATGAGTGGCAAAATTATGTCATTGCAACTGGCCCAGAGGCTCCATGCATCCTTGGTATAGATTACCCCAGGAATAGGGTACTTGAAGGACCCAAAAGGGTATGAGTGGGCTTTTGCTATAGCTGCCTTGGAGATGGAGGACAGCTGGAGACTGGCAAAACAAGGGTGAATTATTTCTAGCTCAGTGGTCCCATGAGACCTTGGACCATCAAGGAAGAGATGCAACGTACAAGTGGGCTAGAAACCAAGGGGTGGACTTAACTATGGATGCTATTGCACAACCCCTGCCCCCTCCCCTTTTTGTGCTGATGGGCTAGTGGGTCTGTGGGCCTGCTGTTCCCCTGTCATGGACAAAGATCTAGATAACTCTGTAACAATGCCTTATGGGAGTGGTTACAACAATGGAAACAGAAGAACTGGGAACAGAGGCAAACCTATATTGGCTGCTGCACTGTGAATAGATATTGCTGTCTGGGTAGAGAACATGGCATTGTGGTTTTTATTGGTATTCCATATCATAACATCATGCTGTAAGCTTGGAGCTGTAGTTCCTGGTTTCCCAGAATGCTTCAGTTTCCTACGTGGTTTCCAGCTTTGGGAGGATGGAACTGTGGTTCCTGGGACTGCAATTCCCAAAATGTTTTGGTGGATTCTGCTTACTGGGAGGAAGATATAAAGGTGACGTGGCAACTGAGGAACTTGAGATACACGTTGTAATGATATTGTTAAGCTTGCTAGTGTTTGTTGATGCAATTTTTGTTTTTTTTCCCTGCAATTTGTTTAGATAACAGGAAAAAAAAAAAAAGTCTTTGGACCAAGGAGATAAGGAAGTTCTGCATCTCTGATAAACTTCTGCATATGTAACGTACCTCCAGGAAAACTTCTGCATATGTAACAAAAGGAATGTATTGTCATGGTTTTATGATTTTTATCGGTATTCCACATCATAACATCACGTAGTGCACTGAGAGTTAAAGAGTTAATTCTCCAGTTCTGTGGATTGTTGATAGTTGCAGGCATACCTTTCTCAGAAGAGAACTACGTATCCCAGAGGACTGTTCACTGTTCTGTTTCTGTTTTCCATTCGGAGGGAAAGATAAAATTATTCGCAGGTCATGAGATGCCCCTTTTTCCCTTTCTGTTCATCTCGGCAGCATGTGTACTCCCTTGCCATCTTGCCTTCAATAAGGCCTTCAGTTTAGGACACTCTCATTTTATTTATTAGCCTCAATTTGAATTATATTTTGTTATCTTGCATTCTGATAATATATTAAGTAAATTAACTTTATTCCTCAGATCATTGCCGCTGTTTTGTTTCTAGGCCCATCTCCCTACCCTTTTTTTCCCTCCTTTTCCCGGGGCATGGGTATGTGGGTCCCCCTGCCCCATTAATTAGTCACGTAACTGGGCTGAACTGGCCTG
The DNA here is from genome assembly GCF_023343835.1 of Lagopus muta. NCBI lineage: Eukaryota > Metazoa > Chordata > Aves > Galliformes > Phasianidae > Lagopus > Lagopus muta. The sequence goes on from NC_064471.1 coordinate 1,802,280, forward strand.
TAAACTGTTGGCGTGTATATATGCTGAAGTTGATCTGTGCAATACATGTGTAATAAGAAAAGTGAATCATACTTACATGCATTCGGCGCTGATAATAAAGAATGCTAGCTTTCTAACACTCCAAAAAGCTGCCCAGAGAGGTTGTTGATGCCCCATCCCTAGAGGTGTTCGAGGCCAGGTTAGTTCTATGTCATGTCATGGTTCTATGTTGTGGTGTGTGTGTGTGTGTTTTTTTTTTTTTTTTTTTGTTTTTTGTTTTTTGTTTCTGGGTTTCAGTATTCCACATCAATGCCCCGTACACTACATAAGGTTTTGAAGTGTCACTGCCCCAATTCCAAGTACCTATCCCTGTACGTTACAGCAGTCATGGGATCTGGCCCTTCCGGGTGGGGGGGGGGCGCTCTCTTGCTGCCTTGCAGTGGGTGCTGGAGGGTGCTTTCCTAGCCGTTCCAAGCTTTTCAGGTTTGACTCGGTCCCGGGAGCTCTCTCTCATCTTGTCTGACTTATTCATCTCAATTTCAATTAAATTGTATCTATTGTGTTATCTTGTATTCCGATATTATAGTAAAATAAGTTTTCCTCCATAGATTGTTGCCGCTGTTCTTTTCATCCCTTCCCATTTTTTGTGGGACTGGGGTGGGGGGGGAGGGCAGAGGCCTGTTGCCCCTGTCACGGACATAGATTGATCTGGTCAACTCCGTGACAGTTTTTTGGCACCCAATGTGGGGTGGCTGCTTTTTAGCTTTTAGAACAAATCTCTTTTTTTCTCTGCTCTTAGAGAGCTTCGTTAAGGAGCATTATCAGTAGTCCAGGTTTCTGTGCTGGAAAACCTGACCTTGAAAGATTAGGTGTACTGCCAGTGTTCTGGGATATTTGTAAACTTTGAGCACTACTTAGTCTGGGTAGTGCCTTTTTTCTTTATTTTTTTTTCCCTCCTCTTGTTAGATTCAATTCATTAACCCCTTTTTAGCAGGCACCATTGATGAACCCACTCTTTATTGTGGGGATGCTGGGTGAAGGATTAAAAGCAATGTTGTTCACAACCTACTGGCCAAAAATCCAGCTCACACTTACGTGTTGTGGAATTGCATTCATGTATAACTATCTAAGGGCACTGATGGAGACGCCTATATTTACCTATTTGCATTGGGGTATGATTTGAATCTTGACATCTACATCCCGGAAGGAATGGCTAATTTCACAAACAGCTACATCCCAAATGGAATAGCTAATTTTACAAACAACACGATATTCAGACTAGTCTCTGGGTTTTCTTCTCAGTTTGTCAAACGTTTTTCAAATCCTGAGTTAATACTCACGTTGGTGTGCATGTCATCAATTTTCCCGAATGTATTCCAGTGCATTCATGACAAGGGGAAGGAGTCTCCTCCAAAGCCAGAGAATGATGACTGGCAGGGAATATGGAGAGGTTTAGCAAAGGTCTTAGAAGCATGGGGACCTGAGGTGTCATGGGATTCTACTCTTGAACGCTTGTGGGATCCAGAGAAACTAAGCCAGTATTTGAGTCAGGGACTATGTGGCTTACATAAATCTAAGGAGGTACAACTTACTTGGGGTTTGGCTTGTGCTTACCGTGCCCTATATAATACCATTCGGGAGAGAGAGAGTTTCCGAGCTGAGGTTCAAGCCAAAGGGGAAAATCCCCAAGTCAAATCTAATCAATCACAGGAGGCACCAGTAACAATACCAGTTGCTCCTGTGGAGGGCAAGAAATGGAAACGAGTGTCTTGGTGTCTTGAACGAAAAGGAGAGGAGGAGGAGGTGGAGGAAGATCCAGGCGAGGGGCCTTCCTCAGAACCACCACCATCGCGAAAGGCAAAAGGAAAAACTAGGAGACGTGCAGAAGTGAGTGATGAAGAGAAAGGCTCTGTTACTATTCATTGATCTCTAAAGATGACTGAAATCCAAGGTTCAAGAAAAGAGTTCACATGGGGCCCTGAGCAGCAGCAGGCTTTTGAGCAGATTAAACAGGAGATAGCCCGTGCCGTGGCCCTAGGGCCAGTACGGACAGGGCAGGGTATAAAGAACTTCCTCTATACTGCTGCTGGAAAGAATGGTCCCACTTGGAGTTTGTGGCAAAGAGCCTCAGAAGAGACCCGAGGCCGACCCCTGGGTTTCTGGAGTCGAGCCTTAAGGGGGTTGGAAGAGGGCTACACTCCAACTGAGAAGGAGATCTTAGCTGCATATGAGGGGGTTCGGGCTGCTTCCGAAGTAGTCGGTACTGAAACAGATTCTTCTGGCACCTCGACGGCCAGTGCTGAACTGGATGTTTGAAGGAAAGGTTCCCTCGACCTATCATGCTACTGATGCCACTTGGAGCAAGTGGATTGCACTGGTTACACAACGAGCAAGGATGGGGAACCTCCATCATCTGGGAAACCTAGAGGTCGTCATGGAGTGGCCTGAAGGTAAAAAGTTTTGAACACCACCAGGAGAAGAAGTATCACGTGCTAACGGAGCCCCACCATACAATGAACTACCAGAGAATGAAAAGAAATATGCCTTGTTCACAGATGGATCGTGTCGTATTGTGGGAAGGCATCGCAGATGGAAATCTGCTTTGTGGAGCCACACACGACAAGTTGCAGAGGCCACTGAAGGGAAAGGGGAATCGAGCCAATTTGCAGAGGTAAAGGCTGTCCAACTGGCCTTAGATGTCGCTGAGCGGGAGAGGTGGCCAATGCTCTCTCTTTACACTGACTCATGGATGGTGGCAAATGCCTTATGGGGGTGGTTACAGCAGTGGGAGCAAAATAACTGGCAAAGAAGGGGTAAACCTATTTGGGCTGCTGAACTGTGGAAAGACATTGCTGCCTGAACAAAGAATATGGTTGTAAAGGTGCGCCATGCAGATGCTCGTGTGCCCAAGAGTCGGGCTACTGAAGAACAGCAAAATAACCATCAGGTAGACCGAGCTGCCAGAATTGAGGTGGCTCAAATAGACCTGGACTGGCAGAACAAGGCTGAATTATTTTTAGCTCGGTGGGCCCATGGGACCTCCGATCATCAAGGGTGAGATGCAACATACAAATGGGCTAGAGACCGAGGGGTGGACTTAACTATGGATGCCATTGCACAGGTATGGGGAGGCATGGCAGGTTGATTATATCACCTTGCCACGATCTCACAATGGTAAGCATTATGTGCTTACGATGGTGGAGGCAACCACCGGGTGGCTTGAAACATATGCAGTACCCCATGCTACCGGCCGAAACACCATACTGGGTCTCGAGAAACAAGTCCTGTGGCGACTTAGCACCCCGGAAAGGATTGAGTCAGATAATGGGACTCATTTGAAAAATTCTCTTGTGAATACTTGGGCCAAAGATCATGGCATCGAGTGGATTTATCATATCCCCTATCATGCACCAGCCTCTGGTAAGATCGAACGCTACAACGGGTTGTTAAAAACGATGTTGAAAGCAATGGGTGGCGGAACATTTAAGCACTGGGAGAAGCATTTGGCAGAAGCCACCTGGTTAGTCAATACCAGAGGATCTATCAATCGTGATGGTCCTAACCAATCCAGTTTCCTACATACCATGGAGGGAGATAAAGTCCCTGTTGTACATGTAAAGAACATGTTAGGAAAGGCAGTTGGGGTTCTTCCAGCTTCTGTAAAGGGCAAACCTCTCCGTGGTACAGTTTTTGCCCAGGGACCAGGATCCACTTGGTGGGTAATGCAGAAGGATGGGGATGTCCAATGTGTACCACAAGGGAACTTGATGCTGGGGGAGTGCTCTTAGTAATTCTATGTGTGTATATATGTGTGTGTGTGTTTGTGTGTGTGTGTGATGAAACTTGATGCCGGGGGAGTGCAGTTACTAATTCTATGTATAAGTATATAGCCATGTGTGCATTTTAATCATTTTTTGTTTGTTTGTATATGTGTATATATATTTTAACCATGGTGTAACAATGTATAATAAGGGGTGGGATTTCATGGTTCTATGGTTGTTTTTTTTTTGGGGGGGGGTTTCAGTATTCCACATCAAAACGTCATGTAGTGTATGGGGCATTAAAGTGTTAAAGCCCCTATCCCAGGTACCTATCCCTGTACATTACAGCAGTCACGGAATCTTGCCGTTCCGGGTGGGGGGGAGTGCTCTCTTGCTGCCTTGCAATGGGTACTGGAGGGTGCTTTCCTAGCCGTTCCAAGCTTTTCAGGTTTGACTTGATCCCGCGAACTCTCTCTCTCTTCTTGTCTGATTTATTAATCTCAATTTCAATTAAATTGTATATATTGTGTTATCTTGTATTCCGGTATTATAGTAAAATATGTTTTTTCCGTAGATTGTTGCCGCTGCTCTTCTCCTCCCTTCCTTCCTTCACATTTTTGTGGGACTGGGGTGGCGGGGGAGGGCAGAGGCCTGTTGCCCCTGTCACGGGCATAGGTTGATCTAGTCAACTCCGTTAGAGGGGCCCTGGGTGGCCTGGTCTAATATTAAATGGGGAGGTTGGTGACCCTGCCTGTGTGTCATGGTTCTATGTTTTTTGTTTTTGTTTTTGGGTTTCAGTATTCCACATCAAAACATCATGTAGTGTACGGGGCATTAAAGTGTCACTGCCCCAATTCCAAGTACCTATCCCTGTACATTACAGCAGTCACGGGATCTGACCCTTCCGGGTGGGGGGGGCGCTCTCTTGCTGCCTTGCAGTGAGTGCTGGAGGGTGCTTTCCTAGCCGTTCCAAGCTTTTCAGGTTTGAATGGGTCCCGGGAACTCTCTCTCTCTCATCTTGTCTGATTTATTAATCTCAACTGCAATTAAATTGTATCTATTGTGTTATCTTGTATTCCAATATTATTGTAAAATAAGTTTTCCTCCATAGATTGTTGCCGCTGTTCTTTTCCTCCCTTCCTTCCTTCCCATTTTTGTGGGACTGGGGTGGGGGGGGGGGGAGAGGCCTGTCGCCCCTGTCACGGACATAGATTGATCTGGTCAAATCCATGACAGATTTTTGGCGCCCAACGTGGGGCACGACTGCTTTTTAGCTTTTAGAACGAATCTCTTTTTCTCTCTGCTCTTAGAGAGCTTCGTTAGGGAGCATTATCAGTAGTTCAGGTTTCTGTGCTGGAAAACCTGACCTTGAAAGATTAGGCGTACTGCCAGTGTTCTGGGATATTTGTAAACTTTGAGCACTACTTAGTCTGAGTAGTGCCTTTTTTCCTTTTTTTTTCCCCTCCTCTTGTTAGCTTCAATTCATTAACCCTTTTTTAGCAAGCACCAGCGATGAACCCACTCGTTATCGTGGGGGTGCTGGGTAAAGGATTTAAAGCAATGGTGTTAGTCACAACCTACTGGCCAATAATCCATCTCACACTTATGTGTTGTGTAATTGCATTTATATATAACTACCTAAGGGCACTGATGGAGACACCTATGTTTTACCTATTTGCAATGTGGTATGATTTGAACTTTGACATCTACATCCCAGAAGGAATGGCTAATTTCTCAAACAACTACATCCCAGAAGGAATGGCTAATTTCACAAACAACTACATCCCAAATGGAATAGCTAATTTTACGAACAACACAATGTTCAGACCAGTCTCCGGGTTTTCTTCTCGGTTTGTCGAACGTTTTTTGAATCCTGAATTAATAGTCATGTTGGTGTGCGTGTCATCAATTCTCCTGAATGTATTCCAATTCATTCGTAATAAGGGAAAGGAGTCTTCTCCAAAACTAGAGAATGATGACTGGCAGGGGATATGGAGAGGTTTAGGAAAGGTCTTAGAAGCATGGGGACCCGCAGTGTCATGGGATTTTACTCTTGAACACCTGTGGGATCCTGAGAAACTAAGCCAGTATTTGAGTCAGGGGCTATGCGGCTTACATAAATCTAAGGAGGTACAACTTATTTGGGGTTTGGCTTGTGCTTACCGTGCCCTATATAATACCATTCGGGAGAGAGAGAGTTTCCGAGCTGAGGTTCAAGCCAAAGGGGAAAATCCCCAAGTCAAATCTAATCAATCACAGGAGGCACCAGTAACAATACCAGTTGCTCCTGTGGAGGGCAAGAAATGGAAACGAGTGTCTTTGCGTCTTGAACGAAAAAGAGAAGAAGAGGAGGAGGAGGAGGAAGATCCAGGCGAGGGGCCCTCCTCAGAACCACCACCATCGCGAAAGGCAAAAGCGAAAACTAAGAGACATGCAGAAGAGAGTGATGAAGAGGAAGTCTCTATTACTACTCGCCGGCCTCTAAAGATGACTGAAATCCAAGGTTCAAGAAAGGAGTTCACACGACGCCTGAATGAAAGTATTGTTTCCTGGTTGGTTCGCTGTTGGGACAGTGGGGCCCATAGCTTGTCTCTGGATGGTAATGAAGCTCGCCAACTAGGTGCCATTGCCAGAGATCCAGCTATTGATTGAGGAATTAGTCGATGTTCGGATGAGGCTGCCTCCCTCTGGGAACGAGTGTTAACAGCTGTGAAGGAAAAGTATCCCTTCAAAAATAGCTTGAAGATTGCAATGAAAAAATGGGATACAGTTGAAAAGGGTATCCAGTATTTGAGGGAAATAGGCGTGGTGGAAATGCTGTATGACCCTGACTTTGTTCCTAACCACCCACAACAAAACCGCGACCCTGAAAGAGTGAGGACAACGCCTGAGATATGGCAGAAAATCGTGACAACAGCGCCGGACAAATATGCCGCTACACTAACGTCAGCGTGTGACAGATACCAGGAACAACAGAGAACACCCTTAATTTATGAATTAATTGTTACGCTCCAAAACTACGAACAATTGCTGTCTCCAATTCACTCTGCCGTTGCTGCAATATCAAGAATGATGACGGAGCAAGTGTCTCAACTGATTAACCATGACACTGTGACAGGGGGGTTGGCGATCATGATCCTTGAGGTCCCTTCCAACCCTGGCAATTCTGTGATATGTGCTTACCGTGGTGGAGCCAGGCATTGTGTGGCTTGAAACATGCAGTACCCCATCTACTACCCAAAACACCGTATTAGATTTCGAGAAACAAGTCCTGTGGTGACATGGCACTCCAGAAAGAATTGAGTCAGATAATGGGACTCATTTCAAGAATTCTCCTGTAAATTCTTGGGTCAAAGATCATGGTTTCCGCATATCCCCTATCATGCACCAGCTTCTGGTAAAATCAAACAATACAATAGTTTGTTAAAAACTATGTTGAAAACAATGGGTGGTGGAACATTTAAGTACTGGGAGAAGCATTTGGCAGAAGCCACCTTGTTTGTCAGTACTCGAGGATCTATCTGTCATGATGGTCCTGCCCAATCCACCTTCCAACATACTGTCAAGGGAGATAAGGTCCCTGTTGTACATGTAAAGAGCTTGTCAGGAAAAACAGTTGGTATCTTTCTAGCTTCTGAAAAGGGCAAACTTCTTCATGGAACTGTTTTTGCTCGGAGACCTGGTTGTGCTTGGTGGGTGATGTAGAGAAATGGCTATATTCAATGTGTACCACAAGGGATTTTGATGTTGGGGAAGTGCAGTCAGTAGTTCCATGTATATATATATATATGTGTGTGTGTGTATTTAATGCTTGTTAATTATTGTTTGTTTGTATATATACATTAAGCGTGATGTAGTGATGTGGAATAAGGGGTGATATGTCATGGTTTTATGTTTTTTGGTTATTGGTATTGCGCATCATAATGTTATGTAGTGCATTGGGACTTAATTGTTAATGTTCCAGGTACATGTGCCTCTACCAGAAGAGAAGAACTACATACCCCAGATGACTGTTCACTGTTCTGTTATCATTTCCGCAAAGGATTATCCCAAAGGGAGAAGATAAAAGGCCTCTGTAGGTCATTTCCCCTGCTTTTTTTTTTTTTTTTTTTTTTTTTTTTGTCTCAGCAGCATGCGAGTTCCCCAGATTGTCTCGCCTCAGCACTAGAGTAAGGCCTTTGGCTTTTGGACACTCTATCATTTTATTTGATTTATTATCTTCAATTCCAGTTACATTGTAGCATAGTGTTATCTTGCATTCTGATGTTTTATTTAGTAAAATTGTTTCTACTCAGATTGTAGAATCACATAGAATCACAAGGTTGGAAATAACCTGCAAGATCATGTAGACCAACCATCCTCCCATTACCACTGTTACCACAAACTAAACCGTGTCTTGTAGCTCCTTATCCAGATGCCTCTTGAACACTGCCAGGGATGGAGACAGCACAGATACAGGCATATCACTTCCCTGGGCAGCCATTCCAGTGCCTGACCGCTCTCTGAGATAAATAGTTCTTCCTTATGTCTAACCTAAACCTCCTCTGGTACAACTTGCGGCCATTTCCTTGGGTCCTGTTTGTTGCCTGGGAGAAGAGGCCAAATCCCTCCTCATCACAACCTCCCTTCAGGAGGTTGTAAAGTGCAATGAGGTCTCCCCTGAGCCTTCTCTTCTCCAGACTAAACAATCCCAGATCCCTCAGCTGCTCCTCATAAGTTTTGTGCTCCAGACCCCTCACCAGTTTCCTTGCCCTTCTCTGGACGTTTTCCAGGGCCTCAATGTCTTTTTTGTAGTGAGGGGCCCAAAACTGAACACAGTACTCAAGGTGCGGCTTCACCAGTGCTGAGTACAGTGGGATGGTTAACTTTTGAAATAAACCTTCACCATTCACCCCACCAACATATCCAATCAATTCATTTTAATAAATAAAAGCTGTTCTTATTTTCCTTTATTCCTTCACTTTGGGAGCTCCTCGCTCCCAAAACTACAGGCTCATTTGCACACTCCTTAGTCACTACACCTTCAAGGTCTTTGCAAAGACAATTTTCACTCTTCCTTTCTCTGTTACAGCACCAAGCACAACAGGTTCCAGCTTTGCACATTAGTAAGTGTGGCAAAGTGTGAGTGCCAAGTAACGAACAGAGATGTCAATATTTAATTTACTGTGCTCTTCGCTAGGACCCTCAATACTCCTCTAATAACTCTTGCTTAGAGGCTCTTTCGCTATGAAGAAAACTCATGTATTTGATCAATTTGAGCCCCCTGTCCTCTCTTCCCCCTAACAGCAATTTGAGAAGGGAGGAGGAGTGGAAACGGGTACCTACTCGGCAGAGGGGGCATCCCCCATCCCGACCATCCTTGACTCCCCAGGTGCCTCTGCGTAACAGGTTTGAGGCCCTGGAATTTGTGGGGGGGGACGAGTGAGAGTGCGGAGACAGGTTCGCCTGTGAGGTTGCCTCAGGCGAAGCGGTCGCCCCCAAGCCTTAAGACTGCTTCTACCCGTAAGGACAGAAGGGTGTGTGGAGAGCATTGCTGAGAGCTGGCTTGCAGAAAAGGGTCATGTTGACACAACCCCGCTGATAAGACTGAAATAACTAGGCAGAAACACGAGCCTGCTAACCTATCATCATCAAGGACAGCAGGATTATGAGGAACCAACATGAAGGAATAACAGGATGCAGAACTGGGGGTGCTGACTGTGGGAATGCAGCTGCGGTTGTTATTAGCTACCTGCGCGCCGACCTATCAGGAGCTCGCCTTTTGCAATATGTGTTAGCCTCATTATACGCTGTAATAAATAACGCTGCCTTCTGATTAAAGTTTGAGAATGCTTGATCAAGCCCTTGGTCGTATCTTTTCTCCCGCTGGTTGCGACAAATGGTGACCCCGACGTGATCACTGCTGGCAGGATCATCGGAACACCACGGTCGACGGCGTCTTGGTTCGGGTCCTTTCTGCAGCGGGGACGGCGAAAGCACTGCTATCCAGGGAAGGAGTGCCGCGCCCTAGGTGACCTCATCGGAGAGCCTAGCCGATACGAGCTGCCGGACGCTGTGAGGCTGCAACTGGCAAAAGGTTAGAATGGACAGGCAAGCAGCTTATATGCTCTTTACATGCTTCTTAGAGAAGCGAGGGATAAAAGATATAGATCTAAAAAAGGAGCTCCCTGGGCTCTTGCAATACGGACAGGAGAAAGGGTTTTTTGTAAACCCTCATACTGTTCACAAATTATCTGAGTGGAGGAGGTTTGGGGACCATCTATGGGAAGCCACCCTGGACGGGGATAAGGTAGCCAAGAAATTAGGTAGATTGTGGCAGCCGGTACATAACGCGCTCCTGCAGAGCCGAGCAGAGAAAAGAGCCGCGCAAGAAATTGTGTCGGCACACCAGCGAAATGAGAGGTATGAGTGGCCGTCGCCCATTCCCCCAGACGTTAATGTTATTACTATTCCTCCTCCTGGCTCCGGCGGAGCTCATGCTATCGATCCTTCAGCTCCCCCTCCAGGAGCGGAGCCGCCCTCCCAGCCAGATCTCAGGGAGCCAGTACGGTCGGCAGAGCCTATTCCGGGAGCGGGGGGTGAGCTGACTGAGGCTCTTGAAAAACAGCGTAGAGAGGCATGGGCAAATTTGGCGCGCCAATGTGTGCAGGAAGGGGATGCTGAAGGGACGAATGCTGTGCAAGATTTGGCATTCCCTGTAGTGTATACGCCATTAGCGGCTGGGGAATACAGGCAACGATTCTAAATCTTGATTGGAAGCTTTTGTCTCAACTCAGAGCTACAGTTAGTCAGTATGGCATAACAGGGGAGCCAACGGAACAGATGTTGGATTTCATTTGGGGGTCCCAAGTACTATTGCCCACAGACATTAGGGGCATAGCCAGGTTGATATTAACCCAACATCAGCGACTGCTATTTAATGCGCACTGGCATGATGAAGCCCAAAGAAGTGTGCTGGTTCAGCGCCAGCCAGGAGATCCTCTTTTCCAGATTACCCTGGATGAGATTCTGGGTTTAGGTAATTTTATTAGAATCGAGGCTCAGGCGCTGTTAGGACCTGACAAATTACGTGAGTCTATGAATTGTGCAAGGTCTGCCCTGCGTCATATTAGGGCACCTGGCGGTATTCCCACTTACATGGGTATTCAGCAGAAAAGGGATGAGCCTTTTGGATCATTTATTGACAGGGTAGCTGCAGCTATTGATGCTGCGGGGGTGCCTGACTATATGAAGGGTGCCATGTTAAAACAATGTGCTCTGCAGAATTGCAACTCTGCCACTAAATCAATTCTAAATAATCTTAGCAGTGGGTGGACCATTGAAGAAGCTTTAGAAAAAATGGTGAATATACCCTCTGGACCACAGGCTTTCTTAGTCCAGGCTATAAAAGACCTAGGCGAAGGTATGAAAGCACAGGCTCAAGCCTGTCAGAGTCAGGTACTGGCTGCACTTGCGCCCTTACAGGGTCCCGGCTCTAGTGCTCTAATAGGTCAAGGCCCCCGTTGTCTGAAATGTTACCGGTGCGGAAACATGGGTCATGTCCGAAAGGAGTGTAAAACCCCTAAAGTGTGGTGTGACATCTGCAAGACTGGCTCGCACGCAACTAAAGCCTGCCGTCCGGGAAACTCCCAGACCAGCGCGAGAAGGGACCGCCGCGCAAGGACACAAATTGCGACCACCTCTGCTCAACCGGAACTACAGGACCAGTCCTACAACCTGCAACACGGGGAAGCCTCGGCCTGGACCTGACAGCCGCAGTAACTGTCACGCTATCTTCAGACCGACCCACCCGCATCTCCACCGGGGTCAAGGGCCCGCTCGTTATTGGAGGCCAACCTATGGGAGGACTAATTTTGGGAAGATCCTCTGCGTCTATGTTGGGATTATTTATCATACCAGGCGTGATTGATGCAGATTACCAAGGAGAGATTTATGTGATGGCATATACGCCTTGGCCTCCAATTACGGTTCAACAGGGTCAACGTTTCGCTCAAATCGTTCCCCTCCAGCAGCAAACGGTTGGAATCACCCCTCGAGAGATTCGACCAAGAGGCAGCAGTGGCTTTGGCTCCTCCGATAAGTTGGTCTTGCTTTCAGTGGGTCTAGGCCAGCGACCCAAGCAGCACATTACCATACTATACAAAGAGGAAAAGATCTCTCTCTCGGCACTACTAGACACAGGCGCCGACTCTAGCATCATCAGTTCATCTGCTTATCCCGAGCACTGGCCATGCTACGAAGCCTCAGGTACAGTCACCGGTGTGGGAGGCATGATAATTGCTCGACAGACACCCCTACTGACTGTTAATATCGATGACTACAGCCTCTCACTGAAGATGTCAATTCTGCCACTCCCACTTGGTGTAGCCTGTCTGCTAGGAAGAAACGTTCTCTCCCAGCTGGGGTTTCGACTAACAAATGACAAGAAGGGTTTTTAGTGGGGGCCAGTGCTTTGGTTTTCCCGATCCAAATAAGATGGTTAGAGGACTCTCCGATTTGGGTTAAGCAATGGCCCCTAAAAAGGGAAAACCTAATCCAGGCACACAAGTTAGTTCAGGAACAGCTAGAACTTGGCCATTTAAGACCGTCTACCAGCCCATGGAACACCCCCATCTTCGTCATAAAAAAGAAATCCGGAAAGTTCAGACTGTTACATGATCTCAGAGCAGTTAACAATCAAATGGAAGGGATGGGGCCGCTACAACCTGGTCTCCCGAATCCTAGTATGATACCTCGTAACTGGGACCTTCTCATTATTGATCTGAAAGACTGTTTTTTTCACTATTAGTCTACATGAAAAGGACATTAAACGCTTTGCTTTCAATAAATAAATAAATAAATAAATAAATAAAAAATTAAAAAAAATAAAAAAATAAAAAAAAATAAATTAAAAAAAAGAAAAAAAAAAGAAAAAAAAAGAAAAGAAAAAAAAAGAGAAAAAAAAGAAAAAAAAAAGAAAAAGAAAAAGAAAAAAATAAAAAGAAAAAAAAAATTTTTTTTTGAGGGGTGCGCCTTGTACCTTAGGTCGATTGTCACTGTTAGCCCCCACTACGTCAATGGTATTACAACACCGTCAGCCTAGAAGGCACAAACGTATGGCTCATGCCTTCACTAAAGAATGTGACTCAAACGCTGACTTTTGGAATTTTGAACAGAGGTTCTTTTCTTCTCTATTAGCTCCTGGGGTAGCCAGCGCCAAAGCTCTATCTAACCTTAACAAACTGGGCTGATGGCTCGCTAAGCAAACTAATGCTACATCACTTGCTATTAGTAATCTTTTATTAGATATAGACTCGGTCCGCCATGCCACTTTGCAAAATCGTGCCGCAATTGATTTTCTGCTACTTGTGCATGGGCATGGGTGTGAGGATCTCGAAGGTATGTGCTGTATGAACTTGTCTGATCACTCGCAATCTATTCATAAGCAACTATCTGTTTTACAAGAGCTAACTTCTGGCCTACGAGAAGAAGAGGGTCTGGGGCTAGATCAGTGGCTGAAAAGTCTTGGTTTAGGCCCCTGGGTGCGCGACATAATTAAATATTTGTTGGTCCTCCTGGGATTTGTGTTATTGGTTATGATATCCGTGCCTTGCTGTCTTACCTGTCTGCAAAGCTTAATTACTCGCATTACATCTAGAGCCTTTTCTGCCAATCTGCTAGCCTTTAAAGAAAAAGGGGGAATTGTGGAGAGCATTGCTGAGAGCTGGCTTGCAGAAAAGGGTCATGTTGACACAACCCCACTGATAAGACTGAAATAACTAGGCATAAACACGAGCCTGCTGACCTATCATCATCAAGGACAGCAGGATTATGAGGAACCAACATGAAGGAATAACAGGATGCAGAACTGGGGGTGCTGACCGTGGGAATGCAGCTGCGGTTGTTATTAGCTACCTGCGCGCCGACCTATCAGGAGCTCGCCTTTTGCAATATGTATTAGCCTCATTATACACTGTAATAAATAACGCTGCCTTCTGATTAAAGTTTGAGAATGCTTGATCAAGCCCTTGGTCGTATCTTTTCTCCCGCCAGTTGCGACAAGGGTGATTGTCATAGGCGACTCCCTTCTGCAAGGAACAGAAGGCCCTATATGCCGGCCCGACCCTACCCGCAGAGAGGTGTGCTGCCTTCCTGGGGCACAGGTCAGGGACATTTCAAAGAAAATTCCTGGGTTGATTCGCCCTTCAGATTATTACCCACTTTTAATAATTCAGGCTGGCGGCGAGGAAGTTGATAAGGAAAGCCTGAGGTCTATCAAGAAAGACTTCGGGGGAATGGGGCGAATACTTGAAGTTGCTGGGGTGCAGGTGGTCTTTTCTTCTATGCCCGTGGTGTCAGGGAAAGGTACAGGGAGGATCCAAAATACCCAACTCTTAAACAGATGGCTTAAGAGCTGGTGCATACGCAAGAATTTCGGCTTTTTTGACCATGGGGCAATTTACACTGCACCTGGCATGATGGCTGCTGATGCATGCAGCCTGTCCCTGAGGGGTAAGAGGATCTTAGCTGAAGAATTAGCGGGACTCATTGACAGGTCTTTAAACTAGGAATGAAGGGGGAAGGGGACAAAATAAGGGCTACTGGGGTTGAACGGGTCATTCGAGGGCTTGTACCAAACTCCATGGGCAATGATGGCAGAGTGCATAGGGAAGGAGTAGGGCAGGAGGATGCTGGGGACGCTGCTGTTCTAAGGGATCCTAGATCCCTTATAAAGGTGGCGAGACGGATAGCCCGGCTGAAGTGCCTTTATACCAACGCACGCAGCCTGAGTAACAAGCAGGAGGAACTGGAAACTGTGATGCACTCGGGAAGTTATGACCTTGTTGCTATCACAGAAACATGGTGGGATGACTCCCACAATTGGGATACTGCCATCGACAGCTATAGGCTCTTTAGGAGAGATAGGCGAGGTAGGAGGGGTGGGGGAGTTGCTCTCTATGTCAGAGATTGGATAAACTGTGAGGAGCTCCCTATGAGAAACAGTCAGGAACAGGTTGAGAGCCTGTGGGTTAGGATTAGAGATGGGACTAATATAGGTCAGCTGGTGTTAGGGGTATACTACAGACCACCTGATCAAGGGGAGGCTGTCGACGAGGCTTTCTTGCTCCAGATGCGTGAGATGTCTGGCTCACGGGCTCTTGTCCTGGTGGGGGACTTCAACCATCCGGACATCTGCTGGGAAAACCACACGGCGAGCTGCAAGAGCTCCAGAAGGCTCTTGGAATCCATTGATGATAGCTTTCTGGTTCAGGTATTGGACAGACCGACCAGAGGTGAAGCGTTGCTGGACCTGCTGCTCACCGACGCTGAGGAGATCATCAAAGGCGTCAAGGTTGGAGGCTGCCTGGGCTCCAGCGACCACGCCCTGGTTGAATTTGTGATCTCAAGCGATGTGGGCCTGGCAAAGAGCAGGATCAGGACACTGAACTTTAGAAGAGCAGACTTCAAGCTACTCAATGGATTGCTGGCCAAGATCCCCTGGCGCGCTGCCCTCAAAGACAAGGATGTTGAGGAGAGCTGGCTGCTCTTCAAGGATGCCCTCCTGGAAGCACAAGAGGTCTCCATTCCTCTGAATAAGAAAGTGGGCACGCGAGGTAGGAAACCGGCATGGCTCAGCAAGGACCTGCTGAGAGAACTGAGGGCGAAGAAAGGGGTGTACAAGCTCTGGAAACAAGGCTGTGTCACCTGGGAAGAGTACAGGGATGCCGTCCGGACTTGCAGACGTGGGATCAGGGAAGCCAAGGCGCAGGCAGAACTGAACTCGGCAAGGGACGTGAAAAACAATAAGAAAACCTTCTACAGGTACATTGGCCAGAAGAGACAGGCCAAAACAGGCGTACCTACTTTGGTAAATTTAAAAGGAGAACTGGCTTCAACAGATGAAGAGAAAGCTGAGGTGCTGAATGAGTTCTTCACTTCGGTCTTCACTGGTGGCCAGGATTCTAGTCTTTTTCACGTCCCTGAGCCCTGCATCCCCAAACCTCTATGTGGGGACCAAGGAGGTAAATCCCTCCCCACTGTAAGGGCAGAGCAATTCCGAGAGTGCCTCCTTAGACTGAATGAATACAAGTCTATGGGGCCGGATGGCGTGCATCCCAGGGTCCTGAAGGAGCTGGCTGAGGTGGTTGCCGAGCCGCTCTCCATCATATTTGAGAAGTCGTGGCTGTCAGGTGAGGTCCCGGAGGACTGGAGGAAGGGTCACGTCACTCCCATATACAAGAAGGGGAGCAGGGAGGAGGACCCGGGGAACTACAGGCCGGTGAGTCTCACCTCCGTGCCTGGGAAGATCATGGAACAGATCCTCCTGAACAACATGCTCGATCACATAAAGAATGAGCATGTGATCCGAGACAGCCAGCACGGCTTCACCAAAGGAAGGTCATGCCTAACTAATCTTGTGGCCTTCTATGATGGAGTGACGGCATTGGTGGACGAAGGGAAGGCGACCGATGTCATTTACCTGGACCTGAGCAAGGCCTTTGACATGGTCCCCCACCACATCCTCATCTCCAAATTGGAGGGAAGTGGATTTGATGGGTGGACGACCCGATGGATAAGCAATTGGTTGAAAGGCCGCAGACAGAGGGTGGTGGTCAATGGCTCTATGTCCAGGTGGAGGCCGGTAACAAGTGGTGTCCCCCAA
This sequence comes from Lagopus muta, assembly GCF_023343835.1. Lineage (NCBI taxonomy): Eukaryota > Metazoa > Chordata > Aves > Galliformes > Phasianidae > Lagopus > Lagopus muta. The sequence continues at coordinate 1,818,663 of NC_064471.1, forward strand.
GGGTCTGTCTTGGGACCGGTGCTCTTTAACATCTTTATTAATGACATCGATGAGGGAATTGAGTGCACCCTCAGCAAGTTTGCTAGCGACACCAAGCTGAGTGGTGCGGTTGATACGGTGGAAGGAAGGGATGCCATTCAGAGGGACCTCGACAGGCTGGAAAGCTGGGCTCGGGTGAACCTAATGAGGTTCAACACGGCAAAGTGCAAGGTTTTGCATTTGGGCCGGAAGAACCCCAGGCACCCGTACAGGCTGGGAGGAGTGGTCCTTGAGAGCAGCTCGGCAGAGAAGGACCTGGGGGTCCTGATGGACGAGAGACTGAACATGAGCCAGCAGTGCGCTCTGGCAGCTCGAAAGGCAAATGGGATCCTGGGCTCCATCAGGAGAGGGGTGGCCAGCAGGGACAGGGAGGTGATTGTCCCTCTCTACTCGGCTCTTGTGAGGCCCCATCTGGAGTACTGTGTCCAGGTGTGGAGCCCTCAGTACAAGAAAGACATTGAGATTTTGGAAAGGGTCCAGAGGAGGGCGACTAAGATGATCAGGGGGCTGGAGCACCTCCCCTATGAGGACAGGCTGAGGGAGTTGGGCTTGTTCAGCCTGGAGAAGAGAAGGCTGCGGGGTGACCTCATTGCAGCCTATCAATACCTGAAGGGAACCTACACCCAGGAGGGGAGTAAACTCTTCAAAAGGGCTGACAACAGCAGGACTAGGGGAAATGGATCCAAGTTGAAGGAGGGAAGATTTAGGTTGGATGTTAGGGGGAAGTTCTTTACTATGAGAGTGGTTAGGCCCTGGAATGGGCTGCCCAGGGAGGTTGTGGATGCCCCGTCCTTGGACGTGTTCAAGGCCAGGTTGGACGGGGTCCTGGGCAACCTGATCTGAATGTGTATGTTTGGTGGCCCTGCTAGGCAGGGGGGTTGGAACTACATGATCCTTGAGGTCCCTTCCAACCCGGGTGATTCTGTGATTCTGTGTGATTCTGTGAACTCATTTTTTAGGCTTTTCTGTGTAGCATGAGCTGCAAAACACCAAAATGATACTTCCGGATCAGATTCATCATCTCTGAACATGAACCCCTCTCTCACTTCACTCTCTTTCAGATAAGAGTAGCTCACTGAAGTGTGAGACCTCCTGATCTAATGTCTTCTGCCTTTTCCTCTCTCACCAGCCATTTCAAGTTCAGTTAATGAGAGAAGAGAGGGAATGGTACAGACATTCAGGACATACTTGAAAAAGATTTCCTCCTTTTTTTTTTCCAAGAGAAAGTCTGTGTATAGAAAAAAAAAAAAAAAGAAGAAGAAAGGGAAGAATGAGACCTTAAAGGAAAGGCCATGCAGGACGAAACAGAGATAAAATATACACACAATGCACAGGTCTTCTCATGTTTCATGGTACTTCATCAGACTAAGAGAAAGTAGGGATAAAAAGTACTTTAAGCAGCCACATAGTCCATCAAGGTAAGGTAACATATACACAAGACATACGCTATTAAAATGAAGTCAGTATTAAAATGAAGAATCATTTTCTTCAAATTTGGACATTTTTTAAAGGTTAAAATACTCTGGGCTGGATTCTTGCTTGATTCAGCCATAACCAGGGCTTCTTTTTTAAACACAAAATTGCATTCACCTTTATAGGTCCATTATGATAGCTTCAAAATAAGATTACACAATCACTGAAAAACACAAGAACATATTTTGTCATGTCCAGATTTTTGTTTAACAAACAACCCTCTGTATTCTGATCCTTTGTTGCTCAGGGGTTAATTTTGGCATGCCACATGTACATTGCTTACAGTCAAAGAACAATGGGGATGTTGTTTGTCTGGAACATGAAGAGAACTGAGTTAATCACTAAAGAAAATAAACACTCAGCCCTATGCTTTGCCTTTCTTGACTATGGGTTAGTTCTGAAAGTGGCACTTGATCCACACGATCAAAACCAAGCACTGACTTTGTTAATGCTGTGTCTCAGCCGCCCTGTATTCACTACAGAATGGTGAACCGTAAAATGGTGGAACTTTCTACAACGAACCGAAAGGAGATTGTAGTGAGGTAGGCAGTGGCCTCTTTTCCCAGATGGCTAGTGATAGGATGATAAGTAATGTTACTCCAGTAACATTAATGTATAATGTAATATAATGTATAATATAATGTAACTCCAGTTACACCAGAGGAGGTTCAGTTCAGATATTATGAAAAATTTATTCTCTGAAAGAATGTTGAGGCATTGGAACAGGCTGCCGAGGGAGGCAATGGAGTCACTATCCCTAGAGATATGGCACTGATGGACATGGTTTAGAGAACATAGTGGTGATGGGTTGATCGTTGCTGCTGTTTTGTTTTTAGGTCCATCCCTCTACCTTTTCCCCTTTTTTCCCTTATCTCTTTCCCGGGTGTGGGTCCATGGGTCTCCCCACCCCATAGTCATGGAACTGGGCCAAACCAGCCCATTGACAGAGCCCAAGATCAATTCTGGTCTCAGGTTTGGCATGAAGCAGAAGAGAGATACAGTATGTGGTTAGACATATGGAATATGGATAAACACTGGACCATACACGTCTACCACCAACCTCTTCAGTCACCAGGGAACAATGAAGCTAACATGCTAGCTTGAGTTCAATGGATTGAAAATCCACCATCTGAGAGCATCACCCACTGGTTACATCAGAAGCTGCAGCATGCTGGACAAAAGACAATGTGGGCAGCTGCTAAAGCAAGGGGGCTACCCATACAACTCTGATATCATCCCAGCATACTGGGACTGTGACAGTTGCTCCAGAATGAGACTGAGACCATTGTCCTAAACAACAGCCCATCTTGCTAGAGGACACACTCCTCTCCAGTGATGGCAGATCAATTATATTGGGCCTCTCCTTTGTTTTGAGGGGGCGAAATATGCCCTGACTGTATTGGAACTGTTGAGTCACAGCCTGAACTACTGATTGACCACCTGCAGCAAGGATTGAGTCAGCTATGGGAGCACAGGTGAAGGCAATTCACCTGTGACTGGAAGGGGTGGAGCCTGGCTCCACCTCTCCTAGACCCGATTTAAGGGCTGACTGCCAGTAAAGAATGATTTTTTTTTTGGAGGTTCCTCTCTCTGGTGTTTTCTATTGTGAGTGTCAGATGTGAGTGAACGTTTCATTTTTTTATTATTCTTTTTCCCACAATAAGCTTTTGAATTGTGAACCTGTAAAATACCTTACTAATTACACTATTCTTCAGACTGTTCATTTGTTAATTGTACGTCTGACCTGTGTTGACACAGCAAGTGGGTTAATGCAGATGTATTCCAGTGCCAAGAGTGAACCATCAAGGTGCTCACCAAGTTGATGGCTGCTGATGGCTCACCTCAAGACATTAGAAATGACCAAGGGATGCATTTCATGGGTGCCATGGTACAGTGCTGGGCAGAAGTAAACAATATTGAGTGGTATTTCCATCTAACGTATAATTCTGACCTTATTGAATGCTATAATTATGTTCTTAAGGCTGCACTGAAGAGAGACTGTCAGTTCCTGTAGGGGTGGAGAAAGACTCTATGAAACCTTTGGGGACCTAAAGTAAAGGCCTAGAGACGACAGACCTAGTGCCCTGAAGATGTTACAGACAATATGGGCCTCTCCACTTAGGATCCAAATTATGGACACTGATAATCAGGTAAGACCCCAAATTGGCAAAGAAAATAATCTCTTCTGCTCCCTGCCACTGAATGCCTATAACCCAGTACACATATGTGCAAGACAGTTTTCTGAACCCTGTTTTTTTTTTTTTTTTTTTTCTTGGCTCAAAGATCGCTTTGGGAGGCCTTTTTGGTGATAAGACTCTGAGAACTGCAAATTATGTAGGGAGGCAAGTGGTGGGTGTCACTGTGCCTCAATACTTCTGCTCATAAAGTGTCATGGTTTTATGTTTTTTGTTTTTTTTTGGGTTTCAGTATTCCACATCAAAACATCATGTAGTGTATGGGGCATTAAAGTGTTAATGCCCAAATTCCAGGTACTTATCCCTGTACGTTACAGAAGTCATGGGATCTGGCCCTTCCGGGTGGGGGGTGGTCTCTTGCTGCCTTGCAGTGGGTGCTGGAGGGTGCTTTCCTAGCCGTTCCAAGCTTTTCAGGTTTGACTCGGTCCCGGGGACTCTCTCTCTCATCTTGTCTGATTTATTAATCTCAATTTCAATTAAATTGTATTATATGGTGTTATCTTGTATTCCGGTATTATAGAAAAATAATTTTCCTCCGTAGATAGTTGCCGCTGCTCTTCTCCTCCCTTCCTTCCTTCCCATTTTTGTGGGACTGGGGTGGGGGGGGGAGGGCAGAGGCCTGTTGAGCCCACTGTTATGGACGTAGATTGATCTAGTCAACTCTGTGACATAAAGATAAGCAGAAGCAGGACAATCAGCCTTTTCCAGGGGTAGGGCTTGAAGGAGCTGACCACTGCAAAAGGGGATAATGCTTGTGGATGGCAATGAAGGCACTGCTCCCTGCTGGCTTGTGTGTTGGACCAGGTGTGTCGTGCTAACAAAGAGATGAGAAGGGGGAAGAAAAAAAAAGAAGGCAGAAGTAGGGGATAAAAGGTTCCTACTGTAAACTAAATACTTCAGAGAAGAACTCCAAAAGATTTAAAAAAAAAAAAAAAAAAAAAAAACACCTCGCTGGAAAGAACCGCCTGAGAATTCCTGAGAATGGCAAAAACCCTATAAGCAATGCTGGAATCCCAGTGGTGACTTTATTGCTTTCTACTAAGACCCCTTGCATTTATTTCCTGTCTCTTTTATATTGCCCGTCTTCCCTTCCCCATCTCCCTAAGCAACTAGAATTTTTAATGAACTCGTCGGCAAGCATTTGACCCATTGTGTCTTAATCTCACCGTTTGGTATACATACATCAAAAGAACTTTCTCTCTTTCCTACACTTGGAGTGAGACACAATAAAATAGAACAGCCTTGGAAGGTGCAAGTAGGACCAAAATGGTGTGGCCTATATGCACCTTGAGGGAGATTATTGGACATTCGGGGATCAGTATCCCCCCTGTAGTAAGTACATGGCCTGCAGACATTGTGGTCAACACTGGTTTTCATCTCTAAGGCGACCTTAATCATGTCCTTATGGCAAATCAGGACCCCCCCCCCCCCCCCCCCCCTTTGATACCTGATGTAGATATGCAGCCTCAGATATCGGGCCAAAGGGTATGGTAGAGATGGTCAGGACACGCCTCAGTACAAGCAGAAGTGTTGAGCCAGGACAGGAACATGGCCTGTATCTTGCTGTGGAGGGCAGATCTACCCCCTCTGGTACCCCTGAAACATCTATGCTACTCCCCTGTGAGTCTCTTTGAGTCCACAGGATCACTTGAAAGAGCAACGTTTTATCAAGATGTTCCAGTGTCACTGTAAGATCAGTGTGACACTGTCATGGTTCTATGTTTTTTTCGTTTTGGGTTTCAGTATTCCACATCAAAACATCATGTAGTGTACGGGGCATTGAAGTGTCACTGCACCACGTTGGGTGCCAAAAATCTGTCACGGAGTTGACTACATCAATTTATGTCCGTGACAGGGGCAACAGGCCTCTGCCCTCCCCCACCCCAGTCCCACAAAAAAAAAAATGGGAAGGAAGGAAGGGAGGAAAAGAACAGCGGCAACAATCTATGGAGGAAAACTTATTTTACTATAATACCGGAATACAAGATAACACAATATATACAATTTAATTGAAATTGAGATGAATAAATCAGACAAGATGAGAGGCAGTTCCCAGGACCGAGTCAAACCTGAAACGCTTGGAACGGCTAGGAAAGCACCCTCCAGCGGTCACTGCCAGGTAGGAAGAGAGCGGCCCCCCCCCCCCCCACCCGGAAGGGCCAGATCCCGTGACTTCTGTAATGTACAGGGATATGTACCTGGAGTTGTCTCAACTCCAACTCAAGTGACTCAAATGTCTGAAGTGATTAATCGTGACAAGCCTGTAGCAGTATCAGAAGCTTGATGAAGATCAGGATAATCAAAAGAGTCTAATGAAGGAGATGAAGGAGATGATGAAATTTATGCGAGCCCACCTAACTAAAGACGATGAACCTTCCTTCTAACGTGCACCATCAAAAATCTCACCTGTTAGAGGCAGACACTCTCTGGCTCAAGTAAGGGATAATACACCGCAAATTGTCTTATGGTATTACCTATGTGACCATGGAGAAGACATGAGGAAGTGGCACCATGAACCTACTTCTGTACTACGAGCATGGATGGGGAACCTCAGCCGTCCAGGAATCCTAGAGGTCATCATGGATTGGCCTGAAGGGTTTGGAACACCACCAGGAGAAGTATCACGTGCTAAAGAGGCCCCACCATACAATGAACTACCAGAGAATGAAAAGAAATATGCCTTGTTCACAGATGGATCGTGTCGTATTGTGGCAAAGCGTCGCAGATGGAAATCTGCTTTGTGGAGCCCCACACGACAAGTTGCAGAGGCCAAGGAAGGGAAAGGCGAATCAAGCCAATTTGCAGAGGTAAAGGCTGTCCAACTGGCCTTAGATGTGGCTGAATGGGAGAGGTGGCCAATGCTCTATCTTTACACTGACTCATGGATGGCAGCGAATGCCTTATGGGGGTGGTTACAGCAGTGGGAGCAAAATAACTGGCAAAGAAGGGGTAAACCTATTTGGGCTGCTGAACTGTGGAAAGACATTGCTGCCCAAACAAAGAATATGGTTGTAAAGGTGCGCCATGTAGATGCTCATGTGCCCAAGAGTCGGGCTACTGAAGAACAGCAAAATAACCATCAGGTAGACCGAGCTGCCAGAATTGAGGTGGCTCAAATAGACCTGGACTGGCAGAACAAGCGTGAATTATTTCTGGCTCGGTGGGCCCATGAGACCTCAGGTCATCAAGGGAGAGATGCAACATACAAATGGGCTAGAGACCGAGGGGTGGACTTAACTATGGATGCCATTGCACAGGTTATTCATAACTGTGAAACATGTGCCATCATCAAACAAGCCAAGAGGATGAAGCCTCTCTGGGAGGAAGGGCGATGGCAAAAGTACAAATATGGGGAGGCATGGCAGGTTGATTATATCACCTTGCCACGATCTCGCAATGGTAAGCATTATGTGCTTACTATGGTGGAGGCAACCACTGGGTGGCTTGAAACATATGCAGTACCCCATGCTACCGGCCGAAACACCATACTGGGTCTCGAGAAACAAGTCCTGTGGTGACATGGCACCCCACAAAGGATTGAGTCAGATAATGGGACTCATTTCAAAAATTCTCTTGTAAATACTTGCGCCAAAGGTCATGGCATTGAGTGGATTTACCATATTTCCTATCATGCACCAGCCTCTGGTAAAATTGAACGATAGAATGGATTGTTAAAAACGATGCTAAAAGCACTGGGTGGCGGAACATTTAAACTCTGGGAGAAGCATTTGGCAGAAGCCACCTGGTTAGTCAATACCAGAGGATCTATCAATCGTGATGGTCCTAACCAATCCAGTTCCCTACATACCGTAGAGGGAGATGAAGTCCCTGTTGTACATGTAAAGATGTCATGGTTCTATGTTTTTTGTTTTTGTTTTTTTTGTTTTTGGGTTTCAGTATTCCACATCAAAACATCATGTAGTGTACGGGGCATTAAAGTGTCACTGCCCAATCCCAGCTACCTATCCCTGTACATTACAGCAGTCACGGGATCTGACCCTTCCGGGTGGGGGGGGGCGCTCTCTTGCTGCCTTGCAGTGGGTGCTGGAGGGTGCTTTCCTAGCCGTTCCAAGCTTTTCAGGTTTGAATCGGTCCCGGGAACTCTCTCTCTCATCTTGTCTGATTTATTAATCTCAATTGCAATTAAATTGTATCTATTGTGTTATCCTGTATTCCGATATTATAGTAAAATAAGTTTTCCTCCATAGATTGTTGCCGCTGTTCTTTTTCCTCCCTTCCTTCCTTCCCATTTTGTGGGACTGGGGTGGGGGGGGAGGGCAGAGGCCTGTCACCCCTGTCACGGACATAGATTGATCTGGTCAAATCCGTGACAGATTTTTGGCGCCCAACGTGGGGCACGATTGCTTTTTAGCTTTTTGAACGAATCTCTTTTTCTCTCTGCTCTTAGAGAGCTTCGTTAGGGAGCATTATCAGTAGTTCAGGTTTCTGTGCTGGAAAACCTGACCTTGAAAGATTAGGCGTACTGCCAGTGTTCTGGGATATTTGTAAACTTTGAGCACTACTTAGTCTGGGTAGTGCCTTTTTTTTTTTTTTTCTCTCCTCTTGTTAGCTTCAATTCATTAACCCTTTTTTAGCAAGCACCAGCGATGAACCCACTCGTTATCGTGGGGGTGCTGGGTAAAGGATTAAAAGCAATGGTGTTAGTCACAACCTACTGGCCAATAATCCAGCTCATAATTATGTGTTGTGGAATTGCAACCATATATAGGTACCTAATGACACTGATGGAGACACCTATGTTTTACCTATTTGCAATGTGGTATGATTTGAACTTTGACATCTACATCCCAGAAGGAATGGCTAATTTCACGAACAACTACATCCCAGAAGGAATGGCTAATTTCACAAACTACATCCCATATGGAGTAGCTAATTTCACAAACAACTACATCCCAAATGGAATAGCTAATTTTACAAACAACACAATGTTCAGACCAGTCTCCGGGTTTTCTTTTCGGTTTGTGAAACGTTTTTCGAATCCTGAATTAATAGTCTTGTTGTTGTTCGTGTCATCAATTCTCCTGAATGTATTCCTATGCATTCGTATTAAGGGAAAGGAGTCTCTTCCGAAACCAGAGAATGATGATTGGCAGGGAATATGGAGAGGTTTAGGAAAGGTTTTAGAAGCATGGGGACCCGCAGTGTCATGGGATTTTACTCTTGAACACCTGTGGGATCCTGAGAAACTAAGCCAGTATTTGAGTCAGGGACTATGCGGCTTACATAAATCTAAGGAGGTACAACTTATTTGGGGTTTGGCTTGTGCTTACCGTGCCCTATATAATGCCATTCGGGAGAGAGAGAGTTTCCGAGCTGAGGTTCAAGCCAAAGGGGAAAATTCCCAAGTCAAATCTAATCAATCACAGGAGACACCAGTAACAATACCGGTTGCTCCTGTGGAGGGCAAGAAATGGAAACGAGTGTCTTCGCGTCTTGAACGAAAAAGAGAAGAAGAGGAGGAGGAGGAGGAAGATCCAGGCGAGGGGCCCTCCTCAGAACCACCACCACCACGAAAGGCAAAAGCGAAAACTAAGAGACATGCAGAAGAGAGTGATGAAGAGGAAGTCTCTATTACTACTCGCCGGCCTCTAAAGATGACTGAAATCCAAGGTTCAAGAAAGGAGTTCACACGGCTCCTGAATGAAAGTATTGTTTCCTGGTTGGTTCGCTGTTGGGACAGTGGGGCCCATAGCTTGTCTCTGGATGGTAATGAAGCTCGCCAACTAGGTGCCATTGCCAGAGATCCAGCTATTGATAGAGGAATTAGTCGGTGTTCGGATGAGGCTGCCTCCCTCTGGGAACAAGTGTTAACAGCTGTGAAGGAAAAGTTTCCCTTCAAAAATGGCTTGAAGATTGCAATGAAAAAATGGGATACAGTTGAAAAGGGTATCCAGTATTTGAGGGAAATAGGCGTGGTGGAAATGTTGTATGACCCTGACTTTGTTCCTAACCACCCACAACAAAACCGCGACCCTGAAAGAGTGAGGACAACGCCTGAGATATGGCAGAAAATCGTGACAACAGCGCCGGACAAATATGCCGCTACACTAACGTCAGCGTGTGACAGATACCAAGAACAACAGAGAACGCCCTTAATTTATGAATTAATTGTTACGCTTCAAAACTACGAACAATTGCTGTCTCCAATTCATTCTGCCGTTGCTGCAATATCAAGAATGACGGAGCAAGTGTCTCAACTGATTAACCGTGACAAACCTGTAGCAGTATCAGAGACGCTGGATGAAGATCAGGATAATCAAAAGAGTCTAATGAAGGAGATGAAGGAGGTGAAGGAGACGGTGAAATTTATGCGAGCCCACCTAATTAAAGACGATGAACCTTCCTTCTTACGTGCACGATCAAAAATCTCAGCTGTTAGAGGCAGACGCTCTCCGGCTCAAGTAAGGAATAATACACCGCGAATTGCCTTATGGTATTACCTACGTGACCATGGAGAAGACATGGGGAAGTGGCACGGTCAACCTACTCCTGTACTACGAGCCCGGGTGAAAGAATTACAAGGCAGATCAACCACCAGTGCAGTTGCTCCAGTTACCACAGGTAATGAATAGAGGGGCCCTGCCCTCAGTCAGGGGGGGGAAAGGGATAATAGAGTATATTGGACTGTGTGGATTCGATGGCCTGGCACATCAGAACCACTGAAATATAAGGCCCTGGTGGACACTGGTGCACAGTGCACTCTGATGCCCTCGAGTCATGAAGGGACAGAATTAATCCATATTTCTGGAGTGACCGGGGGCTCTCAAGAATTGACTGTGTTGGAGGCCGAGATAAGCCTCACTGGTAAGGACTGGCAAAAACATCCTATTGTGACGGGCCCAGGGGCTCCATGTATACTAGGTATTGATTATCTCAGAAGGGGGCATTTCAAGGATCCTAAGGGGTATCGATGGGCCTTTGGAATAGCTGCTGTGGACACAGACAACGTTAAGCAGCTGTCTGTTCTGCCTGGCCTGTCAGAAGATCCATCTGCTGTGGGGCTGCTGCGAGTAAAAGAGCAACACGTACCGATTGCTACAAAAATGGTGCACAGGCGTCAGTACCGCACCAACAGGGATTCCTTGCTCCCCATTCATAAGTTAATTCGTCAACTAGAGAGCCAGGGAGTGATCAGCAAAACTCACTCGCCTTTTAACAGCCCCATATGGCCAGTGCGTAAAGCCAGTGGAGAATGGAGGCTGACGGTGGACTACCGTGGTCTGAATGAAGTCACACCCCCACTGAGTGCTGCTGTGCCGGACATGTTAGAACTCCAGTATGAACTGGAGTCAAAAGTGGCCAAATGGTATGCCACCATTGACATCGCTAATGCCTTCTTTTCCATCCCTTTGGCCAAAGAATGTAAGCCACAGTTTGCTTTCACATGGAGGGGCATTCAGTATACCTGGAACCGTTTGCCCCAGGGGTGGAAACACAGCCCGACCATTTGCCATGGGTTGATTCAAACTGTATTGGAACAGGGCAGTGCTCCTGAGCACCTGCAGTACATTGATGACATCATTGTGTGGGGCGATACAGCAGAAGAAGTCTTCACAAAAGGAGAGAGAATGATCCAAATTCTTCTGAGTGCTGGTTTTGCTATTAAGCGAAGCAAAGTGAAAGGACCTGCCCAGGAGATTCAATTCCTAGGTATAAAGTGGCAAGATGGCCGTCGTCACATCCCGACAGACGTGATCGACAAAATCACTGCTATGTCTCCACCCACTAGCAAAAGAGAGACACAATCTTTTCTGGGTGCAGTGGGCTTTTGGAGAATGCATGTTCCAAACTACAGCCTCATTGTAAGCCCCCTTTATTATGTGACGCTAATGAGAAATGAGTTTACATGGGGCCCTGAGCAGCAGCAGGCTTTTGAACAGATTAAACAGGAGATAGCCCGTGCCGTGGCCCTAGGGCCAGTACAGATGGGACAGGGCATAAAGAACATCCTCTACACTGCTGCTGGAGAGAACGGTCCCGCTTGGAGTTTGTGGCAAAGAGCCTCAGGAGAGCCACGAGGCCGACCCCTGGGATTCTGGAGTCGGGCATACAGAGGGTCTGAAGAGCACTACACTCCAACTGAGAAGGAGATCTTAGCCGCTTATGAAGGGGTTCGGGCTGCTTCCGAAGTAGTCGGTACTGAAACACAGCTCCTTCTGGCACCTCGACTGCCAGTGCTGAACTGGATGTTTAAAGGAAAGGTTCCCTCCACCCATCATGCTACTGATGCCACTTGGAGTAAGTGGATTGCACTGATTACACAACGAGCACGGATGGGGAACCTCAGCCGTCCAGGAATCCTAGAGATCATCATGGACTGGCCTGAAGGTAAAAAGTTTGGAACACCACCAGGAGAAGAAGTATCACGTGCTAAAGAAGCCCCACCATACAATGAACTACCGGAGAATGAAAAGAAATATGCCCTGTTCACAGATGGATCGTGTCGTATTGTGGGAAAGCATCGCAGATGGAAATCTGCTGTGTGGAGCCCCACACGACAAGTTGCAGAGGCCACCGAAGGGAAAGGAGAATCAAGCCAATTTGCAGAGGTAAAGGCTGTCCAACTGGCCTTAGATGTCGCTGAACGGGAGAGGTGGCCAATGCTCTATCTTTACACTGACTCATGGATGGTAGCAAATGCCTTATGGGGGTGGTTACAGCAGTGGGAGCAAAATAACTGGCAAAGAAGGGGTAAACCTATTTGGGCTGCTGAACTGTGGAAAGACATCACTGCCCGAATAAAGAATATGGTTGTAAAGGTGCGCCATGTAGATGCTCATGTGCCCAAGAGTCGGGCTACTGAAGAACAGCAAAATAACCATCAGGTAGACCGAGCTGCCAGAATTGAGGTGGCTCAAATAGACCTGGACTGGCAGAACAAGCGTGAATTATTTCTGGCTCGGTGGGCCCATGAGACCTCAGGTCATCAAGGGAGAGATGCAACATACAAATGGGCTAGAGACCGAGGGGTGGACTTAACTATGGATGCCATTGCACAGGTTATTCATAACTGTGAAACATGTGCCATCATCAAACAAGCCAAGAGGATGAAACCTCTGTGGGAGGAAGGGCGATGGCAAAAGTACAAATATGGGGAGGCCTGGCAGGTTGATTATATCACCTTGCCACGATCTCGCAATGGTAAGCATTATGTGCTTACTATGGTGGAGGCAACCACTGGGTGGCTTGAAACATATGCAGTACCCCATGCTACCGGCCGAAACACCATACTGGGTCTCGAGAAACAAGTCCTGTGGCGACATGGCACCCCAGAAAGGATTGAGTCAGATAATGGGACTCATTTCAAAAATTCTCTTGTAAATACTTGGGCCAAAGATCATGGCATCGAGTGGATTTACCATATTCCCTATCATGCTCCAGCCTCTGGTAAAATTGAACGATACAATGGACTGTTAAAAACGATGCTAAAAGCACTGGGTGGCGGAACATTTAAGCACTGGGAGAAGCATTTGGCAGAAGCCACCTGGTTAGTCAATACCAGAGGATCTATCAATCGTGATGGTCCTAACCAATCCAGTTCCCTACATACCGTAGAGGGAGATGAGGTCCCTGTTGTACATGTAAAGAACATGTTAGGAAAGGCAGTTTGGGTTCTTCCAGCTTCTGGAAAGGGCAAACCTCTCCGTGGTACAGTTTTTGCCCAGGGACCAGGATCCACTTGGTGGGTAATGCAGAAGAATGGGGATGTCCAATGTGTACCACAAGGAAACTTGATGCTGGGGGAGTGCAGTTACTAATTCTATGTATATGTACATAGCCATGTGTGCATTTTAATCATTTTTTGTTTGTTTGTATATATGTATATATATTTTAAGCATGATGTAACGATGTAGAATAAGGGGTGGAATGTCATGGTTCTATGTTTTTTGTTTTTGTTTTTTTTGTTTTTGGGTTTCAGTATTCCACATCAAAACATCATGTAGTGTACCGGGCATTAAAGTGTCACTGCCCAATCCCAGCTACCTATCCCTGTACATTACAGCAGTCACGGGATCTGACCCTTCCGGGTGGGGGGGGGGGCGCTCTCTTGCTGCCTTGCAGTGGGTGCTGGAGGGTGCTTTCCTAGCCGTTCCAAGCTTTTCAGGTTTGACTTGGTCCCGGGAACTCTCTCTCTCATCTTGTCTGATTTATTAATCTCAATTGCAATTAAATTGTATCTATTGTGTTATCCTGTATTCCGATATTATAGTAAAATAAGTTTTCCTCCATAGATTGTTGCCGCTGTTCTTTTTCCTCCCTTCCTTCCTTCCCATTTTGTGGGACTGGGATGGGGGGGGAGGGCAGAGGCCTGTCACCCCTGTCACGGACATAGATTGATCTGGTCAAATCCGTGACAAAAGAACATGTTAGGAAAGGCAGTTTGGGTTCTTCCAGCTTGTGGAAAGGGCAAACCTCTCCATGGTGCTGTTTTTGCCCAGGGACCAGGATCCACTTGGTGGGTAATGCAGAAGAATGGGGATGTCCAATGTGTACCACAAGGGAACTTCATGCTGGAGGAGTGCAGTTATTAATTCTATGTATATATAGAGAGAGAGAGCCATGTCTGAGTAGTGCATTTTAATCATTTTCTGTTTGTTTGTATATTATATATGTATATATATATGAAGCATGATGTAACGATGTAGAATAAGGGGTGGAATGTCATGGTTCTATGTTTTTTTGTTTTTGGGTTTCAGTATTCCACATCAAAACGTCATGTAGTGTATGGGGCATTAAAGTGTCACTGCCCCAATCCCAGGTACCTATCCCTGTACATTACAGAAGTCACGGGATCTGGCCCTTCCGGGTGGAGGGGGGGGTGCTCTCTTGCTGCCTGGCAGTGTGTGCTGGTGGGTGCTTTCCTAGCCGTTCCAAGCTTTTCAGGTTTGAATCGGTCCCGGGAACTCTCTCTCTCATCTTGTCTGATTTATTAATCTCAATTTCAGTTAAATTGTATATATTGTGTTATCTTGTATTCCAATATTATAGTAAAATAAGTTTTCCTCCATAGATTGTTGCCGCTGTTCTTTTCCTCCCTTCCTTCCTTCCCATTTTTTTGTGGGACTGGGGTGGGGGGGAGGGCAGAGACCTGTCGCCCCTGTCACGGACGTAGATTGATCTAGTAAACTCCGTGACAGATACCTGGGGGGTATACTATATGGGACTCAAGCTGAACCTTCCCTGATCCAAGCAACTATGTGCCTCCTGGAGAACCATTGAGTACTGCTCCTTAAAGGGACGTGAACCTCAACAATGAACCAATCATGAATAGTCTTGTTTTTTGTCAATCTATACTGTGATGGCAAATTGTTCTAAGTGTCATTGTATGGGAACTGCTGAGTGACGGCCTGAACCTCTGATCACCTGAGGCGAGCCATGAGTCAGCCAGAGGAGCACAGGTGAAGGCAATTCACCTGTGCTGCCGGAAGGGGTGGAGCCTGGCTCCATGTCTCCTAGACATATTTAAGGGCTGGCTACCAGTGGGTAAGGCTCTCTTACAGAGATTAACTTTGCTGGTGTTTTCTAAGTGAGCCCATGATACTGGTAAGCTTTCTGTCTATGCTCTTCTTGTTATTATAATCTGCTTTGCCTAACTCTTGTTTGTTTTGTAATTACAGCATCTTAATATTCGTTGATTATACATTTGGTGAGCTAGCCTGTCTAAATATAATGAAATTTACATCATGTCTTTTCTTTGGAATTTCTATAAATGAGACAAGGGGGCGAGCAATACTCCTCTAGAGAAAATGATTCCAGGGCAGATCCCAGTATTTGTGGGATCTCCCTATTATGAACTAGCAGTTACCATTGAAATATGGGGTCCCTTACGCATTATGGGAATTATCTTCTCATATCACGTGGCAGATTACTTTCAGGGACTTAACAAGGATATACTGGTCACTTAAGAAAGACAATTGGCTGCCTCCAAGGTGGCATGGCCACTTTTAAATGCCTTAAATCATGCTGAAATAAGAAATAATACTTCAGGACCTTTCAGGTCCTGCCACAGGGGTACGTGCATTCACCAACATATTGTCAGAATTTAGTGGCACGTGACCTGGCTCATGATAATAACCTATATCGTTATACTGATGATCTCCTGCTGACATCCTACTCACTGGAGGCAGTAGGACAGGCGGCAGATTCATTAACCGCCTATTTACAACAGAGGGGATGGGCTATAAATCCCCAGAAGGTGCAAGGTCTGGGCTGGTCCATAAAATTCCTGGGGGTGGTTTGGTCTGGAAAGACCAAAGTGCTACCCAGTGCTATCATAGATAAGGTTCAGGCATTTCCAGTCCCTACAACATCAAAGCAGCTGCATGTGTTTCTAGGTATATTGGGTTACTGGCGTTCCTTTATACCTCACCTAGCACAGCTGCTAAGGCCACTGTACTGACTCAGAAAAAAAGGGCTGCTATGGGACTGGTGGAAAACAGAACAGGATACTTTCCAACAAGCAAAATTTGCAGTTAAACAAGCCCAGGCATTGGGTATATTTGATCCTACCCTCCCAGCCCAGGTGGATGTTCACATTACTCAAGACTGCTTCGGTTGTGGCCTGTGGCAACGCCAGAGTTATGTTTGGAGCCCCATTGGTTTCTGGTCTCAGGTTTGGCACGGAGCAGAAGAAAGATACAGTATGATTGAAAAACAGTTATTGGCTGCCTATTCGGCATTACAAGCAGTAGAGCCAATAACTCAAACAGCTGCAGTTATAGTCAAGACCACTCTGCCAATTCAGGGGTGGCTGAAAGATCTGACCCACCTTCCTAAGACAGGGGTGGCCCAAGAACAAACAGTGGCACGATGGGTCGCCTATCTCAGCCAAAGGAGCAGTCTGTCTTCATTACCCTTGAAAGAACAACTCCAGAAGATCCTAGGCCCAGTGACGTATGACTGTGATGCACCAAAAGAAATACTGGTCGCTCCACCAGAGAAGAGTCCCGTTCAGGAGGGAAAATATCCTATCCCTGAAGATGCTTGGTACGCAGATGGGTCCAGCAAGAGCAACCCAAGCAAGTGGAGAGCAATAGCGTACCATCCTTCCACCGAGACAATCTGGTTCGATGAGGGGGATGGTCAGAGCAGCCAATGGGCAGAACTGCGAGCCATGTGGATGGTTATAACCAAGGAACCCGGTGATGGTATCCTGAACATCTGCACAGATAGTTGGGCTGTGTACCGGGGGCTCACTCTTTGGATTGCACAGTGGGCCACACCCGACCGATCTGGAGCAAAGACGTGGTTAGACATATGGAATATGGTCCAACACAGGACTGTACGTGTCTACCATGTTTCTCGTCGTCAGTTCCTTATGTCACCAGGAAATTATGAAGCTGACCCACTGGCCCTAGTTCAATGGATTGAGAATTCACCATCTGAGAACATTGCCTGTTGCTTACATCAAAAGATATGTCATGCTGGACAAAAGACAATGTGGGCAGCTGCTAAAGCATGGGGACTGCCCATACACCTACCTGATATTGTCCAGGCATGCCAGGATTGCAATGCTTTCTCAAAGACGAGACCGAGATCGTTGCCCGAAACAACAGCCCATCTTGCTAGGGGACACAATCCTCTCCAGCGATGGCAGGTCAATTACATCGGGCCCCTTCCTCACTCCTAGGGGGCAAGGTACGCCCTGACCTGTGTCAACACTGCAAGTGGGCTACTGCAGGCCTATCCAGTACCGAATACAAACCAGGTATATACCATCAAGGCACTCACTAAACTGATGTCTGCCTATGGGACACCTTAAGTCATTGAGAGTGACCAAGGGATTCACTTTACTGGTGCAACGATAGAGCTCTTGGCAGACGAAAATAACATCAAATGGCGATTCCACATGCCATATAATACAATGGGGGCAGGCCTCATCGAACGTTATAACGGTGTTCTTAAGGCTGCCCTGAAGACAGACTCCCAGTCCCTGCAGGGTTGGACAAAAAGACTGTGTGAAACCCTGCGTGACCTGAATGAAAGACCCAAGACGGCAGACCCCGTGCCCTGAGAATGTTGCAGACAACATGGGCCACCCTGCTTAGGATCCAAATTATGGGCACTGATCATCTGGTAATACCCCAGATTGGTAACGAAAATAATCTTCTGCTCCCTGCCCCTGAGAATTTAGATCCGGGTTCCCATAAAATAAAATGGCCTTGGAATGTGCTGATAGGACCCAAGTGGTGTGGCCTACTTGCACCTTGGGGGAGATTGTTGGAGGTGGGAGGCTCAGTAGTCCCTCCAGTAATAGGTACATGGCCTACTGATATTGTGGTCAACACTCCAATTTTCATTGCTAAAGGGACCCCCATCATGTCCCTGTGGCAGATCAGGACACCTCCTTTGGTGCTTGATATCATTATGCAGCTGCTGATATCTGGCCAGAAGGTGTGGTACAGGTGGCCAGGACGTGCCCCGGTTGTGAGAATCCTTCTTCGTTTTTTTTGGCTCAAAGCTTGCTTCCTGAGGGTTTTTTTTTTGTGATAAGACTCTGAGTGATTTGTCAAGGAGGCAACTGATGGGTGCTAACCGTGTGACAATGGATTTTGCTTTGGGAACATTTGAAAGCCCCTTCCCCCAGAGCTGCTTGCTCTGTAGAAGAGTGGAAGAGAGTGTTCAGGAGTGTTCACTGGCGGAAGATTTGGCCTGTGACTAAACTGCTCCAGCTTAGTATGGGAGGCTGGGGGATGATACCATTGTATCCTGCGAAGGCAAGATTCAAGTTGGTGCCTCCCTGCTTCCTCTTATCTGCTGGCAAGGCCAGGAAGATAAGAACAAAGGAATTTCCTGCTGTGACCCCAGAGCCAGAAGCTGCCACTGCAAGGAGAACTGACTCGACCACCTTGGGTTTGAGCTGTCACTCAAAGGAGAGCTGACTCGACCACTTTGGATTTGAGCTGTCACTGCAAAGACAGCTGACTCGACCACTTTGAAGCATTAAAAAGGGGCCATCATTGCCATGGTCGTCATCATCAATAGAACAACAATGCCCGATGACCCACCACTACTGAAGATCAAAGACTGAACTGTGAACCTCGCTGGATCCATGGTGGTGACTATGTCCCTCTTGCTTCCTATAAAGACTCCTTGCTTCTTCTTTCCTATATTTTCTATCGCCCTCCTTCCCTTCCCCATTACCCTAATTCATAATAGTGTCCGTCCTCCCCTTCCCCATTTCCCTGATTAAGATTTGTAATAAACTTGTCGGACCAACATTTGAACCGTTGTTTCTTAATCTCACGCTGGGTATATAGATAGTAAAAGAACCTCCTCTCCCTCTTATAAATTGGAGCAAGACACCAGTACATGCAGAAGTGTTGACCCAGGATAGAAATATGGCCTGTATCATGCCCTGGAGAGCAGACATTCCCCTTCTGGTACCTCTGAAACATCTGTATTAGTCCCTGTGAGTCTTTGAGCCTTCAGGATCACTGGAAAGAATGAAATGCCATCAAAGCGTTCCAGTGTTGCTGTCAGATCAAGTGCAACACCTGGTGATGTTCTACATGGGACTGATGGAACATAGAATGGACCTGCACCTCAGGGCTGCATGCCTCTAGTAACATAATGGAGCACTGGCCCATAGAAGAATATGGACATTCAGTGATCAGCACTCGTGTTGAATTGTACCAACATGCGTCGTGATAAAAATTGTATAAGCGTTGCGATATAGCGGATCTCTGTATTAGGGAAAGCTTATCCTTTAGTCAACCTGATTATTGGTTCATGCCTTGAAGGGGTGGAGAGTATGGGAACTGCTGAGTCAAGGCCTGAACCTCTGATTGATCACCTGAGGTGAGCAATGAGTCAGCCAAGGGACACAGGTGAAGGCAATTCATCTGTGCTGCCGGAAGGGGTGGAGCCTGGCTCCACCTCTCCTAGATCCATTTAAGAGCTGACTACCAGTGGGGAAGAATCTCTTCTGGAGATCTCTCCTCTGGAGTTTTGCAGCGAGTCTATGATGTGGGTAAGCTTTCTATCTATTATTTTCATGTTGTTATAATCTGCTTTGCCAAGCTGTATTGTTTATTTCATAATTATAACATTTACATTGATTGACTATATACCTCCTAATATCTACTGTTAGGTATGCTTGGAGACAAGAGTAACAATGATGCTAAACAGACTTTTGGCCTGAGAGTAGCTATGCTTTTTATGCATACCTTCTCATTTAGTTCTTTAAACACTGTAACAGTAGAGGAATCAACACAGTAGGAATATGTTAGTATAGAAAGAAAAAAAAAGTTATGTCTTCAAGGATGGATCTAGGCTCACGGTAGAAACTACACAAAGAGATCTTTCCAGACTGGCAGTCAGCCCTTAAATGATGTCTAAGTGACTGGAGCCAAGCTCCACCCCTTCCAGTTCTACAGGTGAATTGCCTTCTGCTCTCCTTGGGCTGACCTGTTCTTGTTTCCAAGTGTTCAATCAGTGCTTCAGGCCATGACTCAACAGTTACCATACAAACATCTTGTTTTATCCTTGTTTAACATTCTGGAGAAACTCCAGGAAAAAAAAATACACAGCTCCAAACCACTAGGGCTCAACCTGTCTGATGAAGCTAGGTACTGCTTACGTGGATAGCATGTCCTTTAGTTACTGTACAATCGTTATTGATAATGATGACCTGGAAAACCCAACGCTCATGTTTTTAATATGGGTCTTGATTACTCCTAGTATTTAGCTGTGGTTATTCTTTGTCAGCTGTCATTTACTATAAGTTCTTGACAGCAACCAGGTAATCTAAATGGGACTAGTTTCTTTCTTGCACTGTGCGACAACATAGATATATCATTGATTTTGATTAGGTCCTTGGAACTTCTTTTAGAAGGCTCTTCTTAGCCACCATGAACAACTTAGCTTACTCTGAGCTAAAACCAGTGTACACAGAGAACTTCCCAAGAAACATCTTTCTTCTGATTACTGAAGACAAATTGGATGCAAGTCACTTATTTTCTTGTCATATGACATCTCCATTCAAATCTCAGTGTTTACCTAGAAGTTTGTAAGACTGCTTGGTTATGAAGCATGGGAAAGTACTGGCTCAGATCACACCATGTGGTTTCAAATCTACCGCTGAATGCTAATGTGCAAGTAAGACTGGTAGAACAAAAAGTTCTACAGAGCAGGCTAAGCTAGGTGTGTCCAATCTATGGTCCATAGGCTACATGCAGCCTAGCTCAGCTGTTACTGTGACCTGCCCCCTCCTACCACACTATCGTGGCAGGAGCTCTTCAGTACCAAGTGGCCCAGCCTGGCCCTGGGTGCAAACCCATAACTCAGTGTCGTGGTTTTTATCGGTATTCCATATAACAACATCGTGCAGCAAGCTATCAATGCCAGCTTCCTGGTTTTCCTGATTCCTAGTTTCTGGAATGCTTCAGTTTTCACACATGGTTTCCAGCTCTGAGAAAGAAAACTAAGTTCCTGGTTTCTTGGCTTCCTGGAGCTCCAGTTCCCAAGGGGCTCTGGTGTTCCCAGAAAGCTTCAGTGTTTCCCTGTGTGGTTCCAGGATATAGAGCAACTTTCACCCAGAAGAAGCTCTCTCCTGTGCTGGCCAGCCATGAGCGCCTGCTGATAAAGTCTTGGAGACTCTCTTTTTCATCCTTCCCTTTAGGTTTGTTTATTTTTCTTAATTACTCTGTATTTTCACACATTCCTTTACCATCTTAGTAAATTACTTCTCCCCTTATCTCAATCAGGCTTTTTTCTTTTTATTTTCCACTAGCCTTTTTCAGACATTCAACTTAAAAATCTGATCATGTCTCTTTACTAGACTTTTATAAGGCCTTTCTTAACAGAGAAAAATATCCCTCGCTTCACAATCATGCCTTATTCATGCCATCACTTTTGGCAGTGTGCACACTTGTGAACAACTGTTTTCAAGGATGAAGCACAGGAAGAGTAAAATTTAATCATATCTTTGAACACCTTGAGAACTTGTTAAGAATTGCAGCTGCTTCCATAGAACTAGACTGGTACGTTTGTTTGTTTGTTTTTCCACAAAAACAGGGTCAAATATCCCAGTACTTTTATGTTTTTGTTGCTCTCTTTTTTTTTTTAATAAAAAATATAAAAATGTTTTGTTACTTTTGTACATTAACTATATTATATTTTTATATGCAGCCTAAGACTATTCCTCTTCAGTGCAGCCCGGGAAAGTCAAAATGTTGGACATCTGTGGGCTAAGTAATAGATTATGCTGAGACTGCTGGTAAGATGTTTGTTTCCTCACCACTACCATCACATGTACATAAGCACACATGCTGAAGCTGTCATCACTGAACACAGAACCACGTTCCCCGAGAGGAGGATTCTAGGAGAAAAGATTTATAACAGAAAATACAGTTTTACAGTTATAGGTAAACACAAATTGTACATTTATAAATTATTATACTGTAGTTACTATGGACTTAATTTGCTTTTACAGATGACAGAAGCAAAGTAATTTCTCCTTGAAGGGAACGGTGCATCCTTTAGAAAAAAAGACTACACCTTGACTACCAAGCTTTCCCCCTTTTTCCCAACTGCTACTTGCGCTCTTTCTTCATGACTTGTGATTACATACCGCATGGCTCTCAGTGTGATTTTGTATGCCAGTTCAGCATCATGAGGTAGGAGAGAGGTGAAGAGATACTTGGCAAATGTGTGCATTGGAACACTCTCTCGATGGATGACTTCACCTAAACCACTATATGGTCCAGCTGTGGGAAAGAGAAAGAGAACGTCAGTATTTACAGACTGCTAAAACTGCACTTCTGCACCTTTAAAAAATACTCACTGTACCTTGTTTTAGAACTGATATTCAGAGACAGTTCTATGTACAAAAGGTGAAATTGCACTGTGATTTTTTTTTTTTTTTTTGTGAATCGTACTATTACATATATACAATATATTACAAATATTACATATATATTCTTTGAGGCAATGAGATATACCACAAATTGCATAGTACTAAGCACGCTACCAGCACATATACAAATGAGAGAATGATCCCAGTGCTTCATGGGACGCATTCAACACATTTATGGTATGCAAAAGGTGTTAATCTCAGCTTTGCATCCAGGTCATTATATTGTGTATATGAATCCCTATGTACCCTTTTCTCGTGCGTGAGTGCTTTCTCACAAATCCAACGGGGGGGGGGGGGGGGGGGGGTGTGGTTACAGTGGAAAAGTGCATATCTTTGGAGCTACATGGCCAATCACTGCAGCATCATTTGATCCCCATTAATGTCTCACCTGATGTTACACATTTAAATAACCCTTTGCTCTGGATTTTGTCTCATGAGAAGACTAGGTCAAATTGTGCACCAAAGCTGCTTTTGCTAGTCTGTTACAGCCACATGGTCTTAAAAATTGTATTTGTTGTGGGGAAACTGTCCCCATTGCTGAGACAATGAATTTTGCACACATTCAATGAAGTATTTCAACTTCATAACAGTAGTGTTAGGACTGGCAGTAGAAATGACTGATAGTAATAATGAAATGTAATTATTTCCTTGCTGAATTCTGAATGTTTAGTGACTATGAATCTCATTTTTTACATTTTTCCTGCAACCTTGAGGCAATTATTCCTGTTAACAAGAAAACTAGGTCAAGCAGGTTTTGACTTCAGTAGCTAGAAGTTCAAGTATAAAAGGTTCCAAAACAGAATAAGAATTATTTATTAAGCATTATTGAATAATTACTATGCATATAGCAGCCAGCAGTCCTAGGAGTTACTACAGGAGAAGAGGCTTTTGCTTTCTCCTTTAATAGAGATTTCAACTCACCGTGCTTGGAAGGGCAAGTTATTGCAAGCATACTTTTTCACTGCGGAGTCATGCATATCATTTAAACAGCTTCCAGCAGCAGTTTGAAATAATGTGTCTGACCCTACACTGAAGCATCTGAGGAGTACTTGCACAATTTATGCAGTCACGCTTCAGAAAATAAAGTAGTTCAGTTGGAAGGGACCTTCAAAGATCACCTAGTTCAACTGTCTGAGCATTTCAGGGCTAACCAAAAGTTAAAGCATATTATTGAGGGCATTGTCCAAATGCCTCTTTAACACTGACAGGCATGGGGCATCAACCACCTCTCTAGGAAGCCTTTTCCAGTGTTTGACCATCCTCACAGTAAATAAATATTTCCTAACATCCAGTCTGCATCTCCCCTGGCACAGCTTTGAACCATTTCTGCACATCCTGTTATCAGCTAACAGGGAAAAAGAAGAGACCAGCACTTCCCTTTCTACTTCTCTTCCTAGGGAACAACGTGAGATGGAGATAGTAGTGACTTAGATCAGAACAGCCATTACAGGAATATTTTTCTGACAGGTGCACAACAGGCGAAGATAAAAATCACTAGCCATGGAAAAATATGAGCTCAAGAGGAGGGCATTTTTGAAGACTGTTTACAAAGGAAATGTCAATGAAGATTTAGTAGGTGACACAGTGTGTCTCATATAATCATTTAAAATGAAGTTGAAAGCCAATGAAAGCTATCTAGCATTGCTTCAATACATTTAATTGCTTCATAATTTTCATGTAATATCTAGATTCCTCCAAAAGTACTGCCACCTATTTATTTCCATTGAAACTACAACAGATACAAGGAGCACAATAACACTATTTGATAGAGCAAATTCTCAGCTATAACAAAATGGCAAAATGGCATCTGACGTGAAAGTGCGTATGAAACAAAGGTATGCAATTAAATTCCTCCATGCAGAAAAAATGTACCCATTGACATTTATTGAGGCTTGCTGAACATTTATGGAGACCAAACATGAGATGTTTGCACAGTGAGGCAGTGGGTGGTGTGTTTCAGTAGTGCTGACATTGATAGTGAGTCACCTCTGCTAGTGAAGATTTTTATGAGCACGGCATGCAGACCCCTGTTCATCACTGGCAAAAATGAATAGGTACTGGTGGTGTTAAAAAGTAGTGTGTTATAGCTGAGAATTTGCTCTATCAAATAGTGTTATTGTGCTCCTTGTATCTGTTGTAGTTTCAATGGAAATAAATAGGAGGCGACTTTTGGAGCGACTTACATATAATCCATAGGATACCTATATGGTGGTTGTTAATAGATGAATCCAGTAGGCAGATGTTTTTGTCCAAAGTCCATAAACCAGTAGTATAGCCATACCGTAATGGAAACATATAGTGCATCTCTGCAATTTCAAATGGCACCATCGGTAGGTACTAAAGGCTTTAAGGATCTGGGAAATAACAGTGACTCACAGCTGAGAACCCTGAAAAAGATACTGCTTCTATTCCATTAAACAGAAGTTTAAAATGATAAATATCTTACAGAAAGACAGCAAAACATGACTGCTGTGTAACAGTTTTCACAATTCACCTAGAGCAATATTGTACTCCTCCCATCATCCCTTGAGCAGACACTCAAAACTTGGACCATGCCTTTGGCTAATTAATTCCTTTAAATTTTTTTCTTCCATTAAAAGAAAAAAGCTAGAAAGACAACCTCAGAACCTTTGAGGCTACTTCCTGAACATGAGGCTTAAGTGCTAGATGTTAAGCATTTTTAAAATATACATTTTTTTCCCCACAAATTTTATTGCACAGTGATTCCCAAACAGATAATTGTCTTAGTCACAGTTTAGTCACAAGATCTGATCTTAAGCCTCAGTATTTAACCATGTATTTTAATTTTCATATAATTCAAACTTCAGAGACATCATTTTCCTAATTACTACAAATGAAATATTATTTTTCTGTCAGAGCAACTCTAAGTGAATTTTCTGGGCTCTTTAATTGAGAAAAGAGTTAAAAATCTTCATACATATACAAAGGTGACAGTTATTTTTTGAGATACAAGTGACATTTATAATTCTGTTACCTAAGAACTGATGATAACTGATGGCTATAATATTTAATTGTGAGACTGAGCTGTATTATTAGGATACTTAGATTATGTCAAACAAAAAAATCTAAAGAGCAAAATACAATAAAAATTAAAAGCTCATAGATCATCAGATGCCTTATCTCTACAGTCATGGTATTATTTGGTGTATGTTTAATTTTCATAAGAAATTGCAAACAAAATTTTGCTGGAGTTCTACATCAAAAAACATCTTAATTATGTAAAGTCAGTTTCCACATGAATACTAGTTATGTGGTCTTCTATAAGTGAAGACAGTTTAAAGAAACAGCATCTAATATTGAGCTACCTTCTAGTAGGAAGACTGCTTGTTTTCGAAAAATCTTCACCAGAGTATCATCCAATTCAATTTCCTGTAGCTTAGAAATAAGCTGCTCCTCATTTCGACAAACCTTCTCTTGTGCGTACAAGCCATCTGGCATTATTCGTTGCTGCCCCAGCCCTATCAATGCTACTTCCACAGCCAGCATTAAATAAGATTCCCCTTCTTCTAAGAACTTGTGTGCAGGCAGGTGCTGGTACTCCAGTGATTTGTGTTGACTCATGTTCTCTGCAAAGGGTGACACAAAGAACAACACATCAGCAAGTGATTCTAATCCATAATCTGTTTGTAATTTCACATTTACAAATGCTACCTCTGTTAGTATTCATTTGTTTACAGAATCACAGAATTGTAGGGGCTGTAAGGGACCACCAGAGATCATCGAGTCCAACCCTCCTGCAAAGCAGGCCCTCTTCAGCAGGCTACACAGATAGGCATCCAGGCAGGTCTTGAATATCTCCAGAGAAGAATCCACAACTCCACTGGGCAGCCTGTTCCAGTGTTCCGTCACCCTTACCATGAAGAAGTTCCTTTGCATATTGGTGCAGAACTTTCTATGCTCAAGTTTATGGCCGTTTCCCCTTGTCTTGTCCCCACAAACTGCATACAACAGGTTGGCCATGTCCCTTTGACTCCCACACTTAAGATATTTATAAACATTAATCAGATCCCCTCTGAGTCTTCTTTTCTCAAGGCTGAACAGAACCAGGTCACTCAGCCTTTCCTCATAGGAGAGATGCTCCAGGCCCTTTATCATCTTTGTGGCCCTCTGCTGGACTCTCTCCAGGAGATCCCTGTCTTTTTTGTACCGGGGAGCCCAGAACTGGATACAGCACTCCAGGTGAGGCCTGACCAGGGCAGAGTAGAGGGTGAGGATCACCTTCCTTGACCTGCTGGCCATGCTCCTTTTAATGCACCCCAGGATCCCTTTGGCCTTCTTGGCCACCAGGGCACACTGCTGGCTCATTGCCAACCTGTCATACACCAGGACCCCCGGGTCCTTCTCTGCAGAGCTCCTCTCCAGCAGGTCATGCCCCAACCTATACTGATACTTGTGGTTATTCCTTCCCAGGTGCAAGACTCTGCACTTGCTTTTGTTAAACCTCATCCAGTTTATTGCTGCCCAGCTCTCCAGTCTGTCCAGGTCTTGCTGAATGGCAGCACAGCCTTCTGGTGTGTCAGCCACTCCTCCCAATTTTATATCATTGGCGTACTTACTGAGGCATGCTTAATTTAAAATGATTTAAATTACCAGCTCTATGTCAAGATCCAAAAAGCCGGTGTAAACTACCTGATCCAATTCCACGAGAGACAAATACACAAACCAATTAGGTTTCATAAAATTGCCACTCAAGTAAAAAATAAAAGCATTCAGCCTTTAAACAATATGATTTAGAGACAAGCAGTTTCTCTCCAGATTTGTGTTAATAAGGCCGAAATTGGAAGATGCATTTCAATTATTTCCCCCTCCCTCCACTCATTTCTATATCACCTTAAAACTTCTATGCTGTTTAAGTGAAAAGAGAAGGCATTTATACCTGCGCACAGATTTCAGATGGAATTGTTAAGATTGTGCAAGTACAGTAGGCCTGATAAGTCCACAACTTTTTAAGTATCCTGTTTGCTAGAGATCTTTTCAGGAATTTTTTAGCTAATTGCTACGGTTGTATTTATGAGAAACATGTATAATATTTCTGAATTTTATTCCCACTAGAATCCTCACTTCCAGTAAAGATTGCATATAGATTCCATACAAATCAAGCCATCAATTGCATTAAAGAGTACTGCTAACATATTTGATATTTAACAGATACACCACATGACAAAGCCTCTAGCAGTTAACAGTCCCACTGAAGAACAAAATGTTATGATGGACAGACAGAATCACAGAATCAGACAATGTCAGGGATTGGAAGGGACCTTGAAAGAAAATCTAGTCCAATCCTCCTGCTGGAGCAGAAACACCTAGGTTAGGTCACACAGGAACATGTCCAGACAGGTTTTTAATACCTCCAGAGAAGGAGACACTACAAACTCTCTGGGCAGACCGTTCCATTGTTCTGTGTCATGGTTCCATGTTTGTTGTTTTTGTTTTTTTTTGTTTTTGGGTTTCAGTATTCCACATCAAAACATCATGTACTGTACGGGGCATTAAAGTGTCACTGCCCCAATCCCAGGTACCTATCCCTGTACATTACAGAAGTCACGGGATCTGACCCTTCCGGGTGGGGGGGGCGCTCTCTTGCTGCCTTGCAGTGTGTGCTGGAGGGTGCTTTCCTAGCCGTTCCAAGCTTTTCAGGTTTGACTCGGTCCCGGGAACTCTCTCTCTCTCATCTTGTCTGATTTATTAATCTCAATTGCAATTAAATTGTATCTATTGTGTTATCTTGTATTCCAATATTATAGTAAAATAAGTTTTCCTCCATAGATTGTTGCCGCTGCTCTTCTCCTCCCTTCCTTCCTTCCCATTTTTGTGGGACTGGGGTGTGGGGGGGAGGGCAGAGGCCTGTCGCCCCTGTCACGGACATAGATTGATCTGGTCAAATCCGTGACAGATTTTTGGCGCCCAACGTGGGGCGACTGCTTTTTAGCTTTTTGAACGAATCTCTTTTTCTCTCTGCTCTTAGAGAGCTTTGTTAGGGAGCATTATCAGTAGTTCAGGTTTCTGTGCTGGAAAACCTGACCTTGAAAGATTAGACATACTGCCAGTGTTCTGGGATATTTGTAAACTTTGAGCACTACTTAGTCTGAGTAGTGCCTTTTGTCCTTTTTTTTTCCCTCCTCTTGTTAGCTTCAATTCATTAACCCTTTTTTAGCAAGCACCAGCGATGAACACACTCGTTATTATAGGGGTGCTGGGTAAAGGATTAAAAGCAATGGTGTTAGTCACAACCTACTGGCCAATAATCCATCTCACACTTGTGTGTTTTGGAATTGCATCCGTATATAACTATCTAAGGGCACTGATGGAGACACCTATGTTTTACCTATTTGCAATGTGGTATGATTTGAATTTTGACATCTACATCCCAGAAGGAATGGCTAATTTCACAAACAACTACATCCCAAATGGAATAGCTAATTTTACGAACAACACAATGTTCAGACCAGTCTCCGGGTTTTCTTCTCGGTTTGTCAAACGTTTTTTGAATCCTGAATTAATACCCATGTAGTTGTTCGCGTCATCAATTCTCCTGAATGTATTCCAATTCATTCGTAATAAGGGAAAGGAGTCTCTTCCAAAACTAGAGAATGATGATTGGCAGGGAATGTGGAGAGGTTTAGGAAAGGTTTTAGAAGCATGGGGACCCGCAGTGTCATGGGATTTTACTCTTGAACACCTGTGGGATCCCGAGAAACTAAGCCAGTATCTGAGTCAGGGACTATGCGGCTTACATAAATCTAAGGAGGTACAACTTATTTGGGGTTTGGCTTGTGCTTACCGTGCCCTATATAATACCGTTCTGGAGAGAGAGAGTTTCCGAGCTGAGGTTCAAGCCAAAGGGGAAAATCCCCAAGTCAAATCTAATCAATCACAGGAGACACCAGTAACAATACCAGTTGCTCCTGTGGAGGGCAAGAAATGGAAACGAGTGTCTTCGCGTCTTGAATGAAAAAGAGAAGAGGAGGAGGTGGAGGAAGATCCAGGCGAGGGGCCCTCCTCAGAACCACCACCATCGCGAAAGGCAAAAGGGAAAACTAAGAGACATGCAGAAGAGAGTGATGAAGAGGAAGTCTCTATTACTACTCGCCGGCATCTAAAGATGACTGAAATCCAAGGTTCAAGAAAGGAGTTTACACGGCGCCCGAATGAAAGTCTTGTTTCCTGGTTGGTTCGCTGTTGGGACAGTGGGGCCCATAGCTTGTCTCTGGATGGTAATGAAGCTCGCCAACTAGGTGCCATTGCCAGAGATCCAGCTATTGATAGAGGAATTAGTCGATGTTCGGATGAGGCTGCCTCCCTCTGGGAACGAGTGTTAATAGCCGTGAAGGAAAAGTATCCCTTCAAAAATAGCTTGAAGATTGCAATGAAAAAATGGGATACAGTTGAAAAGCGTATCCAGTATTTGAGGGAAATAGGCATGGTGGAAATGTTGTATGACCCTGACTTTGTTCCTAACCAACCACACCAAAACCGCGACCCTGAAAAGGTGAGGACAACGCCTGAGATATGGCAGAAAATCATGACAACAGCACCGGACAAATATGCTGCTACACTAATGTCAGCGTGTGACAGATACCAGGAACAACAGAGAACACACTTAATTTATGAATTAATTGTTACGCTCCAAAACTACGAACAATTGCAGTCCCCAATTCATTCTGCCGTTGCTGCAATATCAAGAATGACGGAGCAAGTGTCTCAACTGATTAACCGTGACAAACCTGTAACAGTATCAGAGACGCTGGATGAAGATCAGGATAATCAAATGAGTCTAGAGAAGGAGGTGAAGGAGATGATTAAATTTTGGCGAGCCCACCTAACTAAAGACGATGAACCTTCCTTCTTACGTGCACGATCAAAAATCTCAGCTGTTAGAGGCAGACGCTCTCCAGCTCAAGTAAGGAATAATACACCGCGAATTACCTTATGGTATTACCTACGTGACCATGGAGAAGACATGGGGAAGTGGCACGGTCAACCTACTCCTGTACTACGAGCCCGGGTGAAAGAATTACAAGGCAGATCAACCACCAGTGCAGTTGCTCCAGTTACCACAGGTAATGAATAGAGGGGCCCTGCCCTCAGTCAGGGGGGGGAAAGGGATAATAGAGTATATTGGACTGTGTGGATTCGATGGCCTGGCACATCAGAACCACTGAAATATAAGGCCCTGGTGGACACTGGTGCACAGTGCACTCTGATGCCCTCGAGTCATGAAGGGACAGAATCAATCCATATTTCTGGAGTGACCGGGGACTCTCAAGAATTGACTGTGTTGGAGGCCGAGATAAGCCTCACTGGTAAGGACTGGCAAAAACATCCTATTGTGACGGGCCCAGGGGCCCCATGTATACTAGGTATTGATTATCTCAGAAGGGGGCATTTCAAGGATCCTAAGGGGTATCGATGGGCCTTTTGAATAGCTGCTGTGGACACAGACAACATTAAGCAGCTGTCTGTTTTGCCTGGCCTGTCGGAAGATCCATCTGTTGTGGGGCTGCTGCAAGTAAAAGAGCAACAGGTACCGATTGCTACAAAAATGGTGCACAGGCGTCAGTACCGCACCAACAGGGATTCTTTGCTCCCCATTCATAAGTTAATTCGTCAACTAGAGAGCCAGGGAGTGATCAGCAAAACTCACTCGCCTTTTAACAGCCCCATATGGCCAGTGCATAAAGCCAGTGGAGAATGGAGGCTGACGGTGGACTACCGTGGCCTGAATGAAGTCACACCCCCACTGAGTGCTGCTGTGCCGGACATGTTAGAACTCCAGTATGAACTGGAGTCAAAAGCGGCCAAGTGGTATGCCACCATTGACATTGCTAATGCCTTCTTTTCCATCCCTTTGGCCAAAGAATGTAAGCCACAATTTGCTTTCACCTGGAGGGGCATTCAGTATACCTGGAACCGTTTGCCCCAGGGGTGGAAACACAGCCCAACCATTTGCCATGGGTTGATTCAAACTGTATTGGAACAGGGCAGTGCTCCTGAGCACCTGCAGTACATTGATGACATCATTGTGTGGGGTGATACAGCAGAAGAAGTCTTCACAAAAGGAGAGAGAATGATCCAAATTCTTCTGAGTGCTGGTTTTGCTATTAAGCGAAGCAAAGTGAAAGGACCTGCCCAGGAGATTCAGTTCCTAAGTATAAAGTGGAAAGATGGCCATCCTCACATCCCGACAGACGTGATCGACAAAATCACTGCTATGTCTCCACCCACTAGCAAAAGAGAGACACAATCTTTTCTGGGTGCAGTGGGCTTTTGGAGAATGCATGTTCCAAACTACAGCCTCATTGTAAGCCCCCTTTATTATGTGACGCTAATGAGAAATGAGTTTACATGGGGCCCTGAGCAGCAGCAGGCTTTTGAACAGATTAAACAGGAGATAGCCCGTGCCGTGGCCCTAGGGCCAGTACAGATGGGACAGGGCATAAAGAACATCCTCTACACTGCTGCTGGAGAGAACGGTCCCACTTGGAGTTTGTGGCAAAGAGCCTCAGGAGAGACCCGAGGCCGACCCCTGGGATTCTGGAGTCGGGCATACAGAGGGTCTGAAGAGCACTACACTCCAACTGAAAAGGAGATCTTAGCCGCTTATGAAGGGGTTCGGGCTGCTTCTGAAGTAGTCGGTACTGAAACACAGCTCCTTCTGGCACCTCGACTGCCAGTGCTGAACTGGATGTTTAAAGGAAAGGTTCCCTCCACCCATCATGCTACTGATGCCACTTGGAGTAAGTGGATTGCACTGATTACACAACGAGCACGGATGGGGAACCTCAGCCGTCCAGGAATCCTAGAAGTCATCATGGACTGGCCTGAAGGTGAAAAGTTTGGAACACCACCAGCAGGAGAAGTATCACGTGCTAAAGAAGCCCCACCATACAATGAACTACCAGAGAATGAAAAGAAATATGCCTTGTTCACAGATGGATCGTGTCGTATTGTGGGAAAGCATCGCAGATGGAAAGCTGCTGTGTGGAGCCCCACACGACAAGTTGCAGAGGCCAAGGAAGGGAAAGGCGAATCGAGCCAATTTGCAGAGGTAAAGGCTGTCCAACTGGCCTTAGATGTCGCTGATCAGGAGAGATGGCCAATGCTCTATCTTTACACTGACTCATGGATGGTAGCGAATGCCTTATGGGGGTGGTTACAGCAGTGGGAGCAAAATAACTGGCAAAGAAGGGGTAAACCTATTTGGGCTGCTGAACTGTGGAAAGACATTGCTGCCCGAACAAAGACTATAGTTGTAAAGGTGCGCCATGTAGATGCTCATGTGCCCAAGAGTCGGGCTACTGAAGAACAGCAAAATAACCATCAGGTAGACCGAGCTGCCAGAATTGAGGTGGCTCAAATAGACCTGGACTGGCAGAACAAGCGTGAATTATTTCTGGCTCGGTGGGCCCATGAGACCTCAGGTCATCAAGGGAGAGATGCAACATACAAATGGGCTAGAGACCGAGGGGTGGACTTAACTATGGATGCCATTGCACAGGTTATTCATAACTGTGAAACATGTGCCATCATCAAACAAGCCAAGAGGATGAAACCTCTGTGGGAGGAAGGGCGATGGCAAAAGTACAAATATGGGGAGGCATGGAAGGTTGATTATATCACCTTGCCACGATCTCGCAATGGTAAGCATTATGTGCTTACTATGGTGGAGGCAACCACTGGGTGGCTCGAAACATATGCAGTACCCCATGCTACCGCCCGAAACACCATACTGGGTCTCGAGAAACAAGTCCTGTGGCGACATGGCACTCCAGAAAGGATTGAGTCAGATAATGGGACTCATTTCAAAAATTCTCTTGTAAATACTTGGGCCAAAGATCATGGCATCGAGTGGATTTACCATATTCCCTATCATGCTCCAGCCTCTGGTAAAATTGAACGATACAATGGATTGTTAAAAACGATGCTAAAAGCACTGGTTGGCGGAACATTTAAGCACTGGGAGAAGCATTTGGCAGAAGCCACCTGGTTAGTCAATACCAGAGGATCTATTAATCGTGATGGTCCTAACCAATCCAGTTCCCTACATACCGTAGAGGGAGATGAAGTCCCTGTTGTACATGTAAAGAACATGTTAGGAAAGGCAGTTTGGGTTCTTCCAGCTTCTGGAAAGGGCAAACCTCTCCGTGGTACAGTTTTTGCCCAGGGACCAGGATCCACATGGTGGGTAATGCAGAAGAATGGGGATGTCCAGTGTGTACCACAAGGAAACTTGATGCCAGGGGAGTGCAGTTACTAATTCTATGTATATGTATATAGCCATGTGTGCATTTTAATCATTTTTTGTTTGTTTGTATATATGTATATATATTTTAAGCATGATGTAACGATGTAGAATAAGGGGTGGAATGTCATGGTTCCATGTTTTTTGTTTTTGTTTTTTTTTTGTTTTTGGGTTTCAGTATTCCACATCAAAACATCATGTAGTGTACGGGGCATTAAAGTGTCACTGCCCCAATTCCAAGTACCTATCCCTGTACATTACAGCAGTCACGGGATCTGGCCCTTCCGGGTGGGGGGGGCGCTCTCTTGCTGCCTTGCAGTGGGTGCTGGAGGGTGCTTTCCTAGCCGTTCCAAGCTTTTCAGGTTTGAATCGGTCCCGGGAACTCTCTCTCTCATCTTGTCTGATTTATTAATCTCAATTGCAATTAAATTGTATCTATTGTGTTATCTTGTATTCCAATATTATAGTAAAATAAGTTTTCCTCCATAGATTGTTGCCGCTGTTCTTTTCCTCCCTTCCTTCCTTCCCATTTTTGTGGGACTGGGGTGGGGGGGGAGGGCAGAGGCCTGTCGCCCCTGTCACGGACATAGATTGATCTGGTCAAATCCGTGACATTCTGTTAACCGTACTGTGAAGATGTTTCTTCTCATATATATGTGGAACCTCCTATGTTCCAGCTTGTACCTATTGCTCCTTATCATAAAATAGTAGAATCATAGAATCATAGAATGTCCTGGGTTGAAAAGGACCATAATGCTCATCTAGTTTCAACCCCCATGCCAAGGGCAGGGTCACCAACCACTAGACCAGGCTGCCCAGAGCCACATCCAGCCTGGCTTTGAATGCCTCCGGGGATGGGGCATCCACAGCCTCCTTGGGCAACCTGTTCCAGTGAGTCACCACCCTCTGATTGAAAAACTTCCTCCTAATATCTAACCTAAACCTCCCCTGTCTCAGTTTAAGACCATTCCCCCTTCTCCTATCACTATCCATGCTTATAAACACCCATTCCCCTTCCTATTTATATGCTCCCTTCAAGTACTGGAAGGCCACAATGAGGTCTCCTCAGAGCCTTCTCTTTTCCAGGCTAAACAAGCCCAGTTCCCTCAACCTTTCCTCATAGGAGAGGTGCCCCAGTCCTCTGATCATCTTAGTGGCCCTCCTCTGGACCCGCTCCAAGAACTCCACGTCCTTCCTGTGCTGGAGGCCCCAGGCCTGGATGCAGTACTCCAGATGGGGTCTCACAAGAGCTGAGCAGAGGGGGACAATCACCTTCCTCTCCCTGCTGGTCACTCCTCTTTTAATACAGCCCAGAACATAGTTGGCCTTCTGGGCTGAAAGCGCACATCCAGCTTCTCCTCCACCAGGACCCCCAAGTCCTTCTCCACAGGACTGCTCTCAAGGACATCTTCCCCCAGTCTGTATAAATACCTGGCATTGCCCTGACCCAAGTGCAGAACCCTGCACTTGGCCTTATTGAACCTCATTTGATTTACATGGGCCCACTTCTCCAGCCTGTCCAGGTCCCTCTGGATGGCTTCCCTTCCTTCCAATGTATCAACTGCACCACTCAGCTTGGTGTCATCTGCAAACTTGCTGAGGGTGCACTCGATGCCATTGTCTATGTCATTGATGAAGATGTTAAAGAGCACTGGACCCAAGACCAACCCCTGAGGGACTGGCTTCCACCCTGACACAGAACCATTAATCACAATCCTTTGGCTGCAACCAGCCAACCAATTTGTAATCCATTGAACAGTCCATCCTTCAAATTCATACCTCTCCAATTTAGAGAGAAGGATGTGGTGAGGGACCATGTCAAAGGCTTTGCAGAAGTCCAGGAAGATGACATCCATCACCCTTTCCCTGTCCACCAATGCCGTCGCTCTATCGTAGAAGGCCACCAGATTGGTCAGGCAAGATCTTTCCTTGGTGAAGCCATTCTGGCTGTCTCAAATCACCTCTTTGTCTCGTATGTGTCTTAACATAGCTTCTAGGAGGATCTGCTCCATGATCTTCCCAGGCACAGAGGTCAGGCTCACCGGCCTATAATTCCCCAGGTCCTACTTTCTCTCTTTCTTAAAAATGGGAATAATATTTCCCTTTTTCCAGTTACCGGGGGCTTCACCAGACAGCCATGATTTTTCAAATATGATGGAGAGCAGCTCAGCAACCACATCAGCCATCTCTTTCAGAACCCTACGATGGATATTATCTGGCCCCATGGACTTATACACGTTCAATTTCATGAGGAGGTCTCAGACTTGTTCCACTGTTACAGTGGGACGCAATTCACTCCCCACACCCTCGCCTAGAGGTTCAGTGTCCTGGCAGGCATGGGACGCCTGACCACCCATGAAGACTCAGGCAAAGCACTCACTGAGTACCTCAGCTTTTTCTGTCTGAGGAAGCCAGTTCTCCATCTTTATTTATCAGAGGGGGAACACCCTCCTTGGCCTTTCTCCTCCTGCCTATGTACCTGTAGAACCCCTTGTTGTTATCTTTCACATCCCTCGCCAAGGTCAGCTTCATCTCAGGACACTCCTCTCTCTGACCTGGTAATCTCGGCTGGGGAGCACACTAACCCTCCTGTGATTCTGAAAGAAACAGTCAGAGACCTACTGCTCCCACTGGACTGTCAAAAGTCGATGGGGCCAGAAGAGATCCACCCAAGAGTGCTGAGGGAACTGGCGGAGGTGATAGCCGAGCCGCTTTCCATCATCTGTCAGCACTCCTTGTTGACTGGTGAGGTCCCAAAAGACTGGAGGCTTGCCAACGTGACTCCCATTTTCAAGAAAGGTCGTAAGGAGGATCCGGGGAACTACAGGCCTGTTAGCCTGACCTCGGTGCCAGGGAAGGTTATGGAGAAGATTGTCTTGAGGGAGATCATGCGGCATGTGCGGGATGAGCGGGGGACCAGGCCTAGCCAGCATGGGTTTGTGAAGGGCAGGTCCTGCTTGACCAACCTGATCTCCTTCTATGATCTAATGACCCATCTGGTGGATGAGGGAAAGGCTGTTGATGTGGTCTACCTAGACTTCAGCAAAGCCTTTGACACTGTCTCCCACAGCATTCTCCTGCAGAAGCTGGCAGCCCGAGGCTTGGATGGGTACACTCTTGGGTGGGTGAGGAGCTGGCTGGAGGGCCGGGCTCAGAGAGTGGTGGTGAATGGAGTTAAATCCAGCTGGCGACCGGTCGTGAGTGGTGTTCCCCAGGGGTCGGTGCTGGGGCCTGTCCTCTTCAATATCTTTATTGATGACCTGGATGAGGGCATCGAGTGCACCCTCAGTAAATTCGCAGATGACACCAAATTGGCTGGAAGTGTGGATCTGCCTGGGGGTAGCGAGGCCCTACAGAGGGATCTGGACAGGCTGGAGAGCTGGGCTGGAGCCAATGGGATGAGTTTCAACAAGGCCAAATGCCGGGTCCTGCACTTCGGCTACAACAACCCCAGGCGACGCTACAGGCTTGGGGCGGTGTGGCTGGAGGACTGCGTAGAGGAAATGGACCTGGGGGTATTGATTGATGCTCGGCTGAACATGAGCCGACAGTGTGCCCAGGTGGCCAAGAAGGCCAATGGCATCCTGGCTTGCATCAGAAACAGTGTTGCAAGCAGGAGCAGAGAGGTGATTGTTCCCCTATATTCAGCACTAGTGAGGCCGCACCTCGAGTACTGTGTCCAGTTTTGGGCCCCTCACTGCAAGAAAGACATTGAGGCCCTGGAACGTGTTCAAAGGATGGCAACAAAGCTGGTGAGGGGTCTGGAACACAGGCCATATGAGGAGAGGCTGAAGGAGCTGGGAATGTTCAGCCTGGAGAAGAGGAGGCTCAGGGGAGACCTCATTGCTCTCTATAACTTCCTGAAGGGAGGTTGTAGTGAGCTGGGGGTCGGCCTCTTCTCTCGTGTCATTAGTGATAGGACCAGAGGGAATGGCTTCAAGCTACGGCAGGGGAGATTCAGGCTGGACATTAGGAAGTATAACTTTTCAGAAAGGGTGGTCAGGCACTGGAATGGACTGCCCAGGGAGGTGGTGGAGTCACCGAGCCTGGGGGTGTTCAAGGAAAGGCTGGATGTTGTGTTGAGGGACATGGTTTAGTGGGAGCTACTGGGAATAGGTGAACGGTTGGACTGGATGATCTTGAAGGTCTTTTCCAACCTTGGTGATTCTATGATTCTATGATTCTATCTGTGCCTTGGCTTTCCTAATCCTATCTCTACACACACGGACAACAGCCCTCCATACCTACCAGGCTACACAACCCTGTTTCCACTTTCTGTACATTTCCCTCTTTTCCCTCAGTTTAAGCTGCAGGTCCTTGCACAGCCACGACGGTCACCTGTCTCCCTTGCTCGACTTCTGCTGGGGGATGGAGAGTTGTTGCACTCTCAGAAGGGTGTCCTTAAAGAGCTGCCATCTCTGTTCTGTACCCATGACCTTAAGGACAGTTTCCCAGGGGATCCCACTCAACGGTTCCCTGAGCAGCAAGAAGTTCGCTGTCCTGAAGCACAGGGTCCTAGCTCTGCTTTTTGCCATGCCTGCATTCTTGAAGATTACAGACTCCACCTGGGCACAGTCACTACAGCCCAGGCTGCCTCCAATCTTAACCTAATGCTCTCCTCTGCATTGTTGAGCACCAGGTCCAGTAAAGCTTCACCTTGGGTTGGTCCATCTATTACCTGGACCAGGAAGTTATCCTCAGCAGACTCCAGGAATCTCCTGGATTGTCTGCCACCCACTGTGCTGTTATCCCAGCAGATATCTGAGTGGTTGAAATCCCCCATCAGGACAAGAGACTGCAAGCGCGACACCTTCTGCAGATGAAGCAAGAAGGCCTCATCAACAGACTCCCCCTGATCAGGTGGTCTGTAGCAGACCCCAACCACTGCATGACCTTTACTGGACCGATCCCTGAATTTAAGCCACAAGCTCTCAACCTGATCATGGCTGTTCCTCAGATAGAGCTCTTCTCAATCTATCTACTTCCTAACATAGAGGGCAACTCTCCCCCCCCTCCTACCCTGTCTATCCCTTCTGAAAAGCCTGTAGTCCTCAGTCAGGGTATTCCAATTGTGAGATTCATCCCACCATGTTTCTGTGATAGAAATTAGGTCATACTTTCCCAATTGCGCAAATGTTTCTAACTCTTCCTGTTTATTTCCCATGCTGTGTGCATTGGCATAGAGGCACTTCAGCTTGGCTATTGGCCTTGTTGCCTTATCAGAGGAGCCCTCCCTAATACCTCCAGGACAAGTCTGGGGTTTTCCCTTACCACTTCCCAAGGTGATAGCTTTCTCACGCACTTCTCTGTCACCCAGTACAACCCCTTCCCCCCATCATATCTAGTTTAAAGCCCTGATAACCAGCCCAGCCAGCTTGCTCCCAAGAATATTTGTGGCCCTTCTAGCCAGTCAGCTCCCATCCACTGTCAGCATTCCCCCTTTCTCAAGGCTGCATCCCAAGCCATATTACCCAAAGCTGTTCATTCAGCATGTCCACCCTCCTCCTTTTGTCCAGATCCCAGTCACCAACTGAGAGGTCATAGGAGAACACTACTTGCACTCCTGATCCCTTCAGCAGTCTTCCCAGAGCCCTAAAGCCCCTTTTGATCACCCAAGAAATTCTTTTGCCTGTCCTATCATTGGGTGTCACTGAGAAGAGCCTGGCTCCATCCTCCTGACACTCACCCTTTACATATTTATAAACATTACTGAGGTCACCCCTCAGTCTCCACTTCTCCAATATGAAGAGACCCAGCTCCCTCAGCCTTTCCTTGTAAAGGAGGTGCTCCACCCCCTTAATCATCTTTGTGGTTCTGCACTGGACTCTGTCAGGACAGTTCCCTGTCCTTGAACTGAGGAGCCCAGAACTGGACACAGTATTCCAGATGCAGTCTCACCAGGGCAGAGTAGAGGGGGAGGAGAACCTCTCTCGACCTACTAACCACACCCCTACTAATACAACCCAGGATGCCATTGGCATTCTTGGCCACAAGGACACAGTGCTGGCTCATGGTCATTCTGCTGTCTACCAGGGCCCCCAGGTTCCTTTCCCCTATGCTGCTCTCCAACAGGTCAGTCCCCAACCTGTACTGGAACCTGGGGTTTTTCTTGCCGAGAAGCAAGACTCTACACTTGCCCTTGTTATGTTTCATTAAATTTCTCCCCGACCAACTCTCCAGCCTGTCTAGGTTTCGCTGGATGGCAGCACAGCTTTCTGGCATGTCAGCCACTCCTCCCAGTCTTGTGTCATCAGCAAACTTGCTGACAGTACACAATGTTCTCTCATCCAAGTCATTGATGACTATATTGAATAGTGCTGGTCCCAGTACAGACCCTTGAGGGACTC
Source organism: Lagopus muta (assembly GCF_023343835.1). Classification (NCBI taxonomy): domain Eukaryota; kingdom Metazoa; phylum Chordata; class Aves; order Galliformes; family Phasianidae; genus Lagopus; species Lagopus muta. The sequence continues at coordinate 1,858,860 of NC_064471.1, forward strand.
CAGTAGACAAAGGCCTCCAACTAGACTCTGTTCCATTGACCACAACTCTCTGGCTTCTTTCCTTCATCCAGTTCACAGTCCACCTCACTATCCAATCGTCCAGACCACACTTTCTAAGTTTAGCTGTGAGGATGCTGTGGGAGATGGTTTCAAATGCTTTACTAAAATCAGGATAGACCACATCCACTGCTTTACCATCATCTATCTACCTGGTTACATCTTCATAAAAGGCTATCAGGTAGGTCAAGTATGACTTCCCCTTGGTGAAGCCATGCTGGCTGTCCCTAATGACCCTCTTATCCTTGGTATACCTAGAGACAGTGCCAAGGATAAGTTGTTCCATCACCTTTCCAGGGATGGAGGTGAGGCTGACCAGTCTACAGTTACTCGGGTCCTCCTACTTGCCCGTTTTGAAGACGGGAGTGACATTTGCTTTCCTCCAGTTGCACGTCTCCCGTTCCCCAAAACTTAATAAAGATAGCGGAGAATGGTCTAGCAATGACTTCTGCCAGCTACCTCAGCACCCGCAGGTGAATCCCATCAGGACCCATGGATTTATGGATGTCCAAATTACTTAACTGGTCTCTAACCCAGTCCTCATCAACTAAGGCAAACTCCTTGATCCTGACTTCCTCTGGGGCCTCAGGGGTATGGGGCTCCTCAGGATGGCCTCCAGCAGTATAGACAGAGAGAAAGAAGGCATTTAGTAACTCTGCCTTCTCTGTATCATTTGTCACCAGGGCACCCACCTCATTCATCAGTGGGCCTACATTGCCTCTAGCATTACTTTTATCTGCAGTGTATTTGAAGAAGCCCTTTCTGTTCTCCTTGACCTTTCTTACAAGGTTTAATTCTAAGGAGGTCTTAGCTTTCCTAGTTGCCTCCCTACATCCTCTAACAACAGTCATATATTCATCCCAAATACCCAACCCTTCCTTCCATGATCTGTAGAGACATAAGGAGATGTACAACTGCAGAAAATGAGAAGGCTGAATGTATTTGGCAGATTACGTATGTGTGTGTAGGGGGAATTTACTTTTCAACACAAAGTACTTTTAGTACATTTTTTGTTTATTTTTGCGAATTGGAAAATTGGAAAGAAATTGATTTCTGTTTTCTTTTAATTAAAACTTCTTTCAGAAGTCATGGTTCCATGTTTTTTTTTTTTTTTTTTTTTTTCTTGTTTTTTTTTGGGTTTCAGTATTCCACATAAAAACATCATGTAGTGTACGGGGCATTAAAGTGTTAATGCCCCAATTCCAGGTACCTATCCCTGTACAGTACAGAAGTCACGGGATCTGGCCCTTCCGGGTGGGGGTGTGCTCTCTTGCTGCCTTTCAGTGGGTGCTGGAGGGTGCTTTCCTAGCCGTTCCAAGCTTTTCAGGTTTCACGCGGTCCCAGGAACTCTCTCTCTCATCTTGTCTGATTTATTAATCTCAATTTCTATTAAATTGTATTATATTTTGTTAACTTGTATTCCGGTATTATAGTAAAATAAGTTTTCCTCCATAGATTGTTGCCACTGTTCTTCTACTCCCTTCCTTCCCTCCCATTTTTGTGGGACTGGGGAGGGGGGGGGAGGGCAGGGGCCTGTTGCCCCCTGTCATGGACGTACATTGATCTAGTCAACTCTGTGACAGATTTTTGATGCATTGGCTGGGAAATAGCTGCTTTTTAGCTTTTAGAACGAATCTCTTTTTCTCTCTGCTCTTAGAGAGCTTCGTTAAGGAGCATTATCAGTAGTTCAGGTTTCTGTGCTGGAAAACCTGACCTTGAAAGATTAGGCGTACTGCCAGTATTCTGGGATATTTGTAAACTTTGAGCAATACTTAGTCTGGGTAGTGCCTCATTTTTCTTTTTTTCCTTTTTTTTTCCCTCCTCTTGTTAGCTTCAATTCATTAACCCCTTTTTTAGCAGGCACCACCGATGAACCCACTAGTTATCGTGGGGGCGCTGTGTAAAGGATTAAAAGCAATGGTGTTACTCACAACCTACTGGCCAATAATCCATCTCACACTTAAGTGTTGTGGAATTGCATCCGTACATAGCTACCTAATGGCACTGATGGAGACACCTATATTTTACCTATATGAAATGTGGTATGATTTGAATTTTGACATTTACATCCCAGAAGGAATGGCTAATTTCACAAACAACTACATCCCAGATGGAACAGCTAATTTTACAAACAACATGATGTTCAGACCAGTCTCTGTGTTTTCTTCTCAGTTTGTCACACGTTTTTTGAATCCTGAATTAATACTTATGTTGGTGTGCATGTCATCAGTTTTCCTGAATGTATTCCTATGCATTCATAATAAGAAGAGTCTCCTCCAAAACCAGAGAATGATGACTGGCAGGGAATATGGAGAGGTTTAAGAAAGGTCTTAGAAGCATGGGGACCTGAGGTGTCATGGGATTTTACTCTTGAACACCTGTGGGATCCCGAGAAACTAAGCCAGTATTTGAGTCAGGGACTATGCGGCTTACATAAATCTAAGGAGGTACAACTTGGGGTTTGGCTTGTGCTTACCGTGCCCTATATAATACCATTCTGGAGAGAGAGAGTTTCCGAGCTGAGGTTTAAGCCAAAGGGGAAAATCCCCAAGTCAAATCTAATCAATCACAGGAGACACCAGTAACAATACCAGTTGCTCCTGTGGAGGGCAAGAAATGGAAACGAGTGTCTTCGCGTCTTCAATGAAAAAGAGAAGAGGAGGAAGATCCAGGCGAGGGGCCCTCCTCAGAACCACCACCATCGCGAAAGGCAAAAGGGAAAACTAAGAGACGTGCAGAAGAGAGTGATGAAGAGGAAGTCTCTATTACTACTCGCCGGCCTCTAAAGATGACTGAAATCCAAGGTTCAAGAAAGGAGTTTACACGGCGCCCGAATGAAACTCTTGTTTCCTGGTTGGTTCGCTGTTGGGACAGTGGGGCCCATAGCTTGCCTCTGGATGGTAATGAAGCTCGCCAACTGGGTGCCATTGCCAGAGATCCAGCTATTGATAGAGGAATTAGTCGATGTTCAGATGAGGCTGCCACCCTCAGGGAACAAGTGTTAATAGCCGTGAAGGAAAAGTATCCCTTCAAAAATGGCTTGAAGATTGCAATGAAAAAATGGGATACAGTTGAAAAGGGCATCCAGTATTAGAGGGAAATAGGCGAGGTGGAAATGTTGTATGACCCTGACTTTGTTCCTAACCACCCACACCAAGACCGCAACCCTGAAAAAGTGAGGACGACGCCTGAGATATTGCAGAAACTCGTGACAACAGCACCGGACAAATATGCCGCTACACTAATGTCAGCGTGTGACAGATAAAAGGAACAACAGAGAACGCCCGTATTTTATGAATTAATTATTACGCTCCAAAACTATGAACAGTTGCTGTCCTCAATTCATGCTGCCGTTGCTGCTCTCACAAATGACGGACCAACTGAATGAAGTGCAAAAGCAAGTATCTCAACTGATTAGTTGTGACATACCTTTGTCATATAATAATCAATACTAGATATTGATTATCTCAGAAGGGGGCATTTCAAGGATCCTAAGGGGTATCGGTGGGCCTTTGGAATAGCTGCTGTGGACACAGACAACATTAAGCAGCTGTCTGTTTTGCCTGGCCTGTCAGAAGATCCGTCTGTGGTGGGGTTGCTGCGAGTAAAAGAGCAACAGGTACCGATTGCTACAAAAACGGTGGACAGGCGGCAATACCGCACCAACAGGGATTCTTTGCTCCCCATTCATAAGTTGATTCGTCAACTAGAGAGCCAGGGAGTCATCAGTAAAACTCACTCGCCTTTTAACAGCCCCATATGGCCAGTGCGTAAAGCCTGTGGAGAATGGAGGCTGACGGTGGACTACCGTGGCCTGAATGAAGTCACACCCCCACTGAGTGCTGCTGTGCCGGACATGTTAGAACTCCAGTATGAACTGGAGTCAAAAGCAGCCAAATGTTATGCCACCATTGACATTGCTAATGCCTTCTTTTCCATCCCTTTGGCCAAAGAATGTAAGCCACAGTTTGCTTTCACATGGAGGGGCATTCAGTATACCTGGAACCGTTTGCCCCAGGGGTGGAAACACAGCCCGACCATTTGCCATGGGTTGATTCAAACTGTATTGGAACAGGGCAGTGCTCCTGAGCACCTACAGTACATTGATGACATCATTGTATGGGGCGATAGAGCAGAAGAAGTCTTTACAAAAGGAGAGCGAATAATCCAAATTCTTCTGAGTGCTGGTTTTGCTATTAAGCGAAGCAAAGTGAAAGGACCTGCCCAGGAGATTCAGTTCCTAAGTATAAAGTGGCAAGATGGCCATCCTCACATCCCGACAGATGTGATCGGCAAAATCACTGCTATGTCTCCACCCACTAGCAAAAGAGAGACACAATCTTTTCTGGGTGCAGTGGGCTTTTGGAGAATGCATGTTCCAAACTACAGCCTCATTGTAAGCCCCGTTTATTATGTGACGCAAATGAGAAATGAGTTTACATGGGGCCCTGAGCAGCAGCAGACTTTTGAGGAGCAGCCTCACGTCTCTCCTGAGGCTCTTTGCCACAAACTCCAAGTGGGACCGTTCTCTCCAGCAGCAGTATAGAGGATGTTCTTTATACCCTGTCCCGTCCATACTGGCCCTAGGGCCACTGCACGGCATCTCCTGTTTAATCTAGGTAGTACTTGGATGGGAGACTGCCTGGGAATACCGAGTGTCGTAGGCATTCACCTGAGGTCTCATGGGCCCACCGAGCTAGAAATAATTCACCCTTGTTCTGCCAGTCCAGGTCTATTTGAGCCACCTCAATTCTGGCAGCTCAATCTACCTGATGGTTATTTTGCTGTTCTTCAGTAGCCCGACTCTTGGGCACATGAGCATCTACATGGCGCACCTTTACAACCATATCCTTTATTCGGGCAGCAATGTCTTTCCACAGTTCAGCAGCACAAATAGGTTTACCCTTTCTTTGCCAGTTATTTTGCTCCCATTGCTGTAATCACACCCATAAGGCATTTGCCACCATCCATGAGTCAGAGTAGAGATAGAGCATTGGCCATCTCTCCCGATCAGCAACATCTAAGGCCAGTTGGACAGCCTTTACCTCTGCACATTGGCTTGATTCGTGTGGAGAGCATTGCTGAAAGCTGGCTTGCAGAAAAGGGTCATGTTGACACAACCCCGCTGATAAGACTGAAATAACTAGGCAGAAACACAAGCCTGCTGACCTATCATCATCAAGGACAGCAGGATTATGAGGAACCAACACGAAGCAATAACAGGATGCAGAACTGGGGGTGCTGACCGTGGGAATGCTGCTGCGGTTGTTATTAGCTACCTGCGCGCCGACCTATCAGGAGCTCGCCTTTTGCAATATGTATTAGCCTCATTATACGCTGTAATAAATAACGCTGCCTTCTGATTAAACTTTGAGAATGCTTGATCAAGCCCTTGGTCGTATCTTTTCTCCCGCCGGTTGTGACAAATGGTGACCCCGACGTGATCACTGCTGGCAGGATCATCATCGGAGGGCCTAGCCGATACGGGCTGCCGAAACCTGTAAGGCTGCAACTGCAAAAGGTTAGAATGGACAGGCAAGCAGCTTATATGCTCTTTACATGCTTCTTAGAGAAGCGAGGGATAAAAGATATAGATCTAAAAAAGGAGCTCCCTGGGCTCTTGCAATACGGACAGGAGAAAGGGTTTTTTGTAAACCCTCATACTGTTCACAAATTATCTGAGTGGAGGAGGTTTGGGGACCATCTATGGGAAGCCACCCTGGACGGGGATAAGGTAGCCAAGAAATTAGGTAGATTGTGGCGGCCGGTACATAACGAGCTCCTGCAGAGCCGAGCAGAGAAAAGAGCCGTGCAAGAAATTGTGTTGGCACACCAGCGAAATGAGAGGTATGAGTGGCCGCTGCCCATTCCCCCAGACGTTAATGTTATTACTATTCCTCCTCCTGGCTCCGGCGGAGCTCATGCTATTGATCCTTCAGCTCCCCCTCCAGGAGCGGAGCCGCCCTCCCAGCCAGATCTCAGGGAGCCAGTACAGTCGGCAGAGCCTATTCCGGGAGCGGGGGGTGAGCTGACTGAGGCTCTTGCAAAACAGCGTAGAGAGGCGTGGGCAAATTTGGCGCGCCAATGTGTGCAGAAGGGGGATGCTGAAGGGGCGAATGCTGTGCAAGATTTGGCATTCCCTGTAGTGTATACGCCATTAGCGGCCGGGGGAATACAGGCAACGATTCTAAATCTTGATTGGAAGCTTTTGTCTCAACTCAGAGCTACAGTTAGTCAGTATGGCATAACAGGGGAGCCAACGGAACAGATGTTGGATTTCATTTGGGGGTCCCAAGTACTATTGCCCACAGACATTAGGGGCATAGCCAGGTTGATATTAACCCAAAATCAACGACTGCTATTTAATGCGCACTGGCATGATGAAGCCCAAAGAAGTGTGCTGGTTCAGCGCCAGCCAGGAGATCCTCTTTTCCAGATTACCCTGGATGAGATCCTGGGTTTAGGCAATTTTCTCAGAATCGAGGCTCAGGCGCTGTTAGGACCTGACAAATTACGTGAGTCTATGAATTGTGCAAGGTCTGCCCTGCGTCATATTAGGGCACCTGGGGGTATCCCCACTTACATGGGTATTCAGCAGAAAAGGGATGAGGCTTTTGGATCATTTATTGACAGGGTAGCTGCAGCTATTGATGCTGCGGGGGTGCCTGACTATATGAAGGGTGCCATGTTAAAACAATGTGCTCTGCAGAATTGCAACTCTGCCACTAAATCAATTCTGAATAATCTTAGCAGTGGGTGGACCATTGAGGAAGCTTTAGAAAAAATGGCGAATATACCCTCTGGACCACAGGCTTTCTTAGTCCAGGCTATAAAAGAGCTAGGCGAAGGTATGAAAGCACAGGCTCAAGCCTGTCAGAGTCAGGTACTGGCTGCACTTGCGCCCTTACAGGGTCCCGGCTCTAGTGCTCTAATAGGTCAAGGCCCCCACCGAACTAAAGCCTGCCATCCGGGAAACTCCCAGACCAGCGCGAGAAGGGACTGCCGCGCAAGGACACAAATTGCGACCACCTCTGTTCAACCGGAAGTACAGGACCAGTCCTACAACCTGCAACACGGGGAAGCCTCGGCCTGGACCTGGCAGCTGCAGTAACTGTCACGCTATCTTCAGACCGACCCACCCGCATCCCCACCAGGGTCAAGGGCCCGCTCGTTATTGGAGGCCAACCTATGGGAGGACTAATTTTGGGTAGATCCTCTGCGTCTATGTTGGGATTATTTATCATACCAGGTGTGATTGATGCAGATTACCAAGGAGAGATTTATGTGATGGCATACACGCCTTGGCCTCCAATTACGGTTCAACAGGGTCAACGTTTCGCTCAAATCGTTCCCCTCCAGCAGCAAACGGTTGGAATTACCCCTCGAGAGATTCGACCAAGAGGCAGCGGCGGCTTTGGCTCCTCCGATAAGTTGGTCTTGCTTTCAGTGGGACTAGGCCAGCGACCCAAGCAGCACATTACCATAGTATACAAAGAGGAAAAGATCTCTCTCTCGGCGCTACTAGACACAGGCGCCGACTCTAGCATCATCAGTTCATCTGCTTATCCCGAGCACTGGCCATGCTACGAAGCCTCAGGTACAGTCACCAGTGTGGGAGGTGTGGAGGCATGATAATTGCTCGACAGACACCCCTACTGACTGTTAATATCGATGACTATAGCCTCTCACTGAAGATGTCAATTCTGCCACTCCCACTTGGTGTAGCCTGTCTGCTAGGAAGAAACGTTCTCTCCCAGCTGGGGTTTCGACTAACAAATGACAAGAAGGGTTTTTAGTGGGGGCCAGTGCTTTGGTTTTCCCGATCCAAATAAGATGGTTAGAGGACTCTCCGATTTGGGTTAAGCAATGGCCCCTAAAAAGGGAAAACCTAATCCAGGCACACAAGTTAGTTCAGGAACAGCTAGAACTTGGCCATTTAAGACCGTCTACCAGCCCATGGAACACCCCCATCTTCGTCATAAAAAAGAAATCCGGAAAGTTCAGACTGTTACATGATCTCAGAGCAGTTAACAATCAAATGGAAGGGATGGGGCCGCTACAACCTGGTCTCCCGAATCCTAGTATGATACCTCGTAACTGGGACCTTCTCATTATTGATCTGAAAGACTGCTTTTTCACTATTAGCCTACATGAAAAGGACATTAAACACTTTGCTTTCCAAAAAAAAAAAAAAAAGAAAAAAAAAACAAATTTTGAGGGGTGCGCCTTGTACCTTAGGTCGATTGTCACTGTTGGCCCCCACTACGTCAATGGTATTACAACACCATCAGCCTAGAAGGCACAAGCGTATGGCTCATGCCTTCACTGAAGAATGCGACCCAAACGCTAACTTTTGGAATTTTGAACAGAGGTTCTTTTCTTCTCTATTAGCTCCTGGGGTAGCCAGCGCCAAAGCTCTATCTACCCTTAACAAACTGGGCTGCTGGCTCGCTAAGCAAACTAATGCTACATCACTTGCTATTAGTAATCTTTTATTAGATGTAGACTCGGTCCGCCATGCCACTTTGCAAAATCGTGCTGCAATTGATTTTCTGCTACTTGTGCATGGGCATGGGTGTGAGGATCTCGAAGGTATATGCTGTATGAACTTGTCTGATCACTCACAATCTATTCATAAGCAACTATCTGTTTTACAAGGGCTAACTTCTAGCCTGCGAGAAGAAGAAGGTCTGGGGCTGGATCAGTGGCTGAGAAGTCTTGGTTTAGGCCCCTGGGTGCGCGACATAATTAAATATTTGTTGGTCCTCCTGGGATTTGTGTTATTGGTTATGATATCCGTGCCTTGCTGTCTTACCTGTCTGCAAAGCTTAATTACTCACATTACATCTAGAGCCTTTTCCGCCAATCTGCTATCCCTAAAAGAAAAAGGGGGAATTGTGGAGAGCATTGCTGAGAGCTGGCTTGCAGAAAAGGGTCATGTTGACACAACCCCGCTGATAAGACTGAAATAACTAGGCATAAACACGAGCCTGCTAACCTATCATCATCAAGGACAGCAGGATTATGAGGAACCAACATGAAGCAATAACAGGATGCAGAACTGGGGGTGCTGACCGTGGGAATGCTGCTGCGGTTCTTATTAGCTACCTGCGCGCCGACCTATCAGGAGCTCGCCTTTTGCAATATGTATTAGCCTCATTATACGCTGTAATAAATAACGCTGCCTTCTGATTAAAGTTTGAGAATGCTTGATCAAGCCCTTGGTCGTATCTTTTCTCCCACCGGTTGCGACAGATTCGCCTTTCCCTTCAGTGGCCTCTGCAACTTCTCATGTGGGGCTCCACACAGCAGATTTCCATCTGCGATGCTTTCCCACAATACGACACGATCCATCTGTGAACAAGGCATATTTCTTTTCATTTTCTGGTAGTTCACTGTATGGTGGGGCTTCTTTAGCACGTGATATCTCCTCTGAGCAAAGAAGATGCTGGAGAATATGAGTGTAATGCATGAAATGCCTTTTGATAAAGGAGAGGCAACAGCTTCTGCAAAAATTCATGTTCTGGAAACTCTGCATGAAATAGCGTGGGAGCGGCGATGGCGGGGGCTGAGGGGATCACGGCACCGGAGGGCGGATTGCCAAGCACCACTTTGCTCTGAGGGACCAAAAATCTGTCAAGGAGTTGACTAGATCAATGTACGCCCGTGACAGGGGCAACAGGCCTCTGCCCTCCCCCCACCACCCCAGTCCCACAATGCCCGAGATTTCCTCTTCTTCACTCCCTAGGGCATGTCTCCTAGCATTTCCTTTTGCCTTTTGCGATGGTGGTGGTTCTGAGGAGGGCCCCTCGCCTGGATCTTCCTCCACCTTCTCCTCCTCCTCTTCTCTTTTTCGTTCAAGACGCGAAGACACTCGTTTCCATTTCTGGCCCTCCACAGGAGCAACTGGTATTGTTTCTGGTGTTTCCTGTGATTGATTAGATTTGACTTGGGGATTTTCCCCTTTGGCTTGAACCTCAGCTCGGAAACTCTCTCTCTCCAGAATGATATTATATAGGGCACGGTAAGCACAAGCCAAACCCCAAATAAGTTGTACCTCCTTAGATTTATGTAAGCCGCATAGTCCCTGACTCAAATACTGGCTTAGTTTCTCGGGATCCCACAGGTGTTCAAGAGTAAAATCCCATGACCCCTCAGGTCCCCATGCTTCTAAGACCTTTCCTAAACCTCTCCATATTCCCTGCCAGTCATCATTCTCTGGTTTTGGAGGAGACTCCTTATTACAAATGTGTTGGAGTACATTCAGGAAAATTAATGACACGCACACCAACATGAGTATTAATTCAAGATTCGAAAAACGTTTGACAAACTGAGAAGAAAACCCAGAGACTGGTCTGAACATCATGTTGTTTTTAAAATTAGCTGTTCCATCTGGGATGTAGTTGTTTGTGAAATTAGCCATTCCTTCTGGGATGTAAATGTCAAAATTCAAATCATACCACATTTCATATAGGTAAAATATAGGTGTCTCCATCAGTGCCATTAGGTAGCTATGTACGGATGCAATTCCACAACACTTAAGTGTGAGATGGATTATTGGCCAGTAGGTTGTGAGTAACACCATTGCTTTTAATCCTTTACACAGCACCACCACGATAACTAGTGGGTTCATCGGTGGTGCCTGCTAAAAAGGGGTTAATGAATTGAAGCTAACAAGAGGAGGGAAAAAAAAAAAAGAAAAATAAGGTACTACCCAGACAAAGTATTGCTCAAAGTTTACAAATATCCCAGAATACTGGCAGTACACCTAATCTTAAAAGGTCAGGTTTTCCAGCACAGAAACCTGAACCACTGATAATGCTCACTAACGAAGCTCTCTAAGAGCAGAGAGAATAAGAGATTTGTTCTAAAAGCTAAAAAGCAGCGTGCCCCACCTTGGGCGCCAAAAATCTGTGATGGAGTTGACTAGATCAATGTACGCCCGTGACAGGGGGCAATAGGCCCCTGCCCTCCCCCCCCACCCCAGTCCCACAAAAATGGGAGGGAAGGAAGGGAGTAGAAGAACAGTGGCAACAATCTATGGAGGAAAACTTATTTTACTATAATATTGGAATAAAAGATAGCACAATATGTACAATTTAATTGAAATTGATATTAATAAATCAGACAAGATGAGAGAGAGAGTTCCTGGGACCGCGTGAAACCTGAAAAGCTTGGAACGGCTAGGAAAGCACCCTCCAGCATCCACTGCAAGGCAGCAAGAGAGCACACCCCCCACCCGGAAGGGCCAGATCCCGTGACTTCTGTACTGTACAGGGATAGGTACCTGGAGTTGGGGTATTAACACTTTAATGCCCTGTACACTACATGATTGTCATGGTTCTATGTTTTTTTTGTTTTTGTGTTTCAGTATTCCACATCAAAACATCATGTAGTGTATGGTGTATTAAAGTGTCACTGCCCCAACTCCAGCTACCTATCCCTGTACATTACAGAATTATGGATTAAAAGCTTACTGAAGAAAATCTATTTTAATAAAATGAGTTTTGAGATAAAGCCCCAAGAGTATTTGAGATGTGCATATAAAAGAGCTGTAGGTAGAGGGATTAATCCAGCTTCTGTCAAACATAGAAGGCAATAAGAAACTACTGCAGATGTGGAAACATACTGAGAATAAGGAATTAATCACTTAAGTTCCTGGGAATAAAATACCAAAATTAAAATGGACATACACATTTTGACCTAAATCATGCACATATTCTGTAACACTACTTTCCAATTCACATTCTCTATAGACCATGTATGTTATTATTGTTAACTGTTTTGTTATCCATTTGAAGTATTATGTGCATGTCTAGCAAAGTAGTCCAGTAACACCCTGGGCTGCATTAAGGGAAGTGTTTCCAATATGTTGAAGGAGTTGATCCTTCCTCTCTCTTCAGCACTGGTGAGATATACATATATGCTGTGTGCAGTTCTGGGCTTCCCAGCATATGGACATAATGAAACAAATCTAGTGAGAGGCCAGAAAGATTATTAAGGGACTGGAGCATCTCTCGTATGATCAAAGACTAAAACAGCTAGTTCTGTTTAGCCTGGAAAAGAGAAGGCTCAGAAGGATCCTACCAATATGTAAAAGTATCTGATAGGAGAACGTAAAAAAGAATGAGCCAGACTCTTCTCGGTGGTAGTCTGTGACAGGACAAGAAGCAATGGGCGCAAACTGAAATACAGGTTTCCATCTGAGCATAAGAAAAGACTTTTATTACTGTGAGGGTGGTTGAAAACTGGAAAAGGATGCCAAGAAAGGATGTAAAGCCTTTATTTCTGGAGTTATTCAAAACCCAACTGAACACAGTCCTGGACAACCTGCTGAAGCTGATCCTGCTCTAAGCAAATCTCCAAAGCTGCCTTCCATCCTCAACAATTCTGTGATTTTGTGATCTTGTGCAATGTCTCAGAAATAGGACAGAGGAATGTATGTAGAGAAATTTACCGCTATAAACATTCATTTGCTTTTATTTCAGGTACAAAGTAAATATATATATATTCCAGAATGAGTAACTGGTAATTTTGGAAGGGCTTTCAAGATTTTCTTTTAAACGTTTTCTTAGGGAAGGCAAATGTGAGTTCTTATATGTATGGGAACTGCTGAGTCACGGCCTGAACCTCTGACTAATCACCTGAGGTGAGCCATGAGTCAGCCAGAGGAGCACAGGTAAAGGCAATTCACCTGTGCTGCTGGAAGGGGGGGAGCCTGGCTCCACCCCTCCTAGACCTATTTAAGAGCTGGCTACCAGAGGGAAAAGATCTTTTCTGGAGATCCCCTCTTTTGGTGTCTTTTTTGGTGTCTTTTGGTGAGCTCAACTGAAGGGTAAGCTCTTCCACTTATTCTGTTTTTGTTATCGTTGTCTGCTTTGTCTTACTCTCTTGATTGTATTACGATTATAACATCTTGATATCTATTGATTCTACACAATTATATTGCGGTTATAACATCTTGGTTATACATTATACTAGGAGAACACTGGCTTCAAAGTTCATTTATAGAGGTAAGGTAGAAAAATGTCTTTGGTTACTGAAGGTGTATAAAATATAGCTCCCTTTGCACAGCCTTACCCATGAAGTCTGAAAATCCATGGAAGTTCTCATTATCCACCTTGCAGGCTTCCATCAGGCTACTGAAGAGGGTGCCAATTGGATCCAAAGGGTGTCCCACCCAACCTTCAAGATTTGTTATTGAAGTTATTCCTCTGTAGAGAAGTTCTGCATTAAAAAAGATGAAAGGAGTATGTAAGGAAAGAGTACAGGTTACCCACTTAAAACAATTACAGAAGTAAGACCTATTAAAATGCTCTCACTGTGGAGTTCAAAGTGTTACAAGTAGTGTCACGGTGTTGACTAGATCAATCTATGCCCATGACAGGGAGGCAGTAGGCCTCTGCTCTCCCCCCACACCCCAGTCCCACAAAATGGGAAAGAAGGAAGGGAGGAAAAGAACAGCAGCAACAATCTGTGGAGGAAAACTTATTTTACTATGATACTGGAATACAAGATAATGTAATACAATTTAATTGAAGTTGAGACTAATAAATCAGACAAGATGAGAGAGAGTTCCTGGGACCGAGTCAAACCTGAAAAGCTTGGAATGGCTAGGAATGCTCCCTCCAGCACCCACTGCAAGGCAGTAAGAGACCGCCCCCCACCTGGAAGGGCCAGATCCCATGACTTCTGTAATGTACAGGGATAGGTACCTGGAATTGGGGCAGTGACACTTTAATGCCCCGTACACTACATGATGTTTTGATGTAGAATACTGAAACCCAAAAAAACAAAAAATATAAAACCATGACAAGTAGCCTTTGCATAAAAGGAGAAAACAGTATCTTTCAGGATGAATTAATTGCCCTTTATGCATATTTGAAAAGAGGAAAAAAAGTAAAAGAATTAAGGTCAGATGCCCTTCAGGCACTAGCAAAGTGTATTTTGGGTCAACAATTACAACTGCAGTGTCTTTTGAAATTTCTTACACAATACCAGGAAGTCTTCTGAAAATGTCTGCTGAAAAATTACAACAGACTTCTAGACTTTCTGTTTTTTGTTGGTTTTTTTTTTTTTTTAAACAATTCTCTCCACAATTCTTTCCTGCCTCAATAGATGTGCAGCAACCTAGGTCTTGGGTTGAAGCAATCCTATATATACGTACAGACTTGGAGAAAAACTCGTTACAAGCATCCCAGCCAAGAACTTAGGAGTCCTGATAGATGAAAAACTTAACATGAGCCAGCAGTGTGCACTTGCAGCCCGGAAGGCCAACTACATCCTGGGCTGCATCAAAAGGATGGCCAGCAGGAGGGAGGTGATTGTTCCCCTCTACTCTGCCCTTGTGAGGCCCCATCTGGAGTACTGCATCAAGGTCTGTGGCTCCCAGCTCAGGAAAGATGGGGAGGTTTTGGAGAGGGTCAAGAGGAGGACCACAAAGACTATCTGTCTGGAGCACCTCTTCTACAAAGACAGACTGAGGGAGCTGGGCTTGTTTAGCCTGGAGAAGAGAAGGCTCAGGGGAGATCTCATTGCAGTCTTCCAGTCCTTAAAGGGAGCTTATAAACAGGAGGGAAATCAACTTTTTCCATGGGTAGAGAGCAATAAGACATGGGGGAACAGTTTGAGGCTAAAAGAGGGTGTCATGGTTCTATGTTTTTATGGTTTCAGTATTCCACATCAAAACATCATGTAGTGTACGGGGCATTAAAGTGTCACTGCCCCAATTCCAAGTACCTATCCCTGTACATTACATAAGTCACAGGATCTGGCCCTTCCGGGTGGGGGTTGGGGGGTGCTCTCTTGCTGCCTTGCAGTGGGTGCTGGGGGGTGCTTTCTTAGCCGTTCCAAGCTTTTCAGGTTTGACTCTGTCCCAGGAACTCTCTCTCTCATCTTGTCTGATTTATTAATCTCCATTTCAATTAAATTTTATATTTTGTGTTATTTTGTATTCTGTTATTATAGTAAAATAAGTTTTCCTCCATAGATTGTTGCCGCTGCTTTTTTTTTTTTTTCCCCTCCCTTTCTTCCCATTTTTGTGGGACTGGGGTGGGGGGGGAGGGCAGAGGCCTGTCGCCCCTGTCACGGACATAGATTGATCTAGTCAACTCTGTGACTGAGGGAAGATGTAGATTATGGATGCTCTGCTTCTCTACCTACTACACACTGACTTGTAGCTGTCTCTGCTTGTTCTCATTCATGGAGTACTACTTTCCTTAGGAACCACATCTATTAATGCAAAGCTTTAAAACACTAGAAAGTCTGCTTCATACCTTTTTAAACATGTGGGGCTACAAAATGAAGCACAACCACACATTAAACTAATTGTTTAGGAGAATGAGGATGTTGGTTTTTTTGATGTTGTTGTTGTTTAAGAATCAACTGATATGTAATACAAAATAACAAGTATATCTTTGTCTTACTATCAAAATAGCATGTGCTATAGACGACATGCAGAAGCAAGTAACATTACTAAAAAGGACTGAAACCTGACTTTTTACTGACTCACTTATATTCTATTTCATCTATTGTGTCTTAACAGGATACTTCATTAGCAACTGGTAATTAAAAGGAGCAGTACTATGACTAGCACGCTTATAGCAGGCTCTTCACGCGTCAGTGGTATGTATGCATGCAACCTCCTGATTGCTTCTTTCCTCAACCTATGAAGCTCAAAAAGTTGCAAAGCTTTTGAAGGAATACATTTTAGGGGAAGACACATTAAGTGATAAAATCATTTAGAAAACTTATCAAAGTAACAACATAAACTGCTTCTAGATTATTTTCAGATCTAGAATCCAAAATAGTGCACAAGATTTCTAGTTTAGTTTGTCGGGGACCTAAAGGCTCCTGACTGAAGAATAATCCTGGGATGGAACTAAGTATTCTAACATTTTTAAGGGAACTGATATTTGTGGCTGTAGCTGCAAATATCTTGTTTTGCAGAGAGCTGACCTTGGTAGTTTACCTTGCTTTTGCAAAGACTTGCTTTGCAAGCAAGTGTTCCTCTTGGGCTCTGTTGGCTGTGTGGGTACAGCATGCGAGTGGAAAAATCTGCAGACCCTGTGGAGAATAAAAGCAGGAGGGAGAGGAAAAGTGCACTTAGAAGCAGGGGATGCCCTGCTGGCACTACCTATCGAATCCACCACTGGCATACTACTTCTCTCTCCTTTTCAGCTTTTTGCTGTCTCTTAAGGGTCAGTAAGTGTACTTGTTAAGGGAGTTTCTGCTTCCCACTTACGGGTATTAGCTAAAATGGATGTCTGTGTGTATAAGTGTGTGTATGCTGACTAAAACTTGTAACCCCCTGTGCTGCTTTGATTGCATAGTTTGTTTGCCTCTGCTCCTGAGACATCCTGTCTCTCATATCAAAGCTTACCCTGAAACACTTGGATACTGTGAGACAGAAATAGAAGCACATAGGATGTGCCAGCTATTTTTTTGGTCAGGTGCCTGCATTGTTACCACTTAAACTTCTTAATGCTTATTTCTGTGAAAACATCTATGCATACACTTGAAAAAATTTAAACAACTTCACATTAGTATTTTTTTCTTAAAATACATGAGATATTGTATGGGAACTGCTGAGTCATGGCCTGAACCTCTGATTAATCACCTGAGGTGAGCCATGAGTCAGCCAGAGGAGCACAGGTGAAGGCAATTTACCTGTGCTGCTGGAAGGGGGGGAGCCTGGCTCCACCCATCCTGGACCTATTTAAGAGCTGGCTGCCAGAGGGGAAGGATCTCTTCTGGAGATCACCTCTCTTGGTGTCTTCTGGTGAGCTCAACCAAAGGGTAAGCTCTTCCACTTATTCTGTTTTGTGATTGTTTACTTTGCCTAATTCTCTTGATTATATTGCGATTATAACATCTTGATATCTATTGATTATACAATTATACTGTGATTATAACATCTTGATTATACACTTGGTGAGCCAGGCAGGCCGAGTATACTAAAATTAACATCATGTCTTTTCTTTAAAATTTCTTTAAATGGGTCAAGGGGGAGAACAATACTCCTCTAGAGAAAATGATTCCAGGGCAGATCCCAGGATTTGAGGGATCACCCTATTATGAGTTAGCTGCTATCATTGAAAAATGGGGTCCCTTACGCGTTATGGGCAATATCTCCCCATATCGCATGGCGGACTATTTTCAAGGACTTGACAAGGATGTCCTCACTACTAAAGAAAGACAACTGGCTGTCTCCATGGTGGCATGGCCATTATTAAGTGCCTTAAATGATGTGGATATAAGAAATAATACTTTAGAGAATGAAAATCGGCTTTTGAAAGACCGCGTTGAAAAACTGAAGTGCAAACTTGGCGTTTTAACAGGGAAGAAGCCAATTCTACATCTTCCCGTAGGCCGAATTCGTAACATATCCAAATCAGACCTTGAATGTCCAATTCTGACTGATCCACTGGAAGTCTGTCCTTTTGTAACCCAGAAAACAAAAAAAGTACAGGACAGACCGGCAGGGGTGCCGCCTGATCAATGGCCCCCTGCCCAGACTCATTTACACGTAACAGCTCGGCCATACACGGCAACAGAATTGATGGACTTAGTACAACAATTTCGGCGGAAGCCTAGGGAAAGTGTGCCAGCTTGGTTATTGAGACTATGGGATTCTGGGGCAGGAAGTGTCTTGGTGAATGGCCCAGAAATAGCCAAGCTGGCCACCATGACTGTCCATCCTGCTCTCAGACTGAGGTTATATGTGGGTCATCAATATCGTGATGAAAACCATTCCATACTAGAATGGTTAATGGCGGCCTGCCGTATGATATGGCCGAATAAATCAAACATACCCTTACAGTAAGAAAAAGTGGGCATTATACGACCTGCACACAGCCCGTATAACTCCCCCTTATGGCCAGTGCGAAAGTTGGATGGCACATGGGGAATGACAGTAGATTACAGAGAATTAAATAAGGTCACGCCACCTATTCATGCGGCCGTACCCAATATTGCCTCCCTAATGGACGCATTGAGTAGGGAGGTAAAAACCTATCGTTGTGTCCTAGATCTAGCAAATGCATTCTTCAGTATCCCAATTGCTGAGGAATCGCAAGATCAGTTTGCGTTTACGTGGGGAGGCAGGCAGTGGACCTTTCAGGTCCTGCCACAGGGGTACATGCATTCACCAACGTATTGTCACAATCTAGTGGTGCGTGACCTGGCTGATTGGACAAAACCTGATGATGTTAACCTATATCATTATATTGATGATCTCCTGCTGACATCTGATTCACTGGAGGTAGTAGGACAGGCAGCAGATTCATTAATTGCCTATTTACAACAGAGGGGGTGGGCTATAAATCCCCAGAAGGTGCAAGGTCCGGGACTATTGAAGGTGGGAGGCTCAGTAGTCCCTCCAGTAATAGGTACATGGCCTACTGATATCGTGGTCAACACTCCGATCTTTATCGCTAAAGGGACCCCCATCATGTCCCTGTGGCAGCTCAGGACACCTCCTTTGGTGCCTGATATCATTATGCTGCTGCAGATATCTGGCCAAAAGGTATGGTACAGGCGGCCAGGGTGTGCCCCAATACAGGTGGAAGTGTTGACCCTGGATAGAAATACGGCCTGTATCTTGCCCTGGAGAGCAGACCTTCCCCTCCTGGTACCTGTGAAACATCTGTATTACTCCCCATGAGTCTGTGAGCCTTCAGGACAAAATGCCATCAGGTGTTCCAGTGTTGCTGTCAGATCATGTTCAACAGCCGGTGATGGTCTGTATGGGACTGATGGAACATAGAATGGACCTGCACCTCAGGACCTCATGTCTCCAGTCGAATCATCGAGCACTGGCCCATAGAAGAATATAGACATCCACTAATCATCACTTGTCTTGAACTGTACCAACACATGTCGCGATAAAATTGTATAAGCGTTGCGATATACCAGATCTCTGTTTTAGGGAAAGCTTACCCTTTTGTTAACCTGATCATTGGTTCATGCTGTGAAGGGGTGGAGTGTATGGGAACTGCTGAGTCACAGCCTGAACCTCTGATTAATCACCTGAGGCGAGCCATGAGTCAGCCAGAGGAGCACAGGTGAAGGCAATTCACCTGTGCTGCTGGAAGGGGGGGAGCCTGGCTCCATCCCTCCTAGACCTATTTAAGAGCTGGCTACCAGTGGGGAAGGATCTCTTCTGGAGATCACCTCTCTTGGTGTCTTCTGGTGAGCTCAATCCAAGGGTAAGCTCTTCCACTTATTCTCTTTTGTGATCATTGTTTACTTTGCGTAATTCTCTTGATTATATTGTGATTATAACATCTTGATTATACAGATATGCATTGTTAAGAGCAGCAATGAAGATCTAAAATGTTTGAATTAAGGTGTTCTTGTAGTAGCTGAGAACATAATTCCATTTTTTCCACATGCATTCTTTAATCAGAAAGCTATTCCTTTCTCCTTCTAGTACTTCTTCAAACTTATGGCAAAGTGCAGTATTATTTTGGGTAGCAAGGATCACATGTAGAAATTGTATCTAAAGAACAATGTTCTTCCAAAAAAAAATAGGTTAATACTCATCAAAGGAATGACAGAATATCGTGTTTCAAAAACTCATTTTCAGTGACATCAACCGGACTCCATTCAAAAATACTAAAATTTTAGATATTGTATGAGACTCTTTTGAAACAAATTGCCGAATTTGATGAATTTCTCTAGTGCAGCCTTTGCCTCAGTGTTATTCTCCTTGTCAACTTAGGCTTCCACATCAGAAATATATAGTTAAGCTAAATTATATGTTGAAGCATGAAATAATTTGAAATACCTGACATGTTAAATATTAAGATCTGTTTACAAACCTATAAATTACACCAGATGGATATTTACACTGCGTAACCGAAAGTTCTGATTGGGATAAAGGCCCAGTTGTGTCAGGCATATTACAGAAGGCAGAATTGAGCCCTTGCCATGCAGAATTCACAAAGAAAATCTCCAACATCTGAAGCATTGCATTACCGCTATGGTCATTTGTGAAGGAGAGTTAAATGCACCTCTTTGGCATTATAGTTTCAAAAGCACTTTTCTCATGCGGAATTCCAGTCCAGTGTTATTATCACCTTGTCATGTCCTTTGCCCACGTTTACCTTTTTTCTGAGCCTGGAACATTTCCAAGTGTTTCTGCTGCTGCCTTCTTAGTGTATTAACAATAGCTATCGCTAGTCTCAGTGCTTCTCTTGAGTATCCATGAGATCGCAATGCATCCACCCTCGCACAGGCTGTAGGGACAGGTTCTAAAATGGAGAAAATAAATGAGGAAAAGCAATGCTTCCATATTTATAATGGTCCCTTGTGCTAGGTTAACTCCGAAGGGCTTAAAAAAATCTATATATAAAAATAAAAGCAAGAGTCTTAAAAAATACTTGTAAAACCAGCATTTTAAGGAAGACTGTTCTTTTTTCCAGGCTTTTCATTTATCTCTTCCTGCACAAAATAATGACATAGAAACGGAACAAAGGAGGCAAGTCATGGAAATGTCTTTCCCATTTCAGCCACTTACCGTGCCAGAGGGGCCGCCCATGAGAATCAAAGAGTGAGCTTTCAGTGTCATCATGGTAACAGTAGTTGGTGTGTAAGTCACTGCTGATAATGTACAGTAAGTGGCTGTCCTGCCAGTGAAGATCACAGGCTTCAATGGCTCGAGTGAACACTGTCCGATGGGGCCTGTTCGATGAATCTGTCATTTTCACAAGTTCAGAAAGCTTCATCAGCTTTTACTCATTCATATGTGAATAAATCATTTACAGTGTGCTTGTCTGCTGCCTATTCATGACCCCCAAATGACAGCATCCTATCTTCTCCCTCCTCTGTGAAGAGCAGGCAGCAGCTGACATTTCGTATCCTATTGCTGAACAGGCCAAATTGTGTGCCATTCACTCTGCTTTCAGGAAGAGATCTACATAACAGCAAAACTAGTGCTAAACAGGCTTTGAAAAGGGAAAGCTGAAGATGAAAGACATTTGACAGCTCTCCTTAGAACAAACTAAGAAGTAAAATTCTCATTCAAAAATTTTCTCCTGACCCAGAGTTGCTAAGATGAGGGATAGATGAGCAGTACTGTAGATTTTAAAAAAAAAAAAAAAACAAAACAGAAGTCATGGGACTGACATAACCCATAACCTTTACTGGACATCTTCCCACAGCAAAAGAACTCTGTTGACAGTGCACTATGTATATTAAGGTGCCATGTCCAAGTTGCCATTAGACTATCTGAGTTGGGTTAAACGTCAAGAGATCCAGAAAGCAAGTTCACTTTTGTAGAGTTACATGCTAAACGAACTTGTGGTCCCAGCTAGCTATTTCCTTCAGAAGTGATCTTCCAATAAAAAGAAACAACGAAAAACCCATTGAAATTCCCATCTTCCACCTCCCAAAAGCATTTAATTTTAACTTTATCTTATGAAATATGTATCAAAACACTGAGAGTTTTGAGGATAATACAGGTTTTTTTGGTTGGGTTTTTTTTTGTTGTTGTTGTTGTAGTTTTTTGTTTTGTTTCCAGGGAAATATCTTGTATTTTCCCCAGTTATCAGCCAAGTGGCAATCTTTGCTTAAAGAAGACTGGACAAGGCTTACATCAGATTTAATAAGCACTGTTTTTATCACAAAACATTATATTGAGTAAGCAGAGACCTTCAAGAAGGCAGAGTGCTGCATCTACACCCCTCCACACACACCTGACAATGCAGACTACACAATACATACGGCAAATGACTGCTTTACTTTCTCATGCACTCAGTTTAATGCAGTTATGACAGATATCTTTTGAAAAAAATAACAAAGGCCTTATAATTGCAAAAAAAATAAAAACTCCAACATAAAATTGGATACAAGATTGTAGTCAAGCAAAGAAACAATAGCCTTTACATGACACGCATCAAGATGATATAGGCTGGCTTAGGAATAGGGACCAATATATTAGCTTAACAAAAGGAATTAATGTGTGCTAGTTTGTGTGTGTGTGTTTAATGCATATTAATTATTGTTTATATATATATATTAAGCATGATGTAGTGATGTGGAATAGGGGGTGGAATATCATGGTGTATGATACTGACTCAAGGCCTGAACCTCTGGTTGATCACCTGAGGCGAGCCATGAGTCAGCCAGAGGAGCACAGGTGAAGGCAATTCACCTGTGCTGCCAGAAGGGGGGGAGCCAGGCTCCACCCCTCCTAGACCTATTTAAGAGCTGGCTACCAGAGGGGAAGGATCTCTTCTGGAGATCCCTCCTTCTGGTGTTTTGTGGTGAGCCTAGCATAAGGGTAAGCCTTCCATTTATTCTCTCTGGTTATCATAGTCCACTTCGCTTAACTCTCTTGTTTATTTTGTGATTGTAACATCTTGATATCCATTGATTATACACTTGGTGAGCCAGGCAGGCCAAATATACTGAAATACACATCATGTCTTTTCTTTAAAATTTCTATAAATGGGTCAAGGGGGAGAACAATACTCCTCTAGAGAAAATGATTCCAGGGCAGATCCCAGGATTTGAGGGATCACCCTATTATGAGTTAGCTGCTATCATTGAAAAATGGGGTCCCTTACGCGTTATGGGCAATATCTCCCCATATCGCATGGCGGACTATTTTCAAGGACTTGACAAGGATGTCCTCACTACTAAAGAAAGACAACTGGCTGCCTCCATGGTGGCATGGCCATTATTAAGTGCCTTAAATCGTGCGGGTATAAGAAATAATACTTTAGAAACTGAAAATCAGCTTTTGAAAGACCGCGTTGAAAAACTGAAGTGCAAACTTGGCGTTTTAACAGGGAAGAAGCCAATTCTACATCTTCCCGTAGGCCGAATTCGTAACATATCAATAAATGATGATCAGACTCCTGAATCAACAGACTTTGTTGATCCGGAGAACAACAAATCCAAATCAGACCTTGAATGTCCAAATCTGACCGATCCACTGGAAGTCCGTCCTGTTGTAACCCAGAAAACAAAAAAAAGTGCAGGATAGACCGGCAGGGGTGCTGCCTGATCAGTGGCCCCCTGCCCTGACTCATTTACATGTAATGGCCTGGCCATACACGGCAACAGAATTGATGGACTTAGAACAGTGATTTCGGCAGAAGCCTAGAGAAAGTGTGCCAGCTTGGTTAAGACTGTGGGATTCTGGGGCAGAAAGTGTCTTGGTAAATGACCCAGAAATAGCCAAGCTGGCCACCATGACTGTCCATCCTGCTCTCAGACAGAGGTTATATGTGGGTCATCAATATCGTGATGAAAACCATTCTATACTAAAATGGTTAATGGCGGCCTGCCGTGTGGCATGGCCGAGTAAATCTGGTATGCCTCTACATACAGAGATGCGATCCTCCGTGGAGGATCTTCAGAATTATATCCGTGAACTACGCGTAAGGGAAGCAATTCATGAAGACACATTTGATGGCCCTGATATGGTCAAATTCCCAGCAGGGATGAGAGAATTGATTCTACAGCAAGCTCCCTCCCATCTCTATGGTACCCTAGTCTCCATATTAAATCCCCTTGTAGCATCAGAAGCCGTAGTCCAGCAGGCTGCCCAGTTAGTGGCCAACCTTAGAGAAACAGAACGCCTGCGGACTAGGCACAATATTCGGAAGTTGGAAGAAGCAGAGGTCCTGCAGGTAACTAAAACAAAAATGCCGGCTACTCAAGCTCCTCAATTGGGACACATTAGGGTCTCCCGAAAACAAATGTTTAATGATTTAATTCAGGTTGGGGTCCAATTTGCTAAGATTGTTCGCCAGCCCAACTATGTCCTTCTCCAGCTCTGGAGACAACTAAAGGACAATCAAAAATTCCAGAGCTACCCTAAGAAATCAAGGGTAAGAGTTATAGAGAGGGTACCAACAACAACATGGAACCTAGAAGATTTTATTGTTCCAAATAGGGAAAAAAAAGCCACCTCGCGTATCTCGGGCCACAATGCCTGAGCTATCGGAAGCAAAAGAATTGGCCCTAGCACAATTCATGGCATGACATGGGATGTTAGTCCCGATAGGGCCTCCAGACGGGACCGGAGGCCCTATGTAGAATTAATGATTTATTGGTCCCGAAAAAATATTCATAGAGTTATGGCATTGGTAGCCACTGAAGCAGAAATGTCAATTATCTACGAAGATCCGACCAAATTTGATGGGGACAGAGTGATGATTGGTGGTTTTGGGGGACAGACTATTCCTGTCACCCAAACATGGGTAAAATTGGGGGTTGGGCATCTCCCACCCCAGGAGTACAAGGTGTCTATTGCCCCAGTCCAAGAATACATCCTGGGCATAGATATTCTATGGGGTCTGGCTCTCCAAACAACTGTGGGAGAGTTCAGACTTTGACAGAGATGTATCAGTATCTGGGCGGTGCAGGCAATATTAAGAGGCTATGCGAAACATGGACCTGTTTGCCTGCCGAAACCGTGCCGGATTACTAATGTCAGACAGTATAGACTCCTGGGTGGGCAAGATGAAATATATAGAACGGTGCAGGAATTAGAAAAAGTGGGCATTATACGACCTGCACACAGCCCATATAACTTCCCCATATGGCCAGTGCGAAAGTTGGATGGCACATGGGGAATGACAGTAGATTACAGAGAATTAAATAAGGTCACGCCACCTATTCATGCGGCCATACCCAATATTGCCTCCCTAATGGACGCATTGAGTAGGGAGATAAAAACCTATCGTTGTGTCCTAGATCTAGCAAATGCATTCTTCAGTATCCCAATTGCTGAGGAATCGCAAGATCAGTTTGCGTTTACGTGGGGAAGCAGGCAGTGGACCTTTCAGGTCCTGCCACAGGGGTACGTGCATTCACCAACGTATTGTCACAATCTAGTGGCGCGTGACCTGGCTGATTGGACAAAACCTGATGATGTTAACCTATATCATTATATTGATGATCTCCTGCTGACATCTGATTCACTGGAGGTAGTAGGACAGGCAGCAGATTCATTAATCGCCTATTTACAACAGAGGGCATGGGCTATAAATCCCCAAAAGGTGTAAGGTCCGGGGCTGTCTGTATAATTCCTGGGGATAGTTTGGTCAGGGAAGACCAAAGTGCTACCCCATGCTGTCAAAGATAAGGTTCAGGCATTTCCAGTCCCTACAACATCGAAGCAGCTGCAAGAGTTTCTAGGTATATTGGGTTACTGGCGTTCCTTTATACCTCACCTGGCGCAGCTGCTAAGGCCACTATACAGACTCACAAAAAAGGGGCTGCTATGGGACTGGGGGAAAACCAAACAGGATGCTTTCCAACAAGCAAAACTGGCAGTTAAACAAGCTCAGGCATTGGGTATATTCGATCCTACCCTCCCGGCTGAGTTGGACGTTCATGTTACTCAAGATGGCTTTGGTTGGGGCCAGTGGCAACGCCAGAGCTCTGTTCGGACCCCCATTGGTTTCTGGTCTCAGGTTTGGCACGGAGCAGAAGAAAGATACAGTATGATTGAAAAACAGTTATTGGCTGCCTATTCGGCATTACAGGCAGTAGAGCCAATAACTCAAACAGCTGCAGTTATAGTCAAGACCACTCTGCCAATTCAGGGGTGGCTGAAAGATCTGACCCACCTTCCTAAGACAGGGGTGGCCCAAGCACAAACAGTGGCACGATGGGTCGCCTACCTCAGCCAAAGGAGCAGTCTGTCTTCATCACCCTTGAAAGAAGAACTCCAGAAGATCCTAGGCCCAGTGACGTATGACAGTGATGCACCAAAAGAAATACTGGTCGCTCCACCAGAGAAGAGTCCCATTCAGGAGGGAAAATATCCTATCCCTAAAGATGCCTGGTACACGTATGGGTCCAGCAAGAGCAACCCGAGCAAGTGGAGAGCAATAGCATACCATCCTTCCACCGAGACAATCTGGTTCGATGAGGGGGATGGTCAGAGCAGCCAATGGGCAGAACTGCGAGCCATGTGGATGGTTATAACCAAGGAACCCGGTGATGGTATCCTGAACATCTGCACAGATAGTTGGGCTGTGTACCGGGGGCTCACTCTTTGGATTGCACAGTGGGCCACCCAGGAATGGACTATCCACGCCCGACCGATCTGGGGCAAAGACATGTGGTTAGATATATGGAATATGGTCCAACACAGGACTGTACGTGTCTACCATGTTTCTGGTCATCAGCCCCTACGGTCACCGGGAAGCAATGAAGCTGACACACTGGCCCGAGTTCGATGGATTGAGAATTCACCATCTGTGAACATCGCCCACTGGTTACATCAGAAACTATGGCGTGCTGGACAAAAGACAATGTGGGCAGCTGCTAAAGCATGGGGACTGCCCATACAACTATCCGATATCATCCAGGCATACCAGGATTGTGACACTTGCTCCATGATGAGACCGAGATCGTTGCCCGAAACAACAGCCCATCTTGCTAGGGGACACAATCCTCTCCAGCGATGGCAGGTCGATTACATCGGGCCCCTTCCTCGTTCCGAAGGGGCAAGATACGCCCTGACCTGTGTCAACACTGCAAGTGGGCTACTGCAGGCCTTTCCAGTACCGAAAGCAAACCATGCATATACCATCAAGGCACTCACTAAACTGATGTCTGCCTACAGGACACCTCAAATCATTGAGAGCGACCAAGGGACTCATTTTACTGGTGCAACAATACAGCGCTGGACAGAAGAAAATAACATCGAATGCGATTCCACCTGCCATATAATCCAACAGGGGCAGGCCTCATCGAATGTTATAATGGTATTCTTAAGGCTGCCCTGAAGACAGACTCCCAGTCCCTGCAGGGGTGGATTCAAAGACTGTATGAAACCTTGCGGGACCTGAATGAAAGACCTTGAGACAGCAGACCCTGTGCCCTGAGAATGTTGCAGACGGCATGGGCCACCCTGCTTAGGATCCAAATTACGGGCACAGATCATCAGGTAAGACCCCAGTTTGGTAATGAAAATAATCTGCTCCCTGCCCCTGAGAATTTAGATCTCGGTACCCATAAAATAAAATGGCCCTGGAAGGTGCAGGTAGGACTCAAGTGGTGTGGCCTACTTGCACCTTGGGGGAGACTGTTGGAGGTGGGAGGCTCAGTAGTCCCTCCAGTAATAGGTACATGGCCTACTGATATTGTGGTCAACACTCCGATCTTTATTGCTAAAGGGACCCCCATCATGTCCCTGTGGCAGATCAGGACACCTCCTTTGGTGCCTGATATCGTTATGCAGCTGCAGACATCCAGCCAGAAGGTATGGTACAGGCGGCCAGGACGTGCCCCAATACAGGTGGAAGTGTTGACCCAGGATAGAAATACGGCCTGTATCTTGCCCTGGAGAGCAGACCTTCCCCTCCTGGTACCTGTGAAACATCTGTATTACTCCCCGTGAGTCTGTGAGCCTTCAGGACCACCGGAAGGGACAAAATGCCATCAGGTGTTCCAGTGTTGCTGTCAGATCACGTTCAACAGCCGGTGATGGTCTGCATGGGACTGATGGAACATAGAACGGACCTGCACCTCAGGACCTCATGCCTCCAGTCGCATCATCGAGCACTGGCCCATAGAAGAATATAGACATCCACTAATCATCACTCGTCTTGAATTGTACCAACACACGTTGCGATAAAATTGTATAAGCGTCACGATATACCGGATCTCTGTATTAGGGAAAGCTTACCTTTTAGTTAACCTGATCATTGGTTCATGCCGTGAAGGGGTGGAGTGTATGGGAACTGCTGAGTCACAGCCTGAACCTCTGATTAATCACCTGAGGCGAGCCATGAGTCAGCCAGAGGAGCATAGGTGAAAGCAATTCACCTGTGCTGCTGGAAGGGGGGGAGTCAGGCTCCACCCCTCCTAGACCTATTTAAGAGCTGGCTACCAGTGGGGAAGGATTTCTTCTGGAGATCCCTCCTTCTGGTGTTTTGTGGTGAGCCTAGCATAAGGGTAAGCCTTTGATTTATTCCCTCTTGTTATTATAGTCTATTTAGCCGAACTCTCTTTTTTGTTTTGTGATTGTAACTTCTTGATATCCATCGATTATACACATGGTTTTATAATTTTTGTTTTTGGTATTCCGCATCATGACATGTAGTGCACTGGAAGTCTAAGAGTTAATACTCCAGTTCCATGGGGTGCCAATTTTCTGGGTACCTGTTTCTCAGGAGAGAACTACATACCCCAGTGGACTTTTTGTTTCCCTTTCCCATTCAGAGTGCGTGATAAAACTACTCGCGAGTCTTGAGATTGCCCCTTCTTTTATTGCTTATTTCTGTGGTGTATGGTCCATAGCCATCTCACCTTCTGCATTAGAGTAAGGCCTTTGGTTTTGAACTCTAGTTGTCCTGTTTTATTTGATTTATTAGATTCTCTTCCAAACTGGGCCAGAAGCATGTCAAAGATCTAAGTGAAATTAAATGCTTGGTTTGAAGACATTGCAGTCTCAGTGCACGCACACACACACACTCACACACACAAAAAAAGCACTATCCTTTTTGCAAGGATATGGCTGTTTAATCTTCAACGAGCGTCATGGTTTTATGATTTTTGTTATCAGTAGTCAACATCATAACATCATGCAATGCCCTGGGAGTTAAAGAGTTAATGCTCCATTTCCATGAACTGACAATATTTCTGGGTATCTGGTTCTCAAAAATGAAAAACTATATTCCCAGATTTAGAGGGAAAGCTAAAACTGCTCACAAGTCATGAGACTGCTCCTTCTCTTACTGCTAGTCTCTGTGGTGAGTGCTCCCTAGCCATCTTGCCTTCAGCATTAGAGTAAGGCCTTCAGTTTTGGACGCTCTCTCATTTATTTGGTTTATTAGCTTAAATCCCAAGTAACTTGTATTTCTGTTATTATAATTAGTAAATTAACTTTCATCCTCAGATCACTGGTGCTGTTGTTTTATTATTCCTTTCCCTCTTTGTCATTTCCCCCCCTCCTGTCGGAACCCTATTTTTTTTTTTTTTTTTTTTTTTTTTTTTTTTTTTTTTTTTTCCCCTTGGCTCAACGCTTGCTTTCTGTGGTATTTTTTTGTGATAAGTCTCTAACTGATTTATTGAGGATGCGAATGGCAGGTATCGCTGTGTGGCAATCAACATCACTTTGTGGACATGTGAAAGCATTTCCTTTGGAACTGTTTGCCTCTGGAAGAGAGTGCTCAGGACTGCTTACTGGCAGAAAATCTGTTACCAAAAACTACAGCTTGGTATGGGAGAATTGGGGAATAATATCATCGTATCCTGTGAAAAACAGGATGCAGGTGGGCACTTCCCTGCTCCCTCCTTGTTATCTGCTGGCAAGGCCTGGAAGATGGGAACGAAGGAGTTTCTCCTGAGATTCTGTGTGGGTACTGTTGAGATTCTGTGTGGGTACTGTTGAGTCATGGCCTAAACCACTGATTGAGCGCTTGGAGAAAGGATGCAGTCAGCTCTGGAAGTACAGTTGAAGGCAATTCACCCGTGAAACCAGAAGGGGTGGAGCCTGGCTCTGTCTCTCTTAGACCTCATTTAAGGGCTGATTGCCAACGAGGAATTATGTGATTCAGGAGGTCTGTCATCAGTGAAGCTTTTCTCTGTGAGCCTGGAATCTTCTTGTATGGGTGAACAACCTTTTTCTCTTCCTTTATAGCATCTTTTTATTCATAGAATCACAAGGTTGGAAACGACTTATAAGATCATCTAGTCTAACTGTCTCCTCATCACCATTGCCACCACAAGCACTAAACCATATCATGCAGCATGTCATCCAGATGCCTCTTGAACACTGCCGGGGACGGCAACTCCATCACCTCCCTGGGCAGGCCATTCCAGTGCCTGACCACTCTCTGAGATAAATAGTTCTTCCTTATGTCTAATCTAAACCTCCTCTGATACAACTTGCGGCCATTTCACTGTGTCCTGCTCGTTGCCTGGGAGAAGAGGCTAAATCCCTCTTCACCACAACCTCCTTTCAGGAAGTTGTACAGTGCAATGACGTCCCCCCTAAGCCTCTTCTTTTCCAGACTAAACAATCTGAGCTCCTTTAGCTGCTCCCCATAAGACTTGTGCTCCAGACCCCTCACCAGTTTTGTTACTCTTCTCTGGACACGCTCCAGGACCTCAACGTGTTTCCTGTAGTGAGGGGCCCAAAACTGAACACAGTACTCGAGGTGCAGCCTCACCAGAGCTGAGTAGAGGGGGATGGTCACCTCCCTGCTCCCGCTGGCCACACTATTTCTAATGCAGGCCAGGATGCCATTGGTCCTCTTATTATGTCAGTCCTTCTGTTGTCACATCTTTGTTATAATGTGAGCCAGCCAGGTATTATTTATGACAGATTATCTTAAAAAAAATTATGCGTTGGGTGGTCACTGGAACCCTAAATACACCAAAAGAGGAGCTCCCAGGGGAAACCCTGGAATTCTTAAGTTCCCCATGGCTAAGTGCTGCTCGGATTATTGAAGAAGGGGGGGCCTATGAGAGACAATAATTTCATTATTAAATCCCCATCAAAAATAGCTGATTTCCTGAATAAATTAGGACAACTTTTTTTTTTTTTTTTTTTTTTTTTTACAACTGAGGAAAGAATAGTAGCAGTATCTGCTGTGGCATGGCTGCTGCTTCTCACTGTTAATGCATATCATTCCTCAGAAGAAAACTTAAAAGATGAAAATGAGCTTTTGAAAACTTGTATTCAACAGTTGGAAAATAAAATTCCATCTTTGTCAGGGCAAGCTACCCCACCTTGAAATGGAATTTCCCCTTTGAAATTAAGACCCATATCACTAGAAGGGGAAAAAGACTTAGATCAGCAGGATCCTCGTTGAACCCAAGAAGGTCAAGCAAACTAAAAGCTAACTAGAGGATATAGGAACCTCAGATCCTCTAGAAATAAGACCAGTAATAATTCGGAAGACAAAAAAACAAATCCAAGACAGACCCTCAGGGTTGGCCCCCTGCACATACCACATTATATGTAATGGCGCACCTGTACACAGCTGCTGAGCTCATGGATTTGTTCCAACAATTTAAGAAAAGGCCATGACAGAGCATACCAGCTTGGCTGTTGAGATTATGGGACGTGGGGGGCGAAAGTGTGTTAGTTAACGGGCCCAAGATTTTTAAACTAGCATCTATTACCACACATCTGGCTCTCAGACAAAAGCTTTATGCCACTGTGATGCATAATGACAAAAACCATTTTCTAATTCAATGGGTAATGGTGGTGTGTAGAATCACATGGCCGAACAAAAGTGATGTTCTGATAAATACAGGGCCTATGGACCTCAATGGAGGAACGTCAAAATTGTATTAAAGAATTAGGAATGAAGGAGGCAATACATGACAGTGCCTTTGAGAGTCCAGACTTGGTTAAGTTTTTGGCAAGGGATGAGGGACCTCGTATTACAACAAGCTCCTCCCCACCAGTGTGTTATACTGGTGTCCATAATTAACCCTTCAGTGACCTTGGAGGCCATTATCCAACAGGCTGCCCAATTCGTGCCAATTCGTGGCTGATCTAGAGGAGACAGAGAGCCTTCAGACCAGGCGCAGTATCCGAATGTTGGAAAGGGCAGAGGTTCTCTCCGTAACTAAAACCAGGAGACCCACCCCATGGACTCCTCAATCAGGCCCTATATGGGTATCCTGAAAACAAATGTTTAATGACTGAATCCAGGCTGGGATTCAATTTGCAAAAATTCATCAGCAGCCCAATAATGTCCTCCTCCAGCTATGGAGGCAGTTAGAGGATGATCAAAAATTTCAAGATCACCCCAAAAAAACTGGGTTTAGATCTACTGATTAATTACCAACAAAATGGAATTTGGAAGATTTCCTAGTTCCCAGTAAAAGGAAAAAGCCCCCTCAAGTGACCCAGGCCACTATGCCTGAGCCACCTGAGGAAAAAGAATTGACAATTGCACAGTTACTTGCATGACAGGGGATGCCTGTCCCCCTGTACCTAGGGCCTCCAGATGGGACCGGAGGCCCTACAATGAGCTAACAATTTTTTTGTCCCAAAAGAACATACAAAGGGTTATGATGTTGGTTGACACAGGCACAGAAACATCAATTATTTATGGGGATTTGACTAAATTCAATGGGGATAGAGTGATGATCGGTGGCTTTGGGGGACAGACCATTCCAGTTATCCAGATGTGGTTGAAATTGGGGGTTTTACATCACCCACCCTGGGAGTGTAAGGTGTCTATTGCCCCAGTCCCAGAGTACATCTTGGGTGTAGACATTTTATGGGGTCTGGCTCTCCAGACAACTGTAGGAGAGTTCAGAGTTCAACAGAGGTGTATTAGTGTCTGGGCAGTGCAGACAATATTGAGAGGCTAGGTGAAGCATGAACCTATTTGCCTGCTGGAACCGAGCTGGATTACTAATGTGAGACAGTATAGACTCCCAGGGGGGGAAGATGAAATATCAAGGACTGTGTAGGAATTAGAAAAAGTTGGGATTATAAGACCTACAAATAGCCCATATAATTCCCCCATATGGCCAGTGAGAAAGTCAGATGACACATGGAGAATGAGAGTAGATTATAGAGAATTAAGATCACACCGCCTGTTCATGCAGCCGTACCCAATATTGCCTCCCTAATGAACACATTGAGTAGGAAAATAAAAACCTACCATTGTGCACTAGGCTTGGCAAATGCATTCTTCAGTATTCACTGTGCACTTGCAGCCCAGAAGGCCAACTATGTTCTGGGCTGTATTAAAAAAGGGGTGGCCAGCAGAGAGAGGGAGGTGATTGTCCCCCTCTACTCGGCTCTTGTGAGGCCCCATCTGGAGTACTGCATCCAGGCCTGGGGCCCCCAGTACAGGAAGGATGTGGAGCTCTTGGAGCGGGTCCAGAGGAGGGCCACTAAGATGATCAGAGGACTGGAGCACCTCTCCTATGAGGAAAGGTTGAGGGAACTGGGCTTGTTTAGCTTGGAGAAGAGAAGGCTGCGGGGAGACCTCATTGTAGCCTTCCAATACTTGAAGGGAGCATTTATGCTGTTTATACAGGAAGGGGAATGGCTGTTTATGAGAGTGGATATAGGACAATGGGGAATGGTCTTAAACTGATATAGGAGAGGTTTAGGTTAGATATTAGGAGGAAGTTTTTTACACAGAGGGTGGTGACTCACTGGAACAGGTTGCCCAAGGAGGTTGTGGATGCCCCATCCCTGGATGCATTCAAGGCCAGGCTGGATGTGGCTCTGGGCAGCCAGGTCTAGAGGTTGGTGACCCTGCCCTTGGCAGGGGGGTTGAAACTAGATGATCATTGTGGTCCTTTTCAACCCAGGACATTCTATGATTCCAACTGCTGAAGCACAAGACCAGTTCTCATTCACATGGTGAGGCAGGCAGTAGACCTTTCAGGTCCTGCCACAGGATTACATGGCAAATTCAGAAAAAACTAATAATGTTATCTTGTATCATTATACCGATGATCTCCTGTTAACATCTGACTCACTGGAGGCAGTAGGACAGTCGGCAGATTCACTGACTACCTATCTGCAAGAAAGAGGATGGGCTGTAAATCATCAGAAGGTGCAAGGTTTCAACGAGGCCAAATACCGGGTCCTGCGCTTCGGCTACAACATCCCCAGGCGACGCTACAGGCTTGGGGCGGTGTGGCTGGAGGACTGCGTAGAGGAAATGGACCTGGGGGTATTGATTGATGCTCGGCTGAACATGAGCCGACAGTGTGCCCAGGTGGCCAAGAAGGCCAATGGCATCCTGGCTTGCATCAGAAACAGTGTTGCAAGCAGGAGCAGAGAGGTGATTGTTCCCCTGTATTCAGCACTAGTGAGGCCACACCTCGAGTACTGTGTCCAGTTTTGGGCCCCTCACTGCAAGAAAGATATTGAGGCCCTGGAACATGTTCAAAGGAGGGCAACAAAGCTGGTGAGGGGTCTGGAACACAGGCCATATGAGGAGAGGCTGAAGGAGCTGGGAATGTTCAGCCTGGAGAAGAGGAGGCTCAGGGGAGACCTCATTGCTCTCTATAACTTCCTGAAGGGAGGTTGTAGTGAGCTGGGGGTCAGCCTCTTCTCTCGTGTCATTAGTGATAGGACCAGAGGGAATGGCTTCAAGCTACGGCAGGGGAGATTCAGGCTGGACATTAGGAAGTATAACTTTTCAGAAAGGGTGGTCAGGCACTGGAATGGACTGCCCAGGGAGGTGGTGGAGTCACCGAGCCTGGGGGTGTTCAAGGAAAGACTGGATGTTGTGTTGAGGGACATGGTTTAGTGGGAGCAATTGGTAGTAGGTGAATGGTTGGACTGGATGAGCTTTTAGGTCTTTTCCAACCTTGGTGATTCTATGATTCTAAGGAGCATAGGTGAAGGTAATTCATCTGTGTGATCAGAAGGGATGGAGCCTGGCTCCACCTCTCTTAGAACTCATTTAAGGGCTGATTGCCAGTGGGGAATGATCTTTTTCTGGAGATTTTTCTTTTGTGAAGCTTTTCCCAGTGAACCTAGAATCTTCTGACATGGGTGAGCATTCTTCTTCCCTTCCATTATAGCATCTCTCTATTCTGCCAGTCCTTCTGTTATTTCATCTTTGTTGTGATGCCTTTCCCATTGTATTCATCTGTCTAATTGCTACAGATCCCAGTGCCAGAAGTTGTCACTCCAAAGACAGCTGACTCAATCACTTTTGGACTTATTTGTAAGTTTGTACAGTTACTGTAGTTGTTGTCAACCAAACAACAGCCCCCAATGACCTACTTGTCATGGTTTTATGTTGTTTTTTTTTAATGTCAGTTTTCTACATCATAACATCATGTAAAGCAGTGGGAGTTGAAGAGTTAATGTTCTGGTTCTGTGGATTGCCTTTTTTGGGTATTTAGATCTTGGAGGGGAGGAGTGGCATTCCCCAGAGGACTTTGCCCAGAGGAAGAAAGATGGAGCTCCTGGCAGGTCTGCAGTTTTCTTTCTTTGTTTGCAGCAGAGAAGCACGTGGTCCCCCTGCAGTCTCTAGGGTAAGGCCTTGGTTTTGGACACTCTCCTTCTCATTTTGTTTTGTTTGTTGGTCTCATTTCCAATTGTATTGTGTTGTATTGTGTTACCTTGCATTCTGAAATCATATTTAGTAAATTAATGTTCCTCCTCAGATCATTGCCACTGCTCTGTTTTTTTTTAGACCCATCTACTATCTCTCTACCCTTCCCCCTTTTCCCTTCTCCTGGGGCCCACAAGTCCCCTGCTTCATTACACAGAATCACAGAATCACAGAATTGTAGGGGTTGGAAGGGACCTCCAGAGATCATCGAGTCCAACCCCCCTGCCAAAGCAGGTTCCCTACAGTAGGTCGCACAGGTAGGCATCCAGGCAGGTCTTGAACATCTCCAGAGAAGGAGACTCCACCACCTCCCTGGGCAGCCTGTTCCAGTGCTCCGTCACCCTCACTGTAAAGAAGTTCTTGCGCATGTTTGTGCGGAACTTCCTATGCTGCAGTTGAGTTGATTAGTCACAGGGCTGGGCCGGACTGGCCCGTAAACTGTTTACACTTTTTTTTTCCCCTCTCTCTTTTCTTTACCTTTTTTTTCAGGCCTGTGCCCCGTCATGGACACAGATCTAGAGATAACTCCATGACACCATCACTATTGAAGATCAATGTCTGAACTACGAACCATGCTGGACCCATGGTGGTGACTATCTCTTTGTTGCTTTCTAGGAAGACTCCTTGCTTTTATTTCCTATCTCTTTTCTGTTGCCTGCCTTCCCTTCCCCATCTCCTTAAGCAACTAGGATTTGTAATAAACTGGTCAGGCTAACGTTTGACCTGTTGTGTCTTAATCTTGCCATCAGGTATACAGACATTAATAGAATCTTCTCTCTCTCCTGTAAACTGGAGCGAGACACCCCCCCTCCTTTTTCAGGCTGGTGGGCCTGTGGCCCTGCTGTTCCCGTCATTGACACAGATAGATCTAGAGATAACTCTGTGACAACAAGGAAGTTACTTATCCCAGGAAAGATTGTGTAATTCTGCATGTACATAAGATATAAGTTACTATATATTGCAATCAGTGTATATGTTTAGGCTTACCTTGGTTAGCATTTGCACCCTGAGGCAAAGCATTGGTTAAATTGGGCAGCTCATTTCCATGGTTTCCATCTTCCCATGGACAAACATCCACACAGTTCCATTTTTTCAGCTGTTTTAGCCAACTGGTCTTCTGTTCCAACTTGCAGTGGGGATTTAAAACTATACACATCCACAGAGCACCTGATTTAAAAACAAATTGCTACATTATGTTTTCTGTTAAATATGTAGTACTAAATAATTGCTAACTTCTATACTGTAATACTTTCTTTCCTCCCTTCAAAGGCTACACTGCTTACTTCCCAGATATGCCTAGCACCAGGGAGGCTGAATTCCCAACTCACAATCTGGCCCATCTGAAGCAGTTGAAAGACTCTACCAAAGCCAACATTCTCAATTAAAAGGTATTAAGTGAGCCTTTTGTACTAGAAAATACTGAGTTCGCAATACATGGCTCATCAGACAGGAGCATCAGTCAAAAAAACAAAACAAAACAAAACCAAGAGTTCACAAAGTTACAACAGAAAAGTACCCAAGTTTTTCTTCTAATTTTTCTACCAGGAGTGAATGTATCTTCCAGCTTCATATTACATGTACCAAACAAGTGCATGAGTTAGAAATGTATTTTATAAACACATACTTCCACACTCAAAACCCAGTAGAAGTATTCCTGATAATATAATTCATTTTCCAAACACATCTGTATCTCAGAGTTCCAGCAAACACTATTTGTGTTGGTTTTTTGTTGTTTTTTTTTGTTTGTTTGTTTTTGCAGTCTAATAGAGAAGATATTTTTAACTGCAATTACTTCAGTAATTTGGATACACTCGAACTTGAAAACCTGTTTTACATGTTCTCTTTATGGAGCTCTAATTTACAGAAGACTAATTTGCACTGAAATTTCATGCATTCCATTACTTTAGTACTTGTTCCCTGACACTATATAACATGGCAAGCATAAATTCATCAGGGTCTCCAGCAACAATTTTCAAATGGAAGAATTTTTCTCTAAATCAGTTGTCTCTTCATCAGCATGAACTTTGGCCCTTCCGGGTGGGGGGGCGCTCTCTTGCTGCCTTGTAGTGGGTGCTGGAGGGTGCTTTCCTAGCCGTTCCAAGCTTTTCAGGTTTGACTCGGTCCCGGGAACTCTCTCTCTCTCATCTTGTCTGATTTATTAATCTCAATTTCAATTAAATTGTATTATATTTTGTTATCTTGTATTCCAATATTATAGTAAAATAAGTTTTCCTCCATAGATTGTTGCCGCTGCTCTTTTCCTCCCTTCCTTCCCATTTTTTGTGGGACTGGGGTGGGGGGGAGGGCAGAGGCCTGTCGCCCCTGTCACGGACATAGATTGATCTGGTCAACTCCGTGACAAGCATGGAGACATCTGAAAATGCTATATAGCAACAGTTCATTTGCTCATTAAGAATATGCCTTATATACTACAGGAGATTTAGAGAATGTCTGAACTATGCAATCTTCATGACAGACCAGATAAAAGAGAATAAAAATGCAGATGGTTCTTCGAGGATAATCAAATTTTCACATTCAAGTATTCTTTTGCTTACTTAGAATGCAAAATGGATACCCAGATCACATTACATTCATTCCTAGAGTAGTTCTGCATATGAGTATGCCTTAACACAGGAACCACTAGAAACAAAGCCTGATCCTTAAGGTTGCAAGTCCCCAAATATTCTGAGCATCATGGAATGGGGAAGTAATAGCAAAAAAAAAAATCTAAACATCTCAACAAGATACAGAAGTACAGAACACGAGAGATACTATACTAATGCAGATTATTGCTGCACAGTGGTTAAATACAGTACAGCAAGCCTTTTTTTTTTAAGCATGTGAAACTTGCCATGAGAGTAAGTAAAGCTAATACTGTTTTTAAAAACTTATTTTAAAATCAAATTATATAACTTTCTATTAGACATCTTCTTCAACAAACTTATCTCCCCAAACAGTCAAATTACAAATGCTTATTCTTATTAAGCATCAATATATTCAGCACTGTCCAAGAGAGAATTTATTTAATTTATTCAACAAAAGGTGTGGCATATTGGAAAACCTTGGAGAAGTTAACTTGGATTTATTCATTTATTTTCAAAATCAAGTATTACTTGAATGCACTGAGGAGACAATACTTTGTAGCCAGATTCCATTTAAAGAGGAGAAGCTATGTCAAGTATAACTACAGTTAGCAGCTCATCTCAGAAGCCCCTTCAGAAGTTTATTTTTGTACAAATGCAGCACAAGGACAAGTGTGTTTATAATAAACCCCACAAAAACCACTTCACATTTCAACAGACTCCAACTGCATCCTGCTCCCAGTGACTTCAGCAAGAGCTGTGAATGCATCTGAGCTCATCAAGGCCCTTGAACAGTTTTCAAGGCTGTCCCATTCTCTGCAGGATGAGAGAAGTAAGACAAAATTCCTCCTGAGAACAAGCCTTGGGCTCAACTCCTGTAGCATTACAAAGGCCACCATCTGGGTGAAGGGACCATAATGTCAGTGACCTCACCCTCTTCAGCCTATTTGGGTTTCTGTCTTTGTGTGTGTGTGTTTTTTCTTTTCTTCCCTTAGCATGCATGCACTTGCCTCTATTCATGTTTCATCCTCCTCCTCCCCATGTGCCTTCCCCTTTCCCCTGACATCTGCTCCATTCTGTCTCCTTCCATTCACTGGTTCCCAACCTGCTACTAGCACTGAAAAATATGTGGAAAACGTTCATTTGAGGTTAGAAGTTTTAAGAAAGAAATGAAATCTAATTGAGGATCCAATTGGATTGGTAGAACAGTTGGATAAATTTTTAGAACCCAATTTTTATTCATGGGCAGAAATGATGTTAGTATTAAGTATCTATTAGGTATTTATATATCTGTTAAGTATTTATGAGGGAAGATAGATGAATTACAAGGAGAACAGCAATGAAGGAATGGGAGAG
This sequence comes from Lagopus muta, assembly GCF_023343835.1. NCBI lineage: Eukaryota > Metazoa > Chordata > Aves > Galliformes > Phasianidae > Lagopus > Lagopus muta. The sequence goes on from NC_064471.1 coordinate 1,897,888, forward strand.
GAGAAATCCCCGTGGTGATGGAAACATTCCTGCAGAACAAAAGTTTTCCAGTGTAGACCTCAACTGGGATAGCGATAACCCTCAACACCGAGTAAATATAAGGAGTTACCTTAAGGGAGTTAATTGTACAAGGGATTAGAGAAGCCATCCGTATGTCTCAAAATTTTGTTAAAGCCTTTGAAATACAACAGGGCAAAGATGAGACACTGAGTGACTTTTTAGAGTGACTGTGGGACAGGAAGAGATGATATTCAGGGATGAACCCTGAGGATCCAGTTGCACAGGGCTTGTTGAACGTTCATTTTGTAACCAAAGCCTGGCCAAATATCCAGAGATGGATCCAGAAGGTATATAGATGGAGTGAGAGACCCTTAGAGGATCTTTTGAAAGAAGCACAGAAGGCTTATGTAAAAAGAGAGGAAGAGAAACAAAAGCAAAAAAGTTAAAATGCTAGTTTCTACTGTGGACCAAATTGATAGACAGAGAATGGAGTCCATGGTTCAACAGAGGGTGAGAGGAAGAAACGCTTGGACAGGGGAATGAGGAGGTAGGGAGAATGGAGTGAAAGAGATATCGATCAGGGTCAAAGTCAAAATCAAGTGTTGTTTCTGCATTAGAATTGTATATTATTTTTATTTTATGATCTCCGCTATCATAGTTCTTTTTGGGAGTCCTTCTACTTAACTTGGGGAAGATCTCTGATAGTTTACATCACTTATCGTATAGACGAACCTTCCCAGGAATGCACACTCTGTATATAAGTGTATATATGTATATTTTGTCATAGACACTGCAAGAATATCCTGCACGAGAGCAAACCAGAGAACAAGCCATGACATGCCCGAGGAAGCGCCTGAAGAGACATTGGAAGGCCTGACATCATCCCCCAGTGCTCTTTGTTTAACGATGAGGACTTTAAAGAAAATCACCATATCAATAGGACAAGGAGAGCACTGAGACATCTCGGAAACAACAGGATGACTACTGACTGGCACCAGATAACAAATAAATTAACAAGTAAATAGCACATGTAAACCTTCTGATAAGATTGTGAACCTGGAGTACCCAGCCATTGGGGAAACAGGGGAGGGGGGAGGCAAGGGGGAGAAAACAGGGTATAAAGGCATATATGGTATATATATGGTATAAAGGTATATATGTTGTGTCCATAGGTGCGCTCCTGCTTGTGGTACGCCTGTCATTGCAATCGCGAATAAATTCTGCTTTTATCAGAGATACCGTCCTGACAAAAATTACTTGGATATTTCCAACAAAGGCAATCTTGGCAAGGCCCCCTGGAGTCGGGTCAGGAATTGCCAAAGATGTTTTATAAGTGTGGACAACCCAGGCATATTAGAAGAGAATGCCTGGAGCTGAAGAGGGAGGAAAAACTGATTATGGCATTTGATGATCAGGAGTAGGAGGGAGTCAGGGGTTCTTTAGTTATAGGTCCCACCAAGAGCCCTTAATAAATCTTAAGCTGGAACGCCAAGAGCTAGATGTGACCTTTGTAGATGCAGGAGCAAACAGGACCTCTGAATTATATTCCCCCAGGGATGCAATCATCCACTCAACAAGTTTCAGTGAGAGGAATAGGAGGAGAGGGATTTATGGTGTCAGTTTTGAACGTACAGTACTTCAAATTAAAGATAGACAAGTTCGAGGACAGTTACTATATATTCCTGAGACAGGCAGTAATCTATTGGGAAGAATGCAGCAGAATTGCCAGGTCACAGCCTGAACCAATGGTTGAACACCAGGTGAGAAGGTGTGGCTAACTCATTTAAGGGTTAGCAGCAGAAGTTGCATTTCTTTGGGTAGAAGCTGTACTTCTTTTGAGTTGTCACTGGTGGTTGGAAGGGGTGAGCCAATTTTCTTTCATTATTGCTCTGTAGTGTCTGTATCCTATTCAAAGGTGCTGTTATCACCTTCTTTTGCCATATATTATTGGTGAGCCAGATGGGACCCTGATACTCTGTCATAAGGCCCGTATAAATACTAAAATAGCTTTTATAAGTAATGTAATGGGGTGGTTCAAAAAGGGGGGGGGGGGGGGGGGAACTACCCCCCTTTGAATGAGATCTTGCCAGGGCACATCCTGAGATTCTTAAGATCCCCATATCATGGGATTGCTTCCACAAATGAAAAATGGGCCCCCTTGAGGGACAGAGGAAATATCCATAGGTCCCTAGCCTGCAGGGCAGAGTATTTTCATGGCTTTAGCAAAGGTATACTGATTACTAGAGAATGACAGTTGGCTGCATCCACTGTGGTATGGCTGCTGTTGATGGTTTTAATTTGGTTGAATGTGTCTGAAGAGTCTCTGGCCAATGACAATCAACTACTACATAAATGAGTTGAAAAACTTGAAAGACGGTTTACAATATTGACAGGGAAAAAAACTGAATCTGATCACTCACCTACAAAAGGTCCAAAACATCTCTTTAGAAAGTACTGGTGACCCTGAACAAAGGAACCTGCATAAAAAAGACTCTAAAAATAAAGGAACTAAAACGTTGGATCTTGAGGCTCTACTTGAGCCAGATCCCTTCAAGATTTGTCCTATTATGATAGAAAAAAAAAAAAAAAAAGATGCAAGATAGACCAGTGGGGGTGGCCCCCCACCCAGGCTACATTACATATAATGGTGTGCCCGTACATGACAGCTGAGCTCATGGATCTAGTGCAACAGTTTAGACAAAAACTGAAAGTGTACCAGTGTAGCTGATCTCGTTATGGGACATGGGGGTAGAAAGTGTCGTTGTAAATGGACCAGTAATTTCAAAACTGACATCCATTACTATCCACCCTGCCCACAGTCAAAGACTATATGCAACAATCCAACATAATAAAGAAAATCATTCATTAATTTAATGGCTGATGGCTGCATGCTGAGTAACATGGCCAAACAAAAACAACATATCTTTAAAAACAGGTTTATGGTCAGCTAAGGAAGACTAACAAAAATATATCAGAGAATTAGGTATGAAAGAGGCAGTCTATGAGGATGCCTTTGAAAGTCTGGATCTGATTAAATTTTTAGCAGGAATGAGAGATCTCATCCTGCAACAAGACCCACCACACCAGTATTGTACTTTGGTACTCATACTAAACCCCCTAGTGGCCTCAGAGGCCATAATACAACAGGCTGCTCAGTTGGAGGCAGATCTGGGGGAGACAGAGTGCCTACAGGCCAGGCGCAATGTCCAAATGGTGGTGGAGAGGTTGGGGGTCCATCCATGACCTCAGAGACTGGCCCCTAAAGGATTCCAATCTGGGCCCATTAGGGTTTCAAGAAAGCAAATGCTCAATGACCTGATTACAGCAGGAGTTCAATTTAAAAAGATCAACAGACAGCATAGTCAGGTCCTATTACAATTATGGAGGCAATTACCTGACAAACAATCCTCTCCTAAAAATCAGTCAAATCAATCCTCTCCTAAAGGGGAAGGAGTTGGAATCATAGAACAGATTCCACAAGAAACGTGGAATCTGGAGGATTTCATAGTCCCATCCAAAAAGCATAAAACTCGTTGGGCAGCTGTGACCAAGCCATCAGAGGAAAAAGACTTGGGGATTACCAAGCTAATGGCATGAAAGGAGAGCCTAAATCCCTTGGGACTAGGGCCTCTAGAGGGGACCAGAGGCCCTATGTTGAACTAATGATTCATTGGTCCTGAAACGTTCAACAGGTTATGGCACTAGCGGATACCACAGCAGAAACATTGATTATATCTGGTGACCCAAATCAATTTTCAGGCACTAAGGCAGTGATAGGAGGGTTCAGGGGACAGACGATTCCTGTAAGCCAAATGTGGTTAAACTGGGGGTTGGGTGTCTCCCACACTGGTAGTAAAGGGTGTCTATTGCCCCAGTTCCAGAGTATATATTGGGGATAGACATTTTTGGGGGTCTAACTCTCCAGACCAATGTGGGAGAGCTCAGACTAAGACAAAGATATATTAGCATCCAGGCAGTGCAGGCAATTTTAAGGGACCATGCAAAAACTGACCCCATTTCTTTGCTGCAACTGTGCCAGATCATAAATACAAAACAGTATAAACTCTTGGGTGGGCAAGAAGAAATCACCAAGACTGCAGGAGCTGGAGAGAGTAGGGATTATAAGACCTGCACACAGCCCCTATAAGTCCCCCATATGGCCAGTCAGGAAGGCAGACAGTATGTGGTGAACAGTAGACTACAAAGAACTAAATAAAATCATGCTGCCAATCCATGCAGCTGTAGCCAATATCACCTCTCTCATGGATACATAAAGTAGAGAAATAGAAACATATCACTATATTCTGGATGTAGCAAATGCATTTTTCAGCATTACAATTGCTGAAGAATCTCAAGACCAGTTCACATTCATATGGGAGGGCAGGCAATGGACTTTTCAAGTCCTGCCTCAGAGGTACATGCATTCATCTACCTCTCATCATAATCTGGTGGCGTGTGACTTGGCAAATAGGAAGAAACCATCTACCATCAAAATGTACCACTATGTACCAAAATGTACCACTACATCGATGATCCAATGTTATAATTCCCTAACTGCCTATTTACAGGAGAAAGGGTGGACTATAAACCCACGGAAAGTACAAGGACCAGGGCTATCAGTTAAATTCTTAGGTGGTGTCTGGTCAGGTAATACCAAGGTCTTACCCAGAGCGATCATAGATAAGGTCCAAGCATTCCTGGTTCCCATAACACCAAAGCAGTTGCAGGAGTTTTGGGTTATATTAGGATACTGGTGATCTTTTATACTCCACTTAGCGTAACTCCTAAAACCTCTATATCAACTAACAAAAAAAAGGCAAAGTATGGGATTGGGATAGAATGGAACAAGAGGCCTTCCAGCAGGCAAAAATAGCTGTTAAACATGCCCAGGCACTGGGTATATTTGATCCAAACCTTCCAGCTGAACTAGATGTGCATGTAGCTCAAAAAGGGTTCAGCTGGGGATTGTAGCAGCACCAGAGTTCTGTTTGAACCCCAATTGGGTTCTGGTCACAGGTTTGGTATGGAGCAGAAGAAAGATACAGTGTGGTTGAAAAGCAGTTATTGGATACCTATTCTCCACTGCAGGCAGTAGAACCAATAACTCAGACCTCAGAGATTATTGTTAAAACAACTTGGCCGATCCAGGAGTGGGTAAAAAGTTCTAACTGACATTGCTAAGACAGGAGTGACCCAATCACAAACAGTGGTGTGCTGGGTAACCTACCTTAGTCAGATAAGCCACCTGTCATCAGCTCCATTAAAGGAAGAACTGCAGAAGATACTTGGACCATTAACATATCACAGTGAGACACATGAAGAAATGATGGTTGCTCGCCCAAAGAAGAGTCCTGTACAGAAAGGGAAATATTCCAGAAGATTTCTGGTACATGGATGGATACAGCAGAAGGAACCTGTTATGGTTTTATGATTTTTGTCATTGGTATTCCACATCATAACATCATCTAAAGCACTGGGATTTAAAGAGTGAATGCCCCACTTCCATGGACCACTGATTTTCTGAATTCCTGGCTCTCAGAAGAGAAGAACTGCATACCCCAGAGGACTTTGCATTCAGAGGGGAAGACAAAACTCCTGGCAAGTCACAGGACTTGCTCTCTTTCTCGCTGCCTGGCAGTGTGTGGGTGTGCTCCCCAGTTGTTTCTCCTGCAATTTTAGAGCAAGGACTTGGGTTTCTGACACTCTCTCAGTTTATTTGATTTATTAACCTCAATTCCAAATTTATATTATATTATATTGTGTTATCTTGCAGTCCAATATCATATTTAGTAAATTAACTTTCCTCCTCTGATTGTTGCCGCTGTCCTGCCTTTAGGCCCATCTCCCATCTCCCTACCCTTCCTCCTTTCCCTTTTCCCAGGGCATGGGACCATGGGTCACAGAACCAGGCCAAACTGGCCTGTAAGCCATCAACACCCTCCACTCCCTTTCTCTTTTCTGGGCTGGTGGGCCTCTGGGCCTTCTGTCCCCCTGTCATAGACACAGATAGATCTAGGGATAACTCCATGACAGAATCCAAGTAGGTGGCGAGCCGTCACATACCATCCTTTAACCAAAATGATATGGTTTGAAAAATGGGATGGACGGAGTAGCCAGTGGGCTAAGCTATTAGCTGTGTGGATGATAATAACTCAAGATCTGAGCAACAGCACATTGAACATCTGCACAGCTAGTTAGGTGATCTACTGAGGGCTCATGATCTGGATAGCACAGTGGGCCACCCAGGATTAGACAATCCATGCCCAACCTATCTGGGACAAAGATATGTGGGTTGATATCTGAAATGTGGTTAGGCACAGGACTGTACAAGCATACCATGTCTCCAGACATCAACCCTTGCAGTTGCCAGACAATGATGAAGCAACATGCTGGCTCGAGTTAGATGGCTCGAAAATACATCAGCAGATGACATTGCCCACTGGCTGCATTGGAAACTTTGACATGCAGGACAGAAGACCACCTGGGCAGCAGCTAAAACATGGGGACTGCCCATACGCATACCGGATATTGTCTAAGCATGTCAGGAATGTGATGCTTGCTCGCAAATGAGAACAAAACCTCAGCCAGAAACAATAGTCCATCTTGCTAGAGGGCACAACCCATTACAACAATAGCAGATTGGTTGTTTGTTTGTTTTTTTTTTTTTTTGCTGCGGAGACTAGCTTCTGAGCAGGTAAGTCTGCGCTGGCAAGGGATCTGGAGTAAAAAAGGCCAACCAAAAAGCTCTTTTTAAGGCCTTTTTTTAAGGCTTTTTTAAGGCTTTTTTGAGGCTAGCATCAGCACTGCGCTTGTGCTGGGAGCCAGCAGCTTGTGGGCAGGCTCCTGAGTCACCAGCGGTAGAGCTAGCACATTAGCAGCATGATTTAAACACCCACCCTTAACCTTCCAACCTTCCCACCTGATAATAAGCCTTAAATAGCTCCTGAGAGTCCACGAGTCGCACCAGTCGTTTCAGGTTGGTAGTGATGATTTAGGCAGAACTTCCCTAAGGACTCTGAAAAAGGATTTCAGAGCCTTGGGGAGACAGGTAAAGGGTTCAGGAGCACAAGTTGTGTTCTCCTCTATTCCTCCAGCTATAGGGAATAATAAGGGATTCAATATAATGGGCCAATGGATTAATACCTGGCTCGGTGCTTGGTGTGCCTGGCAGGGGTTTGGTATTTTTGACCTCAGCTCTGTTTACATGAGACTGGGCCAGCTAGCGGCTGATAGGAGTGGCTTCTCCCACTGGTGGAGAGGGGTCTTAGGATGGGAGTTGGCTAGGTTCATTCAGAGGGCTTTAAACTAGGTACAAAGGGGGGTGGGGGTGTAACTGGGGTCACTAATACGGAGCCTGAATGTAATGTTCCTGTGCTTGCAGGAGAGGGACATGTTTGTAAGACCCCATGGTCTTGTGCCTTGGTGGAAGAGGAGGATGACTCACCCCTTTGTAGGAAGAACATGAGGACAGGTGTGAGGCTGGTGTCTGTGGAAACACCTGAGTGTGGTCATGAGGGTACTAGGGTTACTGCCACTCGCAAGGAGACCGAGCTCAGGTGTCTTTATACTAATGCATGAAGCATGGGTAATAAACAAGAGGACCTGGAGGCCATTGTGTGTTCAGAAAGTTATGATATAATTGACATCACGGAAACGTGGTGGAACAACTCCCACAGCTGGAGTGCAGTGATGGAGGGCTACCGGCTTTTCAAAAGAGACAGGCTGGGTAGGAAAGGCAGTGGTGTAGCTCTCTATGTTAAAAAAGACTATGAATTTGTGGAAATTAATAATGTTGATGATAGGGTTGAGAGTACATGGATCAGAATAAAAGCAAAGGCCAACAAGACTGATGTTATTGTGGGAGTCTGCTACAGGCCACCCACCCAGGATGAAGAGGTGGACTTTATAAACAGTTGGGTGAGGTCTCTAGGTCACTCCCCCTTGTCCTGGTGGGGGACTTCAACTTCCCAGACATCTGATGGAACTATAACACAGCTGACAGGGAACAGTCCCAGAGGTTCCTAAAGTGTGTGGGAGATAACTCCCTTACACAGCTGGTGAGGGAGCCGATGAGGGGAAGCAATATCCTGGACCTACTGTTTGTTAACAGAAAAAGTCTGGTGGGGGATGTAAAGGTTGGAGGCCGTCTGGGGCAAAGCGATCATGAGATGCTAGATTTCTGTATCCTTGCTGAACCATGGAGGGGAGTCAGCAGAACTGCCACCTTGGACTTCCGGAGGGCGGACTTCAACCTCTTTAGGATCATGGTTGAGAGGGTCCCTTGGGAGGTAGTTTTGGAGTGCGTGGGAGCCCAGGAAGGCTGGGAATAATTTAAGGAAATGGTTTAAAGGTGCAGGACCTGACCATCCCCATGTCACAGAAGACAAGCCGACGCACAAGGAGGCCGGGCTGGCTGAACAGAGACCTTTGGTTGGAACTCAAGAACAAACGGAAAGTTTATGATCTGTCATGGTTTTATGATTTTTGGCTATCAGTATTCCACACCATAACATCATGTAATGCACTGGGGGGGGGGGGGGGGGTTGACTTGTGCCGAATGTTCGTCCGACGGAGAAGGACTACATTTCCCCAGGAGGCTTTGTGGTCAGCAAGGGGATTTAACTCTGTGCAAGGTCACCTGAGTTCTTCTTCGCTGTCTGCGCTTCGCTGTCTGCGCTTCGCTGTTTGCGCTTCGCCGTCTGCGCTTCGCCATCTGCACTTCGCCGTCTGCTTTTCTTCAGTCACTCAACTGGACTGCACTTCTCACCTCAGCATTGTAGTGAGGTCTATCTACCATCCAGACAGACTCTCTCTCTCTCTCTCTCATTGTATTTTGCTAATACTATATTTAGTAAATCATTTGTTCCACCTCAGATTATTGCTGTTGTTTTCAAGTATTTTGGGGTCCCCTGTTTCCCCTTTCCTGGAGGCGCAGATCCGCAGATCCCTCCGCCCTGCTGGTCACAGAACCGGGCCGAACCAGCCCGTAAGTTACACCTGTAAGAGGACGGAAAACGAAACGAATCTCAACACAGTTAGAAGAGAAGAAAGAGGAGGAAAGAGGTCCAGAGGAGTGGCTCTGAGGTCCAAGAGAAGCACCTCTGAGTCCAGGGGAGGAGCCCTCAGTAAGACCATGGTCACCAACGCCTATGAGGGCAAGAAGTCCTGGAAGAGGAAGAGGTGAGCAAGATATCGTTACCTTTGTTGATCGATCTCTGAAAATGAATGAAATTTGAAGTCTGAGAAAAGACTTCTCACGTCACCCAAATGAGCCTATTGCTACTGGGTTACTTCGATGCTGGGACAATGGGGCCAACAGTGTGTGGCTAGATAGTAGAGAAGCTCGCCATTTGGGTGGCATTGCTAGGGACTCAGCCATTGACAGAGGCATTGGTACATGCCAGAACCAGGCCTTCACCCTCTGGAAGCGGATGTTGTTAGCTGTAAAAGAAAGATACCCCTTCAAAGATGATCTGATGCCTGAGAAGAAGAAATGGGCTGATATGGAAGAAGGCATCCATTATTTGAGAGAATATGCTGTGGTGGAAACAATACATAGCCCCGATTTCATTCCTGATGATCCAGACCAAGAGCATGATCCTGAGAGAGCCAGGTGTACACCAAAAATGTGGCATACATTAATGAAGTCTGCACCAGAAAGGTGTGCCAGCACATTTGCAGCAATGTATGGCAGAGGGGAAAGAAGACCCCTTATAAATGAGTTGGTTAATAAACTTCAAGACTTGGAGTTACATCTAAGCCCTCTACGAGCTTGTGTTTCAGCCATTGAAAAGGTAGCTGAAAAGCTGGACAGGATGGAGAACAAACAAGAAGATATAATAGACAAACTATCAATCGTGCCTGACGCTGATGAATCCATGGTGGTAACAGATACATCCAATGAGGAACAGAATTCCCAAAACAGCCTACTTGAGGGGCTGATCAACTTGATTTCCTCCCAGCCAGTGTCATCCAGTGTCTCAGCTACCAAAAGAAGATGTCCTCCTGCTCGAACAAGTGACAAGAGTTTTGCCTTGTGGCATTACCTACGTGACCATGGAGAAAATATGAAGGAGTGGCATAAACAACCTACTCCTGCACTTGCAGCACGGGTAAAAGAATTACAAGGCAAATCAACCACCAAGGTGAACTTCTCCAAAAAGGTGATTGCTCCAGTTGCTGCAGACAACAGAGGTAACAAATAGAGGGGCCCTGCCCACAGCCAGGGGGGGGAAAGGGATAATAGAGTTTATTGGACTATGTGGATTCGATGGCCTGGCACATCAAATCATGGAAATATAAGGCCCTGGTGGATACTGGTACACAGTGCACTCTAATGCCCTCGAGTCACCAAGGGACAAAATCAATTTATATTCATGGGGTGACTGGGGGTTCCCAAGAACTGACTATGTTGGAGGCTGAAATCAGCCTCACTGGTAAGGACTGGCAAAAGCACCCTATTGTAACAGCGAGCCCACCTAACTAAAGATGATGAACCTTCCTTCTCACGTGCACCATCAAAAATCTCAGCTGTTAGAGGCTCTCAGGCTCAAGTAAGGGATAATACACCACTATTTGTCTTTTGGTATTACCAATGTGACCATGGAGAAGACATGAGGAAGTGGCACCGTTAACCTACTCCTGTACTACGCGCACGGATTAGAGAATTACAAAGCAGATCAACCACCAGTGCAGTTGCTCCAGTTACCACAGGTAATGAATAAAGGGGCCCTGCCCACAGTCGGGGGGGGAAAGGGATAATAGAGTATATTGGACTGTGTGGATTCGATGGCCTGGCACATCAGAACCACTGAAATATAAGGCACTGGTGGACACTGGTGCACAGTGCACTCTGATGCCCTCGAGTCATGAAGGGACAGAATCAATCCCTATTTCTGGAGTGACCGGGGGCTCTCAAGAATTGACTGTGTTGGAGGCTGAGATAAGCCTCACTGGTAAGGACTGGCAAAAACATCCTATTGTGACGGGCCCAGGGGCTCCATGTGTACTAGGTATTGATTATCTCAGAAGGGGGCATTTCAAGGATCCTAAGGGGTATCGATGGGCCTTTGGAATAGCTGCTGTGGACACAGACAACATTAAGCAGCTGTCTGTTTTGCCTGGCCTGCCCTAGCACCAGTACGGACGGGACAGGGTATAAAGAACATCCTCTATACTGCTGCTGGAGAGAATGGTCCCACTTGGAGTTTGTGGCAAAGAGCCTCAGGAGAGACCCGAGGCCGACCCCTGGGATTCTGGAGTCGAGCCTACAGGGGGTCGGAAGAGGGCTACACTCCAACAGAGAAGGAGATCTTAGCCGCGTATGAGGGGGTTCGGGCTGCTTCTGAAGTGATAGGTACTGAAACACAGCTTCTTCTGGCACCTCGACTGCCAGTACTGAACAGGATGTTTAAAGGAAAGGTTATCTCCACCCATCATGCAACTGATGCCACTTGGAGCAAGTGGATTGCACTGATTATACAACGAGCACGGATGGGGAACCTCAGCCGTCCACGAATCCTAGAGGTCATCATGGACTGGCCTGAAGGTAAAAAGTTTGGAACATCACCAGGAGAAGAAGTATCACGTGCCAAAGAGGCCCCACCGTACAATGAACTGCCAGAAAATGAAAAGAAATATGCCCCGTTCACAGATGGATCGTGTCGTATTGTGGGAAAGCATCACAGATGGAAATCTGCTGTGTGGAGCCCCACACGACAAGTTGCAGAGGCCACTGAAGGGAAAGGAGAATCAAGCCAATTTGCAGAGGTAAAGGCTGTCCAACTGGCCTTAGATGTCGCTGAACGGGAGAGGCAGCCAATGCTCTATCTTTACACTGACTCATGGATGGTAGCGAATGCCTTATGGGGGTGGTTACAGCAGTGGGAGCAAAATAACTGGCAAAGAAGGGGTAAACCTATTTGGGCTGCTGAACTGTGGAAAGACATTGCTGCCCGAACAAAGACTATAGTTGTAAAGGTGCGCCATGTAGATGCTCATGTGCCCAAGAGTCGGGCTACTGAAGAACAGCAAAATAACCATCAGGTAGACCGAGCTGCCAGAATTGAGGTGGCTCAAATAGACCTGGACTGGCAGAACAAGCGTGAATTATTTCTGGCTCGGTGGGCCCATGAGACCTCAGGTCATCAAGGGAGAGATGCAACATACAAATGGGCTAGAGACCGAGGGGTGGACTTAACTATGGATGCCATTGCACAGGTTATTCATAACTGTGAAACATGTGCCATCATCAAACAAGCCAAGAGGATGAAACCTCTGTGGGAGGAAGGGCGATGGCAAAAGTACAAATATGGGGAGGCATGGAAGGTTGATTATATCACCTTGCCACGATCTCGCAATGGTAAGCATTATGTGCTTACTATGGTGGAGGCAACCACTGGGTGGCTCGAAACATATGCAGTACCCCATGCTACCGGCCGAAACACCATACTGGGTCTCGAGAAACAAGTCCTGTGGCGACATGGCACCCCGGAAAGAATTGAGTCAGATAATGGGACTCATTTCAAAAATTCTCTTGTAAATACTTGCACCAAAGATCATGGCATTGAGTGGATTTACCATATTCCCTACAATGCACCAGCCTCTGGTAAAATTGAACGATACAATGGATTGTTAAAAACGATGCTAAAAGCACTGGGTGGTGTAACATTTAAGCACTGGGAGAAGCATTTGGCAGAAGCCACCTGGTTAGTCAATACCAGAGGATCTGTCAGTCATGATGGTCCTACCCAGTCCAGCTCCCTACATACTGAAGAGGGAGGTAAAGTCCCTGTTGTACATGTAAAGAGCATGTTGGAAAAGGCAGTTTGGGTTCGTCCAGCTTCTGAAAGGGCAAGCCTCTCTGTGGTACTGTTTTTGCCCAGGAACCTGGGTCCACTTGGTTGGTAATGCAGAAGAATGGAGATGTCCAATGTCTACCACGAGGTAACATGATGCTGGGGGAGTGCAGTTATTAATTCTATGTATATGTAGAATAGCCATGTGTGTGTAATGCATTTTAATCGGTTTTTGTTTCTTTATTAACATGTATATATATATATATTAAGCATGATGTAATGATGTAGAATAAGGGGTGGAATGTCATGGTTTTATGCTTTTTTTTTTTTTTTTTATTTTCAGTATTCCACATCAAAACATCATGTAGTGTACTGGGCATTAAAGTGTTAATGCCCCAATTCCAGGTACTTATCCCTGTACATTACAGAAGTCATGGGATCTGGCCTTTCTGGGTGGGGCGGTCTCTTACTGCCTGGCAGTGGATGATCGAGGGTGCTTTCCTAGCTGTTCCAAGCTCTTCAGGTTTGACTGTGTGTCGGGAACTCTCTCTCCTATCTTGTTTGATTTATTCGTCTCAATTTCAATTACATTGTATTACATTGTGTTATCTTGTATTCTGGTATTATAGTAAAATAAGTTTTTCTCCATAGATTGTTCTGCTGTTTTTTCCTCTCTTCCTTCCTTCACATTGTGTGGGGTTGGGGTGAGGGGGAGGGCAGGGGCCTACTGCCCCCCCCCACCCGTCATGGGCATAGATTGATCTAGTCAACTGTGTGACATCGGTACATGGCTATCAGAGATGGTAGTTGACACCCTGATTTTCCTTGCAAAGGGGACATTAATCATGTCCATGTTGCAAATTATAACCCCCCCCCCCCCCGCCCGTTTGGGACCTGATACAGTGATTCAGCCACAGATATCAGGCCAAAGGGTGTGGTATCATAGGCCAGGACATCCCCCCATGCAAGCGGATGTGCTGACTCAATACAGAAACACTGTGTTTTACCATGGAGGGCAGACCTACCCCTTCTCATACCTAATAAACATCTTTACTACTCCCCTTGAGGTTAAGTTTACAGAACCACCAGTAGGAGCAACACCACTCCAGTGTCCATGAGGAAACACTGTGATACCTAGTAGTGAACTGTTGAACTGCTGGGAACTGGCAAGCATGAACCTGAACTGCTACTGGTTCTTGAAGAAGATATGCCTCCAGAAGGAACATCGTGTACTGGCCCAACAGAACCACAAAAAGACTGTCAACAGTTGCCTTCAGTGCCTTGATGTCCTACATTGCAACGGGTATTGTATGTGCGTTGCTATGTTCATTGTACTTTGGGTTGCCAAAACAGCAGGAGCTCACACCTGACCTATTCAATTATTGGTTCATGCTGTTAAGAGGTGGAATGCAGTGGAATTGCCAAGTCACAGCCTGAACCAATGATGAGCACCAAGTGAAAAAGTGTGGCTAACCCAGGGAGCTCAGGTGCAAGCAATGTATCTGAGTGACTGGAAGGGGTGGAGCCTGGATCCACCCCTCCTCACACTCATTTAAGGGTTAGCAGCAGCAATTGTAGCATCTTTTTGCATTAGGGCTGTATTTTTTTTTTTTGGGGGGGGAGGTTTGTCACAGGTTGTTGGAAGGGTTGAGCTAGTTTTTCTTTTCTCTTGCTTGTTGTTGCTCTGTTGTGCCTGTATCCTATTTGAAGGCATTGTTATTGTTTTTTTTTTTTTTTTTTTTTCCTTTGCCGTGCAGGATAGGTAGAAGAATCAGACTGTTTGGGTTATCAAGTTTGACACGTAGGGAAAGATTTACTATTATAATGAATGCCTTAACAGAAGAGGGTGAGGCTAATGTAGACCCTGTTTTGTGAGTCAGGGAGAGTAACAGAGGGGGACTCGCTATAGCCCCATTCAAGGTAACTATGTAAAAAGAATATGAAATACTAAGGCAAAAGCAGTATCCTCTTTCTGTTGAAAATCACATACTCATAATATTAGGATTAATCAAGAATGGCTTACTAAAACCTTGTATGTCTCTATTCAATACACCTGTTTTACCAGTACAAAAGACTGATGGGTCTTATAGGTTAGTCTAGGACTTAAGAAAAATTAATAATATTGTGAGGAAATAATACCCTGTAGTCCTGAATTCCTATGCTATGATGAGTAAAATCCCACATGAACATTGTTGGTGCAGCGGGATAGATTTTAAGGATGCTTTCTGGGCCTGTCCCTTGGATCTTGAGAGTAGAGACATTTTTACTTTTGAGTATGAAGATTCTGAAAGCAGGAGAAAGCAACAATATAGATGGACAATTTTACCTCAGGTATTTACAGAATTACCAAATTTATTTGGGCAAGTATTAGAACAAATTTTGAAGCATTTTCAAACACTTCAAGGTGTGTTACTGTTACAATATGTTAATGATCTCTTACTATCAGGACAAAAAGAGACATGTGAGAAAAGCCACTAATGAACTTCTGAATTTTTTGGGAAAACAGGTTAAGAATATCTAAATGCAAGTTACAGTATATGGAAAAAGTAGTTAAGTATTTAGGGCATCTGGTTTCTGAAGGGAAATGTAGAACAAACCCAATCAGAATTCAGGGAATTGTTGAGTTTCTCTTGTGTATGGAAACTGTTGAGTCACAGCTGGAACCAATGATTGATCACCTGAGGCAAGGACTGGGTCAGCTGTGGGAGCACAGGTGAAGGCAATTCACCTGTGTGATCAGAAGGGGTGGAGCCTGGCTCTTCCTCTTCTAGACCTCATTTAAGGGCTGACTGCTATTAGGAGGGATTTTTTTTGGAGGTTTTTCCTTTGTGGAGCTTTTCATGGTGAGCCTAAATCTTTGGATGTGGATGAGTATTCCTTCTTTGTTCCTTTGCTCTCTCACTACAATATTTGTTCCAACTGTACTTTGATTGTGCACCCTTGCAAAAAACTGATAATGAGTTGAAGTTTTTAGGACTGGCTAAGTATTCTTGATTGTGCATATGCTTAAAAGATATGAGGGTTATATCTTAAATTGTTATGTGCAGAGCTGGATTAACTCAGCTAACCAGAGGAGGAAACTGAATTAGTTAGTAGAGGAGTTGAAGTGAAGTCTGATCATAGTGCCTGTCCTGACCTTTCCAGATTTGAATAAACCCTTTTATTTGTCACCATTGATAGAGGAGGGATTGCCAGACTGTGTTCAAGCAATCTCCACTACTGCTTTGCTGATAGAAGAAAGCAGAGAATTAACCTTTGGAGGGCACCTAGTGATGGTTACTCCATATCGAGTGAAAACAATCTTAACGCAAAAGGCTGGGTGTTGGTTGACAGATTCTACAATCTTAAACTATGAGATGATATTTATCAATGGAAAAAATATTTGTTGTTAACCACAGAATCATGTTTAAATCCAGCAACCTTCTTGTGGAAGGGTGAAAAGAATAAGTCAGATATAGAGTGTAACTGCTTAGGCCTAATAGAATACCAAATGAAAGTGAGAAACTGATTTAGAGGATGTACCCCTAGGAAAGGGGGAGATGTTTGTAGATGGATCCTCAAGAGTAATACAAGGAAAAAGGAATAATGGTTATGCAATTGTAGATGGGAGGAGGAGTGAGATAAAAGAAACAGGCTGGCTGCCAAATAACTGCATTGAAACTTCTAAAAGGGATAGAGAGAACAATATACTGATTCAAGATATGCTTATGGGGTGTGATTCACACATTGGGAAAGATAGGAGAGGAATGAGGGTTGATTAATAGTAAAGGTAAGAAATTAGTCCATGAGAAGCTTGTTAGACTAGTCCTGGAAAACTTAATGCTACCTGCAGAAATTGCAGTGGTTTATGTGAAAGGGCATCAGGAGAACTCGGCTATTACCCTAGAGAATCGACTTGCAGATGAGAAGGCCTGAGAAGCAGCCTTACAGCCAGAAGTCACCATGAATCATCTTGCATCTGAGATACCTTCTTCATCAGGAAGACAGATACTTAGTGAAAAGGAAAAGGAGGCTTTTAGAAGATCAGGAGCAAAGGAGTTAAAGGGAGGTGGGTACTCCCTGATGAAAGAGAAATGTTGAATAAACAGGTGATGAGAAATTTTAGCTATTTAGCAAGGAAGTCATTGGGGGGGGTTCAGGCAATCTGTGATGTTATATTGCTGTGTAGGAATTTATACAGTAGCTTAAAAAGTCTGTGAGAGGTGCATAATCTGTAAAAAATATATTTTATAAAAAATATAATAAATAATAATAAATAATAATATAATAATAATAAAATAAAAATTAAGAAAGCCCTCTGGAAGCAACCCTTATGTGGGCAAAATTCAGGGCTAAGACCATTCCTAAGTGTTTAGGTTGATTTCACTGAGTTACTCAAGGTGGAATATATAAACGAATATAAACGAATAAATACTTATTGGTCATGGTGGATCACCTAACAGGTTGGGTAGAGGCTTTTCTTTTAAGTTCTGCTACAGCCATGGTCACAACCTAAAATCATCCTGGAGCAAATAATAATTCCCAGGTATGGGATTGTTGAGAATATAGGTTCTTATCAGGGAAATCATTTCACCTCCTGGGTTCTACAAAGTCTAATAACAGGATTAGGTATATCTTGAAAATTCCACACCCCATGGCACCCCTCATCATCTGGGAAGGTAGAGAGAATGAACCCAGTGTTTCAGGGTATGTTTGGATCTGACTGACAGGATGTCTCAGGAGCAGAGGCAGGCAAACTACTCAGAGCAGCACAGGGGGGTTATGAGTTTTCGACACACTTGCATCCACTTTAGATAGTCCCAGTAAGTGTCAAGCAGAAACTCCCTATGAAAGCACACTATTACTTACTGACCCTTGAGAGAAGACAAACTGCCAAAAAGCAGAGAGAAGGGACATGCCAGCAATGGATTTGATAGTGTTAGCAGGGCGTCCCCTGCTTCAAAGTGCACTTTTCCTCTCTCCTGCTTTTATTCTCCCCAGGATCTGCAAGGCTTCTTCCACTTGCATGCAGTACCCGCATGTCCAACATGTGATACAGAGTTCAAGTGGAACACTTGCTTGCAAAACAAGTTCTTGCAAAAACAAGGTAAACTAGCAAGATCAGCTCTCTCTACGAAACAAGATATTTGTGGCTGTAGATGTGAATATCACTTCCTTTAAAACTGTCAGAATACATTATTTCATCCCAGGATCATTCTTTGGTCAGGGGCCTTTAAGGCCCCCACCACTAGAGTTTGTTCGCAGGTTTTGACCTGGAGACTGGGTGCTCCTCCAGGCTTGGAAGGAGGCCAGGCGCCAACCCAAGTGGGACAGACTCTTCCAGGTTCTGCTGACTACGGAGGCTGTTGTTTGGACTGCTGAAAGAAGATGGAGTCATTATACATGAATTAAAGGACAGGTTGAACCTCCAGTGAATGACAAGTGGCAAGTGCCATCCATTGCAGCTCAAGCTACAGAGGCCAAAGTACCAAACACATGGGTCTTGAGAAAAGATGGAAAAAGCAGTCAGGTTGGACAATTGCATCTTTGATAATCAGAATCCTGATATGGAGTATATGGGAAGGTTTGATGGGGGGAGAGGGGCTTGGTGACAAATGTAACTGAGACCCTGAATCCAGTGTCCATACAAATAGATGCTTGCTGAGTTGTACCATTTGGGAATCTGCAGTCAGAGACAAGAAGTGAAAACAAATATGCGTACCCTGAAACACAGGAAGGTCAGTTTTTGTGCCCCAAACTGAACACAGTACTCGAGGTGAGGCCTCACCAATGCTGAGTACAGGGGCAGGATGACTTCCCTGGTCCTGCTCACCACACCACTCCTGATACAAGTCAGGATGCCATTGGCCTTCTTGACCTCCTGGGCACACTGCTGGCTCATGTTCAGCCGACTGTCCATCAGAACACCAAGGTCCCTTTCCATCAGGCAGCTTTCCAGCCGCTCCTCCCCAAGCCTGTAGGGTTGTCTGGGGTTGTTGTGACCAAAATGCAGGACCCGACACTTGGCCCTACTGAAAATTGTGCAGTTAACTTTGGCCCATCGATCCAGTCTGTCCAGATCCCTCTGCAGTCCCCTTCTCCCCTCTGGCAGATCAACACTCCCTCCCAGCTTGGTGTCACCTGCAAACTTACTGAGGATGCACTCAATCCCCCTATCAAGATCATTAATCAAGATAATTAATTAATGCTCCAGTTCCATGAATTGACAATATTTCTGGGTACTTGGTTCTCAAAAGAATTACATATCCCAGAAGACTTAAACTTTTCCATTTTCCATTTAGAGGGAAAGATAAAACTTTGCAAGTCATGAGGCAGTCCCCTTTTACTGCTAGCCTCTGTGATGTGTGCTCCCCAGACATCTCACCTTCAGCATTAGAGTAAGGCCTTCGATTTTTGGACACACTGGAAAAACAGTTCGATGCATAATGGCGGCGTGTAGAATCGCATGACCAAACAAAAGTGGTGTACCAATAAATACTGGTCTGTGGACTTCAATGGAGGAACTTCAAAATTACATTAGGGAATTGGGAACGAAGCAGGCAATTTATGATGATGCTTTTGAGAGTCCAGACCTGGTTAAGATTTTGGTAGGGATGAGAGTCCTCATATTACAACTAGCTCCTCCCTAACAATATGGTACACTGGTGTCCATACTAAACCCTTTAGTGGCCTCAGTGGACATTATCCAACAAGCTGCCCAGTTGGTGTCTGATCTAGGGGAGACAGAGCACCTTCAGTCCAGGTGCAATATCTGGATGTTGGAAGGGGCAGAGGTCCTCCCTGTAACTAGGAGACCCACCCCATGGACTTGTAAATCAGGACCCATATGGGTATCCTGAAAACAGGTGTTTAATGATTTAATCTGAGCTGGGGTTTGTAAGATATTATTCTGTTAACATCAGTGTCTCAAAGCTTGCTGGGGACACAGATGGACTTGTTCAAGTCCAGACAAGTCCTGGGCAAAGGTTGTGAAATCCTTTCTCTGGAGAACTTTGATGGACAATTCCTGGGCAAAAGTTGTGAAATCCTTTGTCTGGGGGACACAGATGGACAAGGCCAGGGGCAAGGAGAGAGAGATGAGCTGCAGCTTAGTAGCTGTGAAGTGGTCTTTTGTGTGAACTTATCTCAGGATGATAGCGGTCTCAGGGGGTACTCGCATGACTCTTGCTCAAGCACCCAAGGATGTCAGGCAGGAGAACAAATAGGATAAAAGAGGAATCGAAAACCATAAGGATAGGTGTCTGACATCAAATTCCTCACACTACGGAATTCCTGCATGCTGACAAACTCTCCCGGGCCTGCTACCTGAGCGCTGCTGCTTCCTCCTGGATTGGCTCTGCGATTGCCTCCTGCTACATGCTTGCTGCCCAAGGCCGGCCATGCTGCTGCTCCCCCCCACTGCTTCTGCCTCAGACCTTAAACGTCATGCAACAGGACTGTTGCTGGATGCTGGTGGTGACTATCCCCGCTTTATGCAATTCTTGCTTCTTTTGTCTTTTCTATCGCCCTCCTTCCCTTCCCCGTCTCCCTGATTAGGATCTGTAATAAACTGATTGGAATAAGATATGAACCGTTGTTTCTTAATCTCATGCCAGGTATACAGATATTAAAAGAACCTCATCACCCTCCTATAAATTGGAGAGAGACAGGGTTCAATATGCAATAACTGACTGCCAGCCCAATCATGTCCTCCTCCAGTTAGAGAGGCTGATGGAGGAAAATCAAAAGCTTCAAAATATCCCCAAAAAGCAGGGGTAAGAATTATTGAACAAGTACCAATGAGAACATGGAACCTGGAAGATTTCCTAGTTCTCAACAAATGGAAAAAACCTCCTCAAGTGACCTGGGCCACTCTGCCCAAGCCACTTGAGGAAAAAGAACTGGTGATTGCAGAGTTACTTGTATGACGGGGGATGCCAGCCGCCCTGCACCAAGGCCACCAGGTTGGACCAGAGGCCCTATGTTGAATTGACTATTTTTTGGTCCTGAAAGAACATACAGCAAGTGATAGCATTAGTAGACATGGGTGCAGAAAAGTTGATTATTTATGGTGATCCAACTAAATTTCATGGAGATAGGGTGATGATTGTTGGGTTTGGGGGACAGACCATCCCTGTAACCCAGACATGGTTGAAACTGGGGATTGGGCATCCCAGAGTATATAGTGGACATAGATATACTATGAGGTCTGACTCCCCAGATGACTGTGGGAGAGTTCAGACTAAGAAAGAGATGAATTAGTATCGGGGAGGTGCAGGGGATATTAAGAAGCCACGTGAAACATGAGCCTATTCACCTGTCTGAGCCGCACCGGATTACTAATACTAAACAGTATAGACTCCCAGGGGGGCAAGAGGAAATTTCCAGAATGGTGCAGTAACTAGAAAAAGTAGGGGTCATAAGACCTGCAAACAGCCCATATAGTTCCCCCATATGGCCAGTACGAAAGTCAGATGGCACATGGAGAATGACAGTGGATTACAGAGTATTACATAAGGTCACGCTGCCCATTCATGCAGCCATACCCAATACTGCCTCCCTGATTGTAGTAGGCGCTAGCGAGGCATCGGGATGTGACGCATTAGGATCTCCCCTGCTCTGATGCAGGACCTCCCCTGCTCTGTGACAAATTTATGACGCATGCTTTAGGGGCGTAGACGAAGCACGTAGGGTATATAAGCCGCTGTGTAGTTGCAATAAATGCCATTTGCTACATCCTCATATTGGTGTCTGTGTCGCGATGGTCCCAGCCCCCGACGGGATGCGCCTCGATAAAGGGGACAACAAATGGTGCCCCATGTGAGGAACGTCAGCCCGCCGCCCCCCTGATGTCCGCAGAAGTTTGATGTATGACTTGAGATCTGGTGTGGGGTTTGAAGATGGAGTCAGTGGTGCAGTTGGGTAAGGACTGCAGAGCCAAGGATACGCCTTCTAAGAATGAAGTGGTGGCTGTAGTGTCCCGTTTAAAGGGGGAGGGGGTGTGTGAGGACCCCAGAGATATTTTAGATCCTGAGAAGTGGGATGGGATTACTTCGGCTCTTGCAGAGCATACGATGAGTGCCCAGTCGGGTGCGGAGCTTAAGACGTGGGGTTTGATGTTGAGAATATTAAAAACAGCAAAGGAGGAGGGAGAAGCGATGGGGGCTGTTTGGCAACTTCTTGGACCTGCCCCACTGGCGGGGGGTGCGGGAGGAGCGATTTCGACAGCGGGAGGAGTCGGGGAGGGTCCAGATGGGGGTTCACGAAGTGTTAGCATTCTTCGGAATGACGGGCAGGCAGAGAAGGGAGAGGAAGCGGGAAGCGGTGTAACCTACAGGTGTTCAGGTGATGGCATCCGGCCAGCACCATCTGCCCCGATCACGCCTGATGGAGGAGGTGGCGTCTGGCCGGTGCCATCTGCTCTGGTCCCGCCCAGTGGAGAAGGACAAGATGGCGACTGCCTGCATGGAAGAAGACGAGATGGCGACTGCCCACCGCCGTATCCGGACCCATCGATTCATATCCTTTTCTGTAAATGAGAGGGTGCACGACCAATCAGGAGTCTCCTCAGCAGATAAGGGCTAAGCCAGCTCCACAGCATATGCAGGCGGAGCCAAAACTAGCGCCTTGGAAACAGATAGCGCCCTATCAGACAGAGACAGAGGCAGAGAGAGGGCGTGACTCACAGAACCAGCGATTTGCTATAGCCTCAGGGGAGAATAGTAAAGGGGAGGGTGAGGCAGCCCTGCACTGGGGAATTAAGAGGAGCACGTTAACAAATTGGGGAGAGATCACACCTAGTCTGATAGATGAAGGAAGATCGTTGGAAGCTTTCCTGGTTGGTGTAAACAGAGGAAGAAACCCTTTAGATCCAAAGGGCATTACTCGCCTGCTAGACTGTGTGGAAAAGCAAGGTTTAAACTCGCCCCTCACCCTGAATGCCTTAGAGGCCATGACATCTGTGGGTCCCTTCCTTCGTCATGATATCACAAATCTGATGCGTATAGTATTATCGCCAGTAGAGTATACATTATGGTCCTCAGAGTGGATGACAGGCTTGCAAGCTGCTTTAGGGGCCACGGAAGTAGACCCAAACCACCCACTGCATGGGTCTGTGGGAATCAAATGTTGTTTCTGCATTAGAATTGTATAATATTATTTTATATTATATCATCTCCGCTATCATAGTTCTTTTTGGGAGTCCTTCTACTTAACTTGGGGAAGATCTCTGATAGTTTACATCACTTATCCTCTAGACGAACCTTCCCAGGGACGCACACTCTGTAGATAGGTATATATATGTATATTTTGTCACACACACTGCAAGAATATCCTGCATGAGAGCAAACCAGAGAACAAGTCATGGCATGCCCGAGGAAGCGCCTGAAGAGACATTGGGAAGGCCTGACATTATCCCCCAGTGCTCTTTGTTTAACGATGATGACTTTAAAGAAAATCACCATATCAGTAGGACAAGGAGAGCACCGAGAAGACATCTTGGAAACAACAGGATGACTACTGACTGGCACCAGATAACAAATAAATTAACAAGTAAATAGCAAATGTAAACCTTCTGATAAGATTGTGAACCTGGAGTACCCAGCAAGTGGGGAAACAGGGGTGGGGGAATGCAAGAGGGAGAAAACAGGGTATAAAGGCTGTCATGTTGTGTCCATAGGCGCGCTCCTACTTGCGGGACGCCCGCCATTGCAATCGCGAATAAATTCTGCTTTTATCAGAGATACCGTCCTGACAAAATTACTTGGATATTTCCAACAGGTGGAACTACCAGGAATGAAGGAAAGGCTAGATAAATTAGAAACTCCAATAGCCCCATTGTGTCCTTTGATAAAAACTGAATACACATTTGATAACAGTGAGGATCTAGATCCTCAAATGAATGTTAAAAAAATTCCCTTCTCAGCCACTGAACTGGCGAAATTGAAGAAAGATTTCAGCCGCTCTCCAAAGGAATCAGAGACAGAATATTTATGGAGGGTTAGTCTCACTGGTGGCAACCAGATTCGGTTAACAGAAAAGGAAGCTGAAGGTTATTGGGGACCAGGAGTATTTTTAACTACTGGTAACAATCGTGCTCCCTGGTCATTAACACAAAGGGCTGCCTATTGGGCAGGTGGTCTCAACCCCTTAGAATGGGGAGACCCTCTTGCCATTATTGGAACAACTGATCAGTTAGTAGAGAGTGTTCAAAAGGCTGCTTGTCCCCAAATGATGTATGATAGAAAGCTGCAGCCACATCATGAATCACCCATGATGATGCCCGTTGATCCTGAGAGAATGACCCCTTTAATTAGAGGGCTTCTGGAATCACTGAAACCCATACGCGTATAATTACAAGCAAGGATACAAGCTATGTCACAGGGAGAAAGAACCTGGGCAGTGTTAGAAGAAACTGTAACCCCCCAACCATCTGCAGTCAGGAAACAAAACATGGACGTGGGAAGAAGTTGCCCAAGAGTTAATTAACTATGGAAGGAAATATGGGCCAGTGGTTTCTTCCTCCACTAAATTTGAGCCAAGGGAAGTAAGACTTACAGCAGTCAGCCTTGCACCCAGGCCTCCTAGCCCAAAGCTCAGTGGGACTGGAAGGGTCTCACTGTCAGTAAAAACAGGTAGGAGAAATATTGATCATAAATGTAATTGTCTCTGGATACTGGGCTGGCAAAAGGGTGTTCCACGAGATCTGATGAATGGATTACCCACTGTCAGGTTAGAGAAATTTTATATTATATCATCTCCACTATCATAGTTCTTTTTGGGAGTCCTTCTACTTAAATTGGGGAAGATCTGTGATAGTTTACATCACTTATCGTATAGACGAACCTTCCCAGGGACGCACACTCTGTATATAGGTGTATATATGTATATTTTGTCATACACTGCAAGAATATCCTGCAGGAGAGCAAACCAGAGAACAAGTCATGGCCTGCCCGAGGAAGCGCCTGAAGAGACATTGGGAAGGCCTGACATCATCCCCCAAGTGCTCTTTGTTTAACGATGACTTTAAAGAAAATCACCGTATCAGTAGGACAAGGAGAGCACCGAGACATCTTGGAAACAACAGGATGACTCTTGATCTGCCTGAGGGTAGGGTGGCCCTTCAGAGGGATTTAGACAGGCTGAACCACTGGGCTGAGGTGAATGGGATGAGGTTCAACAAGGCCAAGTGCCGGGTTCTGCACATTGGCCACAACAACCCCATGCAGCGTTATGGGCTTGAGGATGAGTGGCTTGATGAGTGTGAAGAAGAGAAGGACCTGGGGGTTGTGAGAATCAAGTGTTGTTTCTGCATTAGAATTGTATAATATTATTTTTATTTTATGATCTCCGCTATCATAGTTCTTTTTGGGAGTCCTTCTACTGAACTTGGGGAAGATCACCTTCCCAGGAACGCATACTCTGTATATAAGTGTATATATGTATATTTTGTCATACACACTGCAAGAATATCCTGCACGAGAGCAAACCAGAGAACAAGTCATGGCATGCCCAAGGAAGCGCCTGACATTGGGAAGGCCTGACATCATCCCCCAGTGCTCTTTGTTTAACGATGATGACTTAAAAAAAAATCACCATATCTGTAGGACAAGGACATCTTGGAAACAACAGGATGACTACTGACTGGCACCAGATAACAAATAAATTAACAAGTAAATAGCAAATGTAAACCTTCTGATAAGATTGTGAACCTGGAGTACCCAGCCATTGGGGAAACAGGGGAGGGGGGAGGCAAGGGGGAGAAAACGGTATAAAGGCTGTCATGTTGTGTCCATAGGAGCGCTCCTGCTTGGGGGACGCCCGCCATTGCAATCGCGAATAAATTCTGCTTTTATCAGAGATACCGTCCTGACAAAAATTACTTGGATTATTTCCAACAATTTGGGGGCTCGTCCAGGATTATTATCGCCTCTTTGGGAGTTTCCCTACTGCCCTGCACAGGATAGGTGCACCCCGCTGATTTCAGCGGTCCTGTCTGGGTGGTGGGGTGACTCCTTGGTATGGCTGATAAAAAACCGAGAATGTTTCTTAAAGGACGGGCTCTGTGAAAGCCAAGGGGCAGGTAGGCACGGGTGTTGGCCATTGGGACCCGGTAACTTCGTGCACGGACCGAGGTAAGGGGATTTAACTCTTTCCTTGAGGGTCGGTTGAGACTCTTTGAATGTGTGTGACTGAGACGCGCTGTCAGTGCGAAGCAAGTGCTGAGTCCCGACCTGCGGTTCCGCTGTCCTGCGAGGGGCACGGCCAGGGACGGACGGAGCGGCTGTGTTGGTGAAAGGAAGAGTCTCGGGAGGGAACTGTTGGTGTGCGGTACCCTGTGCACTTGATGAAGTGCCAGCAGTACACCCCTATTAATCCGAGATAGGAGTATAGTACTCCTGAGGGATTGGGCCCAAAATCCAACAATCAGAGTGTGGTAACCTGTGAGCTGGGGAGTTCACAGTAGCATTCTGGAGGGATGGGTAATAGGAGTTCCCGAGAGCAGGGGAAAAAGGTCCCCGGAATGGTGCCTAGAGAGAGCCATCCCCTTGGGAGAAGTGTTTCAAAATTGGAAAATAATCCCAAAACTAGGAAAAGAACAGGAAAAAAAAATGTTTAAATACTGTATACAGTAGAGAGCCACTACAGGGAAAATCATTATTTTGACCAAAATAGGAGTCTGAAGAAAATTGGGCCTATCAGACTTTGTACTTATATGTAAACAGTAAGACTCCTTTTCTGAAACAGAATTGGCTTAGGTCGCTTAATGAGTGCAAGGAGTAAAGAAATGTGCCTCGCAAGGAGTCGAAGTTCAAAGGAAATAGGAAAGAGAAGCAGAAAGATCATAAAAGGGATCCCTTAGATAACTTCCCCCGCATTTTTCAATTTCTAAAGCAGTGCAATTTCTAAAGCGGTGGTGACCTCTCCAGAGAAGGAGAGTGGGTGCTGCTGATCTGTGCAGGATCCTGGAGAGAGGATGCGCTCTCGATTACTGAGGGAGTTGGAGTAATGCGAATGGGACCTGGAGAGTTTTCCTTTCTCAAATACTAACCTTACTAATACTGCACTTTATCCTTTTAAGGCAGTCTTAGGTCAAATGGAAATAGGGTATGGTAATGCCTGCTGTTCTTACTAGAAGAGAAGTTAGGAGTTTCAAGAAGAATTCACAGAATTGTAGGGGGGTTGGAAGGGACCTCCAGAGATCATCGAGTCCAACCCCCCTGCCAAAGCAGGTTCCCTACAGCAGGTAAAGAATTCCTGAACTGAGGATCCTATAAGTGTAGCACAATATTAGATCAGTTTATAGGGCCTAATTTGTACTCATGGATGGAAATGACGTTTATCATTGATATGTTGTTTATTGGAGAAGGAGGTTGGCAGCTATGCAAGTGTGGGAAAGGAATACAGAGAGAAGGTTGGGCTCTGGAGGGAGGCAGAGAGAGGAAGGATCCTGAGGATAAATTGTACTGATTATTGTCACTGTCTTTGTGATTGTTAAATGTTTATGTCCTGAAAGTATTATGTTATGTTATGTTATCTTATGTAGTGTACGAGGGTGTTATGGAACAAGGGGTGTCTAAAGTGATATGAGAAGACACCCTGGGTTGTATTTTGGCTCGCTGGAGAAACATTGTTGGTGAGCCAGGGGGAATATTGAATAAGAAACCAGGAATGTAAATGGAGTAATGGGACTAGTTTTATAATTGAGTATCCTAATCATGACACTAAGTGCTGGGTGTTTGTGGAAGTTGAGGAATTGTGTTGTTTGATTTGTGGATTTTGAAGTCACTGGGAGAAACTGTTTTAATGGTATGGGGAAATGCAGTTGTTAAGGCATGTGGAAATGCAGTTTTTAATGGTATGGGGAAATGCAGTTGTTACGGTATGTGGAAATGCAATTTTTAATGGTATGTGGAAATGATGTGGAAATGCAACTTTTAATGATATATGGAAATGCAATTATTAATTCTATGTGGAATTACAGTTGTAGGTACAAATAGTGGAATTGTGGAAAAACAAACAAAGAAACAAAGAAACAAGCAAACAAAAATGGCAAAATGGTGAAGAAAAATAGTGAGTTTGGGATATTAGAGTTGGGCCAGCACGAGAACACATCCCTGCACACCCACCCCACTGCGGCTTGTAAGAACAACTTGGAGTGGGAAAAAGAACTGGTGGCCGGAGCCTCCCGCTGTAATGTGAAGGGTTGCAGTGCTTGTGAATGGGGATGGGACGGGACATTGGAAGTGAAAATAGCCACCATCTGCAGAGAGCTGGGGAAATCCGATACCCCATTGTGAGCACTGGAAGCCTGGGGAGAGGAGGGGGTGAAACTGAAATATAATGTTAGTAATGTCTGTGATGATGACAGTTTGGAAAGTGAAAAGGGTTTGGGAAAAACAAGCTGAGGAAGGCAAAGTTGAGCAAGGTTAACAGGGATGTCCTTACCTAGAAGAAGAGGTAAGGGGAGCCTGGAAGGACTCAGGGAGAGTTCCACCCCGCCAGGACTGAAAGCAGCAGGGGAAGCAGGCTGAAGAGGTTTATTTTCTGGAACCTCTGGGTGCGTCTTATCTGTGCTACATCAAGAACTATTACCCGTAGATGATTTTTGTAATAGTTGTAGGAGCCACTGGCAAGAGAAGTTTACTCTTTTTTTTGGACCAATTAAATACAGGCTAGGAGAACAAGTGGGAATATATAAATTCTTGTACATGCCAGGTTCTCCAAAACGATTATTTGGGCTTGACATGTTAGAATAGTTGAATGTAGAGACTAAATTCAGTAGAGACAATTGGAGCTATTTGTCAAGCAAGACCAATGGACTGAAAATTTTAAGTCTGGCTTTAACACAAACTGGGAAAAGCAATGTTGTACTCCCAGAAGTTATGTAAATCCTACATTGGGTATACACAGGATTGCAGGCATCAGGGATGCCTGGCAGAATCTAAAATGCAGCCCAATGAAAGTTAAGTTAAAGATGGGAGCCAGCCCAAAAAGGGTAAAGCAATGCCCTTTGAGGATACAAGATTGTAGGAGGATAAAAGAAATAAAAATAACTTTCTGGATTTTGGATTATTAATAGAATAGAAATCCAGATACAACACCCCAATCTTGCAAATGAAAAATTGGATGGCAAGAGCTATAGTTTGGTACAAGATCTGAGGGCAATTAATAGAAATGTTGAATATATACAACACATGGTGTATATCTTTATTAACCAAGTTAAGGAATAAGTAGGTGGGGTTTACCATTCTGGACTTGAAGTACACCTTTTTCTGCCTGGTTTTGCCAAAGAAAGTCTAAAATTATTTGCCTTTGAATAGGAAAACTCAAATATGGAGAGAAGAAAATAATACTAATTAAAAGTAATAATAATAATAATTCAGTTAACCTGCACAGTGTTACCCAGGGTTGTGAGAAGAGTCCAATGATTTTTGAGAATTGGTCAACTCGTGGGCCTGAGATTTGGGTTCACCATCTCACAGTGGAACTTCACTGCAGTACGTGGATGCTACAGTAACAAAGGACTGTGTGCAATGGACTGTGAGCTTGCTGAATTTCTTGATTTAAATGGCTATCAAGTTTCTCAACAGAAAGAACAACTGATCAAAAAGAAGGAAGCAATTTGCTGAACACCCAGAACACCAACGCAGAGCTGCCTCCAAGCCAGCAGTGTGCGACTGCATGGAGACTGTCTGTGCCAGCTGGTCAGACCTACAGGAGTGTCATGGTTCTATGGTTTTTTTTTTGTTTGTTTGTTTTTATTTTGGGTTTCAGTATTCCACATCAAAACATAATGTAGTGTACGGGGCCTTGAAGTGTCACTGCCCCAATCCCAGGTACATTACAGAAGTCACGGGATCTGGCCCTTCCGCGTGGGGGGGGGGGGGCGCTCTCTTGCTGCCTTGCAGTGGGTGCAGAAGTTTGCTTTCCTAGCCGTTCCAGGCTTGTCAGGTTAGACTCAGCACCGGGAAATCTCTCTCTCATCTTGTCTGATTTATTAATCTCAATTTCAATTAAATTGTATTATATTTTTTTATCTTGTATTCCAATATTATAGTAAAATAAGTTTTCCTCCATATATTGTTGACACTGGTCTTTTCCTCCCTTCCTTCCTTCCTTCCCATTTTTGTGGGCCTGGGGTGGGGGGGAGGGCAGAGGCCTGTTGCCCCTGTCACGGACATAGATTGATCTAGTTAACTCTATGACAGATTTTTGGCACCCAGCGTGAGGCTGCTGCTTTTTAGCTTTTAGAACGAATTTTTTTTTCTCTCTGCTCTTAGAGAGCTTCGTTAAGGAGCATTATCAGTAGTTCAGGTTTCTGTGCTGGAAAACCTGACCTTGAAAGATTAGGCGTACTGCCAGTGTTCTGGGATATTTGTAAACTTTGAGCACTACTTAGTCTGGGTAGTGCCTTTTTTCTTTTTCTTTTCCCTCCTCTTGTTAGATTCAATTCATTAACCCCTTTTTAGCAGGCACCACCGATGAACCCACTAGTTATCGTGGGGGCGCTGTGTAAAGGATTAAAAGCAATGGTGTTACTCACAACCTACTGGCCAATAATCCATCTCACACTTGTGTGTTGTGGAATTGCATTCATGTATAGCTACCTAAGGGCACTGATGGAGACACCTATATTTTACCTATATGCAATGTGGTATGATTTGAATTTTGACATTTACATCCCAGAAGGAATGGCTAATTTCACAAACAGCTACATCCCAAATGGAATAGCTAATTTTACAAACAACACGATGTTCAGACCAGTCTCCGGGTTTTCTTCTCAGTTTGTCAAACGCTTTTCAAATCTTGAATTAATACTCATGTTGTTGTTCGTGTCATCAATTCTCCTGAATGTATTCCTAAGCATTCGTAATAAGGAGTCTCCTCCAGAACTAGAGAATGATGACTGGCAGGGGATATGGAGAGGTTTAGGAAAGGTCTCAGAAGCATGGGGACCTGTAGTGTCATGGGATTTTACTCTTGAACCCCTGTGGGATCCCGAGAAACTAAGCCAGTATTTGAGTCAGGGACAATGCGACTTGAATAAATCTAAGGAGGTACAACTTATTTGGGGTTTGGCTTGTGCTTACTATGCCCTCTATAATACCATTCTGGAAAGAGAGAGTTTCCGAGCTGAGGTTCAAGCCAAAGGGGAAAATCCCCAAGTCAAATCTAATCAATCACAGGAGACACCAGTAACAATACCAGTTGCTCCTGTGGAGGGCAAGAAATGGAAACGAGTGTCTTCGCGTCCTGAACGAATAAGAGAAGAAGAGGAGGAGGAGGAGGTGGACGAAGATCCAGGCGAGGGGCCCTCCTCAGAACCACCACCATCGTGAAAGGCAAAAGGGAAAACTAAGAGACGTGCAGAAGAGAGTGATGAAGAGGAAGTCTCTATTACTACTTGCCGGCCTCTAAAGATGACTGAAATCCAAGGTTCAAGAAAGGAGTTTACACGGCACCCGAATGAAATTCTTGTTTCCTGGTTGGTTCACTGTTGGGACAGTGTGAGAATCCTTCTTTGTTTTTTGGCTCAAAGCTTGCTTCCTGAGGTATTTCTTGTGATAAGACTCTGAGTGATTTGTTGAGGAGGCAACTAATGGGTGCTAACCGTGTGACAATCAATATCACTTTGGGAACATTTGAAAGCCCCTTCCTCCAGAGCTGCTTGCTCTGTATAAGAGCGGATGAGAGTGTTCAGGAGTGTTTACTGGCGGAAGATCTGGCCTGTGACAAAACAGCTCCAGCTAGGTGTGGGAAAATTGGGGAACGATACCATCGTGTTCTGTGAGAAAAAGGATGCAGATGGGCATCCCTGCTCCCTCTTATCTGCTGGCAAGGCCCGAAAGATGGGAACAAAGGAGTTTCTGCTGAGATCCCAGAGCCAGAAGCTGCCACTCCAAGAAGAGCTGACTCAACCACTTTGGATTTGAGCTGTCACTCCAAAGACAGCTGACTCGACCACTCTGAAACTATTGAAAAGGGGCCATCATCACCATGTTCGTCAGTCGTCGTTGTCAACAGAACAACTCTGCCTGACGACCCACCACTACTGAAGATCAAAGACTGAACTATGAACCATGCTGAATCCATGGTGGTGACTATGTCCCTCTTGCTGCCTATAAAGACTGCTTGTTTCTTCTCTTCTATCTTTTCTATCACCCTCCTTCCCTTCCCCATTACCCTAATTCATAATAGTGTCCGTCCTCCCCTTCCCCATTTCCCTGATTAAGATTTGTAATAAACTGGTCGGACCAACATTTGAACCGTTGCTTCTTAATCTCATGCTGGGTATACAGATGTTAAAAGAACCTCCTCTCCCTCCTGTAAATTGGAGCGAGACATTTATTTAATGGCGTAGTCATTGCAGGATACCCGCTGTGAGAGTGTTGTCCGTCCAGATACTGTTTGAAACTTTTTTTGTGTGCACGTCCTGGAGTTGCAAGGGGCGATAGTTTTCAAAATTTAGACGTGAGTCCTTCTCCAGGAAGACTGCTCCATATTCTGAAACTTTACCTTTTATGTGTGTACCTCTCGGGGATGTATTTTGAATACTTGCATTTTGTTTAATACGTGTGTGCCTCCTCGGGAAGACCTCTCTGGTTATTTGGTAACTGACGTGCGAAACTTTTGTGTGTGTGTGTGTGTGTGTATGTCTGCATGCACACACCTCTTGGGGAAGCGAGGAAGTGATATTTTGTTACTTAAACATGTGTGCCTCTCCAAGAAATTTTATTCACTCTATTGGAACCTAGAAAGTGTTGCTTTAGCTTCACATTTTTTGTGCTCCCCCAAAGAAAGGGAGGAGTGATTGGAGCATTTGCATTTGTTTAGGTGTGGTGTATCTCCCTGGGAGGAGCAGTGAGGAGTAACTGAGCTTTTGAATACGTGTACCTCCTCCTCCCTTAGTATAGATCTTTCATTGTATTAAGAAATGAGTAACAGTATTGCCAGTATGAAAAGTGAAGATGTGTTATTTGACATTTTAGAAAAGCATGGTGCTCGTCCCTCTTTGTCAGGGGTGGACTGGGCACGCCAAAATTGGCATAATTTGCAGTGTTTCGGACCGCATTAGTGTCTTACAGAATGAGGCTCGTACACGAGCTGGAAAAGGAAAGTCGTTTATTTGTGCTGTACTGGGGCTGCTTTAAAAGCTGCTGTGGAGTTCCTAAATGAAAAGCATTCGGCTGAACTCCTAACCATAGAAGCACTACAGGAATCGGTTAGAGTTACACAAGAATTGGTCAAAACTCTGCAAAATCAAATAGTTAATCTCGAGGAACAATTAGAAAGAGAGAAACGTAATTCGGCTTTGTTGCAAATGGCTTTTAAGGAACTGCTAACATGTAAGCATGCCAGCCATACCGTCACCCATAGTTTGCCGCGAGAGAAAACTTTTCCTCAGGTGTGTGAGAATCAAATGTTGTTTCTGCATTAGAACTGTATAATATTATTTTTATTTTATGATCTCCGCTATCATAGTTCTTTTTGGGAGTCCTTCTACTTAACTTGGGGAAGATCTCTGATAAGTTTACATCACTTATCCTCTAGACGAACCTTCCCAGGAATGCACACTCTGTATATAGCTGTATATATGTATATTTTGTCACACACACTGCAAGAATATCCTGCACGAGAGCAAACCAGAGAACAAGCCATGACATGCCCGAGGAAGCGCCTGAAGAGACATTGGAAGGCCTGACATCATCCCCCAGTGCTCTTTGTTTAACGATGAGGACTTTAAAGAAAATCACCATATCAATAGGACAAGGAGAGCACTGAGACATCTCGGAAACAACAGGATGACTACTGACTGGCACCAGATAACAAATAAATTAACAAGTAAATAGCAAATGTAAACCTTCTGATAAGATTGTGAACCTGGAGTACCCAGCCAGTGG
Organism: Lagopus muta; assembly: GCF_023343835.1. Taxonomy (NCBI): domain Eukaryota; kingdom Metazoa; phylum Chordata; class Aves; order Galliformes; family Phasianidae; genus Lagopus; species Lagopus muta. Next base: position 1,931,567 of record NC_064471.1, read on the forward strand.
GGAAACAGGGGAGGGGGGAAGGCAAGGGGGGGAAAACAGGGTATAAAGGCTGTCATGTTGTGTCCATAGGTGCGCTCCTGCTTGTGGGACGCCCACCATTGCAATCGCGAATAAATTTTGCTTTTATCAGAGATACCGTCCTGACAAAAATTACTTGGATATTTCCAACAGGTCCTCGCTAATGCGTTTGGCGGGAATGTCCAGGGGAATAGAAATCCCCCAGGGACAAGCAGCTAGGCTCAGACCAGGGGAGCTTATAGCAGCTACGGGTGAGATGATTCAAGTGTTTAAGAGAGTAGCCAATGGCATGGAGGTAGTGGACCCCTGGACTAAAGTGACCCAGGGGCCGACGGAGTCATTCTCTGCCTTTGCAGATAGATTCTTGAAAGCCGTACAGGGGTCAGACCTCCCGAAATCAGTCCAAGGTTCAGTTATTATGGATTGTCTCCGACAACAAAGCCTACCAGAGGTTAGGGAACTTCTTAGAGCTGCTCCACATTTCGGTACGCCTGGGGCGATAATCGAGTATATCCTAGATAAGCAGAAGGTAACATCTTTGACTAACGAGGGGTTAGCGGCGGCCATTGTCGCTGCAGTTGGAATGCGGCAGCTCCAGGGACCGTGCTATGGGTGTGGTCAAGTGGGCCACCTTAAAGTAAACTGCCTGGCCGCATGGGGATGCAAGGATCACAAAGCCCAATGAGGGGGCCGATTGGACTGATATGTTGGAATTGTGGAGGGCGTGGTCATACCGCCCGCCAGTGCCCAAGTAAGGGCATGCTCAAGGGAGATGAACAGCAGCAGGGAAACGGGAGTGGGAGGGTCCCCCAGGCCCAGGGCCCCTCCCCTATCCCTCAGGGCCCCTCCTTCAGCCCTTTCGCTGGGCTGACCCCGCCCATCAAGTTCATGACATGCTCACAGTGGCACTGATGCTAGAGTGTCAGGATCGACCCCTTGTCAAGATCATGGTTTCGTATGCTGGGGTGCTATCCCAACTGTGCAGGCCTGCGATCTATACCCATCACCGCACTAGTGGATTATGGAGCAGATGTTACAGTTATATCGAAACAAGAATGGTTAGATGGCTGGCCGTTGATTCCATCTAGCGTGGTGGCAGGAGTAGGAGGTTCTCTCCCTGCAGAAAAGGCAAAAGATGAAGTCGAAATCATTTCAATGAATAGGGATGGGACTGTTGAGAAGCCTGTCTTGATAACTCCCCTCGTAGCCCGGATACCAGGCACGTTGCTGTGGAGGGACTTCTTCAGAAAACTTGGTACACGTATTACAAATTTATGATTAGGGCCACTGTCTGCCAATTGACTGCCACATATGGCATTCTGTTATGCTGGAGACAAGATGCTCGTCCCGTCTTGGTAGATCAGTGGCCCCTCTCATATGATAAGCTTGCCGCCCTTAAACAATTGCTTGTGCAAGAGCTTCGCCTCGGGCATATTGAACCCTCACTTAGTCAGTGGAACACCCCTGTGTTCATCATTAAGAAACAATCAGGAGCTTACCGCCTCCTGCACCATTTGCGCGCAGTTAATGCTCAATTGGTCCCCTTCGGAGCAGTACAGCAGGGCGGCCCTCTTCTGTCTGCCATCCCCAGAGGGTGGCCGTTGGTAGAAATTGATCTTAAGGATTGATTCTTCTCCATTCCTCTAGCGGAGGAGGACCGGGAAGCATTTGCTTTCACTGTACCAACTGAGAATAATGCTGGGCCTGTTGAAAGGTATCAATGGAAAGTTTTGCCTCAGGGAATGGCATGTTCTCCCACAGTATGCCATCTTGTGGTAGGGAGAGTACTGGAACCAGCAAGAGAAGCGTTCCCACAGTGTATCCTCTGTCATTACAGGGATGCTAGCTGCACCATCCTTTCCGGAATTACACTTGTTGGAATCTAGGGTCGTGGACGCTTTGGTGACTGCTGGCTTTGTGATCTCTGAGCAAAAGATTCAGAGAGGTCTAGAAGTGGTGTACCTGGGGTACAGATTTGGACCTGCTATAGTCCATCCGGTGGGGCTTGACATCCAGATGAATGTCTCAACCTTTTGGGATGTTCAAAAGCTGGTTGGCGCAATACAGTGGGTTAGAGGGGCTTTGGGGATTCCAGCTTATGAAGCCCTTTTATGATCAGCTCAAGGGCACAGATCCTAACGAACCTTGCACTCTCACTCCAGAGATGGCCTCTGCATGGCGCAAGATCTTGCTGAGCTGTATGGACGCTAAGCTCACACATTTCAACCCTATCTGGACTCTGGAAGTGGCTGTGACTCGTAGGGAAGCGGGAGCAGCTGCAGTCATGGGACATGCTCTGGGTGCAAGGCCAGAGCCTTTGTAGTGGCTCTTCTCAGTCCAACCGATGCGAGCATTCACCTCATGGCTTGAGGTCTTAGCTACTCTTCTCCACAAGGCTCGGTTGATGCTTGTGTGAGCATTTCTGTGGGAACCCGACATAATCTATCTACAGGGTCCCTTTCGTGAGTTGCAGCCCCTCCCGGAGCCTCTTCTTGTTGCACTCCAGGGTTTCAGAGGTAAATTACTCTTCTCATATTCCCTGCCTGTTTTTGAGCTAGCGTGCCCTCTCCAGGTATCGTTAGCCACTAGGGTGCAGGTCACCCCCCCCCCCTTCAAGGGCCCACCCTGTTTACGGACACCTCCTCTAGCACGAAACAGGGAGCGGTAGTTTGGCAAGGTTCCAGCGGAGTATGGGAAACTGCTATTTTCACCAATGCCTCTGTCAGTGTCCAACTTTTGGAGGTGAGGGCCGTGGCAATCGCGGTAGAGATGTGGTGAGGTATACCATGTAACATAGTGACTGACTCTGCTTTCGCAGCCAAGCTGTTAGCTCGAATGGGACAAGAAGGTTTACCCAGTTCAGAGGCTGCCAGTATCTTAGAAGACACACTGGCCACCCGCTCGGCCCCAGTTGCAGTTTTGCATGTCCGCAGTCATTCAGAGGTTCCAGGGTTTTTTACAACGGGCAATGCAATAGCTGATAAGGCTGCAGGTACGGCAGTCTTCACAGTCAGAGCCACGCATGATCTTCATGCGACCCTCCATATAGGCACCAGAGCTTTGGTATGGGTGTGTTCTATTCCCTTGTCAGCAGCTCACGACGTGGTTCAGGCATGCCCGCATTGCAATTCAGCTCCAACTATCGGTGCAGGGGTCAACCCACATGGCCTAGGGCCGTTACAGATTTGGCAGACGGATTTCACGTGGGAACCTTGTATGGCCCCTCGCTCATGGCTCGCTGTTACCATAGACACGGCTTCCACTATGGTCTCGATTACCCAGCATGCGAAGGCCAATTTGGCCGCGGCACAGAGCCATTGGGCTACTGCAATAGCTACTATGGGGTTACCCAGCCAGATAAAAACAGACAATGGGTCTTGCTTCATTTCAAAATCAACACAGGAATGGCTAACAGCTTGGGGAATGTCCCATTCCACAGGAATTTCCAGCAACTCTCAGGGACAGGCAATCATGGAACGTGCCAATCGCCTCCTTAAGGAAAAGATATGTGTCCTTGGGGAAGGAGAAGGGTATCGGGAGAATTCCAGTCAAGAGACAAGCAGAAATTTTAGCTAAGGCTATCTATGCATTAAATCATTTTGAATGTGGAGTGTAGTTAACTGAATGGGCTGGGGCAGTCACCAGGGTCGACAGGGGCCCCTTGGCCCCTGGGAAACCATGGCAACAAATGTCTTGAAGATAGGGGAGAAGAACAGGATAGACCAAATAAGGAGGAAACAAGATATGCCACATGTCCATTGGTCAGAGATAATGGTAGTAGCCCTAAGGCATGGGGAAAGTTTTAAGAAGGGTGTGCTCCTTGCAATTAACGCCATTTTGCCGCTCACCATATTGGTGTCATGAAAAGCGTGCGAAACTGACCGGGGCTGTCGGAACACTTTCACAAGGAGACTTCAGTCAGGGTCGCCGAAACAAAGGCGACAAATGGTGCCCCGTGTGAGGAAGTCTCATTTGTGGAAGTGTGACAGCTGGCTGCGGGATGGATGCAGGAGCCTGCCGTGGTAAGGCAGTGGAAGAGCTGGAGGGGCTGATCCCCTGGGGCTAAGAGCAGCGCTGGTAGCTGGTGGAAGGTCGCGGAGGGTTTGAATTCCCTGGGCAATGATGGAATCCGTCACTAAGGTATTATATCAAGCCTGTAAAACGTACTGTGGGAAAACTGCCCCTTCTAAGAAGGAGGTGGCCACCGTTCTTTCTTTTCTTGACAAGGAGGGACTTCTCTCTTTTCCTTATGAGATTTATGACTCCAGCAAGTGGGACTCTTTGACATTAGCGCTTGCTCAGAGAGCTATGTCGTCCCAAGGGGCGTCGGTGCTAAAATTTTGGGGTCCGATTTGGGGGGCTTTGAAGGCAGCGAGGGAAGAAAAGACTGCCAAAAACCTTGCCAGAGATCTGTTGGGTTTGGATCCGGGCGGGGGGGGGTCACCGCGGCCGGGAGACTCTAACCCCTTCAAGGATCTGCCCCAAGACAAGATGGCACCGGAGGCACTGACCATGCCAGAAACATCAACATCGGAAAAGAAGGAGGAAGAGTCGCCATCATCGCCAACGGCTCCGCCCCCGTATCCTCTCCAGTACCCCTCTTTGCATGGCTTTCATCAGGGGGAGGATCCTACACAGGTAGGGGTAGGGGCAGGGGCCGAGGTATTGCTGGCTGCAGCTCCGCCCTCAGGGGCCGAGCGATTGATGGTTGCGGCTCTGCCCCCGCCACCCGTTCCGCCCTCCCAAACGGCCAGGGTCCCAGCTAACTTGTGGAAAGGGGCCTTATTTATCGATTGGGGCCGGGTAAGGGAGGAGATGAGAGCAGCGGAGCTTTTGGATGATTATAAGGCATTCCCTGTAGAGATCAGGGGACAGGGACCTGTTTGGGTTCCTTTAGACCCAAAGGTAGTAACTCGCCTCGCTGAGACAATAGGGAAGAAGGGTTTACGATCGCCCGCTACACTCTCTGCACTGGAGGCAATTATGGCTCCCGGGCCTTTGCTTCCATACGATATAGAGGGCCTCATGCAGGTGATACTTGGGCCAGCGCAGTATATGTTATGGAAGGAAGAGTGGTTGGCACAGCTCAGGGCTGTAGTCACAGCAGCGACATGTAACCTACAACACCCAGCAAATGGTAGGGAACAGGGAGAGGTAACTAATCTGACATGGTTGTTAGGGTATGAGGAAGGGATGATAGGGTCCCCTGAAGTCCAGTTCAGACGCCTTCACCCAGGAGAGCTGATGGCGGCCACAGAAGCAGCTCTGACAGCCTTCAGAAGGTTCTCCAGGACAGCTGAACCTTCTGCTCCCTGGGCAGAGATAGCCCAGGGTCCATCTGAGTCATTCTCGGATTTTGCCAATCGATTGATTCGGGCAGTAGAAGGCTCAGATCTGCCAAAGATTGCCCATAATGCAGTAATCATGGATTGTCTTAAACAGAAATCACACAAAAATGTTAAGGATCTTATTCGAGCTGCTCCCAATGACCTCAGTACTCCAGGAGATATCATTAAGTATGTACTGGAGAAACAGAGAACAACGCCCCTCACCAATGAGGGATTAGCAGCAGCGTTAGTAGCAGCGATGGCCATGAGAGAGGAGCAGAGTAGGGGACTGTGTTTTAAGTGCGGACAGTTTGGTCACTTCAGAGCCCAGTGCCAAGCCCCTGGGAGACAGAAAGGGGAAGCAGGGCCAGACCAGACTTGCCAAGCCTGCGGGAGATCAGGGCACTCCGCATGCCAATGTCGGAAGTTTGTCATAGTGCCGCAGGGAAACGAGGATGGGAGGGTGCCTTAGGCCCAGGGCCCCTCCCCCAGAACACCAAATGGGCCAGACAATGCGGCTCTGCCTACCCAAGGTCGGGGTCCCGTACCTCAGTGAGCCCCTCGCCCACAGTGGCGTTAACTATGGGAATGGGAGAGCGCCCCTTGGGCAGGATCATGCTTACTTGTGCGGGGAGTGTACTTTCTTGCAGGTCCCCTGAGGAAGAGAACACCGTAAATATGCCCTCAGCTATGACTACTAACATCTCATCCGCACCTTCGGCATCCCACTTCACCCCCCCCACGGCTTCAGCTTCGCATAAACAAGTAGAAGAAGGAGTTCAACTGTCTGCGCTTTTTTCTTGCAAAACGGCTCAAGTTCAGGAATGCAAGGTCGTTGAAACCCCTCTGCTGTATCCACAACAACCGCTGTCTCTGTGTAATCTGCCCCCTGTGGGGGCAGGGGGAGAAGTGAGCTGGGATGGGACACTTGCTGTCTCCTCTCAGGAGGTGGAATGCAGTAACACCCAGGGGGGTGGGAACTGCGGGCAAGGCTCGGGTACGGATTGGTCAAAAGTTAAGGAGGAGGTAGAAGAAAATACAGCAGAGAGAAAGGGAAGCGATGTAAGTTACAGGTGCTCGGATGATAGTGTCCGGCCGGCACTGTCCACCCTGACTGCACCTGAAGGTGTAGGTGGCGCCCGGCCAGCACCCTCTGCTCAGGTTGCACCCGACGGAGAAAGAAATAACAATAGTCTCCGGACCCACTCTCTGCCACAGTGTTCAGACCCATTGACTAGACCCACATATCCTTTTACAAGATTGAGTAGGCATGCAACCAATCAGAAGCCTCTACAACAGTCAGTGCATGATCAAAGGGAGATGGGCACAGTGGGAGCGGTGCGGAGCCCTCAGGTTCCAGCTGTGTCTGAAAAGGATAGCAAAAGGAGAGAGGTGAATTCGCATTTGGGAGTTAAGAGAGATGCACTAACAGATTGTGGGAAGTTTAGATCGAGCCTGGTAGAGGAAGGAAGAGCACTAGAGACCTTCCTGATAGTAGAGAATGATAACAGAGGCCCAGAAAGGGTACTCCTTGATCCAAAAGGCATCACACACCTGATAGATTGTGCAGAGAAACGGGAATTGAAATCACTCCTCGCTTTAAATGCATTAGAAGTCCTGACAGCATTAGGCCTTCTCTTTCCGCATGTAACAAATCTGATGTGCATGGTGCTTAAGCCAGTGCAGCATGCACTGTGGGCATCAGAATGGGTTCCCTTCATGGACAGGTGGCCAGATTGAGGCCTGGAGAACAAGTAATTCCATACGGCTGGTTTGTGAGAGCAATGCTCTCAAGGCTTGAGACATCTGCCTTGTTATTAAACAGACGTTTGTTATTCTTGAGGTACATTCAAACAGGTACCTGAGACAATGTTGGTATATATTGGGCACAGATAGTGCACCTAGAGCTATCAGCAATCACTCTAATCTCTAATCTCTCTGTCTATAACTTTACCAGTATTGTAGGATGTGGCTTTAATTATTAAGTGTCGGCAACATCACATCAGTTCTTGCAGGATAATTACATGGTGATTAAAGACCTATCACCGGCTCCAAGTGGAATGAATCTTGCTTTGGCTTACCAAGGAGGGAACTTGGTAAGGAAGCTTTTGCAACATGACGACCTGCACCAATCGCTGAAAACGTGTCAGAGACAATGGACAGAAAACCTTGATCACCATTCACCGTGACACAGAAGAGATACATCGTGTCCTAGAGAGAGTAAAGAAGGATGGAGAACACCACTGGTGGGAAGTTCTTTTTGGATGGTCTCCCACAGCAACAGGGATATTTAACTCTGTACTGCATCCGGTTGTAGTTGTGTTAGGTTTAACATTATTATGCTTAGTACTGATAGTTATAATATATATTAAGACATGGCGCTTGCTGAGGCGAGTGTCCCGACTCGATTCAGCATTATCTAAGGATACACTACATCGCCTCTTCTAAGACTCATCTTAAGGCTAGTAGGCTGCTAGGCTGTTAGGGTAGAACTATCAGGCGCTTTGCGATATAACAGAGCAGGGTTTCACTGAGCATGGGAGAGATTTTGTGGCAGGCGAAGAAGGCGAGTACTTGGGATGTGACGGGATAGGACCTCCCCCTGCTCAGTGGTGTGAAACCTGCATCTAATTTGTGTACCTTGCTTCATCAACTGTCTGCAATAACGTTTAAGCAATCAATGCTTGGAATACCATAGGCTTCTCGAAAGACTGTAACAGGGTTCACGTACATATTGTAACGGATGTTTAACTATGTTTAACTCTATTCTGTATTCAGTTATAGTTGTATTAGGTCTAATATTAATATGCTTTACGCTTATAGTCATATTATATAGGTATATAGGTATATTACATAGATAAGTATAATGTATGCTGAATGACTCATATGGCAAATGCTTAAGACAAACAAATCAGCATCATCTAAGAATGCAGTATATGGCTTTAGTTAGAACTCACGCTTAAGACATTAGGATTATTAGGTTAATAGTTCATAGGGTTATTAGGGTAGGATTATTTGGTGCATTGCAATGTAACGGGGCAACACTTAACTGAGAGGACAATGGCATGTATAGGCGTAATGCGGGGATTTCGGGGTGTATGCGATTAGGGTCCTCTCAGGTTGTAGTAGATTGGCCTGTGCTTAGGGAGGGGGAAATGTAGTTAACTGAATGGGCTGGGGCAGTCACCAGGGTCGACAGGGGCCCCTTGGCCCCTGGGAAACCATGGCAACAGATGTCTTGAAGATAAGGGAGAAGAACAGGATAGACCAAATAAGGAGGAAACAAGATATGCCACATGTCCATTGGTCAGAGATAATGGTAGTAGCCCTAAGGCATGGGGAAAGTTTTAAGGCTCCTTGCAATTAACGCCATTTTGCCGCTCACCATATTGGTGTCATGAAAAGCGTGCGAAACTGACCGGGGCTGTCGGAACACTTTCACAAGGAGACTTCAGTCAGGGTCGCCGAAACAAAGGCGACAGTGGAGATTGCAGCCGAAGCCCTATACAGAAACATTGGCAGCCCAAGATCTTAAGTGAGGGACCTCCAGTCAAGGTAAAAGCAGATAGTGGGGTATGGGAGGCGGACTGGATGATCCTGGTATGGGGAAGAGGTTATGCGGCAGTAAAACATCGTGAGACGGGAAAAATAGTATGGGTACCATCGCGGAAAATTAAGCCAGATACCAGCAAGGAACTAACTGGATCGTGAGTCTTCCCATTTGCAGGAATGGCTCCTAGAAAAACTTAGAGCCCGCTCCAATTGGGATGAATCTTGATTTAGTGGGGAGACTGTTGCGACATGATGATCTATGCCAACAGCTGGGACACATTCGGGACAATGGACGGAGAGCCTTGATCACTGTTCACCGTGATACGGCAGAGATGCTTCACACATGAAGGAGAGAAGAAGGACAGAGAACACCACTGGTGGGAAGCACTTCTTGGATGGTTGCCAACAGCGAGAGGAGTATTTAACTTCATGCTGCATCCGGTCGTGGTTGTGTTAGGTCTAATGTTAATATGCTTGATACTTGTAGTCATTTTGTAGGTGAAAGTGTGGCACACACATGCTGAGACGGGTGGCTCGACTCAGGTCATCTGAGAATGTAATATATCATTCCCTGTATGATGTACGCTAGGGTTATTAGGTTAGTAGGCTATTAGGCTATTAGGCTAGGGCTATTAGGCAGTAGGCGAATCACGCGCTGTAATAGGCAATGCTTTACCGATCATGGGGAGGGGGAGATGTAGTAGGTGCTAGCGAGGCATCGGGATGTGACGGGTTAGGACCTCCCCTGCTCTGATGCAGGACCTCCCCTGCTCTGTGACAAATTTATGACGCATGCTTTAGGGGCGCAGACGAAGCATGTAGGGTATATAAGCCGCTGTGTAGTTGCAATAAATGCCATTTGCTACATCCTCATATTGGTGTCTGTGTCGCGATGGTCCTAGCCCCCGACAGGATGCACCTTGATAACAGGGACAACACCTGATGGACACATTGAGTAGGGAGATAGAAACCTACCACTGTGTCCTAGACTTGACAAATGCCTTCTTCAGTATTCCCATCCATTAAGTATTGCAAGATCAGTTTGCATTTACATGGGGAGGCAGGCAGTGGACCTTTCAGGTCTTGTCAGAAGGGTACGTGCATTCACCAACCTATTGTCATAAATTAGTGGCATGTGAGCTAGCAGATAGGAATAATCCTAATAACATCAAACTGTACCACTATATTGATCTCATGTTGATGTCTGACTCAGTGGAGGCATTAGGAAAGGCAGTAGATTCACTGACTACCTATTTACAAGAGAAAGGATGGGCTATAAAGCCACAGCAGGTGCAAGGACCAGGTCTGCTGGTAAAATTTCTCGGTGTAGTTTGGTCAGGAAGGACCAAAGTACTACCCAGTGCAACAAAATACACGGTTCAGGCGTTACCAATCCCTACCGTGCCAAGGCAGTTGCATGAATTCTTGGGTATATTGGTATACTGGCATTCCTTTATACTCCACTTAGTGCAGCTGCTGAGGCCTTTGTATCAACTCATTAAAAAAGTCCAAAAATGAGACTGGAGGAGAAAGAAAAAGAGGCCTTCAAACAAAACTATCTGTTAAACACTCCCAGGCACAGGGTATATTTGATCCCACCCTTCCAGCCAAACTTGATGTTCATGTAACTCAGGACAGGTTTGGCTGGGGCCTATGGCAGCACCAAAATAACATTTGAACCCCAGTTGGATTCTGATCTCAGGTCTGGCATGGAGCAGAAGAAAGTTACAGTATGATAGAAAAATAGCTATTGGCTGCTGTCATGGTTCGATGTTTTTTTGTTTTTGGGTTTCAGTATTCCACATCAAAACATCATGTAGTGTACGGGGCATTAAAGTGTTAATGCCCTAATCCCAGGTACTTATCCCTGTACATTACAGAAGTCATGGGATCTGGCCCTTCCGGGTGGGGGAGGCGCTCTCTTGCTGCCTTGCAGTGGGTGCTGGAGGGTGCTTTCCTAGCCGTTCCAAGCTTTTCAGGTTTGACTCGGTCACAGGAACTCTCTCATCTTGTCTGATTTATTAATCTCAATTTCAGTTAGATTGTATATATATTGTGTTATCTTGTATTCCAATATTATAGTAAAATAAGTTTCCCTCCATAGATTGTTGCCACTGTTCTTCTCCTCCCTTCCTTCCTTCCTTCCCATTTTTTGTGGGACTGGGGTGGGGGGGGAGGGCAGAGGCCTGTCGCCCCTGTCACGGACATAGATTGATCTAGTCAACTCCGTGACAGCTGCCTTCTCTGAATTACAAGGGGTAGAGCCAATAACCCAAACTTCTGAAGTCATAGTGAAGATGACCTTGCCAATTCAGGGGTGGGTGAAATATCTGACTCACCTTCCTAAGATAGGGGTGGCCCTAGAACAAACAGTGGCACGATGGTTCGTCTGTTTCAGCCAGAGGAGTATTCTGTCTTTGTCACCATTTAAAGATTTCCAGAATATCCTAGGCCCAGTGACATATCACAGTAATGCACCAGAAGAGACAATGGTTGCTTCACCATGGAAATATCCCATTCCTCAAGATGCCTGGTATATGGATGGATCCAGCAAGGGTAACATGAGCAAGTGGAGAGCAGTGGCAAACCATCCCTCCACTGAAACAATCTGGTTTGAAGAGGAGGATGGTCAAAGTAGCCAATGGGCAGAACTGCAAGGAACCCGGTGATGGTATCCTGAACATCTGCATGGATAATTGGGCTGTGTACTGGAGACTCACTCTTTGGATTGCACAGTGGGCCACCCAGGTCTGTACTATTCGTGCCCGACCAATCTGGGGCAGAGATATTAAGAGATATTAAGAGATATTAAGTTAGATATATGGAATGTGGTTAAACACATTCCTCTACAGTCTGCAGGAAAAGATGAAGCCAACACTGAGGAAGACTGTTAAGCAAAACAGACCTGGCTGGCCTGAAAGGGTCAAACAGGGAACACGCGGCCCCTCCTGAAAGGGAAGGACTGCCATGTGAAACTAGCAAGCATAAGTTACAGCTTCTTCATTCCATGACCAAGAGCAGAACATGTTCTGTGGAGAGAACGCCTTTTGATCACTGTACTGATCATAATACAAAGAGCTAATTAAGTAATGATGTATTGCTGTCAGCCACATGAATGTTATCTGATTTAAGTATTGTATACTCCTGTAGCTAAAAGATATAAAAACCCTGTAACAACAATAAACTTTGCTTTTGCGCCACCAGAGCCTTAAGCCCGTCTGTCCCAGGCGTCTTGAGCTGGTCTCCGTCATTTGGTGCCGAAACCCGGGAATCTCAGACTCCAAATGACAAAGGCGTCGCTTCCTCCCACGAGCCACGGTTGGTAAGTTGAAATAGGGAGGTAAGGACTAGGGAATTGGACAGATTGTTAAATAAAATGGGACAAGCTGCAAGTACAGAACAAGGCATTTTTTCTGCAATGCTGAAATCATTATTAGTTGCCCGAGAAGTAAAAGTGACTCGGGGTCAGATTAGTCGTTTTTTAGATTTTATAGAGGAAGTATGCCCCTGGTTTCCCAGGGATGGAACTATTAATATTGAAACTTGGAATAAAGTAGGTGAAAGACTCCAGGGCTATTATGCTGTGCATGGTCCTGAGAAGGTACCTATTGATACTTTTACACTTTGGACTCTAATAAAAGAATGTCTCAGAGGAGACACGGGAGATGAGAAGTGGCAGCGGACCACTCGCTCAACAGAAAAGTTATATCCTGCCTTGTCGCGATCAAAATCTCTTGATCATATCCCTTTGTCTATGGCATCGGCACCCCCACCCTCCCCTCCCCAGTATGAGCAACCTTTGATTTGTAAATTAGCAAACGACTTGCCGCCTTGTAAACCTCCTAGCACTAACATAACAAAGGATATTTTACCCCCTGATGATTGGGGAGAGTTAGAAAAAGAGGCTGCTGAATATCACCATAAGGACTTAGCGGCTGTATTCCCAGCGTTACAGGTTGCTAATGCCGCTGTGCAGACACAACAGACAGTCGATCAGGCTCGATCAGATCACCTTGCTGTTTTACCTGCCTTTCGAGCAGGGCGAATGCCTCCCCCGCCTGGAGTAGATGCGTTGCTTATGCAACAATCCCCTATGCAATTAGCGCTCAAAGAAGCAAGGAAAGCTGGGGAAACAATTGATGAATTTTCTGGGCAACTTTTTCCGTCTCAAGTTTTCCCGGTCATACAGCGTCAACTTGCAAACGGTGGCATTCTGAATGATTATGAGCCTATTCCTTTTAAACAACTGAAAGAGCTTAAAGCTGCTAATATTCTTCCTCCTTCTGACTGGAAAAGTTTGGTGAAGGCTGTGTTAAGTGGAGGTGAATATTTGCTTTGGACTTCCGAATATGCGGAACGGTTCTTCTTGTGCCCCTTTATTACCAGTTCCTCATTTTGGAGTGAACCCCAGAGGATTAATGCCTAATGATTTATGGCAGATGGATATCACACATGTACCTTCTTTTGGAAAATCTTCTTATGTCCATGTAACAATTGACACTTTCTCTCACTTTGCAGTAGCCTCAGCCTTGTCTGGTGAAAAACTCTCTCATGTATGCAACCATCTTTTGCATTGTTTTAGCATTATGGGAACACCGAAATCATTAAAAACCGATAACGGGCCAGCTTATGTAAGTAGCGGTTTTGCAACCTTTTGTCGACATTTTAAAATTCACCATAAAACTGGAATTCCATATAATCCAGAAGGCCAAGGTATAGTAGAAAAATTTAATCATTTATTGAAAACTCAACTAAAGAAAATAAAAAGGGGGACATGGGGAATTAAAGATACTCCGTCCTCTATGTTATCACATGCATTATTTGTTTTAAATTTTTTGACATTGGATGATGACAGAAAATTGGCTGCGGATAGACATTGGAGTAATAAAAAGAGATAAACCAATAGCATATTGGACAAATCCAATGGACGGTAAAATTTATGGTCCTGATCCTGTACTAATTTGGGGCAGAGGATATGTTTGTGTTTTCCCTACAGACGAAACCTTACCATGGTGGATACCGGAGAGATACGTCCGTCATGCCGAAAACAAAGATGGGAAAACTGCGAAGGAAGATGCAGAGACTGACTCTAACCCAGACATGGGAAAGAAAGATGCAAGTGAAAATACGACTCGTGGCCCTAATCCTTAGTACCTTGTGGATCCTACATCATGGCTGTATTGCAGGAACATATTGGGCATTTGTACCCAATCCTCCTATCATTCATCCAGTAACATGGGATGAACCCGTGGACATTCCGGTTTACAACAATCAAACAATGTTTATGGGGCAATATTCAGATGGACACATAATAGAGTTCTCTGCGCGTTTTAATTATTCTGGAAAGGTTGATGGTATGCCTATACGTTTTCAGATGAATCAAACACAATCCCTGTGTGAGAAAGTGGTAGTGCAGCAAGATTGGGATACCAATGTTTCAACAGGAATTCATTGGGCTCTGAATTTTCTCTATATAGATTTAGCTAAAGGGACAAGAGGTTCTGGAACACCTCCCTTAAATTTTCCTTTATGTCAAAGCACAATCACTCCAAAAACAGAATTTGCACCTTTATGGAGAGCATGTCGAGCTAACGAAACAGTGTGCATTGATTCCACTATCTGTGATTGGAATATGATAGGAAATCAAGGGCAACCAATTAATTTGGTCTCAGGAATTTGGACAAAAAACAATCATACGTTCTATTCTAATTTATGGAAAGCAGTCGCAGCCATGGAAAAAATCAAAGCAAAACAATTAAACTTGACTTGGATTCAAATAAATAATAAATGGGCAATGACTGCAGAGAGTTATACAACTGAGTTTTATATGCGAGCTTGTGTTCCAGAACCTTATGCCTTTTTAAGCGGACCACTAAATATTGTGAATAGCATAGTGAGTTGTACCGATTGTGTAATCTCTAATTGTCTTAATAGTAGCAGTAGTTCCTTCTTGTTAGTAAAGCAACCCGATTACGTCTACCTGTAAATTTGACACATTATTGGTATGCTGATAAGGGAATGGAAATTCTCCAAGAAACTTCTTTGCAATTGATAGAGAGATTTAAGCGAATGGTCGGATTAATAATAGCCGGAATAGCTGCGCTCATTGCTGCCATAGCAGTAACTACAGTAGCTTCTATTTCTTTAACAACTAGTATTCAGACAGCAGCTTATGTTAATGAATTATCAATTAATGTATCTAAAGCGTTACAAAATCAAGCTACTTGGGATGAAAAGATTGAACTGCGTCTCAATTCCTTAAAGGATACAGTAGACATCCTGGGAAGACAGTTACAAATTATAGCTACTCGTGAATCTCTCTTGTGTCATGCAGAATACCGAGCTATCTGTGTGACTCCTGTTGAATACAATAATACCAAATTTTCTTGGAACAAAATACAAGATCATCTTCAAGGCATATGGAATAATGCGAACACATCATTAGATCTTAGGGAATTGAGACAGCACATTCACGATATGATACAATCGCACCATATAGATCTTTCAGTAGCAACTCAAACTACTACATTTATAAGCGCTCTAAAATCTGCATTTCCATCCTTCAAATCATTTAGAAATGGAATTTATGGGCTGATAGTCATTGCCATAATGATAATAATAGGAATTCTTGCTTGTCCATGCTTGATGAAAATGATAACAAATAAATTCCAAAATTTGCGTATAAATCTTAAAAAATTGGAAATGGAAAACACAAAAAACAAACCACCACCACCCCTGGTCTAATAAAATAGAAAAGGGTGGAATGAGGAAGACTGTTAAGCAAAACAGACCTGGCTGGCCTGAAAGGGTCAAACAGGGAACACGTGGCCCCTCCTGAAAGGGAAGGACTGCCATGTGAAACATGCGGCCCCTCCTGAAAGGGAAGGACTGCCATGTGAAACTAGCAAGCATAAGTTACAGCTTCTTCGTTCCATGACCAAGAGCAGAACATGTTCTGTGGAGAGAACGCCTTTTGATCACTGTACTGATCATAATACAAAGAGCTAATTAAGTAATGATGTATTGCTGTCAGCCACATGAATGTTATCTGATTTAAGTATTGTATACTCCTGTAGCTAAAAGATATAAAAACCCTGTAACAACAATAAACTTTGCTTTTGCGCCACCAGAGCCTTAAGCCCGTCTGTCCCAGGCGTCTTGAGCTGGTCTCCGTCACAACACACTGGCTTGAGTTCGTCGGACTGAAGATTCACCATCTAAGATCATCACCCGCTGGTTACATCAGAAGCTGCAGCATGTCAGATAAAGACAATGTGGGCAGCTGCTAAAGCATGGGGGCTGCCCATGTAACTGTTTGATATCGTCCAGGAATGCCGAGACTGTGATGCTTGCTTCAAGATGAGACCGAGACGGTTGCCTGAGACAATAGCCCATCTTGCTAGAGGACACGATCTTCTCCAGCGATGGCAGGTCGATTACATCGGGCCCCTCCCTTGATCTGAAGGTGTGAGATATGCCCTGACCTGCGTCAGCACAGCAAGTGGACTAATGCTGGCCTATCCAGTGCCAAGAACGAATCGGGCATATACCATCAAGGCACTCACCAAGCTGATGGCCACCTACTGGACACCTCAAGTCATCGAGAACAACCAAGGGACTCATTTCACTGGTGCAATGGTACAATGCTGGGCAGAAGAAAACAACATTGAGTGATGATTCCACTTGCCATATAATTCAATGGGGGCAGACCCTATTGAATGCTATAACAATGTTCTTAAGTCTGCCCTGAAGACAGGCTCTCAGTTCCTGCAGGGATGGACAAAGAGATTCTATGAAACCCTGTGGAACCTGAAGGAAAGGCTTAGAGACAGCAGACCAAGTGCCCTGAAGATGCTACAGACAACATGGGCATCTCCACTTAGGATCCCAATTACGGGCACTGATAATCGGGTAAGATCCCAAATTGGCAATGAAAGTAACCTTCTGCTCCCTGTCCCTGAGAACCTAGAACCTGGTACCCATAGAACAGAATGGCCTTGGAAGGTGCAAGTAGGTCCAAATTGGTGTGGCCTACATGCACCTTGGGGGAGATTATTGGAGTTTGGGAGATCGATAGTTCCCCTCGGTAATAGGTACATGGCCTGCAGACATCATGGTCAGTACTCCAGTTTTCATTGCTAAGGGAACCTTAATCAAGTCCCTATGGCAAATCAGGACTCCTCCTTTGGTACCCAATATAGTTATGCAGTCTCAGATATCAGGCCAAAGGGTGTAGTGTAGATGACCAGGACATGCCCCAATGTAAAACTAAGTGTTGACGCAGAACAAGAACACAGCCTGTATCTTGCTGTGGAGAGCGGACCCTCCAGAAGGCTAACCGTATCCTTGATTCCATCAAGAGAAGCATGACCAGCAGGCTGAGGGAGGTGATTCTGCCTCTACTCTCATGAGACCTGACCCATCTGGAGGTGTCCAGTTGTGTCCAGTTCTGGGTCCTACAGGAAAGCTGGGGAGGGACTTTTTATAAGGATGTGTAGTGATAAGATGAGGGGAGATGGCTTTAAACTGGCAGAGGGTAGATTTAGGCTAGATATTAGAAAGAAATTATTTACTGTGAGAGTGGTGGCACAATGGAACAGGTTTCCCAGAGAGGTTGCGGATGCCCCTTCCCTGAAGGCATTCAAGGTCAGACTGGATGGGGCTTTGAGAAACCTGGTCTAGAGGGAGGTGTACTTGCCTACAGCAGGAGGGTTGGAACTAGATGATCTTAAAGATGATCTTATGAAGAAAGGCTGAGTGAACTGGGTCTGTTCAGCCTTGAGAAAAGACAACTGAGAGGGGACCTGATCCAGGTCTATAAATATCTAAGGTGTGGGGGGCAGAATGGCGAGGCCGGACTCTTTTCAGTGGTGAGTGGAGACAAGACAAGGGGAAACTGCAGCATAGGAAGTTCCAGACAAATATGCGCAAGAACTTCTTTACAGTGAGGGTGATGGAGCACTGGAACAGGCTGCCCAGGGAGGTGGTGGAGTCTCCTTCTCTGGAGATGTTCAAGACCTGCCTGGATGCCTACCTGTGCGACCTGCTGTAGGGAACCTGCTTTGGCAGGGGGGTTGGACTCGATGATCCCTGGAGGTCCCTTCCAACCCCTACAATTCTGTGATTCTGTGATTCTGTAAAGGTCCCTTCCAACCCAAACCATTCTATGATTCTATACCATTCACCCTGGCAAACCCCCGTACCCCTAGAAGAAATAGGAGGAGTTTAGGAATATTGTTCAATGAAAGAATGTATATAGATTCTATCAGAGTACCTAGAGAAGTTGCTGATGAATATAAAGCAAGGAACCAGAGGTGGGTTTCTGTGTTCACTGTTTTGGTGGGTAATTGTTAATAAAAGCATAGATTGAGTCAGTTAATTCTGCCCCTCTACTCTACTCTTTTGAGACCCCACCTGTAGTACTGTGTCTGTGGGACAAAGAAAGTCATTACCTTGCTAATGAGTAAACAAGCTCAGCAGTAACTTGAGCCAGACGTAAATACACACACAAGGCACCTGGCTCCTACATGTGACCAAGTTGTTGCACGGGTATAAAAGATTGTAAGCACCTACAATAAAGGTTGTTCTTAGGTCTTTCTTCTGCACCAGCAAGGGAGTCTGCACCTCTCTTGCTGTACAAGCGAGGAAGCTTGCAGCTCTCTTGACACGTGTCCAGTTCCTGGAGCCCCCAGTACAAGAAGGACATGGAGTTGTTGGAGCAGGTCCAGAGGAGGGCCACGAAGATGATCAGAAGGCTAGAGTACCTCCCCTATGAGGACAGGCTGAGAGAGCTGGGGGTCTTCAGCCTGGAGAAGAGAAAGCTCTGAGGAGACATAATAGCAGCCTTCCAGTACCAGAAGGGGGGCTACAGGAAAGCTGGGGAGGGACTTCTTATAAGGGCGTGTAGTGACAAGACGAGGGGAAATGGCTTTAAACCGGAAGAGGGTAGATTTAGGCTAGATATTAGGAAGAAATTCTTTACTGTGAGGGTGGTGAAACAATGGAACAGGTTGCCCAGAGAGGTTGTTCAGTGCTCCAGCCTAGAGTGATGCTCAATGGAGTCAAATCCACCTGGTGATCAGTTACAAATGCTTTTCCCCAGGGGTCTGTATTGAGGCCTATCATGTTCAATACCTTCATTGATGACCTGGTTGAGGGCACTGAGTGTACCCTCAGCAAGTTTGCAAATTAGACCAAGTTGGGAGTAAGTGTCAATCTGCCTGGGGATAGAAAGGCCCCCACAGAGTGATTTGGATAGCTGGGTTGACAGCAGTGGAATGAAGTTCAACAAGACCAAGTGCTGGGTCCTGCAGTTTGGCCACAACAACCCCAGGCAATGCTACAGGCTTGGGGAAGGGTGGCTGGAGGACTGTGTAGAGGAAACATACCTGGGGATATTTAGAATCATAGAATCACAAGGTTGGAAAGGACCTACAAGATCATCTAGTCCAACCATCCTCCTATCACCATTACTACCACAAACTACTAAACCATATCTCATAGCACTTCATCCAGATGCCTCTTCAACACTGCCAGGGACAGCAACTCCACCACCTCCCTGGGAAGGCCATTCCAGTGCCTGACCACTCTCTGAGAGAAAAAGTTTTTTCCTTATGTCTAATCTAAATCTCCTCTGGCACAACTTGTGGCCGTTTCCTCAGGTCCTGTTTGTTGCCTGGGAGAAGAGGCCAAGCCCCTCCTCATCTCAACCTCCCTTCAGGAAGTTGTAGAGTGCAATGAGTTCTCCCCTGAGTCTCCTTTTCTCCAGAGTAAACAATCCCAGTTCCCTCAGCCACTCCTCATACGACTTGTGCTCCAGACCCCTCACCAGTTTTGGCCCTCTTGGCCAATATTTGTCTATGCTTGGCTGAACATGAGCCAGCATTGTGCCCAGGTGGCCCAGAAGGCCAATGGCATCCTGACTTGTATCAGAAATAGTGTTGCCAGAAGGAGCAGGGAAGTGATCATCCCTTTGTACTCAGCCTTCGTGAGGTTGCACCTTGAGTACTGTGTTTAGTTTTGGGCCCCTCACTACAAGAAAGACATCGAGGCCCTGGAGCTTGTCCAGAGAAGGGCAACGAAGCTGGTGAGGGGTCTGGAGCACAAGTCTTATGGAGAGTAGCTGAGGGAACTGAGATTATTTAGTCTGGAGAAGAGGAGGCTCAGGGGAGACTATTGCTCTGTAACTGCCTGAAGGGAGGTTGTAGTGAGCTGGGGGTCAGCCTCTTCTCTCATGTAACTAATGATAGGACTAGAGGTAATGGCCTCAAGGTGCGCCAGGGGAGATTCAGGTTGGATGTTAGGAAATACTACTTCTCCAAGAGAGTGGTCGGGTGCTGGAATGGGCTGCCTAGGGAGGTGGAGTCACTGTCCCTGGAGGTGTTCAAGAAACATTTAGATGTACTGAGGGACATGGTTTAGTGGGAAATATTGATGATAGGTGGATGGTTGGACTGGATGATCTTGGAGGTCTTTTCCAACATTGGTGATTCTATGATTCTAATGCTATCAAAGCTGGAAGCCACCTATGGAACCCTGACTTAATAGAAATGCAAAAAGCAACAGTTGTATAAATAGAGGGAGAAATTGTAGGGAAATAGATCTTGTTTTTGCCTTACAGTAAGATGTTATGACTGTAAAAGGTCCAAAGAGGTGCCATGAAGCTCTGAAACATGATAACTTTCTTCTTGCAGAAATGAAGACCTGCATTTTTGAGGAGATGTACTGTTACAAATGGGTTCTGTGGTTTGAATGATAGCCAGAGGGGAAGGTTAACTATGAGAGGTTATCAAAGCTTATCATAATGGGTAAAAGCTAAGATGGGAGGAGAATAGGGAGGGATTAACCAAGCAGTAAAGAGGGGAAGAACATCTGCTGAGGGAACTAGAAGTGTTGGATAGGCTGTAAACCCTGGGGTACTTGACCAGTGAAGAACAGGGGAGGGATTTCATGCCAGGAAGTAGGAAATACAAACTGTCATGTTTCTCCCCTCCTTGCACTTTCTTTTTTTTTTTTTTTTAAGATTGCTTGCTATTGTGAAAGTATGAAATAAACTGGGATTCATAGCAAATTCTGCCTGAGCCTGGACTACTGAACATGAGCATTTATCACATTATTTATTGTTTATAGTTTCTCAACAAGGACAAGTGCCTTCAGAATGACTGGCAATGCCACCTCCCTCCTCTGATGGCAAGAGGGAATCATTGCCCTTCTGCACACTAAATTCTGAATGTGCATTAGAGGGAGAGTAAGTGCAACACTGGGACAAAAAAAAACAAACAAACAACATCTAGTACCTTAAATCTTCCTTTCTCTCTTTCTGTATGCCTCTGATCCAAGGGTTAAAGTCACATGTATTCAGCTGAAATTAGTATTTACACTTTTATTCTAAGCTATCAACTACCTGTTCTGGTCTGTGTGTGTCAAGTATTGAAAACCCCTGCTCTTGCCTTCCAGTTTCAATTTCTAGCACAATGGAAATAGGAACGAAACAGTCATTCCTGTAATTTTGCATGATCCCTTTGTTCTAAGTTATGTTTTTTTAAGTTTGTTTTACAAATTGCAGTAACAGATAGCTTGTCATTTGACCAAAGGGTTTCATAAAGGAACATAATTTTGCTTGACACTAAAATCATAGAATCATAGAATCATAGAATTACTCAGGTTGGAAGGGACTTCAAGGGTCATCAAGTCCAACACAATATAATACAATTTAATTGAAATTGAGATTAATAAATCAGACAAGATAGGAGAGAGAGTTCCCAAGACCGAGTCAAACCTGAAGAGCTTGGAATGGCTAGGAAAGCACCCTCCAGCAGCCACTGCCAGGCAGTAAGATACCTGGCTACCATAACTCAAAATCCTAACGTTATTTGTACTTAAATTTACCCAGATTAACTTATAATTTTTAGCGATCTTTTGTTTGCTATGTGTCTTCAATACTGAGTTTTTATTCTATGTAGATCTCTTTAATTATGAAGATCATCCTTTGTCTTGCTTTGACAGGCCCAAGACAACTAAAACTCTTGCATTTCTCATTTAAATTACTTTTCCAATCTTTCAATTATTTTCCCAGTGTAGGAATGGAATGTTGTTTCTGCATTAGAACTAACAAGATAAATATTTTACTAATAATTCTTTTTGGGGAGGTCTTTTTACTTCATCAGAGGTCTCTGATAGTCTTTGCATGCTCAGCAGATAGGTGAAGTAATTTATAGCCACGGAGTTTAGTTAGATGGAGTAATTTATAGGTACAAAGACTGCAGCTCTTGTCTGTCCAGCCATCTGGAATACCTCTGAGCCTTGAGTTAAAGACAAATTAGACATCCTACTCCTAAACAGTGTGACAAGGATATCAATAGGCTCGTTATGTTGGAAGACTACTAATTTTTGGTGCTGAACAGATGAGACCTGAGTGAGAGAATTTAAGGAGAAGTAAAATATCTAGCAATATACATGTTGAGATAGCAACAATTTATGTTTAGCCAGTATCCACATGTTTTAGTTAAGCATCGGGAAGATTTGTGAACCTTAAGTACTCAGCCAATGAGGAACCAGGGGAGGAAAAGATAAGCATAGGGTAATAGGGCATAAAAGATGTAACACTGTCTCTGCAGGAGTGTTCCTGCTTGTGGGACACCCGCCACTGCAATCATGAATAAAATCTGCTTTTATCAGAGAAACCATCCTGATAAATTATTTGGATATTTCCAATACCAATATCTATTCAAGAGAGAAAACTGGAAAATATCATAGATTGCTGGACTGCAGTAAAGCTCAGAGAAATTAGCAAGTGTTCAGTAACTCTACTCCTTAGATCAATCACTACTATCTGGCATTTACTAGAAGTTTTAACAGAAAATTAAACAACAGCTTAATGTTATATAGCCATTAAAAATAAAAGTGAGAAAAAAAATTGAAAGTAAATTTGGTTCTGTCATGGTTTTGTGATTTTTGGTCTTTGGTATTCCACATCAATACATCATGTAGTGCACTGGGAGTTAAACAGTTAATGGTCCAATTCTGTGCGTTGCAGAAGTCATTGGATCTGGCCCTTCCGGGTGGGGTGGTCTCTTACTGCCTAGCAGTGGGTGCTGGAGGGTGCTTTCCTAGCCGGTCCAAGCTTTTCAGGTTTGACTCGGTCTCAGGAACTCTCTCTCACACCTATTTTAATTGATTTATTAGTCTCAATTTCTTACTGCCAGGCAGTAAGAGACCGCCCCACCTGGAAGGGCCAGATCCCATGACTTCCGTAATTTATAGGGATAGGTACCTGGAATTGGAGCATTAACACTTTAACTCCCAGTGCACTACATGATATTATGATGCGGAATACTGAAAACCAAAAAACATAAAACCATGACAACACCTAGCACTCAAAACTGAAAATCACAGTCTTGCCATTACTCATTTGAAAATACCACAAAATATGGGGAAAAGCATGTATTTCTTCTGATACTAAAAAGCTATTGCACAAAGTATGTAGCTCCAGAAAAATGATGTTAGAGCACTGAGTTAGGAGAGGACAAACTGAGGATAACCATTGTATAGGAATGTGAGTAAGGAGATGACAAGGTAAGGGTTAAGCACTGTGTAGGAATGCAGGTAAGCAGGATGTGAAAAAGAGAAACTGGTTCTAGGAACGAGAGCCCAAGGCCTTGATATGGCTCGATAATATGTATGCAACAAATCTCTTTCAGATTCACCCCTGGAACCAAGCTGGGTAGGTCCGTTCCAGGTGCTGCTAACATCCCACACAACAGTAAAAGCATTGTGGATACATCATACTAGACTTAAGAAGGTCCATCGAACACAATGAGAACTGAAATCAGCTGGACCCTTAAAATTGTGAATCCAAAGACAGAAATGTGGGCTTTTGTAATTGTTAGAAATGTTGATTTGATGAGTGCAGCATTTGATGTAAATACTTATGTATCTCTTGTGACAAACGTCATTGCATATCAGTATTGTTTGGTATGTGGGCAAGGATTTAAACTTTTCTCTTCTTGTTGTCCCCGATGATTTTAAGGCAAGAAATCAAACTGTTGCAGGGTTTGAGTCACTGTCCTGGTGGGTGATGATCAATAAGAATGTACATTGGATTAATTATGTCTGTTATAATCAACGGAGATTTACAAATTATACAAAGAGTGCAATAAAGAGAATTGCAGGACAGCTATATGCCACAAGTAGGGTGGCCTGAGAAAATAGCATCTCCCAAGATATGATAAAAGAGTGTATATGTAATGCTGGGTACCTGTTGTTGCACCTTCATCCCAATAACTCAGCTCTGGATGACATAATAACGAAGGCATTGCAAGGGCTTGGTGCCACCCTTGTCAATGAAGTGGCAGAAAAATCAGGAATAGATACTTCTGTCAGTGGATGGTTGGAGTCCTGGTTTGGTGAATGGAAAGTGGTGACTGTATCCACATTTACTTCTTTGATAGTAGCAGCAGGAGCCTTGATGGCCACTGGTTGCTGTGTTATCCCCTTTGTGAGGGGACTAGTAGAGTGATTGATAGAGAGAGCACTATTGAAGCAAGCACTAATGGAGCCATGACATTTGGATAAAATTATGGTATTAGAGAAGATGGGAGATAAAGAAAGTGAAGATGAGGGCGATGTCTATGAAAGTGAACCTTAAAAAAAAAAAATTTGCAGAAATCAACAATGTATAAAAAAGAAAAAGGGGGCAATTGTGGGAATCAAATGTTGTTTCTGCATTAGAATTGTATAATATTATTTTTATTTTATGATCTCCGCTATCATAGTTCTTTTTGGGAGTCCTTCTACTTAACTTGGGGAAGATCTCTGATAAGTTTACATCACTTATCCTCTAGACGAACCTTCCCAGGAACGCACACTCTGTATATAGGTGTATAGATGTATATTTTGTCATACACACTGCAAGAATATCCTGCACGAGATCAAACCAGAGAACAATCACAGAATCATAGAATCACAGAATCACCCGGGTTGGAAGGGACCTCAAGGATCATGTAGTTCCAACCCCCCTGCCTAGCAGGGCCACCAAACATACACATTCAGATCAGGTTGCCCAGGACCCCGTCCAACCTGGCCTTAAACACGTCCAAGGACGGGGCATCCACAACCTCCCTGGGCAGCCCGGTCCAGGGCCTAACCACTCTCCTTGTAAAGAACTTCCCCCTAACATCCAACCTAAATCTTCCCTCCTTCAACTTGGATCCATTTCCCCTAGTCCTGCTGTTGTCAGCCCTGAACAAGTCATGGCCTGCCCGAGGAAGCGCCTGAAGAGACATTGGGAAGGCCTGACATCATCCCCCAGTGCTCTTTGTTTAACGATGATGACTTTAAAAAAAATCACCATATCAGTAGGACAAGGAGAGCACGAAGACATCCTGGAAACAACAGGATGACTACTTACTGGCACCAGATAACAAATAAATTAACAAGTAAATAGCAAAAGTAAACCTTCTGATAAGATTGTGAACCTGGAGTACCCAGCCAGTGGGGAAACAGGGGAGGGGGAATGCAAGGGGGAGAAAACAGGGTATAAAGGCTGTCATGTTGTGTCCATAGGCGTGCTCCTACCATTGCAATTGCGAATAAATTCTGCTTTTATCAGAGATACTGTCCTGAAAAAAATTATTTGGATATTTCCAACAGTGAGAACTATTTGGAGGCAGTATCAAAATCCAAGCAGGGTTAAAAGGGTAAATAATCCATTGGTAAGGTATAATACAGGTTACCATAGCTTCATGAGAGCCCTTTATCCTGGTCTTAGGAGTAGCTCAGCTGGAAAAAGCTATAGTGAATATCTCTGCAACTATTAGTGGTTTGTATTATTATAATCATCTTGCTCATTTTAATGTGTATTGCAATGAGATGTATATTATCGATACGCAAAACTTCTGGGGATAGTTATGAGGAATGGAAAATGCCAGAAAGTAGAAAGTCAGAAGTTAAACTTCCCTTTTCCTGAATGGAGTAATCTAGCAAAAGAATTTGCTAGTTTCAAGAAAAATGGGGGAGTTGAGTTAGGAGAGGACAAACTGAGGATAACCATTGTATAGGAATGTGAGTATGGAGAGGATAAGATAAGGGTTAAGCACTGTATAGGAATGCAGGTAAGCAGGATGTGAGGCCAGATAAGAAAAGAACATCTCAAAACTCTATTGTAAACTTGACAAAACAGTACACAAGGAACTGGTCAGGATGGGATTACTTCTGTTGAAGACAATGAGCCTTCATCCCATGACCACCAGAAGGAGACCCCCACTGCCTACAGCACATGTGCAAGAGGGAGGGACCATATGCTGATGGGTTCTCGGAAATGTAGTGAATATGGATACGAATTCCGGGAAAATCATTTGATTATGTATTAGTTCGGCCTATATCTGTACCAAGCTTTTGCCCTATGTTGTGCAAGTTAGGTGGATCTATCCCCTTGCACCAGGTGTCTGCGCAGCACTGAGTAAACCATACCTGCCTTGTAATCTTACTTGGGTTACAGAGTTTGATTTCGCACGTCAGCACAAAAACTGTAAGAATTGCATTCATTTTTGATGGTAGTCCTAAAGTAGCCTCCAGATCTGGCATCAGGAAGGATTTTCTCTAGGGGCATATTGGCACCAACCATAGCTGCTTTTGTCCTTTTTTCCTTCCCTAAAGTACTAAAAAGGGATAATAATCTGTTTATAACAGCTGGTATGTCCCATTCATACAAGTTTGTCTCTCTAAATGTAAAGAAAAGAATTTTAGATGGAGAATAGCTTCATTTTGTTAAGGTTAAAAGAGTCTAACTTGGTATTTTTTCTAGAGATGAATATAAACTTGTATCAGAAAAATTCAGAGCAGTTTTCAAAACAAGCTTTAACACTTTTTTAGTTTGCTTGTGACAACAGTAATTAAGTCTCTCAGTCTATAATGATTCTTCGCCTAAATTTAATATACAGAATTCAGTTTTAAATGAGAAGCAAAGTGTTGCTAATAAAAAAATTAAGCACGATCCTTCTGGAAGTATATTGTACTATTTCTCTACATTATGTTATCTTGTAAGATATTTTAAAGTTTTAAATTTTCACACAAAAATACATCACTAATCCAGAAAATGACCAAAACATCAATAAATATGAACTCAAAGTAAACCACCAGGATGTTATAGCATTTAAAAAGCAGCCCACATTAGGTCTAAGTGCTGGTGAAAAACTGCTGAGACTATGTGTACTATAACTAAGGCAAAGACATGTAATTTTCCTCAGGAAATACCTTTAGGAGAACAATGAATTTAGTATGCATAACAGAAAGGGTGATAAAAAGGTTGTCCAGAAAAGCTTTATGCCACAAAGTTCATGACAATAATGGTGAGAAGTTCCTACGCTTAAAAACTTTCGATATCAACAAACAGATGAGATAGACAGTAAAAGTTTATGCACTGAAGTGTAGAGAGTTCCCAGCTAGATGTACAGAATGCCTCCTAAGTTCTCCTCAACTTTGTGAAATACAAGAACCAACAGAGATCAGGATCAGTAGGACAAAATCCCAGAATATATTTGCCAATTATTCATGGCCCTGCCTTGCAAGAGCTCTCTGGATATACCCTTTTCCCCATGACACAGTCATCATTTTTGTTCCATGTAAAGATAATCCTTGACTTAAGAAAAAGTTCCCTAGAAATGTTTGGTTTGAAACATGTAAATTATGTGAAGCTTATTCAAAGCAAAGACAGAAAAGATATAAAGATACTGAAAATGGTACAAAAAAATCTGATTCTGTAATCTACATGTTGACAAATTTTTGGGCTTCATCACTCCACCAAGCAGTAGGTACTTGTGTCTTAGATTATTCTACTTGAATGCTATCATCAGATCAAACATCTGGGATTTAATTTAACAGTTTCAGCTTTATCAAGCTGTCACATGAGCAGCCTTGTTTTGATAACAGTAGCTGCTCCAATTATGGCTTGGTTTAGGGTTTACAAGTATGATGATTCATTTGTGGCACGTGAGAAGCAATAAAAGGTTATTTTGCATTACAGCTTTAAAAATATGGGCACATTTTAATTTTAATTTATCACTTAGCTTTTGCTAAGAAGGCATTAAAATTGCAGTATAAGGCAAACAGGGCTTTTTGTTTAAATGTAATTTCCGTATTTAAATGATCCGTATTGATGCAGTGTTCCAGTGGGAACACTATTTTTTCCCAGTGGACCTTGATGGTGGTATGTGACATTTGTATTCAGGTCCTGTATTATCCATGTGGCTAAAGTGCTTCCAATTTTATCTCACAGCTTGCAAAAAGACACCAATAAACTTGCAGATTCCATTTGTTGACAAAACAGTCTCGTCTCAATCTCTGGCATCTCACAGTGCTCAACATTTAATTCCAAAGCAGAGCCTTACAGCCATCATGATCCCTGTGCTGGGTCACAAAGTCAAAATTTCCCCTTAGATTAAATAAATCTTTTCACTTTTATAGACCACAAGCAACTTTTACTTAATTTTGATGAATGAATATTAAGAATTACTGCTGTAGTAAGATTGCATGGACTGTTTTTTCCCCCTGAAGTTCAAAGGTTAACTGGCCTTTCCTTGAAATCAGAGATTTCAGTTCAACATGCATCAGCAGATATTTACTGTGCATTTCCATATTCCTCCATTTTATCAGTGCAATTTAAAAAGGCAAACCAAGGAGCTTCAGATAAGTAATCATTCCAGTAGAATAAAGTCTTCAACCATTGTTGCTGAGAGTTAAACACCTGAAGATCAGCATGTGAAATTTACCATTTAAACAGCAACAACATGAAGAATACCAGTTCATCTCTAAACTCTGGAAAGTGCATTCACATATTACTCTGACAAGTTGAAAGTGTTAATCAGCGCATCACTGAAGTCACGTCTATATTCTGCTAGCATGAGAAGTATAGCTAGCTACAGGCCTCGAAGTAGACTCTGCACTGCTGATAATGACCCTCTGAGCTCTTCCAGTCATCCAGTACTCAATCCACCTCTCTGTCCACTCATCTATCACACACTTCCTAAACTTACCAACAAGGATGTTATGGGTGAAAGTCTCTGCTATATAATGGACTTCTGTTTTCCTTTGTTGCAATTTTCTCAGTCTTAATGAATCTCCTCTTTTTTCCTTCTATTTCTCTCCACTTGCAAAATGATTTCTTCCTTAAACTTTCAATTTTAGTACCATGGTTTATATATTTACCCTCAGTTGTGTACATTTTTACTTTTTGCTTTACTCTTTTTAGATCCTCAGGATATTTACAACCTGTTGCAACTGTATTTGTTTCATACCAAGCTTCCTCTCCATCAACTGCAATTGTCTCATGTAGTAGATCAGAAACTCAATTTTACCTAAACTCAATTGAACAAACAAAGCTGCAGAATGTGGGAATCAAATGTTGTTTCTGCATTAGAATTGTATAATATTATTTTTATTTTATAATCTCCGCTATCATAGTTCTTTTTGGAAGTCCTTCTACTTAACTTGGGGAAGATCACCTTCCCAGGAACGCATACTCTGTATATAGGTGTATATATGTATATTTTGTCACATACACTGCAAGAATATCCTGCACGAGAGCAAACCAGAGAACAAGTCATGGCATGCCTGAGGAAGCGCCTGAAGAGACATGGGAAGGCCTGCATCATCCCCCAGTGCTCTTTGTTTGATGATGACTTTAAAGAAAATCACCATATCAATAGGGCAAGGAGAGCACCGAGACATCTTGGAACCAACAGGATGACAAATAAATTAACAAGTAAATAGCAAATGTAAACCTTCTGATAAGATTGTGAACCTGGAGTACCCAGCCATTGGGGAAACAGGGGAGGGGGAAGGCAAGGGGGAGAAAACAGGGTATAAAGGCTGTCATGTTGTGTCCATAGGCGCGCTCCTACTTGTGGGACGCCCGCCATTGCAATCGCGAATAAATTCTGCTTTTATCAGAGATACCGTCCTGACAAAAATTACTTGGATTATTTCCAACAATTTGGGGGCTCGTCTGGGATTATTATCGCCTCTTTGAGTGTTTCCCTACTGCCTTGCACAGGATAGGTGCACCCCGCTGATTTCAGCGGTCCTGTCTGGGTGGTGAGGTGACTCCTTGGTACGGCCGATAAAAAACCGAGACTGTTTCATAGAGGACGGACTCTGTAAAAGCCAAGGGGCAACGGTAACTTCGTGTACGTGTCAAAAAAGCAAGAATGTTTGTCCAGAGTTAATAAGCTTAGCTTGCGAAAACACAAACCTGAACGATTATCTTCCCCTTCTCCCCCCTCCTCCTTCCCTCCTGCTTCTTTGCTGACTTTTTATTTTCTCCCTTTTCTTTTACTCACCACCATGGAGGGTTACTTATGCTTCATTTCAAGCAACCTTTGAGTCACGGGGTGGTGTGAGAATCCTTCTCTGTTTTTTGGCTCAAAGCTTGCTTCCTGAGGTCTTTCTTGTGATAAGACTCTGATTGATTTGTTGAGGAGGCAACTAATGGGTGCTAACCGTGTGACAATGGATATCGCTTTGGGAACATTTGAAAGCCCCTTCCTCCAGAGCTCCTTGCTCTACAGAAGAGCGGATGAGAGTGCTCAGGAGTGTTTACTGGTGGAAGATCTGGCCTGCGACAAAACATCTCCAGCTAGGTGTGGGAAAATTGGGGAACGATACCATCGTGTCCTGTGAGAAACAGGATGCAGATGGGTACCCCTGCTCCCTCTTATCTGCTGGCAAGGCCCGGAAGATGGGAACAAAGGAGTTTCTGCTGAGATCCCAGAGCCAGAAGCTGCCACTCAAAGGAGAGCTGACTCAACCACTTTGGATTTGGACTGTCACTCCAAAGACAGCTGACTCGACCACCAGGAGGAAGAAAAAGACCCCCTAGCAACGGCCGGATCATGCGCAGAGTACACCACAACAGGAAGACAAACTGCATAAAAGGATCATGCACTGGTTCAAACCTCGCGGCAGTTGGTGGAACGCAGTCCCCTGTCGCCCAGCGCTGCATTGCCTCTTTGTTCTTTGCTCATTATAATTAATAAATTCAATAATTGACTCCTTAACTTTTGGTCTATTATTCTACCTATAACACACGGACCAAGGTAAGGGGATTTAACTCTTTCCTTGGGGGTCGGTTGAGACTCTTTGAATGTGTGTGACTGAGACGCGCTGTCAGTGCGAAGCGAGTGCTGAGTCCCGACCTGTGGTTCCGCTGTCCCGCGAGGGGCACGGCCAGGGACGGACGAAGCGGCTGTGTTGGTGAAAGGAAGAGTCTCGGGAGGGAGCTGTTGGTGTGCGGTACCCTGTGCACTTGACGAAGTGCCAGCAGTACACCCCTATTAATCCGAGATAGGAGTATAGTACTCCTGAGGGATTGGGCCCAAAATCCGAGAATCAGAATGTGGTAACCTGTGAGCTGGGGAGTTCACAGTAGCATTCTGGAGGGATGGGTAATAGGAGTTCCCGAGAGCAGGGGAAAAAGGTCCCCGGAATGGTGCCTAGAGAGAGAGCTAGCCCCTTGGGAGAAGTGTTTCAAAATTGGAAAATAATCCCAAAACTAGGAAAAGAACAGGGAAAAGATGTTTAAATACTAGGGAAAAGATGTTTAAATACTGTATACAGTAGGGAGCCACTACAGGGAAAATCATTATTTTGACCAAAATAGGAGTCTGACGAAAATTGGGCCTATCAGACTTTATGTAAACAGTAAGACTCCTTTTTCTGAAACAGAATTGGCTTAGGTCGCTTAATGAGTGCAAGGAGTAAAGAAATGTGCCTCGCGAGGAGTCCAAGTTTAAAGGAAATGGGAAAGAAAAGCAGAAAGATCATAAATGGGATCCCTTAGATAACTTCCCCCCCCCTTTAATTTCTAAAGCAGTGCAATTTTTAAAGCGGCGGTGACCTCTCCAGAGGAGGAAAGTGGGTGCTGCTGATCTGTGCAGGGTCCTGGAGAGAGGATGCGCTCTCAATTACTGAGGGAGTTGGAGTAATGCGAATGGGACCTGGAGAGTTTTCCTTTCTCTAATACTAATCTTACTAATACTTCACTTTGTCCTCTTAAGGCAGTCTTAGGTAAAAGGGAAATAGGGTATGGTAATGTAATGCCTGCTGTTTTTACTAGAAGAGAAGTTAGGAGTTGCAAGAAGAATTCCTTAACTGAGGATCCTATAAGTGTAGCAGAACAATTAGATCAATTTCTAGGGCCTAATTTCTACTCATGGATGGAAATGATGTTTATCGTTGATATGTTGATTATTGGAGAAGTTGGTTGGCAGCTATGCAAGTGTGGGAAATGAATACAGAGGGAAGGTTGAGCTCTGGAGGGAGGCAGAGAGAGGAAGGATCCTGAGGATAAATTGTACTGATTATTGTCACTGTCTTTATGATTGTTAAATGTTTATGTCCTGAAGGTGTTGTGTTATTTTATGTTGTGTATGTGGCTGTTATGGAACAAGGGGTGTCTAAAGTGATATGAGAAGACCCCTTGGGTTGTATTTTGGCTCACTGGAGAAACATTGTTGGTGAGCCAGGGGGAATATTGAATAAGAAACCAGGAACGTAAATGGAGTAATGAGACCAGTTGTATAATTGAGTATCCTAATCATGAGACTAAGTGCTGGGTGTTTGTGGAAGTTGAGGAATTGTGTTGTTTGATTTGTGGATTTTGAAGGCACTAGGAGAAACTGTCTTAATGGTATGTGGAAATTATGTGGAAATGCCGCTTTTAATGATATGTGGAAATGCAGTTTTAATGGTATATGAAAATGCAGAAATGCAATTTTAATGCTATGTGGAAATTACATGGAAATGCAGTTGTTAATGGTATGTGGAAATTATGTGGAAATGCAGCTTTTAATGGTATGTGGAAATGCAGTTTTAATGGTATATGAAAATGCAGAAATGCAATTTCAATGGTATGTGGAAATTGTGTGGAAATGCAGTTTTTAACGGGATGTGGAAATTGTGTGGAAATGCAACTTTTAATGGTATGTGGAAATTGTGTGGAAATGCAACTTTTAATGGTATGTGGAAATTATGTGGAAATGCAGTTTTTAATGGTATGTGGAAACGCAGTTTTAATGGTATATGGAAATGCAGAAATGCAATTTTTAATGGTATGTGGAAATTGTGTGGAAGTGCAATTTTAATGGAATGTAGAAATGCAGTTGTTAACGGTATATGGAAATTATGTGGAAATGCAGTTTTTAATGGTATGTGGAAATGCAGTTTTTAATGGTATGCGGAATTGCAATTGTTAATGGTATGTGGAATTGCAGTTGAGGGTACAAATAGTGGAATTGTGGAAAAACAAACCAAAAAAAAAATGGCAAAAAGGTTAAGGAAAACAGTGAGTTTGGGATATTAGAGTTGGGCCGGCACAAGAACACATCCCCGCACACCCCCCCCACTGCAGCTTGTAAGAACAACTTGGAGTGGGAGAAAGAGCTGGGGGCCGGAGCCTCCCGCTGTGATGTGAAGGGTGCAGTGCTTGTGAATGGGGATGGGACAGGACATTGGAAGTGAGAATAGCCGGCATCTGCAGAGCTGGGGAAACCCGGTATCAGTATGAGCACTGGAAGCCTGGGGAGAGAAGGGAGTGAAACTGAAATACAATGTTAGTAATGGCTGTGATGATGAGAGTTTGGGAAGTGAAAAGGGCTTGGGAAAAACAAACTGAGTAAGGCAAAGTTGAGCAAGGTTAACAGGGATGTCCTTACCTAGAAGAAGAGGTAAGGGGAGCCTGGAAGGACTCAGGGAGAGTTCCACCCTGCCAGGACTGAAAGCAGCAGGGGAAGCAGGCTGAAGAGGTTTATTCTCTGGTACCTCTGGGTGCGTCTTACTCTGTGCTACATCAAGAACTATTACCCGTAGGTGATTTTTGTAATAGTTGTAGCAGCTACTGGCAAGAGAAGTTTACTTTTTTTTTGGACCAATTAAATACAGACTAGGAGAACAAGTAGGAATATATATAAATTCTTGTACATGCCAGGTTCTCCAAAACGATTATTTGGGCATGACATGTTAGAATAGTTGAATGTAGAGATTAAATTCAGTAGAGACAATTGGAGCTACTTGTCAAGCAAGACCAGTGGACTGAAAATTTTAAGTCTGGCTTTAACACAAACTGGGAAAAGCAATGTTGTACTCCCAGAAGTTACGTAAATCCTAAATTGGGTATACACAGGATTGCAGGCATCAGGGATGCCTGACAGAATCTAAAATGCAGCCCAATGAAAGTTAAGTTAAAGATGGGAGCCAGCCCAAAAAGGGTAAAGCAATGCCCTTTGAGGATACAAGATTGTAGGAGGATAAAAGAAATAAAAATAACTTTTTGGATTTTGGATTACTAATTGGATAGAAATCCAAATACAACACCCAATCTTGCAAATGAAAAATTGGATGGCAAGAGCTATAGTTTGGTACAAGATCTGAGGGCAATTAATAGAAATGTTGAATATATACAACTCATGGTGTATATCTGTATTAACCAAGCTAAGGAATAAGTAGGTGGGGTTTACCGTTCTGGACTTGAAGTACACCTTTTTCTGCCTGGTTTTGCCAAAGAAAGTCTAAAATTATTTGCCTTTGAATAGGAAAACTCAAATATGGAGAGAAAAAAAAAAATAAATAAAAAATAATTAAAAGTAATAATAACTGCACAGTGATACCCAGGGTTGTGAGAACAGCCCAGTGATTTTTGAGAACTGGTCAACTCGCGAGCCTGAGATTTGGGTTCACCATCGCACAGTGGAACTTTACTGCAGTACGTGGATGCTACAGTAACAAAGGACTGTGTGCAATGGACTGTGAGCTTGCTGAATTTCTTGATTTAAATGGCTATCAAATTTCTCAACAGAAAGAACAACTGACCAAAGAGAAGGAAGCAACTTGCTGAACACCCAGAACGCCAACGCAGAGCTGCCTCCAAGCCAGCAGTGTGTGACTGCATGGAGACTGTGCCAGCTGGTCAGAGCTACAGGAGGAACCATTGGACGATGCTGAGGAGTCCTGGATTCATCGATGGAAGCAGTTTTGTGAAGACAAGGAAACCGTAAGGCAGGACATGCAGTAACTGCTACTGACAAGGTAATTGAAGCAAAACCATTACCTGTGGGGACTTCCACTCAGACGGCTGAAATAATTGCCTTGACAAGAACCTTAAATATATGGATGGATGCTAAATATGCTTTTGGGGTGGTACCCACTCGTGGTACCATCTGGAAAGAGCAAGGATTGTTTACATACAAGGAAAACAAATTCAGCATGATGTAAATCTACCAAAGAACATCATGGCTGTTATACATTGTAAAGGACATCAGAAGAGTGACACTGTACAGGAAACTGGAAATATGATGATGGATCAGGGGGCAAAACAGGCAGCTGAAGGAAAAGAAATTGGTGAACGGCTTTAATTCCAGACGGTAAACTTGAAATACCTGAACCTTAGTCAGAACCTATAAGGTACTCTAGAAAGGATAGGAATCTAATTAATGAAGGGAAGAGGGCAAGCTGACAGATGGGTGCATACCCAGATGGACACACTGTTGTGCCCGTTAGTATTGTATAGAATTTAGTTCTAAGGGAACATAATAAAACATGGGGGGTACAGACACCAGAAAGTAACTGTACAATCCTAGTACCAGGAACAGGATACAAGTGGGGCATGTTGGAAAGGGAACCTTCCAGGACAACAATTGCAAATTGATTTTTTTAACTGCCAGGAAAAATGAGGGTTTTGATATATGCTAGTTCTAACCAATACCCTTTCAGGGTGACCAGAAGCATTCCCTTGCAGGACCAGTAGAGCCAAGGAAGTAACCAAGGTACTTTTGCAGGAGATTATTCCAGGGTTTGGGAGTCCTGCAACAATACCCTTCAACCAGGGAACTCATTTTATTGCAGAGATTGTCCAACAGGTCAGCAAGCATTGGGAATAAATTGGCAATTGCACACAGCACACAGACCACAGGCGAGAGGTCAGGGGGAAAAGATGAACTGTCTAATTAAATCACCGGTTGTAAAACTGGGCCAGGAAGCTGGACTATCCTGATCACAGTTGTTGCCTTTGGCTCTCCTTAGTACCAGAACAAAACCTAGAGCCAAAGAGGGGTTAAGTCCTTTCAAAATACTGTACAGAAGGCCTTATGTTGTACAAAAGGGAATTTCTACGCAAGTAGGGAGCAAAATACTAACTGAGCATGTGATAAGTCTGCAGGAATAGCTTTGAGAAAAGGAGAAACTGGTTCTAGGAACTAGAGCCCAAGGCCTTGATATGGCTCGATAATATGTATGTAACAAATCTCTTAAGATTCGCCCCTGGAACCAAGGTGGGTAGGTCTGTTCCAGGCGCTGCTAACATCCCACACAACAGTGAAAGCATTGTAGATACATCATACTAGAGATAAGAAGGTCCCTCGAACACAATGAGAACTGAAATCAGCTGGACCCTTAAAACTGTGAATCTAAGGACAGAAATGTGGGCTCTTGTAACTGTTAGAAATGTTGATTTGATGAGTGCAGCATTTGATGTAAATACTTATGTATCTCTTGTGACAAACGTTATTACATATCAATATTGTTTGGTATGTGGGCAAGCTAAGGATTTAAACTTTTATCTTCTTGTTGTTCCTGATGATTTTAAGGCAAGAAATCAAACTGTTGCAGGGTTTGAGTCACTGTCCTGGTGGGTGATGATCAACAAGAATGTAGATTGGGTTAACTACATCTGTTATAATCAATGGAGATTTACAAATTATACAAAGAGTGCAATAAAGAGAATTGCAGGACAGTTACATGCCACAAGTAGGGTGGCCTGAGAAAATAGTATCTGCTAAGATATGATAAAGGAATGTATATGTAACACTGGGTACCCGTTGTTGCACCTTTATCCCAATAACACAGCTCTGGATGACATAATAATGAAGGCATTGCAAGGGCTTGGTGCCACCCTTGGCAATGAAGTGGCAGAAAAGAAATCAGGAATAGATACTTCTGTCACTGGATGGTTGGAGTTCTGGTTTGGTAAATGGAAAGGGGTGACTGTATCCACATTTACTTCTTTGATAGTAGCAGCAGGAGCCTTGATGGCCACTGGTTGCTGTGTTATCCCCTTTGTGAGGGGACTAGTAGAGTGATTGATAGAGAGAGCACTATTGAAGCAAGCACTAAGGGAGCCATTACATTTGGATAAAATTATGGTATTAGAGAAGATGGGAGATAAAGAAAGTGAAGATGAGGGCGATGTCTATAAAAGTGAACCTTAAAAAAAAGAATTGCAGAAATCAACAATGTATAAAAAAGAAAAAGGGGGCAATTGTGGGAATCAAATGTTGTTTCTGCATTAGAATTGTATAATATTATTTTTATTTTATAATCTCCGCTATCATAGTTCTTTTTGGGAGTCCTTCTACTTAACTTGGGGAAGATCACCTTCCCAGGAACGCATACTCTGTATATAGGTGTATATATGTATATTTTGTCACATACACTGCAAGAATATCCTGCACGAGAGCAAACCAGAGAACAAGTCATGGCATGCCTGAGGAAGCGCCTGAAGAGACATGGGAAGGCCTGCATCATCCCCCAGTGCTCTTTGTTTGATGATGACTTTAAAGAAAATCACCATATCAATAGGGCAAGGAGAGCACCGAGACATCTTGGAACCAACAGGATGACAAATAAATTAACAAGTAAATAACAAATGTAAACCTTCTGATAAGATTGTGAACCTGGAGTACCCAGCCATTGGGGAAACAGGGGAGGGGGAAGGCAAGGGGGAGAAAACAGGGTATAAAGGCTGTCATGTTGTGTCCATAGGCGCGCTCCTACTTGTGGGACGCCCGCCATTGCAATCGCGAATAAATTCTGCTTTTATCAGAGATACCGTCCTGACAAAAATTACTTGGATTATTTCCAACAAGAAGACTAACTTGGTTTATCTAGTACCACAATAAAGTTTCTCTTCACTCCCAAACATGCAGTTGTTTCATTATACACATGAAGACTTAGATGATTTTGAAGTCTGTGCATTTACCCAGTTCATCCCAGAGCTGCCTATACTTGTCAGTCATTGCAGTTCCTTGTTGTCTCCAAAGCAACAGACGAGGGTCAGCCATGAACTGGTCTGTTATCAATGTCAACATGCGAGCTCCATTTGAATCTCTCATCTTTAGCATCTCTCGCACCTAGGAAATGAGCCTTTTAATACAAACATGGAAAAAAGAAAACACCACAGGGCAAACTACGTGCTGCAGTATTAAACATTCCATTTCTGTGTTAAATAAAAAATACAATTAATGTCTATGAAGTGAAATTTTTAAGTAGAAAGAAGTCTGCCTTCCCAATTTTAACAATGATTTTTATTTCAGTATCCCATTGCAATTCTTCAAACACACTTCTTCCATATGTAATCCACAGGTGTATTATACAGGCTACTGCAAGACTCATTTCTACAGGTTTCTTCAACATTTTTGGGTGTGCAAAGCTGTAGATGGTTGAAACATTATTTAATATCCTTAAACTGATCTCAAGACACACCAGATTGCAACTGCTGAAACAGCTCATTATTAACAAACAAGTTCAGCCTGGCTGGAGGAATGAGAGGAGAGAAAAAAAGAAAGGTTTAGAATACTTAACATACCTTTGCAAAAAGCAAATTGAGCTGCTTTTCTGATCCATGGTATCCACTCTGTGAGAGGAAGAGTTTAACTTGTTCTTGGACCTGTTCCTCATCCAAATGCCAGCAGTTTTCATCATCTATGCTAGCACCTGCTGTTGGGTCAGGAGCACCTGTAAACAGTGACAAAAGAAATCAATGTTCTACATAAAGATTATAAGTTGTTGTTTATAAGTTGTTGTTTCTGCATAGGAATAAGATAAGAATTTTATTTCATGTTCTTAATTTATAGGTCTGAAGACTGCAGCTTGTCTGTCCAGCCATCTGGAATACCTCTGAGCCTTGAGTTAAAGACAAGTTAGACATCCCACCCCTAAATAGTGTGACCCTTGAAAAGGATATCAATAGGCTCATTATGTTGGAAGACTACTAATTTTTGGCGCTGGACAGACAAGACCTGAGTGACTGAAAATTTAAGGAGGAGAAGTTAAATAGTACACATGTATAGCTAGCATTTCATGCTCATACACATTGCGTGAAGTAAAAATATGCCTGCCTGAAGAAGCATCATGAAGACCTCCTGCTCCCCCCCCCCCCCCCTCCACCTCCCCCATGCTCTTTGTTAAACAAAGGAAGAGTCCTTTGGACAGAATGGAAAAGGCCTTATCAATATGATAATGTGGGAATCAACTGTTGTTTCTGCATTAGAATTGGATAATATTTTTATTTCATGATCTCCACTATCACAGTTCTTTTTGGGAGTCCTTATCTCTGATAAGTTTACATCACTTATCCTCTAGACGAACCTTCCCAGGAACGCACACTCTGCATATAGGTGTATATATATATATATTTTGTCACACACACTGCAAGAATATCCTTCACGAGAGCAAACCAGAGAACAAGTCATGGCCTGCCCGAGGAAGCGCCTGAAGAGACATCGGAAGGCCTGACATCATCCCCTCCAGTGCTCTTTGTTTAACGATGACTTTAAAGAAAATCACCATATCAGTACGACAAGGAGAGCACGAAGACATCTTGGAAACATCAGGATGGCTGCTGACTGACATCAGATAACAAATAAATTAACAAGTAAATAGCAAATGTAAACCTTCTGATAAGATTGTGAACCTGGAGTACCCAGCCAGTGGGGAAACAGGGGAGGGGGGAGGCAAGGGGGAGAAAACAGGGTATAAAGGCTGTCATGTTGTGTCCATAGGCACGCTCCTGCTTGCGGGACGCCCGCCATTGCAATAAATTCTGCTTTTATCAGAGATACTGTCCTGACAAAAATTATTTGGATATTTCCAACAGTAAGAGTACTGAGACATCTTGGAAACAGAAGGATGGCGACTGGCTGGCAACAAGATAAACTATGAATTAACAAGTGTCAGAATGTAATTAACAAATGTAAAACTGCTTAAGATTGTGAACCTGGAGTACCCAGCCAATGGGAAAACGGGGGAGGGGGTAAGCTTGGAGGACACAAGGTACAAAAGCTGTAATATTGTTGCCATAGGTGTGCTCCTGCTTGCAGGATGCCTGCCATTGTAATCATGAATTAAAATTTCTTCACCAGAGATCCTGTCTCCTATAAATTATCTCAGACGTTTCTGACAGGTCCAAGGGAGAGGAATACTGCAGAAGGTTATAGATTTGTGTTTCATCCTGTTTTGGATGTCTTGGCTTTAATATAAACATTCTTTAATTAAATTTCTCCTCAGTAGTCTTAAGCACTTCATGGAAAATAAATGACAGCCTACCAAATGCTATTTAAATAAACAATATTTTATTAAAAAAACACATTGAAATAAAGATGAACTTTTTCCTCTCATATGAGCAGGTATACTAGAATGCTTTTACAAGGAAAATTGCACTTTGCATAGTACTTCTACAACTGTGATGTTAAAAGAACTCTTTCCAAAACACCTGTGTATTTCCTGTACCTTTTGCAATCTTGCTTGGGTTTAAGTGTTTGCTAGTGAGTGGTGCTGTTGATGAACATAAGGAAAATCATCACCTCAGTGCCTCTGAGATGTGATGGCTCTGCAAAGCTAAACAAAGAATTAAAAAATCCCTAAACAAATCCAGAGTCTTAAAGCACTGAAGGCATTTCCATCGTAAGTAAGAGCTAAAGCTGTGTGAGACTAGTGCTTTTGAAGGAGCATTTTTACATACACAATGTTATCAGCATGGAGTCGAATAACTACCTGAATTAGCCTAGTGCAAACTAAAGTGACTGGATTTACATTGGGAAACACTTTGACCAGAGATTTTTCTAACTCAAATATTCCAGCTAAAATAAGTGATTTTCCATTGGTGGCCTCTTCTGAAGCTGAAAAAAATTAACTAAACCAAGTACTTGCACCATCTAGCAATCTACATATTTCTGAAAAAGCCTAGACCTTCACTGGGTATTTTTCAAAAGGTATTAAAACTGAAAAGGTTGAATAGCACTTACCTAGACTGTAAAGTATTTTAAGTATTCCTGAGACTGAAGTTACATTAATATTTAGATTTTGGGCTTGTCAGTACTTTGGAATCTCTATCTCCATTAGTTTTCAATAAGGTGTTTGAAATTGAATCACATTACACAATCTATCATGTTTAAATTCCAGCCTATGTTACCTCTGTAGCCAATACTAAAAGAAGGATACAGGAGGAAAGGAAAATTATGTGTTCAGATTTGCAAAAGCTTATTTTCAAAGAAGTCCAGAGAACATGAAAAGGCAGCTACAGGTCTTCAAACATACAGAAATTAAACATTGATTCTATTGATTTAAGACTTTGTTTTGATATAGGTTAGTTTGCTTAGCAAAAGGAATTACTACATTAGTTTAAGAACCAATATGTTAGTTTAGCAAAAGGAATCCATAAGTAATAGTTCTAAAACTTTCCATTTCAGCTTTAGTGGGTGAACAGTCTTGTTTTTCCTCAATAATTTTGCACTGGGGACATAATAGATTACTTTTATCTTCTGGCTCAATGATTTTGCTTCATGAGAATTACTGCAGTCACAATAGAATACTTTTATCTTTTGCCTCAAAACCTGCAAGGGCATTTTCCTCGGGTTCCACATACAGTGTTTTTAAAAAACGTGGTTCACTATGGCCTAATAAGCAATGGAAATCTTCCAAACTGGGGAAAGTGAATGAAAATGCGTCAAAGGGTTCAGTGATGAAGCTGATGGTGAAAAAAGGGGAAGTAGGTGGGCACTCAACCACCCTAAATACCACTGAGCATGACCAAAGGGACATTGTTGTAACCTTCACCCGTTCGTTTTCCCTGGGAGACCGCAGCTTGGCCAATTACCGAGGTGACACCAATATGGTGAACAGCAAAATGGCACTTTAATGGAACTAACACGTGCTTATATATGGAAAGGGGGAGGGCCTAACGCGTTACAACCCGAAGATGGCGCAAGCGCCTAATACAACATCTCCCCCTCCCCATGCCAAGAAGAGCCTTGCCCCGTTACAATACACGATGTGCTAAACCTAAACAACATATATCTTAGAATTTATCCTGCATTCTACGATATTCCAATTGCATGTAGATCATTTTCTCAGTCATTCATTGTATACAACCTTGCAAACATCGAAAGATACATGGCAAACACAGCATTAATCCCAAAAATATAAGAAGCCCTATTACTAATGCTTTAAGTAACTGCTTAAGCCATGGCCCAATCCCACCAAACAAATTCTCCAACCAATTTCCGAAGGGATCTTCCTGTATTCCGATCTTTTTCGTATGTTCCTTTAGCAGTTGTAACTTCTTATGTAGCGATTCACTGTGATCGCTTAAATTGAAACAACAAATCCCTTCAAAGTCGTTGCATCCATGACCCTGTGCCAGGAGTAGGAAGTCAATCGCCGCTCTATTCTGGAGCACAGCATGCCTAAGGCTATCAACGTCCATGAGTAGTTCGCTTAGGAGCGCAGAAGTCATGTTGGCCTGTTTCACGGACCAACAAGCTAGTCTTTCTATGTCCTTAAGCGCTTGAGCCGCGGCTACTCCCGGAGCCAGGATGGATGCAAATATTCGTGCCGTTGGTCCCCAAAGGTGTACCTCGTCACTGCAGTCTGATCCTAGGGTGTGAATACTTCGCCTTTTCCGAGTCCCTTTACTCATGTCCCTGACCAATTGTACCCACTCAGAGATGCTTGGTGAGAGAATAATTTCCCCAGGTAACACAGTCCCCCCACCGGTATCCTCGGGATACCCTGCCAAGCCCTGTCACCACATATCAGGAACACCCCTGGTGGTAGCATCTTTGAACCTCCGACAACACTAACTCTCTCATTACTCCTATCCAGACCATTATCATCAAATTTACCTTTCAATAGTTTTCCGGTGGTGACATTATATTGCGGTCTCCTGCGGGGGTATCCGTACCCTCCCTGCGGCCAAGATTGTGTGATGTTGCAGCAACAGTTACTCGTGGTGATATTGCACCACTGCTGTGGCGATGTACAATTGTTACACAGGGAACCTTTCCACCCATTCGCGGTTTTGAAATTATACCACTGCCGAGTACAATTTACCACGTACCCACAGTACGGGCCAGACCACCTGAACACCTCACCGTTCAGCGGGTTAACAAGCATGTGTGGGATGGTTCTATTACGGCTAGAATCCCACAGCAAAGATCTACCCCTCTTAAGGAGATCCTGCGTGATCCCATGTTGGGAAAGCAATCCTTGTAAGGCAAATTGTTCAAAACATATGCATCCCTCTGAATTATTACCCACTCTCTGAGATCCCATAAGCAGCAATTCAGGGGGGTCCCACGAAAGTGATGTATTGAGCATGCGGATCAGGCAAGCCGAAATATTAGCACCTGAAGCAAAGTACTTTTCGCAAGCAGTTATATTATCTACGTATCCCAAAAATAGCAACCTATCAGTAGAAAAATTCAAAGGTACCCCTATAAGGCACGTGTGGAATGGTGAAATGGCCGATTGCATGCTTAGACAGAAATCCGTCCTCCCTGTTTGGCGAGCCCAAGTAACCCACAAATTCCCAGGCTGCTGGATCAAGTGAGTACCTCCCACCGGCGACCAACACAGACAAAAGAGGCACAACGACATTAGCATGGTAATTCTCGTTGGCAGCAAGGGTCCCTTTTCTGGGTCCTTTTCCTTCATGTGGGTATCCTTTGGTTCCGGGTTCTTCGAGTGCCCAATCAACATAGCCTGTAACAAGATACTCAATTCTTGATTATTACCTCAGTAGCTTTAACATCACCAACCTCCGGCTTGATCTTCCTTGAGGGTACCCATCGAATGTCCCCCATTTCTTTGTTTTTTATCACCGCGTAACCTCTGCCCCATACTAATATGGACCACCCCGCTTCCCAAGATTTTAACCATTTAAGCCATTTTCCATTTTAACCTTAACTGGTGGGCCTTCCTCGATAATTTTCAGCTGCCAATGTTTCTGTATAGGGGTCCTTGTGCTTTCCCCGTGCTCAAAATGATTTAACGCATACAATGCACGAGCCAAGATTTCTCCTTGAAGTGATATTGGGATCTTCCCTGTGTATCTCTCCCCCTCCCCA
Organism: Lagopus muta; assembly: GCF_023343835.1. Classification (NCBI taxonomy): domain Eukaryota; kingdom Metazoa; phylum Chordata; class Aves; order Galliformes; family Phasianidae; genus Lagopus; species Lagopus muta. Next base: position 1,975,632 of record NC_064471.1, read on the forward strand.
AGCACACGAATCTTTTCCCTGAGGAGGCGGTTAGCCCTTTCTACAATGGCTTGACCTTGCGAATTACCCGGGATTCCTGTACTATGTGTGATGTTCCAGCGGGCCAGCCACTCTTTAGACGACCGTGAAACAAAGAAAGAGCCATTATCTGTTTTTATGTGGTGCGGCATTCCCAAGACCGCGATGGCCGTGGCCCAATGATGCTGAGCCGCCGCAGAGCTAGTGCGCCCGTGCTGTGTAGCAACGACGACGGTAGAGGATGTATCAATTGTTATAGCAAGCCATGCTCATGGGGCCATTTGTGGTTCCATCGTAAAATCTGTCTGCCAGATGTCCAATGGGGCGAGACCACGGGGATTAATCCCCACCCCGAGCGCTGGTGCAGAATTGCAGTGCGGGCAAGTTTGCACAACTTCCCTAGCAACAGTGACAGGAATGGAGCAAGTCCGAGCTAACGCTCTAGCCCCTATATGTAATGCAGAATGAAGGTCACGAGCTTCCCACAAAGTAAATACTTGGCCCCCCGCTAAACGATCCGCTATATCATTCCCCATAGTGAAAAACCCTGGAACATCAGAATGGCTACGGACATGGAGGATGGCAACAGGCGCAGATCTGGCCACCAAAGCATCCTCCAACAAAGCTGCAGCTGTCGTATTCGGCTGTCCCTCCATTCCCATGCGTAACAGCAACCGAGCTACGAATGCCGAATCAGTAACGATGTTACAGGGAGTCTGGGGCCAGAGGCATAACACCACTGCCACCGCTCTGGCTTCCAGCATCTGAACGCTCAACGAGCCATCAGCTATCAACTTAGACTCCCACTTGCCACCCGGAACTTGCCAAAAATCTACTCCCTGGCCAGTCGCCGAAGAGGCATCAGTGAATATTGTAGGGCCATCTATGGGGGTGTCCAACACTCTGTGCCGTAGGGATATCTGAAGAGGTTTCGCCAGATCGAAAATCGGCAGTACATCAGTGTAACTAAGCTTACCACTGAAATCATGCACCGCCAAGGAGATCTCATCCGGCAAAGGCTGAGCATTTCAAAAAGCCCCCGGTAGGTACACAATATCCAGGTCCTTTGCAAAGGCCCTTACCGCGGTGAGGCGAGCCTTTTGGAGCAGAGAGGACAATTGCTCCAACCATGGAGTAAACGCCCTCACCGGCTGGGCGGAGAACAGCCAACACAATGGACGCGGGCGGGAGCTAAGGGTATGTCCTACCACGGCTGACGGTCCCTGTTGGCATCTGGTTACTGAGCCTTCCAGTGGCTGATCTGGGTTCCACCTTGCAAGTGCATTTGTGGAGCAAGCTGTCAGTATCTCTTGCCAAGCTGAATTCATATCCAGGGTCCATTCCCTTTCCTCATGTGGGTTTGACCCCTTCAATTGGTCATAAAAGGGCTTCATGAGCCATGCGGGAATGCCTACTGCGTTTCTTACCCATTGCATAACCCCCACTAATTTTTGAACGTCCCAAAAGGTGGTAACATGGGGCTTGATCTCCAATCCCTCTGGGATTACCGTCGCAGACCCGAATTTATATCCCAGGAACTCAATTCCTGGTTCTCTTTGAATCTTTTCCTGTGAGATAACAAACCCAGCAGTTGTGAGCGCGGTAACTACATTCTTCTCCAGTGTCCACAACTGAGAATCGGTCGGTGCAGCAAGCAATAGGTTATCCATGTAATGTGCAATTTGACAGTCCAATAATGACCGCTGTCATGGTTCTATGTTTTTGTTTTTTGTCTTGTTTTTTTATGGTTTCAGTATTCCACATCAAAACATCATGTAGTGTATGGGGCATTAAAGTGTCACTGCCCCAATTCCAAGTACCTATCCCCGTACATTACAGAAGTCACGGGATCTGGCCCTTCCGGGTGGGGGGGGGCGCTCTCTTGCTGCCTTGCAGTGGGTGCTGGAGGGTGCTTTCCTAGCCGTTCCAAGCTTTTCAGGTTTGACTTGGTCCCGGGAACTCTCTCTCTCATCTTGTCTGATTTATTAATCCCAATTTCAATTAAATTGTATTATATTTTGTTATCTTGTATTCCAATATTATAGCAGAATAAGTTTTCCTCCATAGATCGTTGCCGCTGCTCTTTTCCTCCCTTCCTTCCTTCCCATTTTTGTGGGACTGGGGTGGGACGGGGAGGGCAGAGGCCAGTCGCCCCTGTCACGGACATAGATTGATCTGGTCAACTCCGTGACAGATTTTTTTTTGGCGCCCAATGTGGGGCACGACTGCTTTTTAGCTTTTAGAACGAATCTTTTTTTTCTCTCTGCTCTTAGAGAGCTTCGTTACGGAGCATTATCAGTAGTTCAGGTTTCTGTGCTGCAAAACCTGACCTTGAAAGATTAGGCGTACTGCCAGTGTTCTGGGATATTTGTAAACTTTGAGCACTACTTAGTCTGGGTAGTGCCTTTTTTTCCTTTTTTTTCCTTTTTTTTCCCCTCCTCTTGTTAGCTTCAATTTATTAACCCCTTTTTAGCAGGCACCACCGATGAACCCACTCGTTATCGTGGCGGCGCTGCGTAAAGGATTAAAAGCAATGGTGTTACTCACAACCTACTGGCCAATAATCCATCTCACAGTTATGTGTTGTGGAATTGCATTCATATATAGCTACCTAAGGGCACTGATGGAGACACCTATGTTTTACCTACTTGCAATGAGGTATGATTTGAATTTTGACATTTACATCCCAGAAGGAATGGCTAATTTCACAAACAGCTACATCCCAAATGGAATAGCTAATTTTACAAACAACACAATGTTCAGACCAGTCTCCGGGTTTTCTTTTCGGTTTGTTAAACGTTTTTCGAATCTTGAATTAATACTCATGTTCTTGTTTGTGTCATCAATTCTCCTGAATGTATTCCTAAGCATTCGTAATAAGGAGTCTCCTCCAAAACTAGAGAATGATGACTGGCAGGGAATATGGAGAGGTTTAGGAAAGGTTTTAGAAGCATGGGGACCCGCAGTGTCATGGGATTTTACTCTTGAACACCTGTGGGATCCTGAGAAACTAAGCCAGTATTTGAGTCAGGGACTATGCGGCTTACATAAATCTAAGGAGGTACAACTTATTTGGGGTTTGGCTTGTGCTTACTATGCCCTCTATAATACCATTCTGGAGAGAGAGAGTTTCCGAGCTGAGGTTCAAGCCAAAGGGGAAAATCCCCAAGTCAAATCTAATCAATCACAGGAGACACCAGTAACAATTCCAGCTGCTCCTGTGGAGGGCAAGAAATGGAAACGAGTGTCTTCGCGTCTTGAACGAAAAAGAGAAGAAGAGGAGGAGGAGGAGGAAGATCCAGGCGAGGGGCCCTCCTCAGAACCACCACCATCGCGAAAGGCAAAAGCGAAAACTAAGAGACATGCAGAAAAGAGTGATGAGGAGGAAGTCTCTATTACTACTCGCCGGCCTCTAAAGATGACTGAAATCCAAGGTTCAAGAAAGGAGTTTACACGGCGCCCGAATGAAACTCTTGTTTCCTGGTTGGTTTGCTGTTGGGACAGTAGGGCCCATAGCTTGTCTCTGGATGGTAATGAAGCTCGCCAACTAGGTGCCATTGCCAGAGATCCAGCTATTGATAGAGGAATCAGTCGATGTTCGGATGAGGCTGCCTCCCTCTGGGAACGAGTGTTAATAGCTGTGAAGGAAAAGTATCCCTTCAAAAATGGCTTGAAGATTGCAATGAAAAAATGGGATACAGTTGAAAAGGGGATCCAGTATTTGAGGGAAATAGGCGTGGTGGAAATGTTGTATGACCCTAACTTTGTTCTTAACCACCCACAACAAAACCGCTACCCTGAAAAAGTGAGGACAACGCCTGAGATATGGCAGAAACTCTTGACAACAGCACCAGCCAAATATGCCTCTACACTAATGTCAGCGTGTGACAGATTCAACGAACAACAGAGAACGCCCTTAGTTTACGAATTAATTGTTACGCTCCAAAACTACGAACAATTGCAGTCCCCAATTCATGCTGCCGTGGTGGCTGCTATATCAAAAATGACAGAGCAAGTGTCTCAACTGCTTACCCGTGACAAACCTGTAGCAGTATCAGAAACGCTTGATGAAGATCAGGATAATCAAACGAGTCTAGCGATGGATGTGAAGGAGGTGAAGGAGACGGTGAAATTTTTGCGAGCCCACTTAACTAAAGACGATGAACCTTCCTTCTCACGTGCACCATCAAAAATCTCAGCTGTTAGAGGCAAATGCTCTCCGGCTCAAGTAAGGGATAATACAGCGCAAATTGCCTTATGGTATTACCTAGGTGACCATGGAGAAGACATGAGGAAGTGGCACGGTCAACCTACTCCTGTACTACAAGCCCGGGTGAAAGAATTACAAGGCAGATCAAGCACCAGTGCAGTTGCTCCAGTTACCACATGTAATAAATAGAGGGGCCCTGCCGTCAGTCGGGGGGGAAAGGGATAATAGAGTATATTGGGCTGTGTGGATTAGATGGCCTGGCACATCAGAACCACTGAAATATAAGGCACTGGTGGACACGGGTGCACAGTGCACTCTGATGCCCTCGAGTCATGAAGGGACAGAATCAATCCCTATTTCGGGAGTGACCGGGGGCTCTCAAGAATTGACTGTGTTGGAGGCTGAGATAAGCCTCACTGGTAAGGACTGGCAAAAACATCCTATTGTGACGGGCCCAGGGGCTCCATGTATACTAGGTATTGATTATCTCAGAAGGGGGCATTTCAAGAATCCTAAGGGGTATCGATGGGCCTTTGGAATAGCTGCTGTGGACACAGGCAACATTAAGCAGCTGTCTGTTTTGCCTGGCCTGTCAGAAGATCCATCTGTTATGGGGCTGCTGCAAATAAAAGAGCAACAGGTACCGATTGCTACAAAAACGGTGCACAGGCGGCAGTACCGCACCAACAGGGATTCTTTGCTCCCCATTCATAATTTAATTCGTCAACTAGAGATCCAGGGAGTGATCAGCAAAACAACCATCAGGTAGACCGAGCTGCCAAAATTGAGGTGGCTCAAATAGACCTGGACTGGCAGAACAAGGGTGAATTATTTCTGGCTCGGTGGGCCCATGAGACCTCAGGTCATCAAGGGAGAGATGCAACATACAAATGGGCTAGAGACCGAGGGGTGGACTTAACTATGGATGCCATTGCACAGGTTATTCATAACTGTGAAACATGTGCCATCATCAAACAAGCCAAGAGGATGAATCCTCTGGGAGGAAGGGCGATGGCAAAAGTACAAATATGGGGAGGCATGGCAGGTTGATTGAATCACCTTGCCACGATCTCACAATGGTAAGCATTATGCGCTTGCTATGGTGGAGGCAACCACTGGGTGGCTTGAAACATATGCAGTACCCCATGCTACCGCCCGAAACACCATACTGGGTCTCGAGAAACAAGTCCTGTGGCGACATGGCACCCCAGAAAGGATTGAGTGAGATAATGGGACTCATTTCAAAAATTCTCTTGTAAATACTTGGGCCAAAGATCATGGCATCGAGTGGATTTACCATATTCCCTACCATGTACCAGCCTCTGGTAAAATTGAACGATACAATGGGTTGTTAAAAACGATGCTAAAAGCACTGGTTGGCGGAACATTTAAGCACTGGGAGAAGCATTTGGCAGAAGCCACCTGGTTAGTCAATACCAGAGGATCTATTAATCGTGATGGTCCTAACCAATCCAGTTCCCTACATACCGTAGAGGGAGATAAAGTCCCCGTTGTACATGTAAAGAACATGTTAGGAAAGGCAGTTTGGGTTCTTCCAGCTTCTGGAAAGGGCAAACCTCTCCGTGGTACAGTTTTTGCCCAGGGACCAGGATCCACTTGGTGGGTAATGCAGAAGAATGGGGATGTTCAGTGTGTACCACAAGGAAACTTGATGCCGGGGGAGTGCAGTTACTAATTCTATGTATATGTATATAGCCATATGTGTGTAATGCATTTTAATCATTTTTTGTTTGTTTGTTTGTATATATGTATATATATTTTAAGCATGATGTAGCGATGTAGAATAAGGGGTGGAATGTCATGGTTCTTTGTTTTTTTTGTTTTTGTTTTTTGTTTTTGGGTTTCAGTATTCCACATCAAAACATCATGTAGTGAACGGGGCGTTAACGTTTCACTGCCCCAATTCCAGTAACCTATCCCTGTACATTACAGAAGTCACGGGATCTGGCCCTTCCGGGTGGGGGGGGGGGGCGCTCTCTTGCTGCCTTGCAGTGGGTGCTGGAGGGTGCTTTCCTAGCCGTTCCAAGCTTTTCAGGTTTGACTCGGTCCCGGGAACTCTCTCTCTCATCTTGTCTGATTTATTAATCCCAATTTCATTTAAATTGTATTATATTTTGTTATCTTGTATTCCAATATTATAGCAGAATAAGTTTTCCTCCATAGATCGTTGCCGCTGCTCTTTTCCTCCCTTCCTTCCTTCCCATTTTTGTGGGACTGGGGTGGGGCGGGGAGGGCAGAGGCCTGTCGCCCCTGTCACGGACATAGATTGATCTGGTCAACTCCGTGACAACCGTCTAACCTGCTCTATGACCTTGCCCACTACGAGTTGACAAATCATGGGCGAGCAGGTCATACCTTGTGGAAGAACCTTCCACTGATACCTTTGGGCGGGTCCCCAGTTATTTACAACCGGGACCGTAAATGCAAAAGCCTGTCTGTCCTGCTCTGCCAGGGGAATAGAAAAGAAACAGTCTTTAAGGTCAATGACCATCAGGGGCCATTTCTCTGGGATAGCTGAGAGTAGAGGTCCTCCCTGCTGAACCGGACCAAAGGGAATTAGCTGTGCATTAACCGCTCAAAGGTCATGCAGCAACCGAAATGACCCGGAAGCCTTTCAGATAACAAAAACGGGTGTTTTCCAATTACTAAGTGACGCTTCTACATGGCCTGCCATAAGCTCTCGCGAAACAAGCTGTATAAGCGCTGCCAATTTATCAGCTGGAAGGGGCCACTGATCCACCCAAACGGGAGATACATCCCATTTCCACCGTAACAGAATTGCGTGTTGCAGTGCTAAATGATGGACAGTGGCCCTTATTATAAATTTGTCAACTTTACTCCCAGCTCAAGAAGGATGTCTCTGCCCAGTATAGATCCTGGAATCTGGGCTAGGGTAGGGGTAATGAAAACAGTCTTCTCTATAGAGCCATCTCTGCCTATGATCGAAAGCTCCACTCCTGTGTCAGCCACTTTGGTAGGTACCTCAACCCCCATCCCGGCAAGCACCTTCCATGTAAGAGTCGCCGGCCACTGCCGAGGCCAATCGTTTTCCGCGATAACAGTAATGTCCGCACCAGAGTCCAATAAAGCCATAAAAAACACCATTCGGGGCCCCGATACTGGGAGCTCCAAATCGAATGTCATCATGACCTTAGCTAATGGTCGCTCACCTAAGTCCATGGCTAATGCAGCTGTAGGCGTAGCATTCGCGGCCCAGTTCAGGGAAACGGGAAGGAGCCCTGGGCCATTGGCACCCTCCCGCTCCCGTTTCCCTGCGGCATAACCTTGAACTTTCGACATTGGTGCGCAATGTGTCCGGGCCCGTCACACAGTTGACACCTCTTCTCCTGACTCTGCAACCCCCCCTGGCCCACTCTCTTAGGACATTGCGCTTTAAAGTGACCGCACTGTCCACATTTGAAACAAGGGCCTCTATCCTTTTCTTCCCCAACCCGAGCGGCTGCCATCACCGCTGTCCTAACCACCGAGCTAACCGAAGCAGCCATCCCTTGCATGGCCGTCACTAGACCCTCATTGGTTAGAGGTGCAACCTTCTGGTGATCTAATACATACTTGATGAGTTCTCCTGGGGTATTCAAGGTCCCTGGTGCTGCCCTGATAATTTGCTGAACATCCAGCAGCGATTTTTGTTTAAGGCAATCTATGACGACCAGAGGTTGTCCTCTGGATCGGATCCTTCCACTGCGCGAATCAAATGATTCGCAAAGTCGGAAAATGACTCAGAGGGCCCCTGTTTGATATCTGTCCATGGAAACACAGGCTCTGCGACCCTAGCCACCGTTTGCAAGGCCTGAAGAGCTGCGGTTGTAAAGGCTGCCAACTCCCCTGCTCTAAGTGCTGTTGCTTGGCCCTCTGGGGACCCTACCACACCCTCCGCTAGGCCCTGGAGACACACAAGGTTAGTCCTGTCATTCCGGCCCTGGCCATTCGCTGGATGGCGGTGGTCACGGGTGGCAGTGGCCACCACAACCTGAAGCAGCCTATTCCACTCATCATACCACAGGGTATATTTTACAGGTTCAAGGATGACACGCATAAGGTTGATCACATCATACGGCAGGAGGCTAGAAGCCATAAGAGCTTCTACTGCCGACATGGTCACGGGGGAACACAGACCATTGCTTTTAACCAAATCCGCAAGGCGAGTAATCGCCTTGGTGTCCAGAGGGGTCCAAGCTGGACCCTCTGTTTTTACTACTACAGGGAGAGCAAAGTAGTTGTCGGATCCGCTGTTCGTAAATCCTCTCTCGCCCTAGCCCAGTCAGTGAGTGTAGGTGGGGCCCATGAGGAAGTCACTGCAGGATCCCGCCCTCCCTGGGTGAATCCCGAGGCTGCTCGCACCGGGACGCCACACCCACATCCTTCACAAGATGGAGTGGAACATTCCACCCCTTTTTGGGAGCGGCCGGGGCAACAGAGTCAGGCAGCAAGGAAGCACTGCCCCCGCTCTCACATTTCACCAGCTGCGCCATATCCTCTTTGGCCAGCTCGCCCTCCCCCACTGCCCTCTTAACAGGTGTGCAACAGGCTATGTTACATTCCTCCGTACTTCCCCCTCCCCCCTCATCCCTGAAGGGTTTCAACGAAGGATATAAACCCTGAGCTGGATAAGGAGGCGGGGATGGAGCTTCTCCGTCCCTGCGGTCCAACGATCCTTGCCCAACTTCCTCCCGCCTTGGTGTCGAAGCCATCGCCTCGGGCGGGGCCGAGGGGACAGGCCCCAACTTGCCCTCCAGCAAACCTGCAGGGGAGACAAGATCCCCCCCCGTCCCCAGCCCTAACAGCTTCCTAGCTCGATCACTCGCCATTTTCTCCTCCCTCGCCATCTTAAGCACCCCCAAAATCAATCCCCACACCTTGAACTCTGCTGCCTTTGGGGTAGTCATTGCCCTCTTAGAGAGCGCGGCGGTGAACGCATCCCAATTAGCGGAATCGTATAAGTCAGAGGGAGATGCCAGTAAGCCCTCCCTCTCCAGCAGCGAAAGTACCCGCCGCAACCTCCTTCTTAGAAGGAACATTTCTTCCGCAATAGGTTTTACATGCGCAAAGAATCACCTTAATAACAGCTTCCATATCGCCCCAGGCTAAACGTGCATCTAGCCTTCACCGGGCGCTTCCCCAAAACTTCTCGGGGGATCCTGGCTCTTTTTCCCGAGCCTCCCGCCTGACAAGGAGTAATGCGCACTCCTCCCCGTCCCCGGGTGTATGGGAACTGCTGAGTCACGGCCTGAACCTCTGATTGATCACCTGAGGTGAGCCATGAGTCAGCCAGAGGAGCACAGGTGAAGGCAATTCACCTGTGCTGCCAGAAGGGGGGGAGCCTGACTCCACCCCTCCTAGACCTATTTAAGAGCTGGCTACCAGAGGGGAAGGATCTCTTCTGGAGATCCTCCTCTTTGATATCTTCTAGTGAGCTCAACCCAAGGGTAAGCTCTTCTACCTATTCTCTTTTGTGATCCCTGTTTGCTGTGCCTTACTCTTTTGATTATATTGTAATTATAACATCTTGGTTATACATATTGCAATTATAACATCTTGGTTATACACTTGGCGAGCCAGGCAGGCTGAATATTCTAAAATTAACATGTCTTTCCTGTGGAATTTCTATAAATGGGTCAAGGGGGAGAACAATACTCCCCTAGAGAAAATGATTCCAGGGCAGATCCCAGGGTTTGAGGGATCGCCCTATTACGAGTTAGCTGCCATTATTGAAAAATGGGGTCCCTTACGTGTTATGGGCAATCTCTCCCCATATCGCATGGCAGACTATTTTCAAGGACTTGGCAAGGACATTCTCATCACCAAAGAAAGACAATTGGCTGCCTCCATGGTGGCATGGCCACTATTAACCGCTTTAAATCATGCAGACTCAAGAAATAATACTTTAGAAACCGAAAATCAACTTTTGAAAGATCGCATTGAAAAGTTAGAGCACGAACTTGGCGTTTTAACGGGGAAGAAGCCAATTCTACATCTTCCTGTAAGCCAAATTCGTAATATTTCAATAAATGATGACCAGGCTCCTGAATCAACAGACTTCGTTGATCAGGACAACAAGAAATCCAAATCAGACCTTGAATGTCCAATTCAAACTGATCCATTGGAGGTCCGTCCTGTGATAACCCAAAAAACAAAAAAAGTACAGGACAGACCGGCAGGGGTGCCACCTGATCAATGGCCCCCTGCCCACACTCATTTACATGTGACAGCTCGGCCATACACAGCAACAGAATTAATGGATTTAGTACAACGATTTCGGCAGAAGCCCAGAGAAAGTGTGCCGGCTTGGTTATTGAGACTGTGGGATTCTGGGGCAGAAAGTGTCGTGGTGAATGGCCCAGAAATATCTAAGTTGGCCACCATGACTGTCCATCCTGCTCTTAGGCAAAGGTTATACGTGGGCAATCAATATCGTGATGAAAACCATTCCATACTGGAATGGTTAATGGCGGCCTGCCGTATGGTATGGCCAAATAAATCAGACATACCGTTACATACAGGTATGTGGTCCTCCATGGAGGACCTTCAGAACTATATCCGTGAACTGGGTGTAAGAGAGGCCATCTATGAAGATACATTTGATGGCCCTGATATGGTTAAATTTTCAGCAGGGATGAGAGATTTAATTCTACAACAAGCTCCCTCCCATCTGTACGGTACCTTAGTTTCAATATTAAATCCCCTTGTAGCATCAGAAGCCGTAGTCCAGCAGGTTGCCCAGTTAGTTGCCGATTTGGGAGAAACAGAACGCCTGCGGACTAGGCGCAATATTCGGTTTTTGGAGGAAGCAGAGGTCCTGCCGGTAAATAAAACCAGAATGCCGGCTACTCGAGCTCCTCGATCGGGACCCATAAGGGTATCCCGAAAACAAATGTTTAATGATTTAATTCGGGCTGGGGTCCAATTTGCTAAGATCGACCGCCAGCCCAATCACGTCCTTCTCCAGCTCTGGAGACAACTAAAGGACAATCAAAAATTCCAGAGCTACCCTAAGAAATCCAGGGTAAGAGCTATAGAAAGGGTTCCAACAACAACATGGAACCTAGAAGATTTTATTGTTCCAAACAGGAAAAAGAAGCCACCTCAGGTGTCTCGGGCCACAATGCCTGAGCCATCAGAAGCAAAAGAACTGGCCCTAGCACAATTCATGCAGTGACAAGGGGTGTTAGTCCCCGTAGGGCCTCCAGACGGGACCGGAGGCCCTATGTAGAATTAACAATTTATTGGTCCCGAAAAAATATTCAGAGAGTTATGGCATTAGTGGATACTGGAGCAGAAACATCAATTATCTATGGAGATCCAGGAAAATTTCATGGCAACAGAGTGATGATTGGTGGTTTTGGGGGACAGACTATTCCTGTCACCCAAACATGGTTAAAATTGGGGGTTGGGCGTCTCCCACCCCGGGAGTACAAGGTGTCTATTGCCCCAGTCCAAGAATACATCCTGGGCATAGACATTCTATGGGGTCTGGCTCTCCAAACAACTGTGGGAGAGTTCAGACTTCGACAAAGATGTATCAGTATCCGGGCGGTGCAGGCAATATTAAGAGGCCATGCGAAACATGAGCCTGTTTGCCTGCCAAAACCGCGCCGGATTACTAATGTTAGCCAGTATAGACTCCCGGGTGGGCAAGATGAAATATCGAGAACGGTGCAGGAATTAGAAAAAGTGGGCATTATAAGACCTGCACACAGCCCGTATAACTCCCCCATATGGCCAGTGCGAAAGTCGGATGGCACATGGAGGATGACAGTAGATTACAGAGAATTAAATAAGGTCACGCCGCCTATTCATGCGGCCGTACCCAATATTGCTTCCCTAATGGACACATTGAGTAGGGAGATAAAAACCTATCATTGTGTCCTAGATCTAGCAAATGCATTCTTCAGTATCCCAATTGCTGAGGAATCGCAAGATCAGTTTGCGTTTACGTGGGGAGGCAGGCAGTGGACCTTTCAGGTCCTGCCACAGGGGTACGTGCATTCACCAACGTATTGTCATAATCTAGTGGCGCGTGACCTGGCTGACTGGAGAAAACCTGATGATGTTAACCTATATCATTATATTGATGATCTCCTGTTGACATCCGACTCACTGGAGGTAGTAGGACAGGCAGCTGATTCATTAACTGCCTATTTGCAACAAAGGGGATGGGCTATAAATCCCCAAAAGGTGCAAGGTCCAGGCCTGTCCGTAAAATTCCTGGGGGTGGTTTGGTCAGGAAAGACCAAAGTGCTACCCAGTGCTGTTATAGATAAGGTTCAGGCATTTCCAGTCCCTACAACATCAAAGCAGCTGCAAGAGTTTCTAGGTATATTGGGTTATTGGCGTTCCTTTATACCTCACCTAGCGCAGCTGCTAAGGCCATTATACAGACTCACAAAAAAGGGGCAGCTATGGGACTGGGGGAAAGCCGAACAGGATGCTTTCCAACAAGCAAAACTGGCAGTTAAACAAGCTCAGGCATTGGGTATATTCGATCCTACCCTCCCAGCCGAGTTGGACGTTCATGTTACTCAAGATGGCTTCGGTTGGGGCCTGTGGCAGCGCCAGAGTTCTGTTCGGACCCCCATTGGTTTCTGGTCTCAGGTTTGGCACGGAGCAGAAGAAAGATACAGTATGATTGAAAAACAGTTATTGGCTGCCTATTCGGCATTACAGGCAGTAGAGCCAATAACTCAGACAGCTGCAGTTATAGTCAAGACCACTCTGCCAATTCAGGGGTGGGTGAAGGATCTGACCCACCTTCCTAAGACAGGGGTGGCCCAAGCACAAACAGTGGCACGATGGGTCGCCTATCTCAGCCAAAGGAGCAGTCTGTCTTCATCCCCCTTGAAAGAAGAACTTCAGAAGATCCTAGGCCCAGTTACATATCACAGTGATGCACCAAAAGAAATACTGGTCGCTCCACCAGAGAAGAGTCCCGTTCACGAGGGAAAATATCCTATCCCTGAAGATGCCTGGTACACAGATGGGTCCAGCAAGGGCAACCCGAGCAAGTGGAGAGCAATAGCATACCATCCTTCCACCGAGACAATCTGGTTCGATGAGGGGGATGGTCAGAGCAGCCAATGGGCAGAACTGCGAGCCGTGTGGATGGTTATAACCAAGGAACCCGGTGATGGTATCCTGAACATCTGCACAGATAGTTGGGCTGTGTACCGGGGGCTCACTCTCTGGATTGCACAGTGGGCCACCCAGGAATGGACTATCCACGCCCGACCGATCTGGGGCAAAGACATGTGGTTAGATATATGGAATACGGTCAAACACAGGACTGTACGTGTCTACCATGTTTCTGGTCATCAGCCCCTACAGTCACCGGGAAACGATGAAGCCGACACATTGGCCCGAGTTCGATGGATTGAGAATTCACCATCTGAGAACATCGCCCGCTGGCTACATCAGAAGCTACGGCATGCTGGACAAAAGACAATGTGGGCAGCTGCTAAAGCATGGGGACTGCCCATACAACTATCTGATATCGTCCAGGCATGCCAGGATTGCGACGCTTGCTCCAAGATGAGACCGAGATCGTTGCCCGAAACAACAGCCCATCTTGCTAGGGGACACAATCCTCTCCAGCGATGGCAGGTCGATTACATCGGGCCCCTTCCTCGTTCCGAAGGGGCAAGATATGCCCTGACCTGTGTCGACACTGCAAGTGGGCTACTGCAGGCCTATCCAGTACCGAAAGCAAACCAGGCATATACGATCAAGGCACTCACTAAACTGATGTCTGCCTACGGGACACCTCAAGTCATCGAGAGCGACCAAGGGACTCATTTTACTGGTGCAACGATACAGCGCTGGGCAGAAGAAAATAACATCGAATGGCGATTCCACCTGCCATATAATCCAACAGGGGCAGGCCTCATCGAACGTTATAATGGTATTCTTAAGGCTGCCCTGAAGACAGACTCCCAGTCCTTGCAGGGGTGGACAAAAAGACTGTATGAAACCCTGCGGGACCTGAATGAAAGACCTCGAGATGGCAGACCCAGTGCCCTGAGAATGTTGCAGACGACATGGGCCACCCCGCTTAGGATCCAAATTACGGGCACTGATCATCAGGTAAGACCCCAAATTGGTAATGAAAATAATCTTCTGCTCCCTGCCCCTGAAAACTTAGAGCCAGGTACCCATAAAATAAAATGGCCCTGGAAGGTGCAGGTAGGACCCAAGTGGTGTGGCCTACTTGCACCTTGGGGGAGACTATTGGAGGTGGGAGGCTCAGTAGTCCCTCCAGTAATAGGTACATGGCCTACTGATATTATGGTCAACACTCCGATCTTTATTGCTAAAGGGACCCCCATCATGTCCCTATGGCAGATCAGGACACCTCCTTTGGTGCCTGATATCGTTATGCAGCCGCAGATATCCGGCAAAAAGGTGTGGTACAGGCGGCCAGGACGTGCCCCAGTACAAGCGGAAGTGTTGACCCAAGACAGCAATACGGCCTGTATCTTGCCCTGGAGAGCAGACCTTCCCCTCCTGGTACCTGTAAAACATCTGTATTACTCCCCGTGAGTCTGTGAGCCTTCAGGACCACCGGAAGGAACAAAATGCCATCAAGCGTTCCAGTGTTGCTGTCAGATCACGTACAACACCCGGTGATGGTCTGCATGGGACTGATGGAACATAGAATGGACTTGCACCTCAGGACCTCATGCCTCCAGGCACATCATCGAGCACTGGCCCATAGAAGAGTATGGACATCCACTAATCATCACTTGTCTTGAACTGTACCAACATACGTCGCGATAAAATTGTATAAGCGTCGCGATATACCGGATCTCTGTATTAGGGAAAGCTTACCCTTTTGTTAACCTGATCATTGGTTCACGCCGTGAAGGGGTGGAGTGTATGGGAACTGCTGAGTCACGGCCTGAACCTCTGATTGATCACCTGAGGTGAGCCATGAGTCAGCCAGAGGAGCACAGGTGAAGGCAATTCACCTGTGCTGCCGGAAGGGGTGGAGCCAGGCTCCACCCCTCCTGGACCTATTTAAGAGCTGGCTACCAGAGGGGAAGGATCTCTTCTGGAGATCCTCCTCTTTGATATCTTCTAGTGAGCTCAACCCAAGGGTAAGCTCTTCTACCTATTCTCTTTTGTGATCCCTGTTTGCTGTGCCTTACTCTTTTGATTATATTGTAATTATAACATCTTGGTTATACATATTGCAATTATAACATCTTGGTTATACACCGGGCTTCCACTACTCCGCGGATTTGAATTTACCACTCCGCAGTGGGATCCTGCACCGCTGACAGACAGCCGACTCACCCCCAGGGATCATGTCGGTCGGGGTCACCATTTGTTGTAACCTTCACCCATTCGTTTTCCCTGGGAGACCGCAGCTTGGCCAATTACCGAGGTGACACCAATATGGTGAACAGCAAAATGGTGCTTTAATGGAACTAACACGTGCTTATATATGGAAAGGGGGAGGGCCTAATGCGTTACAACCCGAAGATGGCGCAAGCGCCTAATACAACAGGACATACCCATGAGACCTTGAAAAAGAGTGAATAGGTATGCCAAAGTACTGCATATGTATGTCTTAACTGTATAAATGTAGAACCTGAACTCTGAGAGCATGCCCTTCCTTGTCAAGTTGCCCAATGCACATAGTGAGGAATAAAGGAATGCCACTTTCTAACACCACATTGGAGTTAGAGAGTTTTCTTCCCAGATTTTGGATGACAGTTTAACAATTGCAGTTCTACCATGTAGGTGAAGCTTTTCAGCAATTTCAGGGAATGGTGGAATCTTTAATCAATGAAAAAAACAAATGAAATATTTAAAAGGTGAGAGGGATGTCTCATCTACTAGTTGCTTAGAGACTGTCCTGGATTAAGTCAGAAGACAGCGAAACACCACACAACCATTCACACACTCCCTCATCTGAGTGGGATAGCGGAGATACCTTTTTTATAAAAGGTAAAACCTGTGGTTTGAGATAAAGAAAGTTTAATAGCGTATTGTCATGGTTTTATGATTTTTGGTTATCAGTATTCCATATCATAACATCATGTAGTGCTGGGAGTTAAACTGGGAGTTTTAACTGAGAGTTAAAGAGTTAATGCTCCAGTACCGTGGATCATGGATAGTTCCAGGTACCTGCCCCAGAAGAGAAGAACTACATCTCCCAGAGGACTGTCCGCTGTTCTGTTACTGTTGTCTGCTCAGAGGGAAAAATAAAAACCATTCTCCGATCATGAGATACCATTTTTTTGATCTTCTGGCTCATCTCTGTTGAGGGTGCCATATTGCCTCAGCTTACTTAAAGTAAGGCCATTGGTTTTCAGACACTCTCATTTTATTTGATTAATTAGCTTCAGTTGTATGATATTGTAATATACTGTGTTATCGAGCATACCAACATCTTTTTAGTAAATTAGTAAATTAGCCTCAGATTGTTGCTGCTGTTTTGTTTTTAGGCCCATCTCCCTACCTTCTTCATACAATCATAGAATCATGGAATCATAGAATGGCCTGGGTTGAAAAGGACCATAATGATCACCTAGTTGCAACCCCCCCTGCTATGTGCAGGGTTGCAACCACTAGACCAGGCTGCCTTTTCCCCTTTTCCCTTTTTCTCTTTCCCAGGGCATGGGTCCATGGGTCCCCCCACCACATTAGTCACAGAACCGGGCAAAACCATCATTTAAACCACTGACAATCTTGGAGGAGAATGCAGGCATAGGCTGCCTTGGCTGGAAAAAAGACTTACTTTTAGAAAGAATCTCTCTTTGTGCACAGAGAGAAAACTTTATGTTTAAACTTTATATTTATATATATATTTATATATATTTTAAACTTTATATTTAAACTTTATATTTATTTATACTGGAGGTACTGAAGTCCAGGCAGACTGCCAATATTCTAGGATATTTGTAAACTTTTTGGGTGCTGCTAGCTTGCTTCTGAAAAAAATCCTTTGTCTTTTAAAACTGCTCTTCGAGGGAATGCTTTCCATCATTTTTTCTTTCCTAATGCTCAGAATGTACTGGGCCTTAATTAATTTTGCCACTCTGCTCTATGGAGCTATAAGTATATATAAGCAACTGAAAACACTGGTGGAAATACCTACCTGGTATCTGCATACGACCTGCCATACAACTCCAGAGGGAGTTGCTAATTTTACAGAACTTGTGATGCCTGAGATAAAGAAATGGACTACTATGGTAAAAGGCACCCATTATATGAGAGAATGCATGGTGGTGGAAGTGTTACACGAACCAACTTCGGTCCTGATGATCCAAACCAAGTTCATGATCCTGAGAGAGTCAGGTATACACTAAATATGTGGCATAAATTCACAAGAACTGCACCAGAAAACTACACTGGTACATAAGCAGCTATATATGGCAGAAGGCAAAGAAGGCCCCTTTAAAGTGAACTGATTTCTCAACTGCATGACTTTGAGATACATTTAACTCCTATACGAGCATATGTTTCAGCCGCTTCAAAATTAATGGAAAGACTGGACAGGCGGAAATAAGCCTCAATGGGAAAGACCGACAAAAGCACCCCATTGTGACTAGATCAGGGGCTCCATGTATACTTGGTACGGATTACCTCAGAAGGGAGTCATTTTAAAGATCACAAGGGGTATCGATGGGCCTTGGGAATAGCTGCTGTAGACACTGACAACATAAAGCAACTGTCATAGAATCATAGAATAGCCTGGTTTGAAAAGGACCATAATCACAGAATCACAGAATCACAGAATCACAGAATTGTAGGGGTTGGAAGGGACCTCCAGAGATCATCGAGTCCAACCCCCCTGCCAAAGCAGGTTCCCTACAGTAGGTCGCACAGGTAGGCATCCAGGCAGGTCTTAACCTCTCCATTGCATTCCTCTGCATTGGTGAGCACCAGGTTCAGTAAAGCTACACCTTGGGTCGGTCCACCTAATACCTGGACTAGGAAGGTATTCTCAACAGACTCCAGGAATCTCCTAGATTGTCAGCCACCTGCCGTGCTGCTATCCCAACAGATATCTGTGTAGTTTGCTTTGCCTAGTCTGTCAGAAGATCCGTCTGTTGTGGGGTTGCTACAGGTAAAAGAGAAACAGGTACCAATTGTTACAAAAAGGGCGCACAGATGGCAGTACTGATCTAACATGTATCCCTTCCTCCCCATTCATAAGTTCATTAGTCAACTAGAGAGTCAGGGAGTGATAAGCAAAACTCACTCACCTTTTAACAGACCCATATGATCAGTGCGTAAAGCCAGTGGAGAATGGAAGCTGATGGTAGACTACCGTGTCCTGAATAAAGTCACGCTCCCACTGAGTGCTGCTGTGCCAGACCTGCTACAACTCCAGTATCAGTTTTTGAGAGGTAGATTGTGTTTTTGCAGTAGAAGCTTCCAGTATTATATTATACAAACTCAAAGGAAAGAAGAAGGCCCATGAAATGTGGAAAAAGGGTCTGACTACTTGGAAAGAATACAGGAATGTTGTCAGGGTCTGCAGGGATGCGACAAGGAAGGCTAAAGCCTGCCTGGAATTAAATCTGGCAAAGGGGATAAAGGATAATAAAAAAGGTTTTTTCAAGTACATTAACAGTAAAAGGAAGACTAGGGAGAATGTGGCTCCCCTGCTAAGTGACGGGGGTGTTCTGGTAACGGGGGATGCCGAGAAGGCGGAGATACTGAATGCCTTCTTTGCTTCTGTTTTCAGTGAAAAAGCTCCCCCTCGGGAATCTGAGACCCTGGAGGTTAGTGAGAGGATCTGGGGAATGGAAGACCTCCCTTCTGTCAGGGAAGAGGTGGTCCAGGAGCGCCTAGGCAACACCAATGTTCACAAATCCATGGGACCCGATAGGATTCATCCACGGGTGCTGAGGGAGGTGGCAGAGGTGATTGCTGAACCGCTTTCTGTCATCTTTGAGAAGTCTTGGAGGACGGGGGAGGTGCCTGAAGACTGGAAGATAGCCAACGTCACCCCGGTCTTCAAAAAAGGCAAGAAGGAAGACCCAGGCAATTATAGGCCAGTCAGCCTCACCTCTGTCCCTGGAAAGGTGATGGAACAGCTTGTACTGGATGTCATCTCCAGACAACTGGAAGAAGAGGAGGTTATCAGGAGTAGTCAGCACGGGTTCACAAGGGGGAGGTCGTGCTTGACCAGCCTGGTAGCCTTCTATGATATTGTCTCTGGCTGGGTGGATAGGGGGAGAGCAGTGGATGTAGTCTACCTTGATTTCAGCAAGGCATTTGATACTGTCCCCCACGACATCCTTATAACAAAGCTGAGGAAGTGTGGGATAGATGAGTGGACAGTGAGGTGGGTTGAGAACTGGCTGACTGGCAGAGCACAGAGGGTCGTTGTTGGTGGTGCAGAGTCCGGTTGGAGGCCTGTAACTAGCGGTGTTCCTCAGGGGTCTGTGCTGGGTCCGGTCTTGTTCAACATCTTCATCAATGACCTTGATGAGGGGATAATGGCCACCCTCAGCAAGTTTGCTGATGATACGAAGTTGGGAGGATTGGCTGACATGCCTGAAGGCTGTGTTGCCATTCAGCAAGACCTGGATAGGCTGGAGAGCTGGGCAGAAAAAAACCGGATGAGGTTTAACAAAAGCAAGTGTAGAGTCTTGCATCTGGGGAGGAATAATTCCATGCACCAGTACAGGTTGGGGGATGAGCTGCTGGAGGGGAGCTCTGCGGAAAGGGACCTGGGTGTCCTGGTGGACGACAGGTTGGCCATGAGCCAGCAGTGTGCCCTTGTGGCCAAAAAGGCCAATGGCTTACTGGGGTGCATTAAAAAGAGCGTGGCCAGCAGGTCAAAGGAGGTGATCGTCCCCCTCTACTCTGTCCTGGTAAGACCTCATCTGGAGTACTGCGTCCAGTTCTGGGCTCCCCAGTACAAAAAAGACAGGGATCTCTTGGAAAGAGTCCAGCGGAGGGCCACGAAGATGGTGAAGGGCCTGGAGCATCTCCCCTATGAAGAAAGGCTGAGTGAACTGGGTCTGTTCAGCCTTGAGAAAAGGAGACTGAGAGGGGACCTGATCCAGGTCTATAAATATCTAAGGTGTGGGGGGCAGAATGGCGAGGCCGGACTCTTTTCAGTGGTGAGTGGAGACAGGACAAGGGGAAACAGCTGGAAACTGCAGCATAGGAAGTTCCGCACAAACATGCGCAAGAACTTCTTTACAGTGAGGGTGACGGAGCACTGGAACAGGCTGCCCAGGGAGGTGGTGGAGTCTCCTTCTCTGGAGATGTTCAAGACCTGCCTGGATGCCTACCTGTGCGACCTGCTGTAGGGAACCTGCTTTGGCAGGGGGGTTGGACTCGATGATCTCTGGAGGTCCCTTCCAACCCCTACAATTCTGTGATTCTGTGATTCTTTATTTTCTTTATGAAGTATATGCCTTTACTGGACTTATAACCCTCTTGTGAAGTAGCTGTTTTCCTTCCACTAAGATGAACAGAGTAAAAAAATAAAGATATGCAGCATTCTGACTGGGGTAGAATTGAGCCAGCCACAAAATAAGGCAAATATGCAGGGTGGAGAGAGACTAGCATGGGACAGAACGAACAAAATGGAAATATTGCCCTCCTATCTCCATAAAAAATTACAAAACGTACCAAAAAACAACAGGTTGGTAATGGACCTTATATGGAAATGTATCATAGCAACAGCGTCAGGGAAATTCTGAGCCTGAGATGCTCAACCAATGAGCATGCACCAGGAGAGCATTACCTGTGTCAGGTTTAGAGTATATAACAAAATGAATTTTGATGACCGGTACGCAATTTCTCCCTTGCCAATAGGGGGTATGCGCATGTTATTGCAGTTAACGAATAAACTTTGCTTCTATCACTAAGATCCTTGCCTAATCTGAAATTTTTGACTTTGAGTGTTTCTCACAAATTTGGTGCTGAAACCCGAGAAACCAATGTCACCTGCGGTGGATCTCTGCCTCTACAGCACAGGACGGTGCACCCCGTTCTTATTTCTGTGGTCCTGTGGGTTAGTGGTGGTGATTCATTGAGGAGCCAGCTGCGGACCTGAGGCTATTTTTAGGAGGCAAGATCGGTGAACAGCTGGGGGATAGGGACAGACAGTGGGCAAGTGGGCACTGCGGTTTTGTGAGACTGACCTGATAATACCGGGCAACTCTGTGCACAGACCAAGGTAAGAACAATCATTTGTGGATTAAGTATTGCCTTGGAGGTCGAGGTCTGGGACTCTTATGCTGTATGTGAACGTCTTGCAAAGTGAGTTGCTTGATGGTACACCTCATTTCCTAGAACCAAGAATTGGGCATGTGCGATGCTGCAGAAGGGTGGTTTCTGCAGTAGTATGACCATAGGTTGCTGAGAGAAATGGGGACTAAGAGTTCCAAGGTGGGGGATGGAGAAAGGGCCCCTGGAGCAGTGCCTGCCATATGTCTTTTATGAAATATGTTGAAAAATTGGAAAAGAAATTAAAGAACCAGCGATAAGTATAAACAGAAAACAATTAGGTATTGCATTGTTGTGTGGCCTAAAGAACCAAGTTTAAGGAAATCATTTTTTTGGCCGAGATATGGATCTAGTGAAGATTGGGTATGTCAGGCTCTGAACGTGCATGTGAATAGTAAAATGCCTTTTTCATCAGAAGAGTCTGCATATGCTGCTTGTTGGATTCAGGGAGTGCAGCAATTAATCATGGCTAGACGAAATTCCGTAGATAAGGAAGAACAGAGAAATTCCAGATGGGATTCTTTAAACAGCCTACCTCCTCTTGGAGCTGTCCCTATGGTGGAACAGCATCCCCCCCCTTACAATCCTGGTTCTGAGCCAAGTCCTGTAATTGAAGAAAGAAAGATGACAGAGTGGAGGACATTGGCCTTGATCACCCCCCTAACAGCCCACCTGAACAGAGCTCTGTGACTAATGCTGAACCTAAAAAGGAAAAATTTCACCGGCTTAGGAAAGAATTGGAACAATGCAAAAGAGATATAATTTTTCCCTTTCCTAGAACTAACTCCACTAACTCCGCTGACACTCCTATGTACCCCCTCAGGGAAGTTCCAATGTTAACAGGAATAGGGTATGTGAATGCCCCACTCACTAGTGGAGAGGTAAGAAATTTTAAAAGTGAAATTAAACCTTCAGTGGAAGATCCTATTGGATTAGCAGAGCAGTTTGATCAATTATTGGGGCCAAATTTTTATTCATGGGATGAGATGATGTCCATCCTGAGTATGTTGTTTAATGGGGAGGAAAGAGGAATGATTAGATGAGCTGCTATGCAGGAATGGGAGAAAATGCACACTCCGGGTGCAGAGGCGGTACCAGCTGAAGTGATATACCCGTTAACAGATCCATCATAATAATTATGATGATAGGGTACATATGAGGGATCATCCGGGAACTAATAATCTTAGGGAGCAGTGCCTTGGTCTCCGAATTTTGCTAAAGCTTTTGAAATTCAGCAAGGTAAATATGAAACACCAAGTGAATTTTTGGAGAAACTAAGGGATAGAATACAGAGGTACTCAGGGCTGGATCCTGATGATCAAGTCGCACAGGAAGTACTGAGGGTCCATTTTGTCACTAAATCCTGGTCAGACATACAAAAGGGACTGCAGAAAATAGAAGGGTGGCATGAGCAGCCATTAGTGAATATCTTGAGAGAAGCACAGAAGGTGTATGTTAGGAGAGAGGAAGAGAAGCAAAGACAAAAGACGAAAATGATGGTTGCTGCAGTGGATCAAGTGATAAAACAGAAAATGGAGAATTGGCAAAAGAGAGGTTCCCAAGGGAATCAGTACTCAAGGGGCAGTTGGGATAAAAGGAATAAAAACAGAAATAGGGAAGTGAGGAGGTCATTTCCTGTACCTCCAGAGAAGAAACCAGCAACAAGAAAATGCTTTTGCTGTGGAAAGGAAGGCTGCCCTATAAGGAGGTGTCCTGAGTTAGAAAAGGAAGAGCGATTAATTGCTGTTATGAATGAAGACTAGGGGTGTCAGGGGCTTCCTGAAAGTTGGTCCCACAAAGAGCCCTTGATAAATTTGGAAGTGGGACCTAATAAGGAAGTAGTATTTTTAGTGGATGCGGGGGCAGCTAGGTCATCTTTAACTTACAAAATACCAGGACTTAATTTAACTGGGAACACCTTAAGAATAACGGGGGTTGAGGGATCAGAAATGATAGCTCCACTTTTTGAGACCACAGAATTAAAATGAAAAGATAAAATAGTTATGGGGCAATTGTTATATGTGCCGGAAGCGGGGACCAATTTACTGGGGAGAGATTTAATAGTTAAATTAGGATTGCAGTTGAAAACTTGTGAAACAGGAATAAAAGTGTCAGTGAATGCGTTAACAGCTGATGATGAAAGATGAAAAAGAAATAAATCCAAAGGTGTGGGCAGGGGAAGGAAACAGGGGTGGACTTGGAATTACTCCATTAAAAATAACTGTCCAAGAAGGGAGAGAGCCTGTGAAACAGTGCCAATATCCCATACCCTTAGAAGGGAGAATGGGTTTAAAGCCTGTAATACAGACATTGGTTAAGGATGGTCTTCTGGAAACTTGTATGTCACTTTATAACACTCCAATTCTGCTGGTATGGAAGGTAGACGGCATGTATCGAATGGTGCAAGATTTAAGAAAAATCAATGAAATAGTTCTCAAGCGGCACCCCTATACCCTAATGAGTCAGATCCCACACAAACATAAGTGGTTTAGTGTAATAGACCTAAAAGATGCTTTCCTTTGGACTGAGAGAGTAGAGATCTTTTAGCCTTTGAATGGGAGGATCCAGAAACGGGATGAAAGCAGCAATATAGGTGGACTGTTACACCCCAAGGGTTCACAGAATCACCTAATCTATTTGGACAAGCGCTGGAGAAAGTTTTGAGAAAGTTTCAGGCTGGAGAAGAGGTAAAGTGGTTACAGACTAGAGAAGAGGTGAAGTTGTTAGAGTATGTGGATGATTTGCTGATTTGTGGGACAGAGGAGTCCAAAGTAAAAGAGATTACAAATAAACTCCTGAACTTCTTGGGGGAACATGGGCTAAGGGTGTCTAAAAAGAAACTGCAGTATGTGGAAAAAGAAGTCAGATAACTTGGACATGTGATTTCTGAGGGGAAACAGAGAATAAATTCTGAAAGAATTCAAGGCATTGTGTAGTTTCCTCTGCCTGGGACAAAGAGGGAGTTGTGGAAGTTTCTGGGTTTAATTGGATACTGCAGAATATGAATAGAAGCATATGCACAGAAAACAAAGAGATTGTATCTCATACTATCAGAGGAGGAACCCAACATATTAAAATGGACAGAAGAGGAAAAAGAATTAGTAGAAGTAATGAAACAGGACTTAATCACAGCACCAGTGTTAGAACTGCCTGCTTTAAGGAAACCATTTCACCTTTTTGTAACTGTCAGTGAAGGAGCTGCCTTAGGAGTTCTAACACAAAAATGAGGAGACAAAAGAAAACCTACTGCATATTTGTTTAAGCTATTAGACCTTGTATCTTGAGGTTGACCCAAATGTGTCCAGGCACTAGCAGCAACTGCCTTATTGGTAGAAGAAAGCAGGAAATTGACCTTCGGGGGGGCAGTTAATTGTTGTCACTCCTCATCAAGTAAAAACAATTCTCACTCAGAAAGCCAGGAGATGGCTGATGGATTCTAGAATACTTAAATATAAAACAATATTGACTGAAAAAGATGATATGATTATAATTACAAGCTCTATCACAAATCTTGCTTCCTTCTTAATTAAGGGAAGTGAAAACACCATGGAT
This sequence comes from Lagopus muta, assembly GCF_023343835.1. Classification (NCBI taxonomy): domain Eukaryota; kingdom Metazoa; phylum Chordata; class Aves; order Galliformes; family Phasianidae; genus Lagopus; species Lagopus muta. Next base: position 2,000,653 of record NC_064471.1, read on the forward strand.
GTGGAACATAACTGCCTGGACTTAATAAATTTTCAAAGATAAGGTTGGATTTACAGGGATTTACCTTTGGATGAAGGAGAAAATCTGTTTATAGATGGATCATCTACAGTGATAAATGGGAAGTGGTGCAATGGTTATGCAGTTGTTGAAGGAGCAGAAATGAAAGTAGAAGAAATGGGAAATTTGCCTAGTAGTTGGTTGGATCAAACCTGTGAACTGTTTGCCTTAAATCAAGCTCTGTGGCTGTTACAGGGGAAACGGGGAACTATATGCACAGATTTGAGATATGCATATGGAGTAGTACATACATTTGGAACAATTTGGGAAGAGAGAGGTTTGATAAACATTAGAGGAAAGGAAGTGGCACGTGAAGAACTAATCAGACAGGTTTTGGAAAACCTGTTACTGCCTGAAGAGATTGCTGTAGTACATATAAAGGGACATCAAAAAGGTGATTCCCTGGAAGCACAAGGAAACCAAACGGCAGATGAAAAAGCAAGGGAGGCTGCTTTGCAGTCAGAAAGGGTAATGAAAATGTCACAGGTGCCTGAGATAAAGCCTCCACCTGAAAATCAAATCTTCAGTGAGAAAGAGAAAGCAACTTTTGGAGTTAGAAGTAAAGGAGTCAGGAGGACGGTGGATTCTCCCTGATGGTAGGGAAATGGTAAACAAACAAGTAATGAGAGAAATTGTAACTCTTCTGCATCAGGGAAGTCATTGGGGAGTGCAAGCAATGTGTGATGCTGTATTGAGGAAGTATCTGTATGTAGGATTGTACAAAACAGCAAAGCAGATATGCAATAGCTGTGTAACATGTCAGCAAATAAACAGGAAGGCTATGAGAAAACAGCCCCCGGGTGGAAGGGAACCAGGACTTAGACCTTTCCAAAGTACAGAAGTAGATTTTACTGAACTACCTAAGGTAGGAAGGTTCAAGTATCTGTTAGTATTAATACATCACTTGTCGGGTTGGGTAGTGTCGTGGTTCTATGGTTTTTTTTTTTTTTTTTATGGTTTCAGTATTCCACATCAAAACATCATGTAGTGTACGGGGTATTAAAGTGTCACTCCCCCAGTCCCAGGTACCTATCCCTGTACATTACAGAAGTCACGGGATCTGGCCCGTCCGGGTGGGGGGGGCGCTCTCTTGCTGCCTGGCAGTGGGGTCTGGAGGGTGCTTTCCTAGCCGTTCCAAGCTTTTCAGGTTTGAATCGGTCCCGGGAACTCTCTCTCTCTTATCTTGTCTGATTTATTAATCTCAATTTCAATTGAATTGTATATATTGTGTTATTTTGTATTCCAATATTATAGTAAAATAAGTTTTCCTCCATAGATTGTTGCCGCTGCTTTTTCCCTCCCTTCCTTCCTTCCCATTTTTGTGGGACTGGGGTGGAGGGGGGAGGGCAGAGGCCTGTCGCCCCTGTCACGGACATAGATTGATCTGGTCAACTCCGTGACAGATTTTTGGCGCCCAACGTGGGGCGACTGCTTTTTAGCTTTTAGAACAAATCTCTTTTTCTCTCTGGTCTTAGAGAGCTTTGTTAAGGAGCATTATCAGTAGTACAGGTTTCTGTGCTGGAAAACCTGACCTTGAAAGATTAGGCGTACTGCCAGTGTTCTGGGATATTTGTAAACTTTCAGCACTACTTAGTCTGAGTAGTGCCTTTTTTTCTTTTTTTTTTTTTCCCTCCTCTTGGTAGCTTCAATTCATTAACCCTTTTTTAGCAAGCGCCAGCGATGAACCCACTCGTTATCCTGGGGGGGCTGGGTAAAGGATTAAAAGCAATGGTGTTAGTCACAACCTACTGGCCAATAATCCATCTCACAGTTATGTGTTGTGGAATTGCATTCATATATAACGACCTAAGGGCACTGATGGAGACACCTATGTTTTACCTACTTGCAATGAGGTATGATTTGAACTTTGGCATCTACATCCCAGAAGGAATGGCTAATTTCACAAACAACTACATCCCAAATGGAATAGCTAATTTTACAAACAACACGATGTTCAGACCAGTCTCCGGGTTTTCTTCTCGGTTTGTCAAACGTTTTTTGAATCCTGAATTAATACTCATGTTGTTGTTCATGTCATCAGTTTTCCTGAATGTATTCCTATGCATTCGTATTAAGGGAAAGGAGTCTCCTCCAAAACCAGAGAATGATGATTGGCAGGGAATATGGAGAGGTTTAGGAAAGGTTTTAGAAGCATGGGGACCCGCAGTGTCATGGGATTTTACTCTTGAACACCTGTGGGATCCTGAGAAACTAAGCCAGTATTTGAGTCAGGGACTATGCGGCTTACATAAATCTAAGGAGGTACAACTTATTTGGGGTTTGGCTTGTGCTTACCGTGCCCTATATAATACCATTCTGGAGAGAGAGAGTTTCCGAGCTGAGGTTCAAGCCAAAGGGGAAAATCCCCAAGTCAAATCTAATCAATCACAGGAGACACCAGTAACAATACCGGTTGCTCCTGTGGAGGGCAAGAAATGGAAACGAGTGTCTTCGCGTCTTCAACGAAAAAGAGAAGAGGAGGAGGAGGAGATGGAGGAAGATCCAGGCGAGGGGCCCTCCTCAGAACCACCACCATCGTGAAAGGCAAAAGGGAAAACGAAGAGACATGCAGAAGAGAGTGATGAGGAGGAAGTCTCTATTACTACTCGCCGGCCTCTAAAGATGACTGAAATCCAAGGTTCAAGAAAGGAGTTTACACGGCACCCGAATGAAACTCTTGTTTCCTGGTTGGTTCGCTGTTGGGACAGTGGGGCCCATAGCTTGTCTCTGGATGGTAACGATGCTCGCCAACTAGGTGCCATTGCCAGAGATCCAGCTATTGACAGAGGAATTAGTCGATGTTCAGATGAGGCTGCCACCCTCTGGGAATGAGTGTTAATAGCCGTGAAGGAAAAGTATCCCTTCAAAAACGGCTTGAAGATTGCGATGAAAAAATGGGATACAGTTGAAAAGGGTATCCAGTATTTGAGGGAAATAGGCGTGGTGGAAATGTTGTATGACTCTAACTTTGTTCCTAACCACCCACGCCAAGACCGTGACCCTGAAAAAGTGAGGACGATGCCTGAGATATGGCAGAAACTTCTGACAACAGCCCCGGACAACTATGCCTCTACACTAATGTCAACGTGTGACAGATACAGGGAACAACAGAGAACACCCTTAATTCATGATTTAATACCAATGCTCCAGAACTATGAAAAATTGCTGTCCCCAATTCATGCTGCTGTTGCTGCTATTTCTCAAATGATGGACCAACTGAATGAAGTGCAAAAGCAAATGTCTCACCTGATTAACCGTGACAAAACGTTAGCAGTGTCAGAGACGCTTGATGAAGATCAGGATAATCAAATGATCAATTGATTATCTCAGAAGGGGGCATTTCAAGGATCCTAAGGGGTATCGATGGGCCTTTGGAATAGCTGCTGTGGACACAGACAACATTAAGCAGCTGTCTGTTTTGCCTGGCCTGTCAGAAGATCCATCTGTTGTGGGGCTGCTGCGAGTAAAAGAGCAACAGGTACCGATTGCTACAAAAACGGTGGACAGGCGGCAATACCGCACCAACAGGGATTCCTTGCTCCCCATTCATAAGTTGATTCGTCAACTAGAGAGCCAGGGAGTGATCAGCAAAACTCACTCGCCTTTTAACAGCCCCATATGGCCAGTGCGTAAAGCCAGTGGAGAATGGAGGCTGACGGTGGACTACCGTGGCCTGAATGAAGTCACACCCCCACTGAGTGCTGCTGTGCCGGACATGTTAGAACTCCAGTATGAACTGGAGTCAAAAGCGGCCAAATGGTATGCCACCATTGACATTGCTAATGCCTTCTTTTCCATTCCTTTGGCCAAAGAATGTAAGCCACAGTTTGCTTTCACATGGAGGGGCATTCAGTATATCTGGAACCGTTTGCCCCAGTGGTGGAAACACAGCCTGACCATTTGCCATGGGTTGATCCAAACTGTATTGGAACAGGGCAGTGCTCCTGAGCACCTGCAGTACATTGATGACATCATTGTGTGGGGCGATACAGCAGAAGTAGTCTTTACGAAAGGAGAGCGAATAATCCAAATTCCTCTGAGTGCTGGTTTTGCTATTAAGCGAAGCAAAGTGAAAGGACCTGCCCAGGAGATTCAGTTCCTAGGTATAAATTGGCAAGATGGCCGCCGTCACATCCCGACAGATGTGGTCGACAAAATCACTGCTGTCTCCACCCACTAGCAAAAGAGAGACACAATCTTTTCTGGGTGCAGTGGGCTTTTGGAGAATGCATGTTCCAAACTACAGCCTCATTGTAAGCCCCCTTTATTATGTGACGCGAATGAGAAATGAGTTTACATGGGGCCCTGAGCAGCAGCAGGCTTTTGAACAGATTAAACAGGAGATAGCCCGTGCCGTGGCCCTAGGGCCAGTACAGATGGGACAGGGCATAAAGAACATCCTCTATACTGCTGCTGGAGAGAACGGTCCCACTTGGAGTTTGTGTCAAATATCCTCGGGAGAGACCCAAGGCTGACCCCTGGGATTGTGGAGTCGAGCCTTCAGGGGGTCGGAAGAGGGCTACACTCCAACTGAGAAGGAGATCTTAGCCGCTTATGAGGGGGTTCGGGCTGCTTCTGAAGCAGTCGGTACTGAAACACAGCTCCTTCTGGCACCTCGACTGCCAGTGCTGAACTGGATGTTTAAAGGAAAGGTTCCCTCCACCCATCATGCTACTGATGCCACTTGGAGCAAGTGGATTGCACTGATTACACAACGAGCACGGATGGGGAATCTCTGCCGTCCAGGAATCCTAGAGGTCATCATGGACTGGCCTGAAGGTAAAAAGTTTGGAACACCACCAGGAGAAGAGGTATCACGTGTTAGAGAGGCCCCACCATACAATGAACTACCAGAAAATGAAAAGAAATATGCCCTGTTCACAGATGGATCGTGTCGTATTGTGGGAAAGCATCGCAGATGGAAATCTGCTGTGTGGAGCCCCACACGACAAGTTGCAGAGGCCACTGAAGGGAAAGGAGAATCAAGCCAATTTGCAGAGGTAAAGGCTGTCCAACTGGCCTTAGATGTCGCTGAACGAGAGAGGTGGCCAGTGCTCTATCTCTACACTGACTCATGGATGGTAGCAAATGCCTTATGGGGGTGGTTACAGCAGTGGGAGCAAAATAAGTGGCAAAGAAGGGGTAAACCTATTTGGGCTGCTGAACTGTGGAAAGACATTGCTGCCCGAACAAAGAGTATGGTTGTAATGGTGCGCCATGTAGATGCTCATGTGCCCAAGAGTCGGGATACTGAAGAACAGCAAAATAACAATCAGGTAGACCGAGCTGCCAGAATTGAGGTGGCTCAAATCGACCTGGACTGGCAGAACAAGGGTGAATTATTCCTAGCTCGGTGGGCCCATGAGACCTCAGGTCATCAAGGGAGAGATGCAACATACAAATGTGCTAGAGACCGAGGGGTGGACTTAACTATGGATGCCATTGCACAGGTTATTCATAACTGTGAAACATGCACCCCAATTAAACAAGCCAAGAGGATGAAACCTCTGTGGGAGTAAGGGCGATGGCAAAAGTATAAATATGGGGAGGCATGGCAGGTTGATTATATCACCTTGCCACGATCTCACAATGGTAAGCATTATGTGCTTACTATGGTGGAGGCAACCACTGGGTGGCTTCATCAAAACATCATGTAGTGTACGGGGCATTAAAGTGTTAATGCCCCACTTCCAGGTACTTATCCCTGTACATTACAGAAGTCACGGAATATGGCCCTTCTGGGTGGCGGGGGGCGCTTTCTCACTGCTTTGCAGTGGGTGCTGGAGGGTGCTTTCCTAGCTCTTCCATGCTTTTCAGGTTTGAATCGGTCCCGGGAACTCTTTCTCTCTTATCTTGTCTGACTTATTAATCTCAATTAAGTTGTATATAAACTTGTTTTGTATTCCAGTATTATAGTAAAATAAGTTTTCCTCCATAGATTGTTGCCGCTGTTCTTTTCCTCCCTTCCTTCCTTCCTTCCCATTTTTTGTGGGACTGGGGTGGGGGGTGAGGGCAGAGGCCTGTTGCCCCCTGTCACGGACGTAGATTGATCTGGTCAACTCTGTAACAAAATATAAACTCATATAATAGAAGCCACTTTGCTTTACTCATCCCACAGGGGCTAATTTGAACTGCAGGAATTAAGTGGGAGTTCCATACTCCATGGCACCCCCCCCCACACCCCCCCTTCTTCAGGGAAAGTAGAACGAATGAATCAGACTATGAAAAAGCACTTGTCAAAATTGATTTTAGAGACCAAATTAGCTTGGACAAATGTTTAGCTCTAGCCCTTCTTAGAATATGAACCGCTCCCAGAAAAAGACTTAGGAGTATCACCATACTAAATGTTGTTTGGTTTGCCATACTTGGGAGCGAGTGGTGAGATGCCCACTCTCGAAACCAAGGATAAGTTTCTTAAGAACTCTATACTTGGGCTGTCTGTTTCTCTGTTATCCCTCAAGGAACGTGGACTGTTGGCTCAAACTCCACCTCTGGAATTTCCAGTGCACTCATTCTGTTCTGGAGGCTGGGTCCTAATACACACATGGAAGGAGTCAAAGCTTCAGCCTGAGTGGGAAGGACCGTTTCCGGTACTGCTGATCACTGAAACAGCAGTGAGGATGGCAGAGAAAGGGTGGACTCACTGCACACGAGTAAAGGCCTCTGCACATCCCGACATTGGGGAAAAGAAGAATCACCAGGATGCAAGGATTAACAGACTAATGAATATAACCTGTGACTGGGAAGAAGTACTGACATATATTGAATGGGATTGTCCTCAAACAGGGTTGTTAATTTTTTTGATTGTGCATTCATATTTGAGATGCTAATTTTTAAACCAAAATTTCCAAGTTTCTATTAAGAAAGAGTATTAGAACAAGATATTGTAAACCAATCTGTTGTTTTAAACTATACATTGACAAAAAAAAATTGGACAAACTAAATTTGCAATGAAGGAGGCAATATTTCTATTAATTATAATAGGAAAAGTCAGTAGTCAAAGAAAGAGAGCTAACATGGCCATGGCAACATGGACATACACAATATACTGCAAGTACAATGAGTAATCCAGCCAATACCAAATATAGGGATTTAAGCTTAACCACTGTAGTCTTGCATGGAAGCCAAGTATATTCGAAACAGGAATGGACTTGGGATAAATCTAAGCAAGTAATCTCCTTAATTGGAAAGATTGGAGAAGAAATCCAAGTAGGATAAAATGAAAAATGGAACTTAGGAAAAGCATCCCAGATAACAATAGTCTCTGTAAGGGATTTATGAATAGGCAACAGGTGTGCTGTGCCAACCAAAGACCAGATTGTTGGCAGAACTTCACACTAATAGATCCGGTATTTGAAGTTTGTCACTGGTCTAGACAGAACTTTGAACTGTCATTTATGTCTAAAATAGATGTCCTCACAACCACCCCCGTCCCTACCATGACAATCTCCTTTTTGGAAGATGTCTTCTCCTCAGAATCCAGATCACTCGGGTCATTTGTGACCAACAGAGTTCCTGAGTGATCCTGGTCACATGCCCATATCAATCATACCAGAACCGTGGGAATGCATCCCAGGGACAAGCATTTGAACCCGGCCACTGTAGCAATGCATGGGGCTGAAATGTAGTCAGAACAAGAGTAGAGATGGAATGATACCTATCAAACAGCCAGAATTCACTCAGTACTGGGAGAAAAAATACGAATTGGCTTCTGAGTGATTAGTTGATCTGCTTATCGCAGACCCACTGAAATTGAAGTCTTGTATACTGATGGGGTTAAACCGGAAAATCCTAAGAATGAAGATTTTTATTGATACAAGATGATAGAGTTAGAACAAGACTGCTGGTATTACTTCACCTATACAAAACCACTATTTATATATTGCAAATGGGGATATAAAGGTGCAGAATTGATATTTGATTTTATGGTTGATACCCGAGATGTATGGCAACCATGTACCACAGGATGGCCATGGACTAATGCCTATGTTGCCCAAGTAGGGCAAGTGCCAATCTTGCAGTGTCTGCAGTGATACTGAGAAATAATAACACAGTTTCTGGACAGGAATGGAAAATAAAGGAGGAGGATGAACATCGACAGATTCCAACTGTGACTGGAAACGATGGAGAAACTGTTTCGATAGGGTGTTGGTTTGAAAATGACACTGAATATGCAGCTGTGTCTCAGATCACTGTCAAGTACGACTGTCACAGAGCTATCTAGATCAATCTATGCCCATGACTGGGTGGCAGTTGGCCCGTGGGTCCCTTGGCCCTAAAAATGGAAAGGGAAAAAGGGAGGGGTAGGGAGATGGGAGCCAGACTCAAAAGAAAAACAACGGCAACTATCTAAGGGGGAAAACTTAGTTTACTAACTATGATATCGGAATACAAGATAACACAATACAATACAATCTAATTGAAATTGAGACTAATAAATCAAATAAAATAGGAGAGAGAGTTTTCTGAAACTGAGCAAACCTGAAGGCTCGTGGCTTGGAAGCACACCCACACCCTCTGCAAGGCAGTGAGGGAGAGAGAGAGAACAAGATCCCGTGACTACCATGACGTATCTTCCTCTCTGACCATGAAGTCCTCTGGGACATGTAGTTCTTCTCTGTGCTCCACATGGTGTCATGATGTGAAATGCCAATAGCAAAATTACAAAACCATGACATTCCACCCCTTATTCTACATCACTACATCATGCTTTATATATATATATATACACACATAGAATTACTGACTGCACTCCCCCAACATCAAATTCCCTTGTACACATTGAACATACCCATCTTTCTGCATCACCCACCAAGTGGACACGGGTCCCTGGGCAAAAACAGTACCACGGAGAGGTTTACCCTTTACAGAAGCTGAAAGGACCCAAACTGCTTTTCCTAACATGTTCTTTACACGTACTACAGGGACTTTATCTCCCTCTACAGTATGTAGGGAGCTGGATTGGGTAGGATCATAATGGCTGATAAATCCTCTAGTACTGACCAAGTAGCTACCTTCTGCCAAATGCTTCTCCCAGCGCTTAAATGTTCTGCCACAAATTGCTTTCAACATGGTTTTTAACAACCCATTGTAGCGTTCAATTTTACCAGAAGCTGGTACATGATAGGGAATACGGTAAATCCACTCGATGCCATGATCTTTGGCCCAAGTATTTACAAGAGAATTTTTGAAATGAGTCCCATTATCTGACTCAATCCTTTGTGGGGTGCCATGTCGCCACAGGACTTGTTTCTCGAGACCCAGTATGGTGTTTCGGGCGGTAGCATGGGGTACTGCATAGGTTTCAAGCCACCCAGTAGTTGCCTCCACCATGGTAAGCACATAACGAATTTGCTACTCCGAGATCGTGGCAAGGTGATATAATCAACCCGCCACGCCTCCCCATATTTATACTTTTGCCATCGCCCTTCCCCCAAGAGAGGTTTTCATCCTCTTGGCTTGTTTAATTATGGCACGTCATCAATAACCTGTGCAATAGCATCCATAGTTATGTCCACCCCTTGGTCTCTAGCCCACTTATATGTTGCATCTCTTCCTTGGTGGCCCAATTCCTTAAATCATGCTGAAATAAGAAATAATACGTTAGAGAATGAAAATCAGCTTTTGAAAGACCGTATTGAAAAATTAGAGCAAGAACTTGGCGTTTTAACAGGGAAGGAACCAATTCTGCATCTTCCAATAGGCCAAGCTTGTAACATTTCAATAAACAATGACCAGACTCCTGAATCAACAGACTTCGTTGATCAGGAAAACAAGAAATCCAAATCAGACCTTGAATAGCCAATTCTGACCCATCCACTAGAAGTCCCTCCTGTCGTAACCCAGAAAACAAAAAAAGTGCAGGACAGACCAGCAGGGGTGCCGCCTGATCAGTGGCCCCCTGCCCAGACTCATTTACGGCCTGGCCATACACGGCAACAGAATTGATGAGCTTAGTACAGCGATTTCGGCAGAAGCCTAGAGAAAGTGTGCTGGCTTGGTTATAAAGACTGTGGGATTCTGGAGCAGGAAGTGCTTTGGTGAATGGCCCGGAAATAGCCGAGTTGGCCACCATGACTGTCCATCCTGCTCTCAGGCAGAGGTTATATGCAGTTAATCAATATCTTGATGTAAACCATTCTGTAATAGAATGGTTAATGGTGGCCTGCTGTATGGTATGTCCAAATAAATCTGATATACCTCTACATATCAGGATGTGGTCCTCCATGGAGGACCTCCAGATTTATATCTGTGAACTAGGTGTAAGGGAAGCTATCTATGAAGTCACATTTGATTGCCCTGATATGGTTAAATTCTCAGCAGGGATGAGAGATGTAATTCTACAGCAAGCTCCCTCTCATCTGTATGGTACTTTAGTCTCTATATTAAATCCCCTGGTGGCCTCAGAAGCTGTAGTTCAGCAGGCTGCCCAGTTAGTGGCTGACTGTCTCGCTCCAATTTATAGTAGGGAGATGAGTTTCTTTTAATATCTGTATACCCGGCGTGAGATTAAGAAACAACGGTTCATATGTTAGTCCAACCAGTTTATTACAAATCCTAATCAGGGAGACGGGGAAGGGAAGGAATGTGAAAGAAAAGGTAAGAAAGAAGCAAGAATAGCGTAAAACGGGGATAGTCACCACCAATATCCAGCAGTGGTCCCGTTGCACGACGTGTGAAGGTCTGAGGCAAAAGCAGCGGGGGGGGAGCACCAGAGTGGCTGGCCTTGGGCAGCAAGCAGGTATCGGCAGGCAGTTATGGAGCCAATCCAGGATGAAGCAGCAACACTCAGGCAGCAGGCCCAGGAGAGTCCGTCAGCATGCAGGCATCACTACGCATCACTACGTGAGGAGTCTGTTAGTCAGGAATCCTCTGTTCTTCTTCATGAGGAATCTGTTGCCAGAAACCTCTGTTCTTCATGAGGAATCTGTTGCCAGAAAACCTACCCTCATGGTTTTCCGTTCCTCTTTTATCCTCCTTGTTCTCCTGCCTACATGACAAGGAAGGGTCTAGAGCAAGAGTCATTGAGTACTCCCTTAGATGGCCCTCATCCTGAGATGAGTCCACACAAAAGACCACTTCACAGCTATTTAGCTGCAGCTCATCTCTCTATCCTTGCCCCTGGCCTTATCCATCTGTGTCCCCCAGATAAAGGATTTCACAACCCTTGCCCAGAACTTGTCCATCAAAGTCTCTAGAGAAATGATTTCACAACCTTTGCTCAGGACTTGCCTGGACTTGTTCAACGGTGTCCTCAGCAAGCTTTGAGACAATGATGTAAAAGAATAATCTCCTACACCGACCTAGGAGACACAGAACGCCTGTGGACTAGGCACAATATTCGGACGTTGGAAGAAGCAGAGGTCCTGCTGGTAACTAAAACCAAAATGCCGGCTACTTGAGCTCCTCAGTCGGGACCCACAAGGGTCTCCTGAAAACAAATGTTTAATGATTTAATTCAGGCTGGGGTGCAATTTGTTAAGATTGACCGCCTGCCCAACCATGTCCTTCTCCAGCTTTGGAGACAAATAAAGGACAATCAAAAATTTCAGAACTACTCTAAGAAATCAAGGGTAAGGGTTATAGAGAGAATACCAACAATGACATGGAGCCTAGAAAATTTCATTGTTCCTATAAAAAAAAAAAAAGCCGCCTCAGGTGACTCAGGCCACATTAAGGTGCAGGCAACATTAAGAGGCCATGCGAAACATGGGCCTGTTTGCCTGCCGAAACCGTGCCGGATTACTAACGTGAGACAGTATAGACTCCCGGGTGGGCAAGATGAAATATCAAGAACGGTGCAGGAATTAGAAAACGAGGGCATTATACGACCTGCACACAGCCCATATAACTCCCCCATATGGCCAGTGCGAAAGTCGGATGGCACATGGAGAATGACAGTGGATTACAGAGAATTAAATAAGGTCACACCACCTATTCATGCAGCCGTACCCAAAATTGCTTCCCTAATGGACACTCTGAGTAGGGTGATAAAAACCTATCATTGTGTCCTAGATCTAGCAAATGCGTTCTTCAGTATCCCAATTGCTGAGGAATCATAAGATCAGTTTGCGTTTATGTGGGGAGGCAGGCAGTGAACCTTTAAGGTCCTGCCACAGGGGTACGTGCATTCACCAACGTATTGTCATAATCTAGTGGCACATGACCTGGCTGATTGGACGTAACTTGATGATGTTAACCTATATCATTATATTGATGATCTCCTGCTGACATCGGACTCACTGGAGGCAGTAGGACAGGTGGCAGATTCATTAACCGCCTATTTACAACAGAGGGGATGGGCTATAAATCCCCAAAAGGTGCAAGGTCTGTCTGTAAAACCACCTGGGGGTGGTTTGGTCAGGAAAGACCAAAGTGCTGCCCAGTGCTGTCATAGATAAGGTTCAGGCGTTCAAAGTCCCTACAACATCGAAGCAGCTGCAAGAGGTTCTAGGTATACTGGGTTACAGGCGTTCCTTTATACCTCACCTTGCACAGCTGCTAAGGCCAATATACAGACTCACAAAAAAGGGGCAGCTATGGGACTGGGGGAAAACCAAACAGGATGATTTCCAACAAGCGAAACTGGCAGTTAAACAAGCCCAGGCATTGGGTTTATTTGATCCTACCCTCCCAGCTGAGTTGGACGTTCATGTTACTCAAGACGGCTTCGGTTGGGGCCTGTGGCAACGCCAGAGTTCTGTTCGGACCCCCATTGGTTTCTGGTCTCAGGTTTGGCACGGAGCAGAAGAAAGATACAGTATGATTGAAAAACAGTTATTGGCTGCCTATTCGGCATTACAGGCAGTAGAGCCAATAACTCAAACAGCTGCAGTTATAGTCAAGACCACTCTGCCGATTCAGGGGTGGGTAAGAGATCTGACCCACCTTCCTAAGACAGGGGTGGCCCAAGCACAAACAGTGGCATGATGGGTCGCCTATCTCAGCCAAAGGAGCAGTCTGTCTTCATCACCCTTGAAAGAAGAACTCCAGAAGATCCTAGGCCCAGTGACGTATCACAGAGATGCACCAAAAGAAATACTGGTAGCTCCACCAGAGAAGAGTCCCGTTCAGGAGGGAAAATATCCTATCCCTGAAGATGCCTGGTACACAGATGGGTCCAGCAAGGGCAACCCCAGCAAGTGGAGAGCAATAGCATACCATCCTTCCACCGAGACAATCTGGTTTGATGAGGGGCATGGTCAGAGCAGCCAATGGGCAGAACTGCGAGCCGTGTGGATGGTTGTAACCAAGGAACCCGGTGATGGTATCCTGAACATCTGCACAGATAGTTGGGCTGTGTACCGGGGGCTCACTCTTTGGATTGCACAGTGGGCCACCCAGGAATGGACTATCCACGCCCGACCGATCTGGGGCAAAGACATGTGGTTAGATATATGGAATACGGTCCAACACAGGACTGTACGTGTCTACCATGTTTCTGGTCATCAGCCCCTACAGTCACCGGGAAACGATAAAGCAGACACACTGGCCCGAGTTTGATGGATTGAGAATTCACCATCTGAGAACATCGCCCGCTGGTTACATCAGAAGCTACGGCATGCTGAACAAAAGACAATGTGGGCAGCTGCTAAAGCATGGGGACTGCCCATACAACTATATGATATCATCCAGGCATGCCAGGATTGCGGCGCTTGCTCCAAGATGAGACCGAGATCGTTGCCCGGAACAACAGTCCATCTTGCTAGGGGACACAATCCTCTCCAGCGATGGCAGGTCGATTACATCGGGCCCCTTCCTCGTTCCGAAGGGGCAAGAGACACCCTGACCTGCGTCACCACTGCAGGTGGGCTGCTGCAGGCCTATCCAGTACCGAGAGCAAACGAGGCATATACCATCAAGGCACTCACTAAACTGATGTCTGCCTACGGGACACCTCAAGTCATCGAGAGCGACCAAGGGACTCATTTTACTGGTGCAACGATACAGCGCTGGGCAGAAGAAAATAACATCGAATGGTGATTCCACCTGCCATATAATTCAATAGGGGCAGGCTTCATCAAACGTTATAACGGTATTCTTAAGGCTGCCCTGAAGACAGACTCCCAGTCCCTGCTGGGATGGATTCAAAGACTGTATGAAACCTTGCGGGACCTGAATGAAAGATCCCGGGATGGCGGACCCAGTGCCCTGAGAATGTTGCAGACAACATGGGCAACCCCGCTTAGGATCCAAATTACGGGCACTGATCATCAGGTAAGACCCCAGATTGGTACTGAAAATAATATTCTGCTCCCTGCCCCTGAGAATTTAGATCCGGGTACCCATAAAATAAAATGGCCCTTGAAGGTGCAGGTAAGACCCAAGTGGTATGGCCTACTTGCACCTTGGGGGAGATTATTGGAGGTGGGAGGTTCAGTAGTCCCTCCAGTAATAGGTACAAGGCCTACTGATATCGTGGTCAACACTCCGATCTTTATCGCTAAAGGGATCCCCATCATGTCCCTGTGGCAGCTCAGGACACCTCCTTTGGTGCCTGATATTATTATGCAGCCACAGACATCTGGACAGAAGGTGTGGTACAGGCAGCCAGGACGTGCCCCAGTACAAGCTGAAGTGTTGACCCAGGATAGAAATACGGCCTGTATCTTGCCCTGGAGAGCAGACCTTCCCCTCCTGGTACCTCTGAAACATCTGTATTACTCCCCGTGAGTCTGTGAGCCTTCAGGACCACTGGAAGGGACAAAATGCCATCAAGCATTCGTGTGTTGCTGTCAGATCACGTACAACACCCGGTGACGGTCTGCATGGGACTGATGGAACATAGAACGGACCTGTACCTCAGGACCTCATGCCTCCAGTCGCATCATCGAGCACTGGCCCATAGAAGAGTTTGGACATCCACTGATCGTCACTTGTCTTGAATTGTACCAACAGACATCGCGATAAAATTGTGTAAGCGTTGCGACATACCAGATCTCTGTATTAGGGAAAGCTTACCCTTTAGATAACCTGATCATTGGTTCATGCCGTGAAGGGGTGGAGTGTATGGGAACTACTGAGTCATGGCCTGAACCTCTGATTGATCACCTGAGGCGAGCCGTGAGTCAGCCAGAGGAGCACAGGTGGAGGCAATTCACCTGTGCTGCTGGAAGGGGGGGAGCCAGGCTCCACCCCTCCTAGACCTATTTAAGAGCTGGCTACCAGCGGGGACATATCTTTTCTGGTGATCCTTCCTTCTGGTGTTTTGTGTTGAGCCCTGCTTAAGCATAAGTCTTCTATTTATTCTTTCTTGTTATCTTAGTCCATTTTGCTTAACTTTCTTGTTTATGTTGTGATTGTAACTTCTTGGTATCCATTGATTATACACATAGGTAACTCCACAAGGCAATATGCGATGTAGTCTCACTGTTGTTCCTTGCTATAGCAGGTAAGCGTTTGCCTTAATAGCTGAGATTTTTGATGATACAGGTGAGAAGGAGGGTTCATCACCTTTAATTCTTTGAATTTTCATTAGTTTTATCAGCTCCTTCATTAGGCTCCTTTAATTATCCGGTTCTTCATCACGCTTTTCTGATACTACTACAGCTTCATCACAATTAATCGATAGAGACATTTGCTCTTGCATTTCATTTATTTGGTCTGTTACTTGTGAGATGGTGGAAATGGAAGTGTGAGTTGAGGCTAGCTGTAGTTCACAATTCTGAAGTGTAAGAACCAGTTTAAGTGTCTTCTCTGTTGATCCTTATATCTGTCAAATGTTGCTGCTAGTGTACTGGCATATTTTTCTGGTTCTGTTCTTGTGAGTTTCTGCCATATATCACTCTCTCGGGATCATAGTTTTGGTGTGGATTATTAGGAAATTAGGGTCATACAACATTTCCACCCCAGCTATTTCCTTCAAATACTGTATACCTTTTTCAACGAAATCCCATTTTCTCATCACAGGCTTCAGATTGTCTTTGAAAGGGTGCCTTTCCTTCACTGCTACTAACAATTGTTCCCAGAGGGTGGCAGCGTGATCTAAACATCTTCTAATCTCTTTGTCAATAGATGAGTGTCTGGCAATGCCTCCTAGTTGGCGAGCTTCATTACCATCTAGAGACAAGCTACTGGTCCCGCTGTCCCAACAGCGAAGCAACCAGGTAGCAAGAGTTGTTTGGACACCATATGAACTCCTTTCTTTTGCCTTGGATTTCAGTCAACTTAAGAGGTTGACAAACAGTAATTGAGTTCCTCTTCATCACTCTCCTCTCCATGTCTCTTACTTTTTTCTTTTGCCTTGCTTGATTATGATGGTCCTGAGGAGGGCCTCTCACCTGGATCTTCCTCTGCTGCCTCCTCCACTTCTTTGTTTTTCCGTTCTAGACACGAGAACACTTGTTTCCATTTCTTGCTATCCACAGGGGCAACTGATATTGTTACTGGTGTCTCCTGTGACTGATCAGATTTGACTTGGAGTTCAAGCCAAAGGGGGAGAACCTCAGCTCGGAAGCTTTCTTTCTCCAGAACAGTATTATAAACAGCGCTGGAAGCACAAGCCAAGCCCCAAATAAGTTGTACCTCCTTAGATCTATGTAAGCCACACCATCCCTGACCATTACTAAACAGTGACAATGACAAAGGCATGTTGGAAGATCACATACATATTTGCCCCTTTAAATGTGAGTGCTGGTGTTCTTTTGCTTTGTCACATTCAATGTTGATAACATGTTTTTGGGTGAATTCCCAAGTTCATCCCAGCACAGGATTACAAATGAAAATTGAAGTTGAGTCACCAGTACCTTCTCGACCTCCTATTAAACTAATTCCTCATATTTTTAATGCAGGTCCTTATTTAGCTAAAAATATAGGACAGCAACAGATGCTTTTCAGTTCTTTATGGTCTCTTACATAGATAGAGATCCAAATGAGAGGCAATGGTTCTGCCAGTCAATCTGTTTGTGCACCATACCTGAGAGCCTCTTCAGTCGGATGGTCAACGTGGATACATAAACATACCTTCTCCTCAGGAAATTTGGGGAAGAGGGATGTTGCTGGTTTTCTAAGAACAGGATTGGGTGTCCTAAACAGCTTAGACTCAGAATTGTTAATGAATAAAATGTCTGCAGTAACTATGGACCTGAACCAATTAGAACAACCCAAGTTCTAAAGACAAGGCAGCAGAGGAATCTTCCAAGAAAGGAGAGAGAATAATCAAAATCCTTCTGTGAGATGGTTTCACTATTAAGCAAAACTAAGTGAAAGGACCTGCCCAGGAAATACAGTTCCAAGGTATACAGCGGCAAGATGAGCATTGTCACATCCCAATGGATGTGGTCAGTAAAATCACTGCCTTGTGTCCGCCCACTTGTAAGAAAGAGGCAAAATCGGCTTTTGGAGAACTCATATTCCAAAATATAGCCTCATTGTTACCCCCCCTTTATCAGGGGACGCAGAAGAAGAATAACTTTACATGGAGCCCTGAGCAGCAGCAGGCTATTGAGCAAATTAAAAAGGTGTCATGGTTTTATGATTTTTGGTTATCAGTATTCCACACCATAACATCATGTAATGCACTGGGGGGTTTGATTTCTGATGCTCGAGTTCCAAATGTTTGTCCGATGGAGAAGAACTACATTTTTCCAGGAGGCTTTGCGGTCAGTGAGGAGATATAACTCTGTGTGAGGTCACCTGATTCCTTCTTCTCCGCCTGCGCTTTGCCGCCTGCGCTTCTCCATCTGCGCTTTTCCGTCTGCTTTTCTTCATCCACTCAACTGGACTGCACTTCTCACCTCAGCATTGTGGTGAGGTCTATCTACCATCCAGACAGACTCTCTCTCTCTCTCACATTGTATTTTGCTAATACTATGTTTAGTAAATCATTTGTTCCACCTCAGATTATTGCTGTTGTTTTTAAGTATTTTGGGGTCTCCTGTTTCCCTTTTCCTGGAGGCGCAGATCCGCAGATCCCTCCGCCCTGCTGGTCACAGAACCGGGCCAAACCAGCCCGTAAACCGTTGACATTCTTTGCTGGAGAATGCGGGCAACAGTTGCTTTCTAGCTGTTTAGAACAAATTTCTGCTCTCGCAGAGCTTCATTGGGAAAGCTTATCTGTTTCACCGCTACTCTCTGAAAACATGACCTTGAAAACTCCAGGCGGACTGCCAATATCCTAGGGTATTTGTAAACTCTGAGCTTTGCTATCTTGCCTCCATTAAAAAAAAAAAGAAAAGAAAACAAAAAAAAAGCTTTCTCTTGTGAAACTGACTTTTAAGGGGCTGCATGCTACTGTTTCTTCTTTTCTAATGCTCAAAACATACTGGGCATTAATTAAGCTTGCCACTTTGCTGTATGAAGCTATAGGCATATACAATCAATTGAAAACATGGGTGGAAATATGGACCTGGCACATTCATACAATGTGGTATACAATTCCAGAGACAGCTGCTAATTTTACAGGACTGGGATTTTTTAAGCAGTTTTCCAGTCTCTCCTTTCAATCTTTTATGCAGATCATAAATGATCACCTAATCACATTGTTCATCTCCCTGAATGTATCGCTCATCATTTCACTCAGTATTAGTATTTGTCATGGTTCTATGGTTCTTGCTTGTTTGTTTGTCTGTTTTTACTTTGGGTTTCAGTATTCCACATCAAAACATCATGTAGTGTACGGGGCATTAAAGTGTCACTGCCCAATCCCAGGTACCTATCCCTGTACATTACCGAAGTCACGGGGTCTGGCCCTTCCGGGTGGGGGGGGCGCTTTTCTTGCTGCCTTGCAGTGGGTGCTGGAGGGTGCTTTCCTAGCCGTTCCAAGCTTTTCAGTTTTGACTCGGTTCCGGGAACTCTCTCTCTCTCTCATCTTGTCTGATTTATTAATCTCAATTTCAATTAAATTGTATATATATTGTGTTATCTTGTATTCCAATATTATAGTAAAATAAGTTTTCCTCCATAGATTGTTGCCGCTGCTCTTTTCCTCCCTCCCTTCCTTCCCATTTTTGTGGGACTGGGGTGGGGGGGGGGAGGGCAGAGGCCTGTCGCCCCTGTCACGGACGTGGATTGGTCTGGTCAACTCCGTGACAGATTTTTGGCGCCCAACGTGGGGCACGAGCTGCTTTTTAGCTGTTAGAACGGATCTCTTTTTCTCTCTGCTCTTAGAGAGCTTCGTTAGGGAGCATTATCAGTAGTTCAGGTTCCTGTGCTGGAAAACCTGACCTTGAAAGATTAGGCGTACTGCCAGTGTTCTGGGATATTTGTAAACTTTGAGCACTACTTAGTCTGGGTAGTGCCTTTTTCCCTGCTCTTGTTAGCTTCAATTCATTAACCCCTTTTTAGCAGGCACCTCTGATGAACCCACTCGTTATCGTGGGGGCGCTGTGTAAAGGATTAAAAGCAATGGTGTTACTCACAACCTACTGGCCAATAATCCATCTCACAGTTATGTGTTGTGGAATTGCATCCGTATATAGCTACCTAAGGGCACTGATGCAGACACCTATGTTTTACCTAGTTGCAATGTGGTATGATTTGAATTTTGACATTTACATCCCGGAAGGAATGGCTAATTTCACAAACAGCTACATCCCAAATGGAATAGCTAATTTTACAAACAACACGATGTTCAGACCAGTCTCCGGGTTTTCTTTTCGGTTTGTGAAACGTTTTTTGAATCCTGAATTAATAGTCATGGTGGTGTGCGTGTCATCAATTCTCCTGAATGTATTCTTTATTTGTAATAAGGGGAAGGAGTCTTCTCCAAAACTAGAGAATGATCACTGGCAGGGGATATGGAGAGGTTTAGGAAAGGTCTTAGACGCATGGGGACCCGCAGTGTCATGGGATTTTACTCTTGAACACCTGTGGGATCCTGAGAAACTAAGCCAGTATTTGAATCAGGGACTATGCGGCTTACATAAATCTAAGGAGGTACAACTTATTTGGGGTTTGGCTTGTGCTTACTATGCCCTATATAATACCATTCTGGAGAGAGAGAGTTTCCGAGCTGAGGTTCAAGCCAAAGGGGAAAATCCCCAAGTCAAATCTAATCAATCACAGGAGACACCAGTAACAATACCAGCTGCTCCTGTGGAGGGCAAGAAATGGAAACGAGTGTCTTCGCGTCTTGAACGAAAAAGAGAAGAAGAGGAGGAGGAGGAGGAAGATCCAGGCGAGGGGCCCTCCTCAGAACCACCACCATCGCGAAAGGCAAAAGCGAAAACTAAGAGACATGCAGAAGAGATTGATGAAGAGGAAGTCTCTATTACTACTTGCCGGCCTGTAAAGATGACTGAAATCCAAGGTTCAAGAAAGGAGTTTACACGGCGCCCGAATGAAACTCTTGTTTCCTGGTTGGTTCGCTGTTGGGACAGTGGGGCCCATAGCTTGTCTCTGGATGGTAACGATGCTCGCCAACTAGGTGCCATTGCCAGAGATCCAGCTATTGATAGAGGAATTAGTCGATGTTCGGATGAGGCAGCCTCCCTCTGGGAACGAGTGTTAACAGCCGTGAAGGAAAAGTATCCCTTCAAAAACGGCTTGAAGATTGCGATGAAAAAATGGGATACAGTTGAAAAGGGTATCCAGTATTTGAGGGAAATAGGCGTGGTGGAAATGTTGTATGACCCTGACTTTGTTCCCAACCACCCACAACAAAACCGCGACCCTGAAAAAGTGAGGACAACGCCTGAGATATGGCAGAAAATCGTGACAACAGCGCCGGACAAATATGCCTCTACACTAATGTCAGCGTGTGACAGATACAACGAACAACAGAGAACGCCCTTAGTTTATGAATTAATTCTTACGCTCCAAAACTACGAACAATTGCTGTCCCCAATTCATGCTGCCGTTGCTGCTATATCAAGAATGATGACGGAGCAAGTGTCTCAACTGATTAACCGTGACAAAATTGTAGCAGTATCAGAGACGCTTGATGAAGATCAGGATAATCAAAAGAGTCTATCGAAGGATATGAAGGAGGTGAAGGAGATGATAAAATGTATGCCAGCCCACCTAACTAAAGACGATGAACCTTCCTTCTCACGTGCACCATCAAAGATCTCAGCTGTTAGAAGCAAACGCTCTCCGGCTCAAGTAAGGGGTAATACACCGCGAATTACCTTATGGTATTACCTACGTGACCATGGAGAAGACATGGGGAAGTGGCACGGTCAACCTATATCTGTAGTACGAGCCCGGGTAAAAGAATTACAAAGCAGATCAACCACCAGTGCAGTTGCTCCAGTTACGACAGGTAATGAATAGAGGGGCCCTGCCCTCAGTCAGGGGGCGGAAAGGGATAATAGAGTACATTGGACTGTGTGGATTCAATGGCCTGGCACATCAGAACCACTGAAATATAAGGCACTGGTGGACACTGGTGCACAGTGCACTCTGATGCCCTCGAGTCATGAAGGGACAGAATCAATCCATATTTCTGGAGTGACCGGGGGCTCTCAAGAATTGACTGTGTTGGAGGCTGAGATAAGCCTCACTGGTAAGGACTGGCAAAAACATCCTATTGTGACGGGCCCAGGGGCTCCATGTATACTAGGTATTGATTATCTCAGAAGGGGGCATTTCAAGGATCCTAAGGGGTATCGATGGGCCTTTGGAATAGCTGCTGTGGACACAGACAACATTAAGCAGCTGTCTGTTTTGCCTGGCCTGTCAGAAGATCCATCTGTTGTGGGGCTGCTGCAAGTAAGAGCAACAGGTACCGACTGCTACAAAAACGGTACACAGGCGGCAGTGCCGCACCAACAGGGATTCTTTGCTCCCCATTCATAAGTTAATTCGTCAACTAGAGAGCCAAGGAGTGATCAGCAAAACTCACTCGCCTTTTAACAGCCCCATATGGCCAGTGCGTAAAGCCAGTGGAGAATGGAGGCTGACAGTGGACTACCGTGGCCTGAATGAAGTCACACCCCCACTGAGTGCTGCTGTGCCGGACATGTTAGAACTCCAGTATGAACTGGAGTCAAAAGCAGCCAAATGGTATGCCACCATTGACATTGCTAATGCCTTCTTTTCCATTCCTTTGGCCAAAGAATGTAAGCCACAGTTTGCTTTCACATGGAGGGGCGTTCAGTATACCTGGAACCGTTTGCCCCAGGGGTGGAAACACAGCCCGACCATTTGCCATGGGTTGATCCAGACTGTATTGGAACAGTGCAGTGCTCCTGAGCACCTGCAGTACATTGATGATATCATTGTGTGGGGCGATACAGCAGAAGAAGTCTTCACAAAAGGAGAGAGAATGATCCAAATTCTTCTGAGTGCTGGTTTTGCTATTAAGCGAAGCAAAGTGAAAGGACCTGCCCAGGAGATTCAGTTCCTAGGTATAAAGTGGCAAGATGGCCGTCGTCACATCCCGACAGATGTGATCGACAAAATCACTGCTATGTCTCCACCCACTAGCAAAAGAGAGACACAATCTTTTCTGGGTGCAGTGGGCTTTTGAAGAATGCACGTTCCAAACTACAGCCTCATTGTAAGCCCCCTTTATCATGTGACGCGAATGAGAAATGAGTTTACATGGGGCCCTGAGCAGCAGCAGGCTTTTGAACAGATTACACAGGAGATAGCCCGTGCCGTGGCACTAGGGCCAGTACGGACGGGACAGGGTATAAAGAACATCCTCTATACCGCTGCTGGAGAGAACGGTCCCACTTGGTGTTTGTGGCAAAGAGATTCAGGAGAGACTCGAGGCTGACCTCTGGGATTCTGGAGTCGGGCGTACAGAGGGTCTGAAGAGCAATACACTCCAACTGAAAAGGAGATCTTAGCTGCATATGAGGGGGTTCGGGCTGCTTCCGAAGTAGTCGGTACTGAAACACAGCTCCTTTTGGCACCTCGACTGCCAGTGCTGAACTGGATGTTTAAAGGAAAGGTTCCCTTCACCCATCATGCTACTGATGCCACTTGGAGTAAGTGGATTGCGTTGATTACACAACGAGCGCGGATGGGGAACCTCAGCTGTCCAGGAATCCTAGAGGTCATCATGGACTGGCCTGAAGGTAAAAAGTTTGGAACACCACCAGGAGAAGAAGCATCACGTGCTAAAGAAGTCCCACCATACAATGAACTACGAGAGAATGAAAAGAAATATGCCCTGTTCACAAACGGATCGTGTCGTATTGTGGGAAAGCATCGCAGATGGAAATCTGCTGTGTGGAGCCCCACACGACAAGTTGCAGAGGCCACTGAAGGAAAAGGAGAATCAAGCCGATTTGCAGAGGTAAAGGGGTCCAACTGGCCTTAGATGTCGCTGAACGGGAGAGTTGGCCAGTGCTCTATCTTTACACTGACTCGTGGATGGTAGCGAATGCCTTATGGGGGTGGTTACAGCAGTGGGAGCAAAATAACTGGCAAAGAAGGGGTAAACCTATTTGGGTTGCTGAACTGTGGAAAGACATTGCTGCCCGAACAAAGACTATAGTTGTAAAGGTGCGTCATGTAGATGCTCATGTGCCCAAGAGTCGGGCTACTGAAGAACAGCAAAATAACCATCAGGTAGATTGAGCTGCCAGAATTGAGGTGGCTCAAATCGACCTGGACTGGCAGAACAAGGGTGAATTATTTCTAGCTCGGTGAGCCCATGAGACCTCAGGTCATCAAGGGAGAGATGCAACATACAAATGGGCTAGAGACCGAGGGGTGGACTTAACTATGGATGCCATTGCACAGGTTATTCATAACTGTGAAACATGTGCCATCATCAAACAAGCCAAGAGGATGAAACCTCTGTGGGAGGAAGGGCGATGGCAAAAGTATAAATATGGGGAGGCATGGCAGGTTGATTATATCACCTTGCCACGATCTCGCAATGGTAAGCATTATGCGCTTACTATGGTGGAGGCAACCACTGGGTGGCTCGAAACATATGCAGTACCCCATGCTACCGCCCGAAACACCATACTGGGTCTCGAGAAACAAGTCCTGTGGCGACATGGCACCCCACAAAGGATTGAGTCAGATAATGGGACTCATTTCAAAAATTCTCTTGTAAATACTTGGGCCAAAGATCATGGCATCGAGTGGATTTACCATATCCCCTATCATGCACCAGCCTCTGGTAAAATTGAACGATACAATGCATTGTTAAAAACGATGCTAAAAGCACTGGGTGGAGGAACATTTAAGCACTGGGAGAAGCATTTGGCAGTAGCCACCTGGTTGGTCAATACCAGAGGATCTATCAATCGTGATGGTCCTAACCAATCCAGTTCCCTACATACCGTAGAGGGAGATAAAGTCCCTGTTGTACATGTAAAGAACATGTTAGGAAAGGCAGTTTGGGTTCTTCCAGCTTCTGGAAAGGGCAAACCTCTCCGTGGTACAGTTTTTGCCCAGGGACCCAGATGCACTTCACAGAATCACAGAATCACAGAATCACAAGGTTGGAAACGACCTGCAAGATCATCCAGTCCAACCACCCTCCCATTCCTATCAGTGCCACAAGCTACTAAACCATCTCTCGTAGCTCCTCATCCAGGAGCCTCTTGAACACTGCCAGGGATGGCGACTCCACCACCTCCCTGGGCAGGCTATTCCAGTGCCTGACCACCCTCTGAGAGAAAAATTTTCTCCTAATATCCAACCTAAACCTCCTCTGGTATAACTTCTTGCCATTTCCTCGGGTCCTACTATTTGCCTGGGAGAAGAGGCCAGACCCTTTTGCACCACAACCTCCCTTCAGGAAGTTGTAGAGTGCAATGAGGTCTCCCCTGAGCCTCCTCTTCTCCAGAGTGAACAATCCCAGCTCTTTCAGCCACTCCTCATAAGACTTGTGCTCCAGACCCCTCACCAGTTTCGTTGCCCTTCTCTGGACACGCTCCAGGGCCTCAATGTCTTTCTTGTAGTGAGGGGCCCAAAACTGAACACAGTACTCGAGGTGCGGCCTCACCAGTGCTGAGTACAGGGGGATGATTACCTCCCTGCTCCTGCTGGCCACACTATTTCTAATGCAAGCCAGGATGCCATTGGCCCTCTTGGCCACTTGGGCACACTGTCGGCTCATGTTCAGCCGAGCATCTACCAACACCCCCAGGTCCCTTTCCTCTTCACAATCATCCAACCACTCATCCCCAAGCCTGTAACGCTGCCTGGGGTTGTTGTGGCCAAAGTGCAGAACCCGACACTTGGCCTTGTTAAACCTCATCCCATTCATCTCAGCCCAGCGATCTAGCTTACCTAGATCCCTCTGCAGGGCCTCCCTGCCCTCAGGCAGATCGACACAACCTCCCAACTTGGTGTCATCTGCAAACTTACTCAGGGTACACTCAATCCCTTCATCTAAGTCATCAATGAAGATATTAAACAGGATGGGCCCCAGTACCGACCCCTGGGGGACACCACTTGAAACAGGTCTCCAGCTAGACTTCACTCCATTGACCACCACCCGTTGAGCACGGCCCTCCAGCCAGTTCCTTATCCAACGGAGGGTAAAACTGTCCAAGCCACGGGCAGCCAGTTTCCGCAGAAGGATACTGTGAGAGACCATGTCAAAGGCTTTCCTGAAGTCTAGGTAGACTACATCAACTGCCTTTCCCTCATCTACCAGTTTGGTCACCCAGTCGTAGAAGGAGATGAGGTTGGTCAAACACGACCTGCCTTTCATGAACCCGTGCTGGCTGGGCCTGATCCCGTGGACAAGCTGTGTGATCTCTCCCAGGAGGATTTGTTCCATGACCTTCCCTGGCACTGATGTCAGGCTGACAGGCCTGTAGTTCCCCGGATCCTCCTTACGGCCCTTCTTGTAGATGGGAGTCACATCAGCAAGCCTCAGTCACATCAGCAAGCCTTAAGCACTTGGTGGGTAATGCAAAAGAAAGGGGATGTCCAGTGTGTACCACAGGGAAACTTGATGCCGGGGGAGTGCAGATACTAATTCTATGTATATATATATATGTATATATATATAGCCATGTGTGTGTAATGCATTGTAATCATTTTTTGTTTGTATATATGTATATATATATTTTAAGCATGATGTAACGATGTAGAATAAGGGGTGGAATGTCATGGTTCTATGGTTCTTGCTTGTTTGTTTGTCTGTTTTTACTTTGGGTTTCAGTATTCCACATCAAAACATCATGTAGTGTACGGGGCATTAAAGTGTCACTGCCCAATCCCAGGTACCTATCCCTGTACATTACCGAAGTCACGGGGTCTGGCCCTTCCGGGTGGGGGGGGCGCTTTTCTTGCTGCCTTGCAGTGGGTGCTGGAGGGTGCTTTCCTAGCCATTCCAAGCTTTTCAGGTTTGAATCGGTCCCGGGAACTTTCTTTCTCTCTCATCTTGTCTGATTTATTAATCTCAATTTCAATTAAATTGTATATATATTGTGTTATCTTGTATTCCAATATTATAGTAAAATAAGTTTTCCTCCATAGATTGTTGCCGCTGCTCTTTTCCTCCCTCCCTTCCTTCCCATTTTTGTGGGACTGGGGTGGGGGGGGGAGGGCGGAGGCCTGTCGCCCCTGTCACGGACATGGATTGGTCTGGTCAACTCCATGACAGTATTTATTACATTTTGAGGATGTCCTCCCCAAAACCGGAGAATACTGAGTGGCAGGGAGTGTGGAGAGGTCTGGGAGAGAATTTAGACAGATGGAAATCTTCAGTGTCGTGGAACTTCACTCCGGAACACCTGAAAGACCCCGAGAGCTTAAACACCTATTTGAGGCAGGAATGTTGCGGCTTGGGCAGATCTGAAGAGGCACAAATGATTTGGGGCCTAGCTAATGCTTATCGGGCCTTATTCAATACTATCCTGGAGAGAGAGAGAGCTTCTGAAATTGAAAGGGAGAGTCTCAGGGAAACAGTTCAAAATGAGCGAGAGAGTATCCTGCTCCAGAGAAAAGACCTCCGATCTGAGAGAGATGCCCTCCGAATTGAGAGAGACTCCCTGCAACCCAAACTCGGCAGTCTTCAATCTCAACAAGACACCCTCCAATCTGAGCTAGATACTGTCATAATCGAACGAGACAGGCTCCAAGCTGAGCTGGAGGATGAGAGCATTGGAACTGATCAACCACAGGAAGTACCACAATTGATGTCATTTGCCCCTGTAAGAGGACGGAAAACGAAACGAATCTCAACTCAGTTGGAAGAGAAGAAAGAGGAAAGAGGTCCAGAGGATTGGCTCTGAGGTCCAAGAGAAGCACCTCTGAGTCCAGGGGAGGGGGCCCTCAGTAAGACCATGGTCACCAACGCCTGTGAGGGCAAGAAGTCCTGGAAGAGGAAGAGGTGAGCAAGATATCGTTACCTTTGTTGATCGATCTCTGAAAATGAATGAAATTTGAAGTCTGAGAAAAGACTTCTCACGTCACCCAAATGAGCCTATTGCTACTGGGTTACTTCGATGCTGGGACAATGGGGCCAACAGTGTGTGGCTAGATAGTAGAGAAGCTCGCCAACTGGGTGGCATTGCTAGGGACTCAGCCATTGACAGAGGTATTAGTACATGCCAGAACCAGGCCTTCACCCTCTGGAAGAGGATGTTGTTAGCTGTAAAAGAAAGATACCCCTTCAAAGATGATCTGATGCCTGAGAAGAAGAAATGGGCTGATATGGAAGAAGGCATCCGTTACTTGAGAGAATATGCTGTGGTGGAAATGCTACATAGCCCCGATTTCATTCCTGATGATCCAGACCAAGAGCATGATCCTGAGAGATCCAGGTGTACACCAAACATGTGGCGTACATTCACAAAGACTGCACCAGAGAGGTACGCCAGTACATTTGCAGCAATGTATGGCAGAGGGGAAAGAAGACCCCTTATAAATGAGTTGGTTAATAAACTTCAAGACTTTGAGTTACATCTAAGCCCTCTATGAGCTTGTGTTTCAGGCATTGCAAAAGTAGCTGAAAAGCTGGACAGAATGGAGAACAAACAAGAAGACGTAATAGACAAACTATCAATCGTGCCTGACGCTGATGAATCCATGGTGGTAACAGATACATCCAATGAGGAACAGAATTCCCAAAACAGCCTACTGGAGGGGCTGATCAACTTGATTTCCTCACAGCCGGTGTCATCCAATGTCTCAGCTATCAAAAGAAGACGTCCTCCTGCTCGAGCAAGTGACAACAGTAAGACTATGTCACATTTTGGCTTGTGGCATTACCTACGTGACCATGGAGAAGATAAGAAGGAGTGGCATGCACAACCTACTCCTGCACTTCAAGCACGGGTAAAAGAATTACAAGACAAATCAACAACCAAATTGAACTTCTCCAAAAAGGTGATTGCTCCAGTTGCTGCAGACAACAGAGGTAATAAATAGAGGGGCCCTGCCCCCAGCCGGGGGGGGGGAAGAGAGAATGAGTTTATTGGACTGTGTGGGTTAGATGGCCTGGCACATCAGAACCACGGAAATATAAGGCCCTGGTGGATACTGGTGCACAGTGCACTCTAATGCCCTTGAGTCACCAAGGGACAAAATCAATTTATATTCATGGGGTGACTGGGGGTTCCCAAGAGCTGACTATGTTGGAGGCCGAAATCAGCCTCACTGGTAAAGACTGGCAAAAGCACCCTATCGTGACTGGCCCAGAGGCTCCAAGTATACTTGGAATTGATTACCTCAGAAGGGGATATTTTAAGGATCCCAAAGGGCCTTTGGAATAGCTGCTGTAGACACAGAAGGTGTTAAGCAGTTATCTGTTTTGCCTGGCCTATCAGAAGATCCGTCTGTTGTGGGGTTGCTACGAGTGGAAGAGCAACAGGAACCGATAACTACAAAAACAGTGCACAGACGGCAATACCGCACCAACAGGGATTCTTTGCTCCCCATTCATAAGTTAATTCGTCAACTAGAGAGCCAGGGAGTGATCAGCAAAACTCACTCGCCTTTTAACAGCCCCATATGGCCAGTGCGTAAAGCCAGTGGAGAATGGAGGCTGACAGTGGACTACCGTGGCCTGAATGAAGTCACACCCCCACTGAGTGCTGCTGTGCCGGACATGTTAGAACTCCAGTATGAACTGGAGTCAAAAGCAGCCAAATGGTATGCCACCATTGACATTGCTAATGCCTTCTTTTCCATTCCTTTGGCCAAAGAATGTAAGCCACAGTTTGCTTTCACATGGAGGGGCGTTCAGTATACCTGGAACCGTTTGCCCCAGGGGTGGAAACACAGCCTGACCATTTGCCATGGGTTGATCCAAACTGTATTGGAACAGGGCAGTGCTCCTGAGCACCTGCAGTACATTGATGACATCATTGTGTGGGGCGATACAGCAGAAGAAGTCTTCACAAAAGGAGAGCGAATAATCCAAATTCTTCTGAGTGCTGGTTTTGCTATTAAGCGAAGCAAAGTGAAAGGACCTGCCCAGGAGATTCAGTTCCTAGGTATGTAGTGGCAAGATGGCCGTCGTCACATCCCAACAGATGTGATCAACAAAATCACTGCTGTCTCCACCCACTAGCAAAAGAGAGACACAGTCTTTTCTGGGTGCAGTGGGCTTTTGGAGAATGCATATTCCAAACTACAGCCTCATTGTAAGCCCCCTTTATTATGTGACGCGAATGAGAAATGAGTTTACATGGGGCCCTGAGCAGCAGCAGGCTTTTGAACAGATT
Source organism: Lagopus muta (assembly GCF_023343835.1). Classification (NCBI taxonomy): domain Eukaryota; kingdom Metazoa; phylum Chordata; class Aves; order Galliformes; family Phasianidae; genus Lagopus; species Lagopus muta. The sequence continues at coordinate 2,030,247 of NC_064471.1, forward strand.
AAGCAAGAGATAGCCCGTGCTGTGGCCCTAGGGCCAGTACGGAAGGGACAGGGTATAACGAACATCCTCTATACTGCTGCGGGTGAGAACGGTCCCACTTGGAGTTTGTGGCAAAGAACCTCGGGAGAGACCCGAGGCCGACCCCTGGGATTCTGGAGTCGAGCCTACAGGGGGTCGGAAGATGGCTACACTCCAACTGGGAAGGAGATCTTAGCCGCTTGTTAGGGGGTTCGGGCTGCTTCCGAAGTAGTCGGTACTGAAACACAGCTCATTCTGGCACCTCGACTGCCAGTGCTGAACTGGATGTTCAAGGGAAAGGTTCCCTCCACTCATCATGCTACTGATGCCACTTGGAGCAAGTGGATTGCACTGATTACACAACGAGCACGGATGGGGAATCTCAGCCGTCCAGGAATCCTAGAGGTCATCATGGACTGGCCTGAAGGTAAAAAGTTTGGAACACCACCAGGAGAAGAAGTATCACGTGCTAAAGAAGTCCCACCATACAATGAACTACGAGAGAATGAAAAGAAATATGCCCTGTTCACAAACGGATCGTGTCGTATTGTGGGAAAGCATCGCAGATGGAAATCTGCTGTGTGGAGCCCCACACGACAAGTTGCAGAGGCCACTGAAGGAAAAGGAGAATCAAGCCGATTTGCAGAGGTAAAGGGGTCCAACTGGCCTTAGATGTCGCTAAGTTGCATCTTATTCAACTACAGATTTGAGACTTCGATTTGATTAAATCTGTTTCTGATGTTTCTGTGCTGGGTCTCCTCTTACTTTCATAAACAATATTTTCTAAGTACATTTCTTTTTTTACTTACCTGCGCCTCCAAGCTGTGTCTAATATAATTCTGATTCAAACAATAGTATAGTGAGGTTAAACTTTTCAAACCAAGAGTAGTCTACAAGACAGTTTTGTATGGCAAATTGAACATCTGTAGCAGAAGAGATATGACAGAGTGAATGTGTCATGGTTTTATGATTTTTGGTTATCAGTATTTCACATCATAACATCATGTAGTGTGCTGGGAGTTAATGTGTTAAAGTGTAAAGTGTTCTGGGTACCTGTCCCAGAAGAGAAGAACTACATTCCCCAGAAGACTGTTCACTGTGTTGTTATCATTTCTGCTCAGGGGGAACAGATATAAGGCCTTGGTAGGTCATCTGATCTCCCTCTTCCCTTCTTGGTCAGGCTCTCCTCCCTGCTGCTCAACTGGACCTCATCTCACCTCAGCGTTATAGTGAGGCCTATCCACCTTTTGAACACTCTCTCCCATTATATTTGATTTATTAGCTTCAATTCTAATTATATTGTATTATAGAGTGTTATCTTGCATTCCAATACCATATTTAGTAAATTAGTTTGTTTCTTCTCAGATCATTGCTGCTGTTTTTAATTATTTTGGGGTCCCCTGTTTCCCTTTTCCAGAGGTGCAGATTCGTGAAATCCCTCCGCCCCACTAGTCACGGAACAGGGCTGAAACAGCCTGTAAGCCATTGTTTTTCCAGTCATTGAATTATGTTATTAGAACCAGGGGTAATTTCTTTTGATTACATTTTCTTAAAAGGAATTTAATTAAAGATCAAAACAACAGAATTATAGTATGAAATCCAGAAGATTGCTTACTTGCTGTATAATAAGAGAAACTCACTTTTCCTTCAAAGAATCCTCTAATTTTTTTTTTTTTTTTTACCATAATAAACAACAACAACAACAAAAAAAATCAGACTGGTTTTATGGGAGTTTGAGAAGAGCAGGAGGCTATAGATCATTTTTTTAAACCCAGTTTTCTTTGGTAATAGAAGACTTTCTTATGTTGTCTGTATTTTCTACTTCCATTTTTGGTATTTTGTTAGTAAATATTAAGTCAATAAAGACATCCTGCAATCTCATCTACTAGGAAGACAATAACATACAAGACAAACAGTTTTGTGAATATTTTTTAAACTACCCTACTCAAATTTATTGTGAAATTTTGTATTTTTTTTTTCTATTTGGGCTGTGACAAACATTAAATCTCTCTCTAAAAATACTTTAAATACTAATTATTAAAGGGATATTTAGACAATGAGGAAATAAAAGACAAAGATTAGCATGCCTGTGATTAGTATAATTACAGCATATTTAATGTATGAAAAAGACCAGTAACACCTACTTGCTTTTATGCTTTGCCATTAAAACAAAATTACACAATCAAAGCATTAAAAGATTAGTTTATAAAGAACAGAGTAACAAAAAATTGCAGTTGGTAAATTGGTTCTTTGAGCAATGTGGCTATACAAAGAATATTCACATTTTTCATAGCAGGAAAATACAAGTCTGAAGCAAATCAGGCCAAGTATTAACAGCACTGGAGACATCAAGCTCCATGCTTATGCATTCTTCTCTTTCCCAAAAAGTACTATTTTATAAACAACTTGAAGTTTCAATAACAGAATTCTCTTTTGTAAACATCATAGAATTACTCAGATTGGAAGGGACCTCAGGAGGTCATGCTCCTAAATGACACACACACAAAAAGCGCTCAAAACCAAGGAAAGAATGAGACAAGGAAGAAAAAACATCAAACTTACCATGGACTTGACTGATTTCTGAATTCTGAGAAAGAATTTCATCTGCTAATTTTTGAGCAGTTGGTAAAACTTCTGTGTGGTGCACTGTGATCAAATATTGTACAAATTTTTGTAGTTGGTCTCTGTTCATTTGAAAGAGTGTCTCTGAAATGGGAAGATGTAGTTTGACCTGGTCTGGCTTGCGGATTCGGTATAAAGAGAGGGCAACAACATGGGCACAGTAAAATATATCTTTGTTTCCACAGCTACAAGTCACTGAGGTAATCTTGCAACGATCAAAGCTGATAGCTACATTGAAAACAGTTTCTGGCTCCGATTGTATTGCAGGCTCTGTCACTGTGCCACTCAAGTGGAAACCTGGGCAGGAAAAGAAAGAAGGCTTACATTATTAAGAAAAATACTATAATTTCATTATCAATTATCTTTTGCTAAAAAAAGACACAGAAAACTCATTATTTCTGAGAAATGATGCATCTTGAACATCTTAGCCTTTATTACAAGTATGACAAATCCTTTCATATGTATGTACCTATTTCATCTCCAACAAAATCTAAGAGAAGTAAAAAGTGCATTTACAAGCCCTCTTTGCCATTCCATCACAACATTCATAAATGTTTTTCTTACTATCAAGCTTTTATTTGGTTCTGATAGCTGCAGAAGCAGAGTTGCATCCAGTTAAGACCAATGTGAAACTCCCAGTAGTTCAGCAAGTTGGCAGCAATTTTCCAAACCCTATGCCAGGGAGATTGCATCTAGCAGAAAATTTAACTGTTCTCTCAACTTATTGAGAGAATTTGCTTACAAAAGGGAAATAATGCACTACAGTGGCATGAACCCCAGCCCTAATCTCTAACCTGCCACAAATTCATTTACAGAAGTCACTTAACCACCTTGATACAAGTGATCCAGGAAGGAAATAAAAAGTAAAGTTCTTTGGAGATGGAACACGCTGCAGTTACCAACATACAGGAAATCACATTTATAGTATTGAAGGAGATGTGCAAGCACCACTTCAGAAGTCTGCATTATGAGCCTGTTTTCCATTCAGCATGATAAAGCCCAAAGCAAAAGAGCAGAGTTTTTGTATAATATAAAAAGATATGGTATGTAGCAAGAAAAATGTTCACTTCAGTACAGACAGCACTGCTTGACAAAGAACCCTGCTGAATCAAGGTCTCAAACACTGTCCTCTGAAGATCATATCCAAGCCTACATCTATTTTCCCAACATGAAGACCCAGGTCTTGCTCTCAATACTTTCTCACTGAATAGCAAAATTTGGGTGGTTTCTTTTTGAATTTTATGTAAGCATGACATTTCTCTTGACTCAAGCATTAAGTGAGAGGCATAGATACACAGTAATACAACCTAATTTCATATGCCAGATCACTATTAAACTTGAACAGACAGTGCATATAAAATCTGGAATAAATGCTACAAGTGAGGTGTTATACACTATTTATAACAGAAATAACATAAAACCACAACATCTAAACTCCAAATTGATTTAGCATTCTGAAACAGAAAATGTGTTGTATGAAGCAGTATCACAAGAAAATAAGGTGCTGTAGTTTAAACCCAGCAAGCAACTAAACACCACACAGCCTTTTGCCCACTCCCCCCCATCAGTGGAAAGAGGTTGAGATAAAAACTATTTACTAAGATGGGAAGAGAAAAATAACAGTTGTGATAATAATACATATATGAATATACAAAACAAGGGATGCACTAAGCAATTGCTCACCACCCAATGACCAATGCCCAGCCAGTTCCCAAGCAGTGGCAGATTCCCCGGCCAACTGCCAGCAGTTATACAGGTTTTTTCACATAATATTATACAGTATGGAATATCCCTTTGGCCAGTTTAGATCAGCTGTTCTGGTTCTGTCCCCTCCCAGCTTTTCATGCATCCCAGGTGTCCTTGCTGGAAGACAGTGTCATACTAGACACTGAAGAATATGAAATTCTGTCCCAGCTGAAATCAGAGGATTAGATGGGAAAAAGAAATATATATATTGCTGTAGCCCAAATTTCCATCTATTTAAAAAAAAAAAAAAAAACCTCTTAAAGTTGCAAGAAACGAAGAAAATCTCTCATCTGTGCAGAGAGCATCACTATTCAGATTGCATTATTACATTTGGCTGCAGTACTCTGATATTCTACCCTGAAGGACATCTGCACACACTAACCTAGACATTGCACTAGAATGTTTACCAGTTAGAGTTGAAACTAAAGAGGTAGTAAGCTGTAAAGTGCACAGAGAGGAAGGGGAAGGAGGCTGAATGAGCCTGAGCGTTTCATAGAATCATAGAATGGCTTGGGTCGGAAAGGACCTTAAAGATCATCTACTTCCAACCTCCCTGCTGGGGACAGGGTTACTACCCAATAGACCAGCCTGACTGGTCTATCCCATCCAACCTGGCCTTGAACACCACCAAGGATGGGGCATCCACAACTTCTCTGGGCAACCTACTCCAGTGTCGCACCACTTTTTGAGTATAAGTTCTCCTCATATCTAATCTAAATCTCCCCTCTTCTAATTTAAAAATCATTCCCCCTGGTCCTATCACTATCAAAACATGTAAAAATTTGTTCTCTCTCCTGTTTACAAGCTCCCTTTAAGTACAGGAAGGCTGTAATGAGGTCTCCCTGGAGACTTCTCCAAAGTGAACAATTCCAGCTCCGTCTAGTTTTTTCCATAAGAGAGGAACTCTAGCCCTCTGAAAATCAAGGCCCTCCTAAAAATCTGCTCAAAGAGCACCACATTCTTCTTGCACTGGGGGCCTATACAGGAACTACTGAGTCACAGCCTGAACCTCTGATAATCTCAGGTGAGCCATGAGTCAGCCAGAGAAGCACAGGTGAAGGCAATTCACCTGTGCTGCCAGAAGGGGGGGAGCCTGGATCCACCCCTCCTAGACCTATTTAAGAGCTGGCTACAAATAGGGAAGGATCTCTTTTGAAGATCCCTTCTTCTGGTGCTTTCTGTCAGTAAACCTTCCATTTATTCTCCTTGTTATCCTTGTCTATTTTGTCTAACACTCTTGTGATTATAACATCTTAATATCAATTGATTATACACTTAGAGAGTTAGGCAGGCCAAACATACTAAACTTTACATTGTGTCTTTTCTTCGGAATTTATATAAATGGGTCAAGGGGGAGAACAACATTTCTCCAGAGAAAATGATTCCAGGGCAGATCCCAGGATTTGAGGGATCCCCCTATTATGACTTAACAGTTATCGTTGAACAACGGGGTCCTTTACGCGTTATGGGGAATATCTCCCCATATCGCATGGCGGATTACTTTCAAGGACTTACCAAAGATGTGCTCATCACTAAAGAAAGACAACTGGCTGTCTCCATAGTGGCATGGCTACTATTAAGTGCCTTAAATCATGCGGAAATAAGAAATAATACTTTAGAGACTGAAAATCAACTCCTGAAAGATTGCATTGAAAAACTGCAGCATGAACTCGGTGTTTTAACAGGGAAGCCAATTCTAGATCTTCCCGTAGGCCAAGTTAGTAACATTTCAATAAACGATGACCAGACTCCTGAATTAACAGGCTTTGTTGATCAAGAAAATAAAACGTCTAAATTAGATCTTGAATATCCAATTCTGACTGATCCGCTAGAAGTCGGTCCTGTTGTAACCCAGGAAACAAAAAAAATGCAGGACAGACCAGCAGGGGTGCCGCCTGATCAGTGGCCCCCTGCCCAGACTCATTTACATGTAACGGCCTGGCCATACACGGCAACAGAATTGATGGATTTAGTACAGCGATTTCAGCAGAAGCCTAGAGAAAGTGCGCCGGCTTGGTTATTAAGACTGTGGGATTCTGGGGCAGAAAGTGTCTTGGTGAAAAGCCCAGAAATAGCCAAGTTGACCACCATGACTATCCATCCTGCTCTCAGGCAGAGGTTATATGTGGGTAATAAATACCGTGATGAAAACCATTCTATAATAGAATGGTTAATGGCGGCCTGCCGTATGGTACGGCCAAATAAATCGGACATACCTTTACATACAGGCACGTGGTCCTCCATGGAGGACCTTCAAAATTACATCTGCGAACTGGGTGTAAGAGTGGGTATCTACGGAGACACATTTGATGGCCCTGATATGGTTAAATTCTCAGCAGGGATGAGAGATTTTAATTTTACAGCAAGCTCCCTCCCATCTCTATGGCACCCTAGTCTCCATATTAAATCCCCTTGTAGCCTCAAAAGCAGTAGTCCAGCAGGCTGCCCAGTTAGTTGCCAACTTGGGAGGAACAGAACACCTGCGGACCAGGGGATATATTCGGCTATTGGAAGAAGCAGAGGTCCTGCTGGTACATAAAACCAAAATGCCGGCTGCTCGAGCTCCTCGATCGGGACCCATAAGGGTATCCTGAAAACAATTGTTTAATGATTTAATTTAGGCTGGAGTCCAATTTGCCAAGATTGACCACCAGCCCAACCATGTCCTTCTCCAGCTCTGGAGACAACTAAAGGACAATCAAAAATTCTAGAGTTACCCTAAGAAATCAAGGGTGAGGGTTATAGAGAGGGTTCAAACCACAACATGGAACCTACAAGATTTTATTGTTCCAAAAGGGAAAGAAAAAAAAAAAAAACCACGCCAGGTTTCTTGGGCCACAATGCCTGAGCCATCGGAAGCAAAAGAATAGGCCCTAGCACAATTCTTGGCGTGACAAGGGATGTTAGTCCCCGTAGGGCCTCCAGACGGGACCGGAGGCCCTATGTAGAATTAACGATTTATTGGTCCCAAAAAAATATTCAGAGAGTTATGGCATTGGTAGACACAGGAGCAGAAACATCAATTACCTATGGAGATCTGGGAAAATTTGATGGGGACAGAGTGATGATTGGTGGTTTTGGGGGACAGACTATTCCGGCCACCCAAACATGGTTAAAATTGGGGGTTGGGCGTCTCCCAGCCCAGGAGTACAAGGTGTCCATTGCCCCAGTCCAAGAATACATCCTGGGCATAGATATTCTATGGGGTCTGGCTCTCCAGACAACTGTGGGAGAGTTCAGACTTGGACAGAGATGTATCGGTATCCGGGAGGTGCAGGCAGTATTAAGAACCCATGCAAAACATGAGCCTGTTTGCCTGCTGAAACCACGCCGGATTACTCATGTCAGACAGTATAGACTCCCAGGTGGGCAAGATGAAATATCAAGAATGGTGCAGGAATTGGAAAAAGTGGGCATTGTAAGACCTGCACACAGCCCATATAGCTCCCCCATATGGCCAGTGCGAAAGTCAGATGGCACATGGAGAATGACAATAGATTACAGAGAATTAAATAAAGTCACGCCGCCTATTCATGCAGCCGTACCCAATATTGCCTCCCTAACGGACACATTGAGTAGGAAGATAAAAACCAATCATTGTGTCCTAGATATAGCAAAAGCATCCTTCAGTACCCCAATTGCTGAGGAATCGCAAAATCAGTTTGCGTTTATGTGGGGAGGCAGGCAATGGATCTTTCAGGTCCTGCCACAGGGGTACGTGCATTCACCAACATATTGTCACAATCTAGGGGCACATGACCTGGCTGACTGGATGTAACCTGATGATGTTAACCTATATCATTATATTGATGATCTCCTGCTAACATCGGACTCACTGGACGTAGTAGGACAGGCGGCAAATTCATTAACTGCCTATTTTCAACAGAGGAGATGGGCTATAAATCCCCAAAAGGTGCAAGGTCCAGGCCTGTCCATAAAATTCCTGGGGGTGGTTTGGTCAGGAAAGACCAAAGTGCTGCCCAGTGCTGTCATAGATAAGGTTCAGGCATTCCCAGTCCCTACAACATCAAAACAGCTGCAAGAGTTTCAAGGTATATTGGGTTATTGGCGTTCCTTTATACCTCACCTAGCGCAGCTGCTAAGGCCAATGAACTGACTCAGAAAAAAGGGGCAACTAAGGGACTGAGGGAAAACGAAACAGGATGATTTCCAACAAGCAAAACTGGCAGTTAAACAAGCCCAGGCATTGGGTATATTCAATCCTTCCCTCCCAGCCAAGTAGGACGTTCATGTTACTCAAGACAGCTTTGGTTGGGGCCTGTGGCAACGCCAGAGCGCTGTTCGGACCCCCATTGGTTTCCGGTCTCAGCTTTGGCACGGAGCAGAAGAAAGATACAGTATGATTGAAAAACAGTTATTGGCTGCCTACTCGGCATTACAGGCAGTAGAGCCAGTAACTCAGACAGCTGCAGTTATAGTCAAGACCACTCTGCCGATTCGGGGGTGGGTGAAAGATCTGACCCACCTTCCTAAGACAGGTGGCCCAAACACAAACAGTGGCACGATGGGTCGCCTATCTCAGCCAAAGGAACAGTCTGTCTTCATCACCCTTGAAAGAAGAACTCCAGAAGATCCTAGGCCCAGTGACGTATCACAGAGATGCACCAAAAGAAATACTGGTAGCTCCACCAGAGAAGAATCCCGTTCAGGAGGAAAAAAATCCTTTCCCTGAAGATGCCTGGTACACAGATGGATCCAGCAAGGGCAACCCCAGCAAGTGGAGAGCAATAGCATACCATCCTTCCACCGAGACAATCTGGTTTGATGAGAAGCATGATTAAAGCAACCAACGGACAGAACTGTAAGCTGTACAGATGGTTATAACCAAGGAACCCAGTGGTGGTACCCTGAACATCTACACAGATAGTTGGGCAGCGTACCGGGGACTCACTCTTCAGATTGCACAGCGGGCCACCCAGAAAAGGTCTAACCATGCCTGACTGAACTGCGGTAAAGACATGGTTAGATATATGGAATACGGTCAAGCACAGGACTGTATGTGTCTACTATGTTTCTGGTCATCAGCCCTTACAGTCACCAGAAAACAATGTAGCTGACTGCATAACCAAGATGCTGTAATCACAACAAAATTGTGTATAATCAACAGACAATGAAACATTATAATCACAAAACAAACAAGAGAATAAGGCAAAGCAGACAATGACAACAAAAAGAAAATAAGTGGAAGAGCTTACCCTTTGACTAAGCTCATCAGAAGACACCAAAAGAGGAGATCTTCAGAGGAAAACCTTCCCTTCTGCTAGCCAGCTCTTAAATAGGTCTAGGAGGGGTGGAGCCTGGCTCCCCCCCTTCCGGCAGCACAGGTGAATTGCCTTCACCTGTGCTCCTCTGGCTGACTCATGGCTCACCTCAGGTGATTAATCAGAGGTTCAGGCCCTGACTCAGCAGTTCCCATACACCGACACACTGGCCCGAGTTTGATGGATTGAGAATTCACCATCTGAGAACATCGCCCGCTGGTTACATCAGAAGCTATGGTATGCTGGACAAAAGACAATGTGGGCAGCTGCTAAAGCATGGGGACTGCCCCTACAACTATATGATATCATCCAGGCATGCCAGGATTGCGGCGCTTGCTCCAAGATGAGACCGAGATCGTTGCCCGGAACAGCAGTCCATCTTGCTAGGGGACACAATCCTCTCCAGCGATGGCAGGTCGATTACATCGGGCCCCTTCCTCATTCAGAAGGGGCAAGAGACACCCTGACCTGCGTCAGCACTGCAAGTGGGCTGCTGCAGGCCTATCCAGTACCGAGAGCAAACGAGGCATATACCATCAAGGCACTCACTAAACTGATGTCTGCCTACGGGACACCTCAAGTCATCGAGAGCGACCAAGGGACTCATTTTACTGGTGCAATGTTACAGCGCTGGGCAGAAGAAAATAACATCGAATGGCGATTCCACCTGCCATATAATTCAACAGGGGCAGGCTTCATCAAACGTTATAATGGTATTCTTAAGGCTGCCCTGAATACAGACTCCCAGTCCCTGCAGGGGTGGATTCAAAGACTGTATGAAACCTTGCGGGACCTGAATGAAAGACCTCAAGATGGCAGACCCAGTGCCCTGAGAATGTTGCAGACAACATGGGCAACCCCGCTTAGGATCCAAATTACGGGCACTGATCATCAGGTAAGACCTGATGGGGTACCCATAAAATAAAATGGCCCTCGAAGGTGCAGGTAAGACCCAAGTGGTATGGCCTACTTGCACCTTGGGGGAGATTATTGGAGGTGGGAGGCTCAGTAGTCCCTCCAGTAATAGTTGCATGGCCTACTGATATCGTGGTCAACACTCCGATCTTTATCGCTAAAGGGACCCCCATCATGTCCCTATGGCAGATCAGGACACCTCCTTTGGTGCCTGATATCGTTATGCAGCCGCAGACATCCGGCCAAAAGGTGTGGTGCAGGCGGCCAGGAAGTGCCCCAGTACAAGCGGAAATGTTGACCCAGGATAGAAATACGGCCTGTATCTTGCCCTGGAGAGCAGACTTTCCCCTCCTTGTACCTCTGAAACATCTGTATTACTCCCCGTGAGTCTGTGAGCCTTCAGGACCACTGGATGGAACAAAATGCCATCAAGCATTCGCGTGTTGCTGTCAGATCACGTACAACACTCGGTGATGGTCTGCATGGGACTGATGGAACATAGAACGGACCTGCACCTCAGGACCTCATGCCTCCAGTCACATTATCGAACACTGGTCCATAGAAAGAGTATGGACATTCACTGATCGTCACTCGTCTTGAATTGTGCCAACACACGTCACGATAAAATTGTATAAGTGTCGCAATACAGTGGATCTCTGTATTAGGGAAAGCTTACCATTTAGTTAACCTGATCATTGGTTCACGCCGTGAAGGTGTAGAGTTTATGGCAACTGCTGAGTCACAGCCTGTACCTGTGATGACTTGAGGCGAGCCTTGAGTCAGCCAGAGGAGCACAGGTGAAGGCAATTCACCTGTGCTGCCAGAAGGGGGGGGGGGGGGGGGGGGAGCCTGGCTCCACCCCTCCTAGATCTATTTAAGAGCTGTCTACCAGTAGGGAAGGATCTCTTCTGGAGGTCCCTTGTTTTGGTGCATTGTGTAGGTAAGCCTTCCTTTATTTTTATTATTTTAGTCTGTTTTGCCTAACTGTCTTGTGATTGTAACATCTTAATATCCTTTGATTATACAGGGCCCCAGGCCTGAATGTGGGTCAGGCCTCATTAGGCTAGAGTAAAGGGGGACAGTCATCTCTTTCATCCTGTTGGCCGTCTCTCTTATGATGTTTTTGAGGATTTTGTTGGTCTTCTGAGCTTGAAGCACACACTGTTGAGTAGCATCAAACTTGAAAATCATTCACCTGAACCTACCAAGTTCTTCCCAGGGCTGTTCTCCAAGAGTTCTTCCAGTCAATATGCGTTTTTGGGATTGTTCCGGCACAAGTGCAACATCTTGCACTTGGCTTTGTTGATTCTTGTTAGGTTTTCATGGGCTGATTTTTCAAGCCTGTTCAGGTCCCTCTGGATGACATCTGAAAGGTGAGATGGGCCCCACAAGTGAAAGAAAAAAGCCAAGAAGACTTCACAGTGACTGAGAACAAGGGGGTGAAGGGAAATAATTCGAGAGAGTTTACAGAAGCAAGAATGTAGGGCTTGTTAGAAAATAAGGGATGGAAGATACTGTGAGTGGGATAATGAGAGGGATGAAGGCCATCAAGATAAGGGTTTGAGAACAGCCCGAGGACGTTTGGTAGGGAGTTGATTAGATGTCCACAGGGCAAGAAGAACTTCTCTTTCTCATCTGATCACTGTGGGAGCGGACAAGGACCATCCATCTTTGCGGGAGCACCCGCAAACGATCTTTGTAAGTTGTACATGGGGTAAGGGGACATGATACAGTGGGTATCCTGTGAAATGGTTATTTGGGTTCTCCTGGTTGTGATAACAGGAGTTATAGGTTATATATTTGCTGTTACTATCTGCTGTAAATGTTTAGTACTGTGTATCTGAATTAATACCATCAGAATACTTGGGATAGCTTCTGAGGAAATGAGAAATAGAAACTAAGAAATTTTGAACTTATATTTTGACTAAGCTGGTATTGTGTGAGTGTGGGGAGAGTGTGACGTAGCTGAGCTACGGAGCGAGAGCAGAGTCCTCATCTGCTGTTTTGTTCTCCCGTGAGGGAGGCGGCCAGAGACGGATGAAGCAAAAGTTGTTTTGTTCTCTGTATTATTTGTTCATACTACATATTTTGTCCATTTAAATGAAATGAGTTTGGGATGATGATGGAAATATATATACGCTATAGATCATAGGAAAGGAATACAGGGGGAAGGTTGGGCCCTGGAGGGAGGCAGAGAGAGGAAGGATCCTGAGGATAAATTGTACTGTTTATTGTCTCTGTCTTTGTTGTTGTTAAATGTTTATGTCGCGAAAGTGTTATGTTGTTATGTTATTTGTGTACGAGGCGTTATGGAACAAGGGGAGTCTAAAGTGATACTGAGAAGTATTTTGGCTCGCTGGAGAAACATTGCTGGTGAGCCAGAGGGGGAATATTGAATAAGAAACGAGAACATAAATGGAATAATGGGACCAGTTTTGTAATTGAGTACGCTAATCATGAGAGACCAAGTGCTGGGTGTTTGTGGAAGTTGAAGAACTGTATGGTTTGGCTTGTGGATTTTGAAAGGAATGGGACAAACTGTTTTGATGGTATAAGAAAGCTAATTGTTAATGGTGTACAGAAATAGAATTGAGGGTATGTGGAAGTGTAACTTAGGGTATGAATAGTGGAATAATATACAAAGGAAAAAGGGCTAAAGAGAAAGTGAGTTTACCTGTGCTGGCATGAGAGCAACCCCCCCGCGAGTGGAACTCGGTGTGAGAGAGTGTGCCGCACATGGAGACTGCTGCTGTAAACAACAGTACTTGCAAAGGGGGAGGCAGAGAGGACAGGGCACTGAAAATGAGAAAAGCCTCTGCAGAGATCTACAAAACCTGAAATCCCAGTGTTAGCACAGGAAGCCTCCCGAGAGCAGGAGGTAAAATTGAAATATGTTAGTAGTATATGTAATTATGAGTTTGAAAAGAACACAGTCTGAGGAAGGCAAAGGGTGTAACAGGGATGTTAGGACTGAAGGGAGCTGAGCGATGTGAAGGAAAAACAAAACAAACTGTCATGGTTCTATGTTTTTGCTACGAGCACGGGTGAGAGAATTAAAAAGCAGATCAACCGCCAGTGCAGTTGCTCCAGTTGCCACAGATAATGAATAAAGGGGCCCAGCCCTCAGTCGGGGGGGAAGGGATAATAGAGTATATTGGACTGTGTGGATTAGATGGCCTGGCACATCAGAACCACTGAAATATAAGGCCCTGGTGGACACTGGTGCACAGAGCACTCTGATGCCCTCAAGTCACCAAGGGACAAAATCAATCCGTATTTCTGGAGTGACCGGGGGCTCTCAAGAACTGACTGTGTTGGAGGCTGAGATAAGCCTCACTGGTAAGGACTGGCAAAAACATCCTATTGTGACGGGCCCAGGGGCTCCATGTATACTAGGTATTGATTATCTCAGAAGGGGGCATTTCAAGGATCCCAAGGGGTATCGATGGGCCTTTGGAATAGCTGCTGTGGACACAGACAACATTAAGCAGCTGTCTGTTTTGCCTGGCCTGTCAGAAGATCCATCTGTTGTGGGGCTGCTGCGAGTAAAAGAGCAACAGGTACCGATGGCTACAAAAACGGTGCACAGGCGTCAGTATCGCACCAACAGGGATTCTTTGCTCCCCATTCATAAGTTAATTCGTCAACTAGAGAGCCAGGGAGTGATCAGCAAAACTCACTCGCCTTTTAACAGCCCCATAGAGCCAGTGCGTAAAGCCAGTGGGGAATGGAGGCTGACGGTGGACTACCGTGGCCTGAATGAAATCACTCCCCCACTGAGTGCTGCTGTGCCGGACATGTTAGAACTCCAGTATGAACTTGAGTCAAAAGCAGCCAAATGGTATGCCACCATTGACATTGCTAATGCCTTCTTTTCCATTCCTTTGGCCAAAGAATGTAAGCCACAGTTTGCTTTCACATGGAGGGGCGTTCAGTATACCTGGAACCGTTTGCCCTAGGCGTGGAAACAGAGCCCGACCATTTGCCATGGGTTGATCCAGACTGTATTGGAACAGGGCAGTGCTCCTGAGCACCTGCAGTACATTGATGTCATCATTGTGTGGGGCAATACAGCAGAAGAAATCTTTACAAAAGGAGAGCGAATAATCCAAATTCTGAGTGCTGGTTTTGCTATTAAGCGAAGCAAAGTGGAAGTACCTGCCCAGGAGATTCAGTTCCTAGGTATAAAGTGGCAAGATGGCCGTCATCACATCCCGACAGATGTGATCGACAAAATCACTGCTATGTCTCCACCCACTAGCAAAAGAGAGACCCAATCTTTTCTGGATGCAGTGGGCTTTTGGAGAATGCATATTCCAAACTACAGCCTCATTGTAAGCCCCCTTTATTATGTGACGCGAATGAGAAATGAGTTTACATGGGGCCCAGAGCAGCAGCAGGCTTTTGAACAGATTAAACAGGAGATAGCCCGTGCTGTGGCCCGAGGGCCAGTACGGACAGGACAGGGTATAAAGAACATCCTCTACACTGCTGCTGGAGAGAATGGTCCCACTTGGAGTTTGTGGCAAAGAGCCTCAGGCGAGACCCGAGGCCGACCCCTGGGATTCTGGAGTCGAGCCTACAGGGGGTCGGAAGAGGGCTACACTCCAACTGAGAAGGAGATCTTAGCTGCGTATGTGGGGTTCGGGCTGCTTCTGAAGTAGTCGGTACTGAAACACAGCTTCTTCTGGCACCTCGACTGCCAGTGCTGTACTGGATGTTTAAAGGAAAGGTTCCCTCCGCCTGTCCTGCTACTGATGCCACTTGCCGTAAGTGGATTGCACTGATTACACAACGAGCACGGATGGGGAACCTCAGCCATCCAGGAATCCTAGAGGTCATCGTGGACTGTCCTGAAGGTAAAGTGATTTGAAAACCATCAGGAGTAGATGTATCACGTGCAAAAGTTGCCCCACCGTACCATGAACTACCAGAGCATGAGAAGAAATATGCCCTGTTCACAGATGGATTGTGTTGTTTTGGGGGATGGCATCGCAGATGGAAATCTGCTGTGTGATGCCCCGCAGAAAAAGTTGCAGAGGCCACTGAAGGGAAAGGAGAATCAAGCCAATTTGCAGAGGTAAAGGCTGTCCAGCTGGCCTTAGATGTTGCTGAATGGGAGAGGTGGCCAGTGCTCTATCTTTACACTGACTCATGGATGGTGGCAAATGCTTTATGGGTGTGGTTAAAGCAGTGGGAGTAGAATAACTGGCAAAGAAGGCTAATTCTATTTGGGCTGCTGAACTGTGGAAAGACATTGCTGCCCAAACAAAGACTATAGTTGTAAAGGTGCGCCATGTAGATGCTCATGTGCCCAAGAGTCTGGCTACTGAAGAACAGCAAAATAACCATCAGGTAGATTGATCTGCCAAAATTAAGGTGGCTCAAATAGACTTGGACTGGCAACAGAAGAGTGAATTATTTCTAGCTCAGTGGGAGAGACCATGAGACCTCAGGTCATCAAGGAAGAGATGCAACATACAAATGGGCTAGAGACCGAGCGGTGGTCTTAACTATGGATGCCTTTGCACAGGTTATCCATGACTGTGACACATGTGCCATCATCAAACAAGCCAAGAGGATGAAACCTCTGTGGGAGGAAGGGCGATGGCAAAAGTACAAATATGGGGAGGCATGGCAGGTTGATTATATCACCTTGCCACGATCTCACAATGGTAAGCTTTATGTGCTTACTATGCTGGAGGCAACCACTGGGTGGCTTGAAACATATGCAGTACCCCATGCTACCGCCCGAAACACCATACTGGGTCTCGAGAAACAAGTCCTGTGGCGACATGGCACCCCAGAAAGAATTGAGTCAGATAATGGGACTCATTTCAAAAATTCTCCTGTAAATTCTTGGGCCAAAGATCTTGGCATTGAGTGGATTTAACATATTCCCTACCATGTACCAGCCTCTGGTAAAATTGAACGATACAATGGATTGTTAAAAACGATGCTAAAAGCACTGGGTAGTGGAACATTTAAGCACTGGGAGAAGCATTTGGCAGAAGCCACCTGGTTAGTCAATACCAGAGGATCTATTAATCGTGATGGTCCTAACCAATCCAGTTCCCTACATACCATAGAGGGAGATAAAGTCCCCGTTGTGCATGTAAAGAACATGTTAGGAAAGGCAGTTTGGGTTCTTCCAGCTTCTGGAAAGGGCAAACCTCTCCATGGTACAGTTTTTGCCCAGGGACCAGGATCCACTTGGTGGGTAATGCAGAAGAATGGGGATGTCCAATGTGTACCACAAGGAAACTTGGTGCTGGGGGAGTGCTGTTAGTAATTCTATGTATATAGCCATGTGTCTGTGATGCAATTTAATCATTTTGGTTTTTTGTATGTATGTATATTTATTTTAAGCATGATGTAACGATGTAGAATAAGGGGTGGAATGTCATGGTTCTATGTTTTTGTGTTTTGGGTTTCAGTATTCCACATCAATACATCATGTTGTGCACGGGGTATTGAAGTGTTAATGCCCCAGTTCCAGGTACCTGTCCCTGTACATTACCGAAGTCACAGGAATTCACCCTTCATTACAGAAGTCACCCTTCCGGGTGGGGGGGGGGGGGGGGCGCTCTCTTGCAGCCTTGTAGTGGGTGCTGGGGGTTGCTTTCCTAGCCTTTCTACGTTTTTCAGGTTTGACTTGGTCCCGGGAACTCTCTTTCTTCTTGTCTGATTTATAAATCTCAATTTTAATTAAATTATATTATCTTGTGTTATCTTGTATTCCAGTATTATAGTAAATAAGTTTTCCTCCATGGATTGTTGCTGCTGTTCTTTTCCTCTCTTCCTTCCTTCCCATTTCTGTGGGACTGGTGTGGGGGGGGGAGGGCAGAGGCCAGTTGCCCCCTGTCACGGGTGTAGATTGGTCTCGTCATCTCCGTGACAGAAACAAAAACTTATCGAGTAACAGAAACAGTAAGAAATTGGCAATAACAGCAGCTGTTACTGTCGCGGTACTGGAATAGGGCTGGAAGAGCCCAGGGAGGGTTCCGCCCCGCTGGAATGAAAGTAATTTGTAAATTACTAAGAGGGAGTGTACAGTCTCTGGTTGCGAAGTTGAGGGATGGGAATTAGGGTAAACTTCCTAAGCAGATCCACTGGTTAAAATACAGCTAGGGGTGCAGGATAAATAAGTTTATCCTTTGGTGGATGCAGGTGCCTCTTAAGACCTGTAGGTGATTTTATAACAGCAGTAGGAGCTAATGTCCAATAAGGCTTAGGTTTGGGGATTAATTAAATAAAGATTAAGAAAACAAGTAGGAATACATACATTCTTGTACATGTCAGGTTACTCTGGCAAGAAATTAAGTAAAACTGGAGCTAAGGATCAAACAATATTAACTGATTGAGAATTGTAAGTCTGCCTTTAACACAAGCTGGGAAAAACAAGGTTGTAGTCCCAGAAGCTACAAAAATCTTGAGTAAGATACACTGACGAGTGTGGGTATCAGGGATACCTGCCAGAGCCAAAAAAAAATGCAATCCTAAATAGGAGTTAAGTTAAAAGCAAGAGCTAGCCCAGTAAGGGTAAAGCAGTGCCCTTTGAGAGTATGTGACTGTAGGCGGATAAAAGAAATAATAGATAATTTTTGGATAATTTGGATTACTAATTGAATATGAATCCCAATACAATACTCCGAACCTGCCAACAACAAAAAAAATTTGGAAAGCAAGTGCAATAGTTTGGTACAAGATTTGAGGGCAAGTAATAGAATAGTTGAATGCATACACTCAGTGGTGAAAAATCCATACACTTTATTAATCAAGTTAAGGAATGAGTAAGTGGAGTTTACCTTCTGGATTTCAAGGATGCCTTTTCTGACAGGTTTGGCCAAAGGAAGCCTAAGGTTATTTGCCTTTGAATAGGAAAACCCCAAGATGGGGTGAAAAGACTCAGTTAATCTGAACAGTGTTACCCAGGGTTGTGAGAACAGCTCAATGATTTTTGAGAACTGGTCAACTTGTGAACAGGAGACTTGGGATCCTCCATCCCAGAGTGGAACCTTACTGCAGTTCATGGATGTCACACACACACAAAAAAAAAAAAAAAAAAAAAAAAAAAAAAAAAAAAAAAAAACCACACACAGGACTGTGTGCAATAGACAGAGTTTGTTCAATTTCTTGGTTTAAATGATTATCAAGTTTCTCAGCAGAAAGCACAAGTAAGTCTACAGTAAGCGATGTGTTTGGGATATGAGACTACAGCTGGACTTCAACCCTTAAGGACTGTCAGGAAAGAAGCCACCTGCCAAACCCCTGAGCCACAAACTGCCAAGGAAATCGGTACACTCCCAGGAATGACAGGATGGTGCCGACCGTGGGATACACAGCTACGGACTGTTGGTGAAGCCAAAATATTATATGAAATGGGGAGGCAAGGTGGGCGTTCCCTCAGCTAAAATAAGAACTCATGAAGGCCCTCTGCTTTGGGGCTACCAGCTCACATTAAAAAAAAAAAAAAAAAAAAAAAAAAAAAAAAAAAAACACACAAGGAATAGCCCTGGGAGTCCTTGCCCAGAACCTTGGACCCTATCAAAGGGCAGGGGCACACTTCTCCAAACAGCTTGATGAAGTGAGTAAGGAATGGCTGGGGTGCTTGAGGGTGGTGGCTTTGCTAGTACTCAGTATTCAAGAAACCCCTCAAATTATGCTAGGCCAAAGAATAACAGTTTTAATATCTCATACAGTGTCTACTGTATTGGAGGTAAAAGGAGGGCATTGGCTCTCACCCCAAAGGTTCATGAAATCCCAGGCCACCCTGGTAGAGCAGGATGATATAGAAGTAATTGCAACTAATATTGTCAACCCAGTATCTTTTCTTAGCTCGACTCCTGGAGAACCAAAGCAGTATTTCATGACTGCTTTGAAACAACTGAAGCTGCATATTCCAGCTGGTCAGACCTGAAGGACAAACCCTTAGAAGACGCAGAAGGCACTTGGTTTAGCAATGGTGAAGGGGACTATGTGGAGCTTGCTGGGGGTCCATCCCCATGGGGATCCACAGTTAGCCTGATTCCCATGAGGCCATGGGCATCACAGGCCTAAACGGCAAAAGCAAGGTCTGCTTAGTTACTATGCTTGTTGCTTCTGCTGTGCTAAGGTGGTGATCATGGGTAGTGATCATTTACAATAGGGAACTGTACGCTTTGATCAAGAAGAAACACTGGACGTAGAAACAAGATGTAAGATTAGATATGGTTGCTTAGGGAGACCTTGAAACTGTTGAGACTTGTATGCAAGAAATACGCAATCATATATATGTATATGTTTGTGTTGCTGTGTTGGGCGAATAATAGTAGATGTAGTAGTAGAAGAATAATAAAGGACTTTCCTAAGACAGAGGACTCTGGTTGCTGAACTGCGACAACTGGCGCCCGAACAGGGACCTGACCAGTCCCCTTGAGAGTATTCTGAGAGAAGCACGAAACAGCACGTTGAAAGAAATGCGATGAGCGCGTTGAAAGAAACGCGATGAGCGCATTGAAAGATACGCGGACACCTTCACGCCTGCTGCCTGTCGCTGGACGAAGGTAAGCGCTTAAGCTACAGTGGTGAATAAAATTACTGCGGATCAGAAGAAGATCCTGGAAAAATTTCAGCTTCTGCTTAAACAGAAGGGAAAAAATGGTCTCCACTACTGATTTACGGCAGATGCTTGCTTGGGCTGTTAAGGGAGACCTGACCATTACTAGCAAGATGATTTATAACCCAAATACTTGGGATGCCATTGGTGTTAAACTTTGGGACGCAGTTACAAAGGGAGATAAGACAGTACTGCCCTGGCTTGATTCCTGGTGTCTCATTTTTGAATCTTTACAAGCATGGGGAGCTCCCTCCACATCTGCAGGATCCTTTGATCCTTTGCTGGCCACGATGGAGGGGGACCCTCCTCCTCATAAGGGCAAGGGGAAGCCCCCTGTTCCGCTCCCGCAGAAATGTAAAGTAGTTTTGAAAAATGAAGGGGAGACAGACAATCCTTTCGACCCCGGCCCTATTGACCCCAAGGAGGAACCAGACCTGTTTCCCCCCTGATCCTCATGACGCATGGCTTGCTATCCAGAGAGAAGCAGTAGGGGTCGGGGATATGGACATGTTACATGCGTTCCCTGTCGTTCTGGACCCGGAGCAGGAGCCCCATTGTGAGGCACTTTCCTATTCAGTTTTGCAGGATCTGTGACGAGATCTGTGCTTCGGAGGAAGCAAAGGTTATTGCAGCAGTTTCAGAAATTACAGCTGCTTCAAACCGCGCTGGTTTGTGTATAGCTGAAGACAAGATTCAAAAGACACCACCATGGCTCTATCTTGGATGGCAAATATCGCAATCTAGGATCCGACCCTAATCAGTGACTCTTGCGATGACAGTGAAAACCCTCAACAATATGCAGAAAATTTTGGGATCTATTAATTGGCTTTGACCCCTTTTAGGAATTTCTATGGAACAGCTCCACCCGCTTTTTCCACTCTTGGAAGGTGACCCAGATCTCACTTCCCCCAGACGCCTTGCTCCAGATGCACTCACGGCTCTTGGATCTATTGTTGATAAAATTACTCTGCAAGCTGCACACCGAGTGGATCCGACCACTGCAATTGACCTTTTTATCCTCAATTCCTCCTTTCAACCATACGGCTTGTTAGCTCAATGGCTGCCTAAAAACCCTGATCCGCTTGTCGTTGTGGAATGGATCTTTCTGCCACATAAATTTTCAAAAACTATTACTACCCTAATTGAAATGGTTGCCATGCTTATCTCCAAAGGCTGTGATTGTCTTGCTCTCAATGCCTGAGACCTGTCAGTCATTTATGTTCCTTTTGATCTCCATCAATGGGACTTCGCCTTCACTAAATCAGATGCACTCCAGCACGCACTGGCTGGATATTCTGGCCAGATTACAACTCATTTCCCATCCCACAGACTCCTGCAAACCCTGCATTCATTCCCTCTGATCCCCGCTTCTAAGTTAGCGCCTACCCCCCTGCCTTCAGCCTTAACAGTTTTTACAGATGGCTCAGGTCACATGGGCCGCGCGGTATCATTATGGCAGGGAGAGAATGGGCACTGGGAGGAGGATGTTTTCATTACGGAGGGATCAGCTCAGGTTGTAGAATTGACCGCAGTTGTATGGGTTTTTGAATGTTTTTTTGCAACCCATTAATATTGTTACTGACTCTGCTTATGTTGCAGGTATAGTGATGCACATATAAGGGGCCTACCTGAAGGAAGTCTCTAACCCTTGCTTGTTCACACTATTACTGCATTTACAAGAAGCAATTGGCAAACGTACCCACCTTTATTTCATTCAGCACGTCCGATCCCACTCTTCATTACCAGGCCCAATTATAGAAGGCAATACTTGGGCAGACAAACTCGGAGGGACAGTTGTGGTCCCAGACCGTTTTGCTCAAGCCTGCCTGTCACATGATTTTTACCATCAAAGTGCCCAAGCTGTGTGTTGTTCTTTCAAATTACCAAGGAACAGGCCACAGACATTATACAATCCTGTCCTGATTGTCAACTTTTTTCCCCCACCCCACGTATCGGGGTTAATCCCAGAGGCCTACAGTCTCTAGAGCTGTGGCAATCTGATGTTACACATTTTTCTGAATTTGGTAAGCTTAAATATGTTCATGTTTCCATAGATACATTTTCCACCTGTATATATGCCTTGCCCCATATGGGAGAGAAGACCCCGGATATGCGCAGGCACTTTCTTGCTGCCTTTTCAGTTCTTGGAGTCCCCCAAGTCATTAAAACGGACAACGGTCTGGGTTACGTTGCCCATACCACTCAATTATTTTTTCAACAGTGGGGCATCCAGCATAAGACTCATACCTCACTCACCTATGGGTCAGGCCATAAGAGTTGCATGTGCCCGTTCTATTAAAAATATGCTTATTAAACAAAAGAGAGGGAGTGGGGGCCTTATGCCTCAAGAAAGGCTTGCAAAGCCATGTTACATTCTGAATTTTTTTAAACCGTTGGACCAAAGAAGGGCCACCTGTTTGTAGGCGTTTCACACAGACCTTACAACACATACAGAAACAAAAGGCTTTGGTAATGGTCAAAAACCCAGATTCCCTGCAATGAGAAGAGGACCTTACCTGTTAATAACATGGAGTAGAGGATATGCTTGTGTTTCCACAGGATCTGGCCCAAAGTGGACATCAGCAAGATGGGTCTGCCCCGCCTCTTCATCTGCTGCTTTTACCTGATTTTGAACGTTAATACAGTCTGGCTACCACCCCAACCTAAACAGAACATCTGGGTCATCTTGGCAAACAAGACCAGACAGGGTACCCTATGTCTTTTGACAGCTTCTCCGGGAAATCCGTTTACAGCCTGTCTGGTGGGCCAACCATTAGACTCCTGGCCCATCCCTGCAGAAGTGCGATTAGCAGTGCTTTCCAACACCAGCACTATTGTGGATCAGTGGGACGGTTGGGTGCCATACCTTCCTCCCGTAATCCTGGAACCACAGGAATTGGAATTATTGGGATCTGTTAAAATGGACTATTGTCTGTATTTTGATTATGGGGGAAAAAATCAAACTCTTGGTCAGTGTGTTAATTCCACCTTACCCGCATATAGAAATTATATAGTATGGTGTAACTATACTTCTCTTAATATTTCTCGATCTACTAACCATCCACTCAGCTTGCCCGCAGGTGTTTTCCTTATCTGCAGTGATAGGGCATGGCATTCAGTCCCCTGACATATAAAAGGAGGACCTTGTTCTTTAGGTAGATTAACCTTGTTAACACCTAATACCACGATGATTTTGAAGCGCGCTAAGCACCCCAAATGTTCCACCCATGCTTTTCAGGCTGATTGGAAAGATACGGTAGAGTTTTGGAACCCTGGAGCCGTTACAGCCGCTTCTGCTTTGGCTCCAGGAGTTGCCTCTGCCCAAGCCCTTACAACGCTCAATAAGTTAGGATGTTGGCTTGCAAAACAAGCTAATGCTACCTCTTTAGCCCTAAGTGGTTTATTATTAAATGTAGATTCTGTCAGACATGCCACACTTCAGAATAGGGCAGCAATTGATTTCCTACTGCTTGCACAAGGCCACGGCTGTCAGGATTTTGATGGTCTCTGTTGTATGAATCTTTCCGATTACTCTGAATCCATCCATAAAAGTATACAGGATCTGCAAAATGGAGTCCAGAAATTTCAAGTGAAAGATGGATGGGATGCATTTGGGGCTTGTTTGGAGGCTTAGCTGGGTGGCTTCAAAGCTTGTTAAAAATTGCTGTTGTGGGCTTGATTGCCCTCCTTTGCATTTTAATTTGTATTCCTTGTCTTCTGCAACGTGAGCAAAAAATGATACAAGATGCAATGAATTGCGTGTTTTTTGTAAATAAAGAAGGGGGAGGTGAAGGGGACTATGTGGAGCTTGCTGGGGGTCCATCCCCGTGGGGATTCACAGTTAGCCTGACTCCCATGAGGCCATGGGCATCACAGGCCTAAACGGCAAAAGCAAGGTCTGCTTAGTTACTATGTTTGTTGCTTCTGATGTGCTAAGGTGGTGGTCACGGGTGGTGATCTTTTACGACCCATCGTAATGTCGTTCCTGGTAATCCACACAGAGCATGATCCTGAGGGTGTCAGCTGTACACCCAATATGTGGCGTAAATTCACAAGAACAGCACCAGAAAAGCATGCCAGTACAATAGCAGGAATGTATGAGAGAGAGCAGAGAAGAACCCTTTTATCTGAACTGATTACACTATGTAATGTATATTGCGTAGTATTAATGAATACTATGTATATTTGAACTGTATTATACTACATAATTCTGAACAACAATTAGTCCCTAAACAAGCTTATATTTCAGCCATTTCAAAAGTAACTGAAATACTAGATAAAATGGATAGTAAACATGAAGATACAATGGAGGAACTGTCTATCTTGCCTCACTGTGATGAACCTGCAGTGGTATCAGAGACATATGATGAGGATCAGGATTATCAAAACAGTCTCCTGGAGTGGCTGATCAAACTGGTTTCCTACCAACCTGCATCATCCAATACTAAAATAAGCTATTAAAAGAAGATGTCTTCCTGCTTGAGCAAATAACAATAGTAAGACTATGTCGCATTTTGCCTTGTGGTATTAGCTATGTGACAATGGAGAAAATATGAAAAAGTGGCATAAAAAACCCACTCCTGCACTTCAAGCACAGGTAAAAGAATTACAAGACAGATCAGCCACCAAGGTGAACTTCTCCAAAATGGTGATTGCTCCAGTTGCTGCGGGACACAGCAATAGCCATAAGAACAACAGAGATAACAAATAGAGGGGCCCTGCCCCCAGACGGGGGGGGGGAAAGGGATAATAGAATGTATTGGACCACGTGGATTCAATGGCCTGGCACATGCAGAACCACAGAAATATGAGGCACTGGAAGACACTGGTACACAGGGCACTCTAATGCCCTCAAGTCATGAAGAGGCAGAATCAATCCATATTTCTGGAGTGACTGGGGGCTCAAAAGAATTGCCTGTGTTGGAGGCTGAAATAAGCCTCACTCGTAAAGACTGGCAAAAACATCCTATTGTGACTGGCCCAGGGGCTCCATGTGTTGTCAGCAACTGCGAGACCCCCCCCACAGGATGTGACGCGATAGGCCCTCTCCCTGCTCTGTGATTGATGTGTGGCATGTGCCCTTAGGGGCGTAGACAAAGCACATAGGTTATATAAGCTAGAGTTCACGTGTAATAAACGCCATTTTGCTGTTCATCATATTGGTGTGTGCGTGCAGTCATTTGGTCCTGGCCTGGTTTTAGGTCAGTACCGTAGGAGGCAATGCAACATTGGTGCTCCGTGTGAGGAACCAGAGAGGAACCCACTTGTGAGGATCCCCCTTGCATGAGAAGCCAACTTGCGTTAAAGTCTCCTGCGAGCCTGCGGAATTTCCAATGCCGTAATGAGGTAATTACGGGTTGGCCATGGAAGACCGTGGTGTTACGGTATTCGCCTAAGGGCGTGCCTGCAGCAGCTGGCTGTTGTGGAAGTTCGAGGGTGGGGATAGCCTGTGGTTGGTGGCAGGTCGCTCTCGAATCGGGACATCAGTGCCGTGCTGGTGATGGATCAAGTTATTAAGTTGGTCCTTCAGTTCTGTAAGGACTATCACAGCAAGAATGCCCCTTCTAAGAAGGACATTTCCGCTGTACTTATTCACCTGGAAAAGGAGTGGAATCTTCCCTCCCCTCAGGACATTTTAGATCCTGATAAATGGGATCAGTTTACGTCCACGCTTGCGTAGCGTGGGATAGAGGAGCAAAAAGCAGCGGAGCTAAAAATCTGGGGGTTAATTCTTGGGGCTCTTAAAGCCACTAGAGAAGAAGATAGAATTCCTGAGGCTGCGCGCGTTATGATGGGTTTGGAATTTACTAATGCCATGAGAAGTGGCGCGGGAAGCGTACTTTCTTGCAGGTTCCCTGAGGAAGAGAACGCCACAAATATGCCCTCAACTATGGCGACTAACATCTCGTCTGCACCTTCGGCACCCCCCTTCGCTCCCCCCTCGGCTTCAGCTTCACATAAACAAGTAGAAGAAGACTGCGCTAAACTGTCTGCACTTTTATCATGCAACACCGGCCAAGTGCAGGAATCCAAGCTCGTTGAAACTCCCCAGCCGTATCCGCGACAACCGCTGTATCCTTCTCTGTGTAATCCAATACCGCCTGCGGGGGCAGGGAAAGAAGTGAGCTGGGATGGGACACTTGCTGTCTCCTCTGAGGAGATGGAATGCAGTAACACCCAGGGGGGTGGGGACTGCGGGAAAGGTCTGGGTACGGATTGGTCAAAAGTTAGAGAGGCGGTAGAAGAAAAAACAGCAGAGAGAAAGGGAAGCGATGTAACTTACAGGCGCTCGGATGATAACATCCGGCCAGCACTGTCCACCCTGATCGCGCCTGAAGGAGTAGGTGGCGTGTGGCCAGCGCTGTCTGCTCAGGTTGCACCCGTAGGAGAAAGACAAAATGACAAGAGTCTCCAGACCCACTCCCTACCACAGCATTCAGACCCACTGATTCGACCCACACATCCTTTTACAAGATTGAGTGCGTATGCAACCAATCAGAAGCCTCTACAACAGTCAGTGCATGATCAAAGGGAGATGGGTCTGAGGGGAGGGGTGTGGAGCCCGCAGCTTCCAGCTGTGACTGAAAAAGATAGTGAAAGGAGTGAGGTGAATTTGCATTTAGGAGTTAAGAGAGATGCACTAACAGATTGTGGGAAGTTTAGATCTAGCCTGATAGAGGAAGGAAGTGTACTGGAGATCTTCCTGATAGTAGGGAACAGTAACAGAGGCCCAGAAGGGGTACCCCTCGATTCGAAAGACATCACACACCTGATAGATTGTGCAGAGAAACAGGGGTTGAAATCACTCCTTGCTTTAAATGCATTAGAAGTCCTGACAGCATCAGGTCTTCTCTTTCCTCATGATACAACAAATCTGATGTGCATGGTTTTTAAGCCAATCCAGTATACATTGTGGGCATCAGAATGGGTTCCCTTCATGGACAGGTGGCCAGATTGAGGCCTGGAGAACAAGCAACAAGCAATTCCATACAGCTGGCTTGTGACAGCAATGCTCTCAAAGCTTGATACATCTGCCTTGATATTGAACAAATGTTTGTCATTTGGAGGTACATTCCAACAGGTACCTGAGGCAATGTTGGTATACATTGGGAAAGGTTATGTTTGTATAAGGATCCTTTGTAATTTCATACTCATAGATAGTGCCACTGGAGCTATCAGCAATCACTCTAATCAGTAATCTCTAATCTCTCTGTCTATGACTTTACCAGTACTTTAGAATGTGGCTTTGATTGTTTAGCGTCGGTAACATCACATCAGTTATTGCAGGCACAGCATGCTTCACTGTCAGAACCGTGCATGATCTTCATGCGTTCTATTCCCTTGCTGACAGCTCATAATGTAATTCAGGCATGTCCATATTGCAATTCTGCCCCAACTATTGGTGCAGGTGTTAACCCCCATGGCTTAAAGCCACTACAGATCTGGCAGACAGTTTTTTCATGGGAACGCCGTATGGTCCCTCGTCCATGGCTCGCCGTTACTGTAGATACAGCTTCTTCTATGATATCAGTCACTCAACATGCAAAGTGCAATTCAACCGCAGCACGGAGTCATTCGGCCACTGCAATAGCCACTATGGGGTTGCCCAGCCAGATAAAAACAGATAATGGGTCTTGCTTCATCTCAAAATCGACCCAGGAATGGCTAACAGCTTGGGGAATATCTCATTCCACAGGAATCCCTGGCAACTCTCAGGGACAAGCAATTGTAGAACGTGTCAATCGCCTCCTCAAGGAAAAGTTACGCATCCTAGGTGAGGGAGAAGGGTATCAGAGTGCGATTCCTGTTAAAACACAAGCAGAGATTCTATCTAAAGCCATTTACTCATTGAATCACTTTGAACGTGGAGATTGCAGTAGAAGCCCTGTACAGAAACATTGGCAGCCCAAAGTTTTGAATGAAGGGCCTCCAGTAAAAATAAAAGCAGATAGTGGGGAATGGGAGGCGGGCTGGATGATTCTGGTATGGGGAAGAGGCTATGCAGCAGTAAAACATTACGAAACGGGAAAAATAGTATGGATACCGTCGCGAAAAATTAAGCCAGACATCAGCAAGGAACTAACTGGAACATAAGTCTTCCCTTTACAGCATTGACTCCTGGGAAGGCCCAGACAACAAACAAGATCGGCGAAAGAACAAGAGAAGGAGTTGCTCCTGAGCAGCTTACCCACAAAAGAAAGGTGTTCGTGCTAATGAGATAACTTGTACCAACTGCTAAAACACATCAGAGGCAGTGCATAGTAAACCTTCATTGCTGTTCACCACGACACAAGAGAGAGAGACATCACGTCTTAGAGAGAGCAAAGAAGGACGGAGAACACCATTGATGGGAAGTGCTTCTGGGATGGTTCATCAATGCGACGGGAATGTTTAACTCTGTTTAATTCTATTCTATATTCAGTTACAGTTGCATTAGGTCTAACATTAATACGCTTAGTGCTTATAGTCATATTATACATATAGGCATATAAGTATATATTAGGTATATAGGTATATTACACATATATTAGTGTATGCTGAGACAAATGACTCGTATGGCAAATGCTAAGACGAACAAATCAGCATCATCTAAGAATGCAATATATAGTTTTATGTAGAACTCACGTTTAAGACATTAGGATTATTAAGTTAATAGGTTGTCATTAGGTTAACACGTTATAGGGTTATTAGGGTAGGATTATTCTGCGAATCGGGATGTAACGGGGCAAGGCTTAACCGAGAGGACAATGGCATGTATAGGTGCAATGCGGGGATTTCGGGGTTGTCACGGAGTTGACCAGATCAATCTATGTCCGTGACAGGGGCGACAGGCCTCTGCCCTCGCCCCCCACCCCAGTCCCACAAAAATGGGAAGGAAGGAAGGGAGGAAAAGAACAGCGGCAACAATCTATGGAGGAAAACTTATTTTACTATAATATCGGAATACAAAATAACACAATATACAATTTAATTGAGATTAATAAGTCAGACAAGATAAGAGAGAGAGAGTTCCTGGGTCCGATTCAAACATGAAAAGCTTGGAACGCCTAGGAAAGCACCCTCCAGCACCCACTGCCAGGAAGCGAGTGCCCCCCCCCACCCGGAAGGGTCAGATCCCGTGACTTCTGTAATGTACAGGGATAGGTACTTGGAATTGGGGCAGTGACACTTTAATGCCCCGTACACTACATGATGTTTTGATGTGGAATACTGAAACCCAAAAACAAGAAACAAAAACAAAAACATAGAACCATGACATTCCACCCCTTATTCTACATCGTTACATCATGCTAAAAAATATATATATACATATATACAAACAAACAAAAAATGATTACAATGCATTACACACACACGGCTATGTACATATACATAGAGTTAGTAACTGCACTCCCCCGGCATCAAGTTTCCTTGTGGTACACATTGGACATCCCCATTCTTCTGCATTACCCACCAAGTGAATCTTGGTCCCTGGGCAAAAACTGTACCACGGAGAGGCTTGCCCTTTCCAGAAGCTGGAAGAACCCAAACTGCCTTTCCTAACATATTCTTTGCATGTACAACAGGGACTTTATCTCCCTCTACGGTATGTAGGGAACTGGATTGGTTAGGACCATCACGATTAATAGATCCTCTGGTATTGACTAACCAGGTGGCTTCTGCCAAATGCTTCTCCCAGTGCTTAAATGTTCCGCCACCCAGTGCTTTTAGCATCATTTTTAACAATCCATTGTATTGTTCAATTTTA
Source organism: Lagopus muta (assembly GCF_023343835.1). Classification (NCBI taxonomy): domain Eukaryota; kingdom Metazoa; phylum Chordata; class Aves; order Galliformes; family Phasianidae; genus Lagopus; species Lagopus muta. Next base: position 2,060,176 of record NC_064471.1, read on the forward strand.
CCAGAGGCTGGAGCATGATAGGGAATATGATAAATCCACTCGATGCCATGATCTTTGGCCCAAGTATTTACAAGAGAATTTTTGAAATGAGTCCCATTATCTGACTCAATCCTTTCTGGAGTGCCATGTCGCCACAGGACTTGTTTCTCGAGACCCAGTATGGTGTTTCGGGCGGTAGCATGGGGTACTGCATATGTTTCGAGCCACCCAGTGGTTGCCTCCACCATAGTAAGCACATAATGCTTACCATTGCGGGATCGTGGCAAGGTGATATAATCAACCTGCCATGCCTCCCCATATTTGTACTTTTGCCATCGCCCTTCCTCCCACAGAGGTTTCATCCTCTTGGCTTGTTTGATGATGGCACATGTTTCACAGTTATGAATAACCTGTGCAATGGCATCCATAGTTAAGTCCACCCCTCGGTCTCTAGCCCATTTGTATGTTGCATCTCTCCCTTGATGACCTGAGGTCTCATGGGCCCACCGAGCAAGAAATAATTCACCCTTGTTCTGCCAGTGCAGGTCTATTTGAGCCACCTCAATTTTGGCAGCTCGGTCTACCTGATGGTTATTTTGCTGTTCTTGAGTAGCCAGACTCTTGGGCACATGAGCATCTACATGGCGCACCTTTACAACTATAGTCTTTGTTCGGGCAGCAATGTCTTTCCACAGTTCAGCAGCCCAAATAGGTTTACACCTTCTTTGCCAGTTATTTTGCTCCCACTGCTGTAACCACCCCCATAAGGCATTTGCTACCATCCATGAGTCAGTGTAGAGATAGAGCACTGGCCACCTCTCCCGTTCAGCGACATCTAAGGCCAGTTGGACAGCCTTTACCTCTGCAAATTGGCTTGATTCTCCTTTCCCTTCAGTGGCCTCTGCAACTTGTCGTGTGGGGCTCCACACAGCAGCTTTCCATCTGCGATGCTTTCCCACAATACGACACGATCCATCTGTGAACAGGGCATATTTCTTTTCATTCTCTGGTAGTTCATTGTATGGTGGGACTTCTTTAGCACGTGATACTTCTTCTCCTGGTGGTGTTCCAAACTTTTTACCTTCAGGCCAGTCCATGATGACCTCTAGGATTCCTGGACGGCTGAGGTTCCCCATCCGTGCTCGTTGTGTAATCAGTGCAATCCACTTACTCCAAGTGGCATCAGTAGCATGATGGGTGGAGGGAACCTTTCCTTTAAACATCCAGTTCAGCACTGGCAGTCGAGGTGCCAGAAGGAGCTGTGTTTCAGTACCGACTACTTCGGAAGCAGCCCGAACCCCTTCATAAGCGGCTAAGATCTCCTTCTCAGTTGGAGTGTAGTGCTCTTCAGACCCTCTGTATGCCCGACTCCAGAATCCCAGGGGTCAGCCTCGTGTCTCTCCTGAGGCTCTTTGCCACAAACTCCAAGTGGGACCGTTCTCTCCAGCAGCGGTGTAGAGGATGTTCTTTATACCCTGTCCCGTCCGTACTGGCCCTAGGGCCACGGCACGGGCTATCTCCTGTTTAATCTGTTCAAAAGCCTGCTGCTGCTCAGGGCCCCATGTAAACTCATTTCTCATTCGCGTCACATAATAAAGGGGGCTTACAATGAGGCTGTAGTTTGGAACATGCATTCTCCAAAAGCCCACTGCACCCAGAAAAGATTGTGTCTCTCTTTTGCTAGTGGGTGGAGACATAGCAGTGATTTTGTCGATCACATCTGTCGGGATGTGACAACGGCCATCTTGCCACTTTATACCTAGGAACTGAATCTCCTGGGCAGGTCCTTTCACTTTGCTTCGCTTAATAGCAAAACCAGCACTCAGAAGAATTTGGATCATTCGCTCTCCTTTTGTGAAGACTTCTTCTGCTGTATCGCCCCACACAATGATGTCATCAATGTACTGCAGGTGCTCAGGAGCACAGCCCTGTTCTAATACAGTTTGGATCAACCCATGGCAAATGGTCGGGCTCTGTTTCCACGCCTAGGGCAAACGGTTCCAGGTATACTGAACGCCCCTCCATGTGAAAGCAAACTGTGGCTTACATTCTTTGGCCAAAGGGATGGAAAAGAAGGCATTAGCAATGTCAATGGTGGCATACCATTTGGCTGCTTTTGACTCCAGTTCATACTGGAGTTCTAACATGTCCGGCACAGCAGCACTCAGTGGGGGTGTGACTTCATTCAGGCCACGGTAGTCCACCGTCAGACTCCATTCTCCACAGGCTTTACGCACTGGCCATATGGGGCTGTTAAAAGGCGAGTGAGTTCTGCTGATCACTCCCTGGCTCTCTAGTTGATGAATTAACTTATGAATGGGGAGCAAAGAATCCCTGTTGGTGCGGTACTGACGCCTGTGCACCGTTTTTGTAGCAATCGGTACCTGTTGCTCTTTTACTCGCAGCAGCCCCACAACAGACGGATCTTCTGACAGGCCAGGCAAAACAGACAGCTGCTTAATGTTGTCTGTGTCCACAGCAGCTATTCCAAAGGCCCATCGATACCCCTTGGGATCCTTGAAATGCCCCCTTCGGAGATAATCAATACCTAGTATACATGGAGCCCCTGGGCCCGTCACAATAGGATGTTTTTGCCAGTCCTTACCAGTGAGGCTTATCTCGGCCTCCAACACAGTCAATTCTTGAGAGCCCCCGGTCACTCCAGAAATATGGATTGATTCTGTCCCTTCTTGACTCGAGGGCATCAGAGTGCACTGTGCACAAGTGTCCACCAGTGCCTTATATTTCAGTGGTTCTGATGTGCCAGGCCATCGAATCCACACAGTCCAATATACTCTATTATCCCTTTCCCCCCCCTGACTGAGGGCAGGGCCCCTCTATTCATTACCTGTGGTAACTGGAGCAACTACACTGGTGGTAGATCTGCCTTGTAATTCTTTCACCCGGGCTCGTAGTACAGGAGTAGGTTGACCGTGCCACTTCCCCATGTCTTCTCCATGGTCACGTAGGTAATACCATAAGGCAATTCGCGGTGTACTATTCCTTACTTGAGCCGGAGACCGTCTGCCTCTAACAGCTGAGATTTTTGATGGTGCACGTAAGAAGGAAGGTTCATTGTCTTTAGTTAGGTGGGCTCGCAAAAATCTCATTGTCTCCTTCACCTCCTTCACATCCTTTGCTAGAGTTGTTTGATTATCCTGATCTTCATCCAGCGTCTCTGATACTGCTACAGGTTTGTCACGGTTAATCAGTTGAGACACTTGCTCCGTCATTCTTGATATTGCAGCAACGGCAGCATGAATTGGGGACAGCAATTGTTCGTAGTTTTGGAGCGTAACAATTAATTCATAAATTAAGGGTGTTCTCTGTTGTTCCTGGTATCTGTCACACGCTGACGTTAGTGTAGCGGCATATTTGTCCGATGCTGTTGTCACGATTTTCTGCCATATCTCAGGCGTTGTCCTCACCTTTTCAGGGTCGCGGTTTTGTTGTGGGTGGTTAGGAACAAAGTCAGGGTCATACAACATTTCCACCACGCCTATTTCCCACAAATACTGGATCCCCTTTTCAACTGTATCCCATTTTTTCATTGCAATCTTCAAGCCATTTTTGAAGGGATACTTTTCCTTCACGGCTATTAGCACTCGTTCCCAGAGGGAGGCAGCCTCATCCGAACATCGACTGATTCCTCTATCAATAGCTGGATTTCTGGCAATGGCACCTAGTTGGCGAGCTTCATTACCATCCAGAGACAAGCTATGGGCCCCACTGTCCCAACAGCGAACCAACCAGGAAACAAGAGTTTCATTCAGGCGCCGTGTAAACTCCTTTCTTGAACCTTGGATTTCAGTCATCTTTAGAGGCCGGCAAGTAGTAATAGAGACTTCCTCTTCATCACTCTCTTCTGCATGTCTCTTAGTTTTCGCTTTTGCCATTCGTGATGGTGGTGGTTCTGAGGAGGGCCCCTCGCCTGGATCTTCCTCCTCCTCCTCCTCTTCTTCTCTTTTTCGTTCAAGACGCGAAGACACTCGTTTCCATTTCTTGCCCTCCACAGGAGCAACTGGTATTGTTACTGGTGTCTCCTGTGATCGATTAGATTTCACTTGGGGATTTTCCCCTTTGCCTTAAACCTCAGCTCAGAAACTCTCTCTCTCTCTCCAGAATGGTATTATATAGGGCACGGTAAGCACAAGCCAAACCCCAAATAAGTTGTACCTCCTTAGATTTATGTAAGCCGCATAGTCCCTGACTCAAATACTGGCTTAGTTTCTCAGGATCCCAAAGGTGTTCAAGAGTAAAATCCCATGACACTGCGGGTCCCCATGCTTCTAAAACCTTTCCTAAACCTCTCCATATCCCCTGCCAGTAATCATTCTCTGGTTTTGGAAGAGACTCCTTTCCCTTAATACGAATGCATAGGAATACATTCAGGAAAATTGATGACACAAACAACAACAACAACATGACTATTAATTCAGGATTCAAAAAATGTTTGACAAACCGAGAAGAAAACCCGGAGACTGGTCTGAACATTGAGTTGTTTGTAAAATTAGCTATTCCATTTGGGATGTAGTTGTTTGTGAAATTAGCCATTCCATTTGGGATGTAGTTGTTTGTGAAATTAGCCATTCCTTCTGGGATGTAAATGTCAAAATTCAAATCATACCACATTGCAACTAGGTAAAACATAGGTGTCTCCATCAGTGTCCTCAGGTAGTTATATATGAATGCAATTCCACAACACATAAGTGTGAGCTGGATTATTGGCCAGTAGGTTTTGACTAACACCATTGCTTTTAATCCTTTACCCAGCACCCCCAGGATAACGAGTGGGTTCATTGCTGGTGCTTGCCAAAAAGGGGTTAATGAATTGAAGCTACCAAGAGGAGGGAAAAAAAAAAAGGAAAAAAGGCACTACCCAGACTAAGTAGTGCTCAAAGTTTACAAATATCCCAGAACAGTGGCAGTACGCCTAATCTTTCAAGGTCAGGTTTTCCAGCACAGAAACCTGAACTACTGATAATGCTCCTTAAGGAAGCTCTCTAAGAGCAGAGAGAAAAAAAGAGATTAGTTCTAAAAGCTAAAAAGCAGTCGAGCCCCACGTTGGGCGCCAAAAATCTGTCACGGAGTTGACCAGATCAATCTATGTCCGTGACAATGTCAACAGGCCTCTGCCCTCCCCCCCCACCCCAGTCCCACAAAAATGGGAAGGAAGGAAGGGAGGAAAAGAACAGCGGCAACAATCTATGGAGGAAAACTTATTTTACTATAATATTGGAATACAAGATAACACAATATACAATTTAATTGAGATTAATAAGTCAGACAAGATAAGAGAGAGAGAGTTCCTGGGACCGATTCAAACCTGAACAGCTTGGAACGGCTAGGAAAGCACCCTCCAGCACCCACTGCCAGGCAGCAAGAGAGTGCCCCCCCCACCCGGAAGGGTCAGATCCCGTGACTGCTGTAATGTACAGGGATAGGTACTTGGAATTGGGGCAGTGACACTTTAATGCCACGTACACTACATGATGTTTTGATGTGGAATACTGAACCCCAAAAACAAGAAACAAAAACAAAAACATAGAACCATGACAGGGGTGTACACGGTTAGGGTCCTCTTGAGTTGTAGTAGACTTTCTTGAGCTTGGAGAGGGGGAGATGTTGTCAGCAACTGCGAGACCCCCCCACGGGATGTGATGCGATAGGCCCTCTCCCTGCTCTGTGATTGATGTGTGGCACGTGCCCTTAGGAGCATAGACGAAGCACATAGGTTATATAAGCTAGAGTTCACGTGTAATAAACACCATTTTGCTGTTCATCATATTGGTGTGTGCGTGCAGTCATTTGGTCCTAGCCGGGTTTTAGGTCAGTACCATAGGAGGCAATGCAACATCCATGTATACTTGGTATCAATTACCTCAGAAGGGGGCATTTCAAGGATTCTAAGGGGTATAGATGGCCCTTTGGAATAGCTGCTGTAGACACAGACAACATTAAGCTGTTGTCTGTTTTGCCTGGCCTATCAGAAGATCCATCTGTTGTGGGGTTGCTACAGGTAAAAGAGCAACAGGTAACAATTGCTACAAAAAGAGTGCACAGACAGCAGGACAGGGATTCCTTGCTCCCCATTCATAAGTTAATTCGTCAACTAGAGAGTCAGGGAGTTATCAGCAAAATTCACTTTTTAACAGCCCCTCACTTTTTAAAAGCCAGTGGAGAGTGGAGGCCACCATTAGACAACCATGGCCTGAATGAAGTCACACCCACACTGAGTGCTGCTGTACTGGACATGTTAGAACTCTAGTGTGAACTGGAGTCAAAAACAACCAAGTGGTATGCCACAACTGACATTGCTAATCCTGCCTTCTCCATTCCTTTGGCCACAGAACATAGGCCACAGTTTGCTTTCACTGGGAGGGCCATTCAGTATACCTGGAACCATTTGCCCCAGGAGTGGAAACATAGTCCAATCATTTGCCATGGGTTGATCCAAATTGCACTGGAACTGGGTGGTACCCCTGAGCACCTGCAGTACACTGATGATGATATTGTATGGGGCAATACAGCAGAGGAAGTTTTCAAGGAGAGAGAATAATCCAGATCCTTCTGTGAGCTGCTTTTGCTATTTAGCAAAGCAAAGTGAAAGGACCTGCACAGGAAATACAGTTCTTAGGTATAAAGTGGCAAGATGGACGTCATCACATCCCAATGGATATGATCAACAAAATTACTGCTATGTCTCCGCCCACTAGTAAAAAAGAAACAATTTTCATAGCTGCCTGTTCATTTTCAGCTGATTCCCATCATATCAAAGTAGGATTAGTGGTCTCAAAGAAATTCAATGGGAGATTTTTGTTTTTAATGTCAATTTCCCACAATGTATACATAAAACTATTTCTCATCTATGTGCTAATGAAAATCCTTGCACTTGAACACTGAAAGGGCTTGATCCCATTTCTTCCTACTCTCAATATTTAGCTCAACTATTAATACCCACAGAAAATCTTTCATTGGGTCTTAGTTTTTAAATGGGTTTTGTAAAAAAAAAAAAAAAAAAAAAAAAGTGCAATCAACTACTACAACAATATTAAAACTTTTAATTTTTCAGTATGTAATTCAAATACTGAAAAGATTAATAAGTCCTCTTGGAATGATGAAGTGTCTCCAGACACTTAACAGAACTATCTGTAAGTTCCTACTCATGTTCAGAGAAAAACTTGGCTCCCAGATCCCTGTACAGAGATTTTTTGAGACTTCATACCACAAGCAGCAACATTTATAAACACAGACCCTGTCCTAAAAAACTACAGTGTTAACAGAGAAGAGTTACCTAACTGTGTCAGGGACTTAAAAGTTCTGACCAAAGAACAATCCTGCCTTGGAATGAAGGATTCACATAACATCATAGCATGGTTTGGGTTGGAAGGGACCTTTAAGATCATCCAGGTCCAACCCCCCTGCCATAGACAAGAACATCTCCTGCTAGACCAGGTTGCTCAGAGCCCCATCCAGCTTGGCCTTGAATGCTTCCAGGGAGCAGGCATCTACAATCTCTCTAGGTAACTTGTTTCAGTGCCTTATCACCCTCACAGTAAAAAATTTCTTCCTAACATCTAGTCTAAATATAGCCTCTTCCAGTTTAAAGTCATTTCCCCTCACTCTGTTGCTACCTGCCCTTATAAAAAGTCCCTCCCCAGCTTTCCTGTAGGTCTCCTTCAGATACTGGAAGGCTGTTATAAGGTCTCCTTAGAGAGTTTTCTTCTCTAGGCCGAAGAACTCCAGCTCTCTCAGCCTGTCTTTATAGGAGAGGTGCTCTAGCCTTCAACTCATTTTCTGGGACAGAACATAACTGGATAGCTACATAACTAAAACTACATGCCACACAACAGTTTTAAGGAAAGCATTATTTGCAGCTACAGCTATTTATCTTGTTTTGGCAGGGAGTAGACCTTGTCAGTGTATGGGAATTGCTAAGTCACAGCCTGAACAAATGATTGAGCACCTGGTAAAGGGACACAGCCAGCCCAGGGAATGCAGATGAAAGCAATTCACCTGTGTGACAGGAAGAGGTGGAACCTGATTCCACTCCTCCCTAAGACTCATTTAAGGGCTGGCTGCCACAAGAAAAAAATATATATATATCTATCTGGTGATCTTTTCCTTTGGAGTATTTGATGAGTCCTGCTGCTTGGGACGAATAAACAAAACTATCTTTCTTTAACTGGATTGTGAGCATCGTCCTTTTTTGGGTAGTTTAGAACTGGTTATCTGCTATTGTCTTTTTGTAGATTAGGCAAACCAAGCAGTTCCTCCTAAACAAGACAATACTGAAAATGGTATTTTTAATGAACATAATTGAATGGTTCATTGTTGAAAAACTTATTCCTGTAGATAACGCATTGCCTGGGTGTATATAAGGATTTTTGGGATTCTTATACAATGGAGTTGCCGTGGTGATTAAAAAATGGGGCCCTTTGCAGGACGGTGGCAAAATTTTTGAGTCCCCATGCTACATGGAAGAATGCTTTCATGGTCTCAGTAAAAACATAATAACTACAAAAGAATGACAGCTGGCTGTATCTACTGTAGTGTGGCCAATATTAATGGCTTGGAACTAATTATATTGACATGGTTTTGTAATTTTGTGCTATCACAATTCCACATAATAAAAACATGTAAAGCATGGGTAATTAAAGAGTTAATATTCCAGTTTCACAGACTGACAATTTTCTGGATACTTGGCTCACAGAAGAGAAGAACTACATATTCCAAGAGACCTCACGGTCAGAGAGGAAGATGACTCACGGGAGGAAGGAAGTCACAGGATCTTGCTCTCACTCTGGCTTGATGCCTGGCGTGGGTGTGGGTATGCTTCCAAGCCGTGCGCCTTCAATTCAAAGTAGACTTTTTTGGTTTGAGAAAACTCTCTCTCTCTCTTATTTGATTTATTAGCTTCAATTTCAATTAGATTGTATTATATTGTGTTATCTTGTATTCTAATATCATAGTTAGTAAAATAAATTTTCCTCCTGAGATTGTTGCTGCTGTTCTGTTATTTTTGTTGTTGTTGTTTGTTTTTGTTTTTTTTGAGCCCAGCTCCCATCTCCCTACCCCTCCCTTTTTCCCTTTCCATTTTTGGGGCCAGGGGGCCCATGGGCCTGCTGCCCTCCAGTCATGGGCACAGATTGATCTAGATAACTCTGTGAAAATTTTTGGTGGAGAATGCGGGCGTACTGAAGCTGTACACATTAGCAGAAAAAAGAAAAAAACAAAGGGATTTCTTCAAGCCAGAGACTGCAAAAGCACTGCTACTTTGACCTTCATAGATTAGATTGTAGTCTGGTCAGTCTGCCAAACTCTGGACACTGTACTGAGTGGGTGGCTCTCTAGTTGACGAATTAACTTATGAATGGGGAGCAAAGAATCCCTGTTGGTGCGGTATTGCCTCCTGTGCACCATTTTTGTAGCAATCTGTACCTGTTCTTTTACTTGCAGCAGGCCCACAACAGATGGATCTTCTGTCAGGCCAGGCAAAACAGATAGCTGCTTAATGTTGTCTGTGTCCACAGCAGCTATTCCAAAGGCCCATCGATACCCCTTAGAATCCTTGAAATGCCCCCTTCGGAGATAATCAATACCTAGTATACATGGGGCCCCTGGGCCCGTCACAATAGGATGTTTTTGCCGGTCTTTACGAGTGAGGCTTATCTCGGCCTCCAACACAGTCAATTCTTGAGAGCCCCCGGTCACTCCAGAAATATGGATTGATTCTGTCCCTTCATGACTCGAGGGCATCAGAGTGCACTGTCCACGAGGGCCTTATATTTCAGTGGTTCTGATGTGCCAGGCTGTCATGGCTCTATGTTTTTTTGTTTTTGTTTTTTGGTTTTGGGTTTCAGTATTCCACATAAAAACATCATGTAGTGTACGGGGCATTAAAGTGTCACTGCCCCAATTCCAAGTACCTATCCCTGTACATTACAGCAGTCACGGGATCTGACCCTTCCGGGTGGGGGGGGGCACTCTCTTGCTGCCTGGCAGTGGGTGCTGGAGGGTGCTTTCCTAACCGTTCCAAGCTTTTCAGGTTTGAATCGGTCCCAGGAACTCTCTCTCTCTCATCTTCTCTGATTTATTAATCTCAATTTCAATTAAATTGTATATATTGTGTTGTATTCCAATATTATAGTAAAATAAGTTTTCCTCCATAGATTGTTGCCGCTGCTCTTTTCCTCCCTTCCTTCCTTCCCATTTTTGTGGGACTGGGGTGGGGGGGGAGGGCAGAGGCCTGTTGACATTGTCACGGACATAGATTGATCTGGTCAACTCCGTGACAGATTTTTGGCGCCCAACGTGGGGCTCGCTGCTTTTTAGCTTTTAGAAGGAATCTCTTTTTCTCTCTGCTCTTAGAGAGCTTCGTTAGGGAGCATTATCAGTAGTTCAGGTTTCTGTGCTAGAAAACCTGACCTTGAAAGATTAGGCGTACTGCCAGTGTTCTGGGATATTTGTAAACATCGAGCACTACTTATTCTGGGTAGTGCCTTTTTTTCTTTTTTTTTTTCTTTTTTTTTTTTCCCCTTCTCTTGTTAGCTTCAATTCATTAACCCCTTTTTGGCAAGCACCAGTGATGAACCCACTCGTTATTGTGGGGGTGCTGGGTAAATGATTTAAAGCAATGGTGTTACTCACAACCTACTGGCCAATAATCCAGCTCACACTTATGTGTTGTGGAATTGCATTCATATATAACTACCTAAGGGCATTGATGGAGACACCTATGTTTTACCTACTTGCAATGTGGTATGATTTGAATTTTGACATTTACATCCCAGAAGGAATGGCTAATTTCACCAACAACTACATCCCAAATGGAATAGCTAATTTTACAAACAACATAATGTTCAGACCAGTCTCCTGGTTTTCTTCTCGGTTTGTCAAACAGTTTACGAATCTTGAATTAATACTCATATTGGTGTGCATTTCATTAAGTTCTCTGATTGTATTCATAACTGTGAATAATAAGAGGAAGGAATACCTTCCAAAACCAGGGAATGATGACTGGCAGGGGATATGGAGAGGTTTAGGAAACGTCTTAGAAGCATGGGGACCCGCAGTGTCATGGGATTTTACTCTTGAACACCTGTGGGATCCTGAGAAACTAAGCCAGTATTTGAGTCAGGGACTATGCGGCTTACATAAATCTAAGGAGGTACAACTTATTTGGGGTTTGGCTTGTGCTTACCGTGCCCTATATAATACCATTCTGGAGAGAGAGAGTTTCCGAGCTGAGGTTCAAGCCAAAGGGGAAAATCCCCAAGTCAAATCTAATCAATCACAGGAGACACCAGTAACAATACCAGTTGCTCCTGTGGAGGGCAAGAAATGGAAACGAGTGTCTTCGCGTCTTGAACGAAAAAGAGAAGAAGAGGAGGAGGAGATGGAGGGAGATCCAGGCGAGGGGCCCTCCTCAGAACCACCACCATCGCGAAAGGCAAAAGGGAAAACTAAGAGACATGCAGAAGAGAGTGATGAAGAGGAAGTCTCTATTACTACTCGCCGGCCTCTAAAGATGACTGAAATCCAAGGTTCAAGAAAGGAGTTTACACGGCGCCTGAATGAAACTCTTGTTTCCTGGTTGGTTCGCTGTTGGGACAGTGGGGCCCATAGCTTGTCTCTGGATGGTAATGAAGCTCGCCAACTAGGTGCCATTGCCAGAGATCCAGCTATTGACAGAGGAATTAGTCGATGTTTGGATGAGGCTGCCTCCCTCTGGGAACGAGTGTTAACAGCCGTGAAGGAAAAGTATCCCTTCAAAAACGGTTTGAAGATTGCAATGAAAAAATGGGATACAGTTGAAAAGGGTATCCAGTATTTGTGGGAAATAGGCGTGGTGGAAATGTTGTATGACTGACTTTGTTCCTAACCACCCACACCAAAACCGCGACCCTGAAAAAGTGAGGATGATGCCTGAGATATGGCAGAAAATCGTGACAACAGCGCCGGACAAATATGCCTCTACACTAACATCAGCGTGTGACAGATACAACGAACAACAGAGAACGCCCTTAATTTATGAATTAATTGTTACGCTCCAAAACTACGAACAATTGCTGTCCCCAATTCATGCTGCCGTGGCTGCTATATCAAAAATGACGGAGCAAGTGTCTCAACTGATTAACCGTGACAAACCTGTAGCAGTATCAGAAACGCCTGATAAAGATCAGGATAATCAAAAGAGTCTAATGAAGGAGATCAAGGAGATGAAGGAGATGATGCGAGCCCACCTAACTAAAAACAATGAACCTTCCTTCTCACATGCACCATCAAAAATCTCAGCTGATAGAGGCAAAAGCTCTCCAGCTCAAGTAAGGGATAGTACACCGCGAATTGCCTTATGGTATTACCTACGTGACCATGGAGAAGACATGAGGAAGTGGCACGGTCACTTGTATCTTGTATTATCTTGTATTCCAATATTATAGTAAAATAAGTTTTCCTCCATAGATTGTTGCCGCTGCTCTTTTCCTCCCTTCCTTCCTTCCCATTTTTGTGGGACTGGGGTGGGGGGGGGAGGGCAGAGGCCTGTCGCCCCTGTCATGGACACAGATTGATCTGGTCAACTCCGTGACAACATTCAATCACACACTGTGTTTCCTGGTCCTTTAACTGAGGGCAACCGTAAGGCTGATCAAACCACAGTCACCTTTGCTACCCCACAATTATTTCAGGAAGCATAACTCTCATTAATTTTTCCATTAGAATAGGAGAGCCTTACAAAAACAGTTCCAACTGACAGTGGATCAGGACCATAACATTATTGTAACATGCCCAGACTGCCAGGCAATTGCTCCTTTGCCTCAAATCGGGACAAATCCCTGTGGCACAGCACCTCCTCAACTCTGGCAGACAGATGTTACTCATGTTTCTGAATTTGGGCATCTAAGATTTATACATGTAACAATAGATACTCATTCTTCCTACATATTTGTCACTTCACATACAGGTGAACACAGTCATGATGCCTGTAAACACTGGTTATCTGCTTATGCTGATATGCCGATCCCACGTACTATAAAAACAGATAATGGACCTGCTTATACATCTAAGGCCACTCGAACTTTCCTCCAAGAATGGGGGGTTAGACATATTACAGTCATTCCTCATTCTCCCACTGCACAAGCTATCATTGAGCGTACTCATCTAACATTGAAATCTATTCTTAATAAACAAAAAAGGGGGAATACGGGAGACACACCACAAGAAAGATTATGTAAGGCTTTGTTTTTGCTGAATTTTTTTAATCGCAATCATACAGATACAACTTGAATAGACTGTCATTTTGCGGCCTCCCCAATGCTCAACGAACAGCCAATGGTTAACGTTCAGAATACGGCCACAGGACATTGAGAAGGTCCCTTACCAATGATAACTTGGGGCAATGGATATGCTTGAGTTTCCACAGGGACTGGCCCTATGTGGGTTCCAGCACAATATATTCAGCCTCGTCTCAAGGCAGAGAATAGCATCCAGCATTTATAATGACTGGGATTGTGTGTTTCTTATGTATTGGTATTCTTTTGTAATTTGTTGTATTGTAAATAACTTATAGGTGCCATAATGAGTGATGAAAAACAGATGTATTACCCACTGGATGGTATTTTAATAACAACCCTAGTAATGGTATGACTAAGTAGTGATTTTCCTGTGTCACCAATGCAGTCTCAAGAATTAAAATTATTAAATATTATCTAGGTTTCTGTGTGCTTCTTCTATTTTAGTAGTAGATCGAATGTGAACTGAACAGGATTTGATGTTACCAGTGCTGGAATCTACAGGAATAGCTCCATTAGTGTATTAGTAATGTTTGGTTATGATGCTATTAGCCTATCAATAAGCTTTTTCTTAATTTGCAAAGACAAAACCTGGAAAGCAATCCCAGGCAAAGGGATGACCCTTGTATTATAGTATGATTAACTCTCTTTCATCCCACTAATCAGGATTTTAAAAATATGACCATGCATCACGCAAGACAAAGGCACACGCTATCTTAATTTGATTCAACATATTATTCTGATATAGGATTCTGAAATCGCACACAGAATCACACACAGAATTGTAGGGGTTGGAAGGGACCTCCAGAGATCATCGAGTCCAACCCCCCTGCCAAAGCAGGTTCCCTACAGTAGGTCGCACAGGTAGGCATCCAGGCAGGTCTTGAACATCTCCAGAGAAGGAGACTCCACCACCTCCCTGGGCAACCTGTTCCAGTGCTCCGTCACCCTCACTGTAAAGAAGTTCTTGCGCACGTTTGTGCGGAACTTCCTATGCTGCAGTTTCCAGCCGTTTCCCCTTGTCCTGTCTCCACTCACCACTGAAAAGAGTCCGGCCTCGCCATTCTGCCCCCCACACCTTAGATATTTATAGACCTGGATCAGGTCCCCTCTCAGTCTCCTTTTCTCAAGGCTGAACAGACCCAGTTCACTCAGCCTTTCCTCATAGGGGAGATGCTCCAGGCCCTTCACCATCTTCGTGGCCCTCCGCTGGACTCTTTCCAAGAGATCCCTGTCTTTTTTGTACTGGGGAGCCCAGAACTGGACGCAGTACTCCAGATGAGGTCTTACCAGGGCAGAGTAGAGGGGAAGGATCACCTTCCTTGACCTGCTGGCCACGCTCTTTTTAATGCACCCCAGTAAGCCATTGGCCTTTTTGGCCACAAGGGCACACTGCTGGCTCATGGCCAACCTGTCATCCACCAGGACACCCAGGTCCCTTTCCGCAGAGCTCCCCTCCAGCAGGTCATCCCCCAACCTGTACTGGTGCATGGAATTATTCCTCCCCAAATGCAAGACTCTACACTTGCTTTTGTTAAACCTCATCCGGTTTTTTTCTGCCCAGCTCTCCAGCCTATCCAGGTCTTGCTGAATGGCAACACAGCCTTCAGGCGTGTCAGCCAATCCTCCCTCAGCCAATACTACCCAACAGATTTTTTAGTTCACTAATATTTAGTTCACTAATCCCTTCTAATTGCTAATGAGTGGTAAAGCTCAACAATAACTTGAGCCAGATGTATACATCCACAAGGCGCCTAACCCTTAAATGTAACCAGCCTTGGTTGTGTGGGAAAATTGTTGTGTTGTGTGGGTATAAAAAGTGGTAAGCATCTACAATAAACACATTTTTTTCTGCACCAGCAAAGGAGTCTGCATCTCATTTGCCTCTACAGCAAGACAGCCCGGGGCCTCCCTGCAACTACTGGCACCCGAACAGAGACCAGCACAGAGGGGGACCAGAATGAACAGACACTACAGAGAAAGATCAGACAGAAGCAGACAGAGAAAAGCACCGGGCTGAGGCCCTAGAGATGTGCTGAAAGAAGCTCTAAAACAGGCTAAAATAAGCCTGGGTCTGCAAAAAAGTCTGAAAAAAGCCTCAGCCAAAGAGACGAGCTGAAAGAAGCTCTATAACGGGCTGCAATAAGCCTGGTCCAATGAGGAGGCTACAAGAAGTCTTGGCTGAAGAAGGGGCTGCCAGAAGTCCCGGCCGAAGAGACGAGCTGAAAGAAGCTCTAAAATGGGCTAAAATAAGCCTGGGCCAAAGAGAAGGGCTGAAAGAAGCCGAGGCCAGAGAATGGACTGGAAGAGGCCCTGTGGAGAAATGAACTGAAGGAGACACTATCCTGGTGAAAGAAGCCCAAGACTGAGAGAAGTCTTATCACCCCTGGCTACTTCGATTGCCTCTTGCTGGACGAAGGTAGGTGATTGTGTATTATGGGGAACAAAATTATTTTTGAACCGAAAAAGGTCCTTGATACCTTTAAATCTATTCTTAAGCGATGGGGTAAGGCAGTGTCTTCTGTTACTCAAAGTGGTATTTTTGTTTTGCCTGTTATTATTGATTCAGACTATACTGCTATACTGGTGAAATTAAGATAATGCTGTGGACACCAACCCCCCCCTTGTACTATCCCTACGGGAAGTCGCATAGCACAATTGATTTATTTTCATCCTAAGCCACCTCTGAGAACCAATGTCTCATGGGGCAAATAGCGATTTTGGGTCAACCAGCATGCCAGAAGTTTTTTGGTCTCAGAAGGTCTTGCAGAGTAGACTGAATCTGCTTTGTGTACTGCATCAAGGGGAACAAGAGCTTAAACTGACAGGCATCCTTGATAGTAGTGCTGATGTTACTGTTATTCCTGTGACTCTGGCCACCACAATGGCTTCTTATAAATCCCCATGCGGCACTATCAGGTATAGGGGAGCACACACTACCGAAGCAAAGCATGGCAACAGTTACAGTTATTGAACCAGAGGGCAGGGCTGCTTCAGTTCAACCTTACGTTTTGCATAGTCCTGTTGCTCTATGGGGAAGAGACTGTATGGGACAGTGGGGACTTTCCCTCAGTACGGATTTTACTTAGGGGCCACTGCCTTGCAGCAGATCCCACATTTGCTGTGGAAAACAGATAAGCTAGTGTGGGTGAATCAGTGGCCCCTTCTTTGAGAAAACCTGCTGCAGATGAATGCCCTTATTGAAGAACAGCTCACAGCTGGACACATAGTACCTACCAAAAGCCCTTGGAATTCCCCCATTTTTGTAATTAAAAAGCGATCTAGGAAATGGAGATTGGTACGTGATCTCTGAAAAATTAACGCAGTTATTGAAGACATGGGGTCATTGCAACTAGGGCTACCATCTCCAACTATGCTTCCGCAATCATGACCGCTTATTGTAATAGACTTAAAAGACTTTTTTTAACATCCCATTGTATCCTGAGGATGCACCATGATTCACATTCTCTGTCTCCTCTATTAATGCTGAAGAACGTAATTGCCGATATCATTGCACAGTATTACACCAGGAAATGAAAAACAGCCCAACCATCTGTCAACAACCTGTTGCTGGCATTTTATCTCCCATTTGCCAGAGATTTCCTGATGTTTGTATATATCATTACATGGGTGATATTTTGATAGCCGCACCGAAAGAGGTGACCGTGACTGAAGTTGTGTCGGTTATTATAGCAGCAACAACTCAGGCAGGACTGCAAATTGCACAGAAAAAAGTTCAAAAAATGCCACCTTGTTAATATCTGGGCTGGAGGATTTCTCAAACTCAAATTCAGCCACAGCTTTAACCTTAGGAGCCAGAATCAACACTTTAAATGAACTGTAAAAACTACTAGGACCATAAATTGGGTGCGACCTATTATAGGGATCTCTACAGAAGATCTTCATCCTCTCTTCAAATTACTCAAGGGGGATCTGCACTTAGTGTCAACATGTGGGAATCAAATGTTGTTTCTGCATTAGAATTGGATAATATTATTTTTATTTTATGATCTCCGCTATCATAGTTCTTTTTTGGGAGTCCTTCTACTTAACTTGGGGAAGATCTCTGATAAGTTTACATCACTTATCCTCTAGACGAACCTTCCCAGGAACGCACACTCTGTATATAGGTGTATATATGTATATTTTGTCATACACACTGCAAGAATATCCTGCATGAGAGCAAACCAGAAAATAAGTCATGGCATGCCCGAGGAAGCGCCTGAAGAGACATTGGGAAGGCCTGACATCATCCCCCAGTGCTCTTTGTTTAACAATGATGACTTTAAAGAAAATCACCATATCAGTAGGACAAGGAGAGCACCGAGAAGACATCTTGGAAACAACAGGATGACTACTGACTGGCACCAGATAACAAATAAATTAACAAGTAAATAGCAAATGTAAACCTTCTGATAAGATTGTGAACCTGGAGTACCCAGCAAGTGGGGAAACAGGGGAGGGGGGAGGCAAGGGGAGAAAACAGGGTATAAAGGCTGTCATGTTGTGTCCATAGGCGCGCTCCTGCTTGCGGGACGCCCGCCACTGCAATCGCGAATAAATTCTGCTTTTATCAGAGATACCGTCCTGACAAAATTACTTGGATATTTTCAACAATTTGGGGGCTCGTCCGGGATAATTATCGCCTCTTTGGGAGTTTCCCTACTGCCCTGCACAGGATAGGTGCACCCCGCTGATTTCAGCAGTCCTGTCTGGGTGGTGAGGTGACTCCTTGGTATGGCCGATAAAAAACCGAGACTGTTACATAAAGGACGGGCTCTGTGAAAGCCAAGGGGCAGGTAGGCACGGGTGTTGGCCATTGAGACCCAGTAACTTCGTGCACGGACCAACGTAAGGGAATTTAACTCTTTCCTTGGGGGTTGGTTGAGACTCTTGAGTGTGTGTGACTGAGACGCGCTGTCAGTGCGAAGCGAGTGCTGAGTCCCGACCTGCGGTTCCGCTCTCCCGCGAGGGGCACGGCCAGGGACGGACGGAGTGGCTGTGTTGGTGAAAGGAACAGTCTCAGGAGGGAATTGTTGGTGTGCGGTACCCTGTGCCCTTGATGAAGTGCTAGCAGTACACCCCTATTAATCCGAGATAGGAGTATAGTACTCCTGAGGGATTGGGCCCAAAATCCAACAATCAGAGTGTGGTAACCTGTGAGCTGGGGAGTTCACAGTAGCATTCTGGAGGGATGGGTAATAGGAGTTCCCGAGAGCAGGGGAAAAAGGTCCCCGGAATGGTGCCTAGAGATAGCCATCCCCTTGGGAGAAGTGTTTCAGAATTGGAAAATAATCCCAAAACTAGGAAAAGAACAGGGAAAAGATGTTTAAATACTGTATACGGTAGAGAGCCACTACAGGGAAAATCATTATTTTGACCAAAATAGGAGTCTGAAGAAAATTGGGCCTATCAGACTTTGTATTTATATGTAAACAGTAAGACTCCTTTTTCTGAAACAGAATTGGCTTAGGTCGCTTAATGAGTGCAAGAAGTAAAGAAATGTGCCTCACAAGGAGTCGAAGTTCAAAGAAAATAGGAAAGAAAAGCAGAAAGATCATAAATGGGATCCCTTAGATAACTTCACCCCCCTTTTTAATTTCTAAAGCAGTGCAATTTCTAAAGCGGCGGTGACCTCTCCAGAGGAGGATAGTGGGTGCTGCTGGTCGGTGCAGGGTCCTGGAGAGAGGATGCGCTCTCGATTCCTGAGGGAGTTGGAGTAATGCGAATGGAACCTGGATAGTTTTTCTTTCTCAAATACTAACCTTACTAATACTGCACTTTATCCTCTTAAGGCAGTCTTAGGTCAAAGGGAAATAGTGTATGGTAATGCCTGCTGTTTTTACTAGAAGAGAAGTTAGGAGTTGCAAGAAGAATTCCTTAACTAAGGATCCTATAAGTGTAGCAGAACAATTAGATCAATTTCTAGGGCCTAATTTCTACTCATGGATGGAAATGATGTTTATCATTGATATGTTGTGTATTGGAGAAGGAGGTTGGCAGCTATGCAAGTGTGGGAAATGAATACAGAGGGAAGGTTGGGCTCTGGAGGGAGGCAAAGAGGAAGGATCCTGAGGATAAATTGTACTGATTATTGTCACTGTCTTTGTGATTGTTAAATGTTTATGTCGTGAAAGTGTTGTGTTATGTTGTGTACAAGGGTGTTATGGAACAAGGGGTGTCTAAAGTGATACGAGAAGACCCCCTGGGTTGTATTTTGGCTCACTGGAGAAACATTGTTGGTGAGCCAGGGGGAATATTGAATGAGAAACCAGGAACATAAATGGAGTAATGGGACTAGTTTTATAATTGAGTATCCTAATCATGAGACTAAGTGCTGGGTGTTTGTGGAAGTTGAGGAATTGTGTTGTTTGATTTGTGGAGTTTGAAGGCACTGGGAGAAACTGTCTTAATGGTATGTGGAAATGGATCTTGTAATGGTATGTGGAAATTATGTGGAAATGCAGTTTTTAATGGTATGTGGAAATGCAACTGTTAATGGCATGTGGAATTGCAGTTAAGGTACAAATAGTGGAATTGTGGAAAAACAAACAAACAAACAAACAAACAAAAAAAGGCAAAAAGGTTAAGGAAAACAGTGAGTTTGGGATATTAGAGTTGGGCAGGCACAAGAACACATCCCCTGCACACCCCCCCACTGCGGCTTGTAAGAACAACTTGGAGTGGGAGAAAGAGCTGGGGGCTGGAGCCTCCCGCTGTAATGTGAAGGGTGCAGTGCTTCTGAATGGGGATGGGACGGGACATTGGAAGTGAAAATAGCCGGCATCTGCAGAGCTGGGGAAACCCAATATCCAGTGTGAGCACTGGAAGCCTGGGGAGAGGAGGGGGTGAAACTGAAATATAATGTTAGTAATGTCTGTGATGATGAGAGTTTGGAAAGTGAAAAGGGTTTGGTAAAAACAAGCTGAGGAAGGCAAAGTTGAGCAAGGTTAACAGGGATGTCCCTTACCTAGAAGAAGAGGTAAGGGGAGCCTGGAAGGACTCAGGGAGAGTTCCACAACGCCAGGACCGAAAGCAGCAGGGGAAGCAGGGTAAAGAGGTTTATTTTCTGGTACCTCTGGGTGCGTCTTACTCTGTGCTACATCAAGAACTATTACCCGTAGATGATTTTTGTAATAGTTGTAGGAGCCACTGGCAAGAGAAGCTTACTTTTTTTGGACCAATTAAATACAGGCTAGGAGAACAAGTAGGAATATATAAATTCTTGTACATGCCAGGTTCTCGAAAACCATTCTTTGGGCATGACATGTTAGAATAGTTGAATGTAGAGATTAAATTCAGTAGAGATAATTGGAGCTATTTGTCAAGCAAGACCAACGGACTGAAAATTTTAAGTCTGGCTTTAACACAAACTGGGAAAAGCAATGTCGTACTCCCAGAAGTTACATAAATCCTAAATTGGGTATACACAGGATTGCAGGCATCAGGGATGCCTGGCAGAGCCAAAAATGCAGCCCAATGAAAGTTAAGTTAAAGATGGGAGCCAGCCCAACCAGGGTAAAGCAATGCCCTTTGAGGATACAAGATTGTAGGAGGATAAAAGAAATAAAAATAACTTTTTGGATTTTGGATTACTAATTGGATAGAAATCCAAATACAACACCCCAATCTTGGAAATGAAAAATTGGATGGCAAGAGCTATAGTTTAGTACAAGATTTGAAGGCAATTAATAGAAATGTTGAATATATACAACTCATGGTGTATATCTTTATTAACCAAGTTAAGGAATAAGTAGGTGGGGTTTACCTTTCTGGACTTGAAGTACACCTTTTTCAGCCTGGTTTTGCCAAAGAAAGTCTACAATTATAGAATCATAGAATCACCAAGGTTGGAAAAGACCTAAAAGATCATCCAGTCCAACCGTTCACCTATTCCCAATAGCTCCCACTAAACCATGTCCCTCAACACAACATCCAGCCTTTCCTTGAACACCCCCAGGGTCAGTGACTCCACCACCTCCCTGGGCAGTCCATTCCAGCGCTTGACCACCCTTTCTGAAAAGTAATACTTCCTAATGTCCAGCCTGAATCTCCCCTGCCGTAGCTTGAAACCATTCCCTCTGGTCCTATCACTAAAGACACGAGAGAAGAGGCCGACCCCCAGCTCACTACAACCTCCCTTCAGGAAGTTATAGAGAGCAATGAGGTCTCCCCTGAGCCTCCTCTTCTTCAGGCTGAACATTCCCAGCTCCTTCAGCCTCTCCTCATATGGCCTGTGTTCCAGACCCCTCACCAGCTTTGTTGCCCTCCTTTGAACACGTTCCAGGGCCTCAATATCTTTCTTGCAGTGAAGGGCCCAAAACTGGACACAGTACTCGAGGTGCGGCCTCACTAGTGCTGAGTTAAGGGAACAATCACCTCTCTGCTCCTGCTTGCAACACTGTTTCTGATGCAAGCCAGGATGCCATTGGCCTTCTTGGCCACCTGGGCACACTGTCGGCTCATGTTCAGCTGAGCATCAATCAATACCCCCAGGTCCATTTCCTCTACGCAGTCCTCCAGCCACACCGTCCCAAGCCTGTAGCGTCGCCTGGGGTTGTTGTAGCTGAAGTGCAGGACCTGGCATTTGGCCTTGTTGAAACTCATCCCATTGGCTTCAGCCCAGCTCTCTAGCCTGTCCAGATCCCTCTGTAGGGCCTCGCTACCCCCAGGCAGATCCACACTTCCAGCCAATTTGGTGTCATCTGCGAATTTACTGAGGGTGCACTCGATGCCCTCATCCAGGTCATCAATAAAGATATTGAAGAGGACAGGCCCCAGCACCGACCCCTGGGGAACACCACTCACAACCGGTAACCAGCTGGATTTGACTCCATTCACCACCACAAGTAGGGTGGCCTGAGAAAATAGGATCTCCTATGATATGATAAAAGAGTGTATATGTAACGCTGGGTACCTGTTGTTGCACCTTCATCCCAATAACTCAGCTCTGGATGACATAATAACGAAGGCATTGCAAGGGCTTGGTGCCACCCTTGTTGATGAAGTGGCGGAAAAATCAGGAATAGATACTTCTGTCAGTGGATGGTTGGAGTCCTGGTTTGGTGAATGGAAAGGGGTGATTGTATCCACATTTACTTCTTTGATACTAGTAGCAGGAGCCCTGATGGCCACTGGTTGCTGTGTTATCCCCTTTGTGAGGGGACTGGTAGAGTGATTGATAGAGAGAGCACTATTGAAGCAAACACCAATGGAGCTATTACATTTGGATAAAATGATGGTATTAGAGGAGATGGGAGATAAAGAAAGTGAAGACGAGGGAGATGTCTATAAAAGTGAACCTTAAAAAAAGGGAATTGCAGAAATCAACAATGTATAAAAAAGAAAAAGGGGGGAATTGTGGGAATCAAATGTTGTTTCTGCATTAGAATTGGATAATATTATTTTTATTTTATGATCTCCGCTATTATAGTTCTTTTTGGGAGTTCTACTTAACCTGGAGAAGTTCTCTGATAAGTTTCTGTATATAGGTGTATATATGTATATTTTATCATACACACTGCAAGAATATCCTGCATGAGAGCAAACCAGAAAACAAGTCATGGCATGCCCGAGGAAGCGCCTGAAGAGACATTGGGAAGGCCTGACATCATCCCCCAGTGCTCTTTGTTTAACAATGATGACTTTAAAGAAAATCACCATATCAGTAGGACAAGGAGAGCACCGAGAAGACATCTTGGAAACAACAGGATGACTACTGACTGGCACCAGATAACAAATAAATTAACAAGTAAATAGCAAATGTAAACCTTCTGATAAGATTGTGAACCTGGAGTACCCAGCAAGTGGGGAAACAGGGGAGGGGGGAGGCAAGGGGAGAAAACAGGGTATAAAGGCTGTCATGTTGTGTCCATAGGCGCGCTCCTGCTTGCGGGACGCCCGCCACTGCAATCGCGAATAAATTCTGCTTTTATCAGAGATACCGTCCTGACAAAATTACTTGGATATTTTCAACAATTTGGGGGCTCGTCCGGGATAATTATCGCCTCTTTGGGAGTTTCCCTACTGCCCTGCACAGGATAGGTGCACCCCGCTGATTTCAGCAGTCCTGTCTGGGTGGTGAGGTGACTCCTTGGTATGGCCGATAAAAATATTTGGATATTCCCAACACGGGGATGGACTAAACAACTTCATGAAACACTGAGATCTGAACAAGAGACCCAGAGATGGCAGAGCCAGTGCCCTGCATGTGGTATAAACAACTTGGGCCTCTCCTCTTAGGATACAAATTGAAGGAAATAATACTTCTGTAAAACCCCAATGGGACAATGAACAACCTGCTGCTCTCTGCCCCTGAAGACTTGCAAACAGGTACATGTGAGATAAAATGGCCTTGGAAGGTGCAAGTAGAACCCAAGTGATGTGGCCTACTTGCACCTTGGGGGAGACTATTAGAAGTAGGGAGAACAGTCATCCGACAAGTAATTGTTAAATGGCCCTCAGAAATTATAGACAAACCCTGATTTTCATTGCTAAGGGGGCACTAATGATATCATTATGGCAAATTAGAACTTTCCCCTTGGGTACCTGATATAGTAATGCAAGCAGAAACATCAGGCCAAAGGGTATGATATACAAGACTTGGGCATGCTGCTGTGCAAGCAGAAATATTAACACAACAAAAATACTGCGTACATTCGACCATGAAGAGCAGACTTGTCCATACTGGTACTGACTAAACACATCTCATGAGATTCATGGTCCACCAAGACCACCAGCAGAGGCAGAAGCAACTTAAGTGTACACCAATATGTCCCAGTGCCACTGAAAGATCTTCACAACATCCTGATCCTGTTCTTCAATTACATCTAATGATGGACTTTTTGAACATCTTTCAAGTGGAAAAGAATCAGAGAACCACAGAACTGTAAGTGTTGGAAGGGACCTCTAGAGATCACTGAGTTCAACCCCCGGCAAAGCAGGCTCCCTACAGCAGGCTACACAGATAGTTATCCAGGCAGGTCTTGAATATCTCCAGAGAAGAAGAATCCACAATCTCCCTGGGTAGCCTGTTCCAGTACTCCGTCACTCTCACTGTGAAGAAGTTCCTTTACATATTGGTGCAGAACTTCCTATGCTCAAGTTTATGGCCATTTCCCCTTGTCCTGTCCCCACAAACTGCAGACAACAGGTTGGCCATGTCCCTTTGACTCCCACACTTAAGATATTTATAAACATTAATCAGATCCCCTCTCAGTCTTCTTTTCTCAAGGCTGAACAGAACCAGGTCGCTCAGCCTTTCCTCATAGGAGAGATGCTCCAGGCCCTTTATCATCTTTGTGGCCCTCCACTGGACTCTCTCCAGGAGATCCCTGTCTTTTTTGTACTGGGGATCCCAGAACTGAATACATCACTCCAGGTGAGGCCTGATCAGGGCAGAGTAGAGAGGGAGGATCACCTTCCTTGACCTGCTGGCCATGCTCCCTTTAATGCACCCCAGGATCCCATTGGCCTTCTTGGCAACAAGGGCACACTGGTGGCTCATCACCAACCTGTCATCCACCAGGACACCCAGGTCCTTCTCTGCAGAGCTTCTCTCCAGCAGATCATGTACTGATACTTGTGGTTATTCCTTCCCAGGTGCAAGACTTTATACTTGCTTTTGTTAAACCTTATCTGGTTTATTGCTGCCAAGCTCTCCAGTCTGTCCAGGTCTTGCTGAATGGTAGCACAGCCTTCCAGTGTGTCATCCACTCCTCCCAGCTTTGTATCATAGGCATACTTGCTGAGGGTGGATACTATCCCCTCATCAAGGTTGTCGAGGGAGATATTGAAAAGGATCGATCCCAGCACCAGCCCCTGAGGAACACCGCTAGCCACAGGTCTCCAACCAGACTCTGCACCACTGATCACCACCCTCCGAGCTTGGCCATTCAGTGAGTTCTCAACCCATCTCACCACCCACTCATCTGTCCCACACGTTCTCAACTTCATTATCAGGATGTCATGGGAGACAGTATCAAAAGCCTTGCTGAAGTCAAGGTAGATGACATCCACTGCTCTCCCCTCATCTACCCAGCTGGTGATGCCATCATAGAAGGCTACGAGGTTGGTCAAGCACAATTTTCCCTTGATGAATCCATGCTGACTACTCCTGATGACCTTCCTTTCTTCCAATTGCTTGGAGATGTCATCCAGAAAAAGCTGTTCCATCACCTTTCCAGGGACAGAGGTGAGACTGACTGGCTTGTAGTTTCCTGAATCCTCCTTCTTGCCCTTTTTGAAGACCTGAGTGACACTGGCTGTCCTCCAGTCTTCAGGCACCTCTCCTGTTCTCCAAGACCTGTCAAAGATGATAGAGAGTGGTTTGGCAATCACCTCTGCCAGCTCCCTCAGCACATGTGGATGCATCCCATCAGGGCCCATGGATTTGTGCACACTGATCCCACCTAGACTCTCCCGAATCACTCCCTCCACAACCAGAGGGAAGCTCTCCATTTCCCAGACTCTCTCTCTTCCCTCCAGGGTCCAGGAGTCCAAAGGGGGAGTCTTTGAAACGAAAACCAAAGCAAAGAAAACATTCAGCATCTTCACTTTCTCAGCATCCCTCATTACCAGGACACCTCTCTCATTCAGCAGGGTACATATGTCATCCCTTGTCTTCTTTTTCCTGTTAACATACTTAAAAAAAAAAAAAAATCCGTCTCATTACCCTTTATCTCCTTCACCAGCTTCAGCTCCAGGTATGCTCAATCATTGGTTCATGCTGTGAAGGGGTTGTCATGGTTCTATGTTTTTGTTTTGTTTTGTTTTTATTTTGGGTTTCAGTATTCCACATCAAAACATCATGTAGTGTACGGGGCATTAAAGTGTTAATGCCCCAATCCCAGGTACCTATCCCTGTACATTACAGAAGTCACGGGATCTGGCCCTTCTGGGTGGGGGGGGCGCTCTCTTGCTGCCTTGCAGTGGGTGCTCGAGGGTGCTTTCCTAGCCGTTCCAAGCTTTTCAGGTTTGAATCGGTCCTGGGAACTCTCTCTCTTATCTTGTCTGATTTATTAATCTCAATTTCAATTAAATTGTATTACATTTTGTTATCTTGTATTCCAATATTGTAGTAAAATAAGTTTTCCTCCATAGATTGCTGCCGCTGCTCTTTTCCTCCCTTCCTTCCTTCCCATTTTTGTGGGACTAGGGTGGGGGGGGAGGGCAGAGGCCTGTCACCCCTGTCACGGAGTTGACTAGATCAATCTACGTCCGTGACAGGGGTGAAGTGTATGGGAATTAGTCATGGCCTAAACCAGTGATTGAGCACCTGTTGAAGGGACACAGCCAGCCCTGAGAGAGCAGGTGAAAGTAGTTTGCTTGTGTGACTGGAAGGGGTGGTACCTGGTTCCACTCCTCCTTAAACCTCATTTAAGGGTTGGTTGGCACAAGGGAAGGGTATTTATTTGGAGTGTTTTTGTATTTAGTGAGCTCTGTGCTTTAGGGTAAGTAGGTAATTTTTTTTTTTTTTTTTTTTTTAAATATATATATATATATTATTATTATTATTATTACACACACCTTGATTGTGGTTATGCATTCTTTTTTGGTTTTTTTTATAACTGGTTGCTTGTCATTGGTTTTCTCTGTAACTTGTTATCTTGTTGTAGGGATGGCTGTACTTGCTTGTGTTCAGTTGTTCTGTTTGGGCTTTGCATCGTGTGTTGGTCCTGCAGATATGGTGGGCAAGTGGGAAAAAGCCTGTAGAGCCTGGAGAGAATAAAACCAGGAGGGAGGCTGTGGTGGGAGAGAGAGGAAAAATGCATTCTGAAGCAGGGTGATACTCTGCTGACACTGTCAGATCTACTGTCAGCTTGATCCTTTTGCTACTTGGCATTTTGTTCATCTCCTGAGAGTTGGTACTTAATGTTGTGCTTGCTTATGGAAGCTTCTGTTTTAGCTTACTAGGGTTTGTATTGTACTTGCTTAGGGCATTTCTGCTTGCTGCTTACTAGGGTTATCGAAGTGTATGCCTCTGCATGGATTGAATAAAACATAATTTTTCATGCTGCTTTGAGCACATAGTTGATTGCCTCTATTCCTAAGGCATCCTGTTTCTTGGATCTAAATGTACTCTGAAACACTAACTTACCCTTATCATGTTATAGAGAACTTAGATCAACTGCTGTCACAGCCCAAAATGTAGCAGCATCGTGTTGCAGTGCCTGGCAGTTAAAAAGAATGATTTTTCCTTTTTTTTTTTTTTTTTTTTTTTTCCCTCTCTATTTAAGGAAATAATTTGTTTGTTAATATGACCTTGAAAAGGGTTTTAACACACAATAGAAGACAGTTGAGGAATTTTCAACTCAGAAGCTCTGGTAGTGCTGGTGTAACTGAACACAGAACATTGTTCTCCTTTAATTTTTTTTTTTAAGGTAACCATCTAATAGTATCCAAACAAGGTACTATAAGTTCGTAGTAGATACAAAATGGACTCTTTGTACTTTGCTATAAAAACCTTTAATCAGCAGTAACTTACAAGCTGCCAAGATGAAAGGTGCTCCTTGATGAATGCAAAGACACTTACCTGTTCTGGATCTGGAAGGTACTAACATTACTCTAACAATTCTAAAGCAGCAGGAAGTCTCTTCTGCTAAAAGCAGAAGCCACGGGATTCCGACCTTTAGGTTTGACTGGGCCACATTGAGTGAACAGGAATTGTCTTAAGCTGTATATGAAATGTATAGCTAATGAGTATAAATAACAAAACTCTTTACGTATATTTTTAAGTAAAATGTGAAAAATGTAAAGCAATTAAAACGTAACAGTAGTGGGATACCTGATCTTATCTTTATGAAACTAATGCGCTGGTGTCTGGATCAGTGGAAGTGGTAGCAATTCTTAGTGAATTCTCAAGGTGTGTCAGACTTTGTATTAAATTTGACTCTTCCTGTGCTTCATCCTTAAAAATAGATGTTCACAAATGTACATACTGTGCATAGCAGAAATACTAAGTCACAGCATGAAACTCCTGGTAGGAAAGCGGGGCCAACCCAGGGGAGCTCAGATAAATGTAATGCACCTGAGAGACCAAAAAGAATGGAGCCAGGATCCACCCCTTCCCAAACATCATTTTAGGGATGGAAATGAAGGCAAGGTTATCTCACTGGAGATCCCTGCCTACCTGAGGCCTTCCAAGGGTAAATGGAATTTTTCCCTTTGTTTCCATGTCTATAGTTACTGTGTTTGAGCAAGTCCTCACTTGCTGCAGACTAGAATTTCACTATTCCTCTATCATTGCTTTATTTTCCATCATGTTACAGCATTACACTTAGCGAGCCAGCTAGATACTTATTTAGAACAGATTATCTTAAAAAAAAAAAAAAAAAAAAAAAAAGTGTTGGATGGTCATGGGGACCCCTAATAAACCCAAGAAGGTACTGCTGGGGGAAACCCTGGGATTCCTTGGTTCCCTGTGGCTGAGTACTTGTACATTAAACAAATATACAATTAACAGAGTCACGTAATTTAGCTAGTATTTTACAGGTCATATATCTGAAAGAACTATCACAACAGAAAGGGATAATCAAAAACAAATGAAAAAGCTCACCCATGCCCTAGGCTTGCAAAAAAAGCTCCAGAGAGCTAACTCCAGAAAAAGATTCTTCCTCAGGATGAGTCTTCCCTAATACAGAGATCCAACACATTGTGATGAATGTTGATAAAATTTAAGATGAGTAATTATCGGTTTGTGGTTGAAGTTCATGTTCTTTCATGGGCTAGTGCTTGGTGGTGTTACTAGAGGCACATAGTCGTGTGGTGCAGGTCCAGCACATGATTTCACAGCAATACTGGAACGCTTCAATGGCGTTTTGTTTCTTCTGGTGATCCTAGAGACTCAAAGACTCATGGGGAGTAATACAGATGTTTCAGGAGTACCAGGATGAAAAGGTCTGCCCTCCAGGGCAAGATACAGAATGGAAATCTTCTCTGGAGGAGTGACCAATGTTTCTTTTTATCCTGGATCAAAACTTCGGCTTGTACTGGGGCATGCCCCAGCTGCCTGTACCATACCTTTTGGCCAGATGTCTACGGCTGCATAACTATATCAGGCACCAAAAGGGGGTGTCCTGATTTGCCATAGGGACATGATGGGGGTCCCTTTAGCAATGAAGAGTGGAGTGTTGACTACAATATCAGTAGGCCATGTACCTGTTACTGGAGGGACTACTGAGCCTCCCACCTCCAATAATCTCCCCTGAAGTACAAGTAGGCCACACCATTTGGGTCCTACTTGCACCTTCCAAGGCCATTTTATTCTATGGGTACCCGGATCTAAATTCTCAGGGGCAGGGAGCAGAAAATAATTTTGTCAATCTGGGGTCTTATCTGATTATAAGTGCCTGTAATTTGGATCCTAAGCAGGGAGGCGCATGTTGTCTATAGAATTTTCAGGGTGCTGGGGCTGCCTTCTCTAGGCCTTTCATTCAGATCCCGCAGAGTTTCATACAGTCTTTTTGTCCACCCTTGCAGGGACTGAGAGTCTATCTTCAGGACAGCCTTAAGAATACTGTTTTAATATTCAATGAGGCCTGCCCTTGTTGGATTATATGCCAGGTGGAATTGCCATTCAATGTTGCTTTCTTCTGCCTAGCGTTGTATTGTTGCACTGGTGAAATGAGTCCCTTGGTCACTCTTGATGACTTGAGGTGTCCCGTAAGCAGACATCAGTTCAATAAGTGCCTTGATGGTATATTCCTGGTTTGCTCTCGGTACTGGATAGGCCTGCATTAGCCCACTTGCAGTATTGATGCAGGTCAGGGCATATCTCACCCTCTCAGACAGAGGGAGGTGCCCGATGTAATTGACCTGCCATTGCTGGAGAGGATTGTGTCCTCTAGCAAGATGGGCTGTTGTTTTGGGCAGTAATTTCTATCTCACCTTGGAGCAAGCGTTACAGTCTTGCCGTGCCTGGGCAGTCAGATAGTTGTATGGGAAGCCCCCATGCTTTAGAAGCTACCCACGCTATTTTTTGTCCAGCATGCTGTAGCTTCTGATGTAACCAATGGGCAATGTTCTCAGATGGTGAATTCTCAATCCATCGAACTCAGCTTCATCATTTCCCAGTGACTGGTAGGGGTTGGTGACCAGAAACATGGTAGACGTACAGTCCTGTGTTTAACTGTATTCCATATGTCTAACCATTTATCTTTGCCCCAGATTGGTCAGGCGTGGATAGTGCGTTCCTGGGTGGCCCACTGTGCAATCCAAAGAGGGAACCCCTGGTACACAGACCAACTACATGTGCAGAGACTCAGGATAGCATCACCAGGTTCCTTGGTTATAACCATCCACACAGCTCTCAGTTCTGCCCATTGGCTACTCTGACTGTCTCCCCCATCAAACCAGATTATTTCAGTGGAGGGATGGTATGCAGTCACTCTCCACTTGCTTGGGTTGACCTTTCTGGACCCATCTGTGTACCAGGCATCTTCAGGGATAGGATATTTTCCCTCCTGAATGGGACTCTTCTCTGGTGGAGCTACCAGTGTTACTTTTGGTGCATCTCTGTGATACGTCACTGGGCCTAGGATCTTCTGGAGTTCTTCTTTCAAGGGTGATGAAGACAGACTGCTCCTTTGGCTGAGGTAGGCGACCCATTGTGCCACTGTTTGTGCTTGGGCCACCCCTGTCTTAGGAAGGTGGGTCAGATCTTTCACCCACCCCTGAATCGGCAGGATGGTCTTAATGATGATTTCAGCTGTTTGGGTTATCAGCTCTACTGCCTGTAATGCGGAGTAGGCAGCCAACAACTGTTTTTCAATCATACTGCATCTTTCTTCTTCAAAGAGGGTCCAAACAGAATTCTGGCGTTGCCACTGGCCCCAACCAAAGCTATCCTGAGTGACAGGAACATCCAACACGGCCTGGAGGGTAGGATCAAATATATCCAATGCCTGGGCTTGTTTAACTGCCAGCTTTGCCTGTTGGAAAGCCTTATGTTCCGTTTTCCCCCAACCCCATAGTTGTCCCTTTCGTCATGAGTATGTATAGTGGCTTTAGCAGCTGTGCTAGGTGAGGTATAAAGGAACGCCAGTATCCCAATATACCAAAAACTTCTTGCAGCTGCTTCGATGTTGTAGGGACTGGGAATGCCTGAACCTTGTCTATGACAGCACTGGGTAGTACTTTGGTCTTTCCTGACCAAATGTCATGGTTTTTTGTTTTTTTGTTTTTTTGGGTTTCAGTATTCCACATCAAAACATAATGTAGTATACAGGGCATTGAAGGGTTGATGCCCCAGTTCCAGGTACCTATCCCTGTACATTACAGAAGTCACGGGATCTGGCCCTTAGGGGTGGGGGGGGCGCTCTCTTGCTGCCTTGCAGCGGGTGCTCGAGGGTGCTTTCCTAGCTGTTCCAAGCTTTTCAGGTTTTACTCGGTCCCAGGAACTCTCTCTCTCTTATCTTGTCTGATTTATTAATCCCAATTTCAATAAAATTTGTGTTATATTGTGTTATCTTGTATTCCGATATTATAGTAAAATAAGTTTTCCTCCGTAGATTGTTGCTGCTATTCTTTTCCTCCCTTCCTTCCCATTTTTTGAGGGACTGGGGTGGGGGGGGGGGGGGAATGGCAGAGGCCTACTGCCACCCTGTCACGAGCATAGATTGATCTAGTCTACTCCATGACAGATTTTTGGTGGAGTATGCAGACATAGCTGCTTTTTAGCTTTTAGAATGAAACTCTTCTTTTCCTCTCTGCTCATGGAGAGCTTCGTTAAGGAGCATTATCAGTAGTTCAGGTTTCTGTGCTGGAAAACCTGACCTTGAAAGATTAGGCGTACTGCCAGTGTTCTGGGATATTTGTAAACTTTGAGCACTACTTAGTCTGCGTGGTGCCTTTTTTCTTTTTTTTCCCCTCCTCTTGTTAGCTTCAATTCATTAACGACTTTTTAGCAGGCACCAGCGATGAACCCACTCATTATCGTGGGGGTGTTGTGTAAAGGATTAAAAGCAATGGTGTTACTCACAACCTACTGGCCAACACTCCATCCCATAATTACTTGTTATGTAATTGCATTCATGTATAACAACATAAGGGCACTGATGGAGACACCTTCATGGTACCTGTATTCAATGTGGTATGATTTGAATTTTGACATTTACATCCCAAAAGGAATGGCTAATTTCACGAACAACTACATCCCAAATGGAATACCTAATTTTACAAACAACACGATGTTCAGACCAGTCTCCGGGTTTTCTTCTCGGTTTGTCAAACATTTTTTGAATCCTGAATTAATAGTCATGTTGTTGTTGTTGTTCGTGTCATCAATTTTCCTGAATGTATTCCGATTCATTCGTATTAAGGGAATGGAGTCTCCTCCAAAACTAGAGAATGATGACTGGCAGGGAATATGGAGAGGTTTAGGAAAGGTCTTAGAAGCATGGGGACCTGCAGTGTCATGGGATTTTACTCTTGAACACCTGTGGGATCCTGAGAAACTAAGCCAGTATTTGAGTCAGGGACGATGCGGCTTACATAAATCTAAGGAGGTACAACTTATTTGGGGTTTGGCTTGTGCTTACTGTGCCCTATATAATACCATTCTGGAGAGAGAGAGAGAGTTTCTGAGCTGAGGTTTAAGGCAAAGGGGAAAATCCCCAAGTGAAATCTAATCGATCACAGGAGACACCAGTAACAATACCAGTTGCTCCTGTGGAGGGCAAGAAATGGAAACGAGTGTCTTCGCGTCTTGAACGAAAAAGAGAAGAGGAGGAGGAGGAGGTGGAGGAAGATCCAGGCAAGGTGCCCTCCTCAGAACCACCACCATCACGAAAGGAAAAAGGGAAAACTAAGAGACATGCAGAAGAGAGTGATGAGGAGGAAGTCTCTATTACTACTCGCCGGCCTCTAAAGATGACTGAAATCCAAGGTTCAAGAAAGGAGTTTACATGGCGCCCGAATGAAACTCTTGTTTCCTGGTTGGTTCGCTGTTGGGACAGTGGGGCCCATAGCTTATCTCTGGATGGTAACAAAGCTCGCCAACTAGGTGCCATTGCCAGAGATCCAGCTATTGATAGAGGAATTAGTCGGTGTTCGGATGAGTCTGCCACCCTCTGGGAACGAGTGCTAATAGCCGTGAAGGAAAAGTATCCCTTCAAAAACGGTTTGAAGATTGCAATGAAAAAATGGGATACAGTTGTAAAGGGTATCAAGTATTTGAGGGAAATAGGCGTGGTGGAAATTATGTGTGACCTTAACTTTGTTCCTAACCTTCCACGCCAAGACCGTGACCCTGGAAAAGTGAGGACGACGCCTGAGATATGGCAGAAACTCGTGACAACAGCACCAGACAAATATGCCTCTACACTAATGTCAGCGTGTGACAGATACCAGGAACAACAGAGAACTCCCTTATTTTATGAATTAATTCTTACGCTCCAAAACTATCAACAGTTGCTCTCCCCCATTCATGCTGCTGTAGCCGCTATCTCAAAAGTGACGGACCAACTGAATGAAACGCAACATCAAATGTCTCAACTGATTAACCGTGACAAACCTGTAGCAATATTAGAGATGCTTGATGAAGATCAGGATAATCAAAAGAGTCTATCGAAGGATATGAAGGAGATGATGCGAGCCCACCTAATTAAAGACGGTGAACCTTCCTTCTCACGTGCACCATCAGAAATCTCAGCTGTTAGAAGCAAACGCTCTCCGGCTCAAGTAAGGGATAATACACCGCGAATTGTCTTATGGTATTACCTACGTGACCATGGAGAACACATGGGGAAGTGGCACGGTCAACCTACTCCTGTACTACGAGCCCGGGTGAAAGAATTACAAGGCAGATCAACCACCAGTGCAGTTGCTCCAGTTACCACAGGTAATGAATAGAGGGGCCCTGCCCTCAGTCGGGGGGGGAAAGGGATAATAGAGTATATTGGACTGTGTGGATTCGATGGCCTGGCACATCAGAACCACTGAAATATAAGGCACTGGTGGACACTGGTGCACAGTGCACTCTGATGCCCTCGAGTCATGAAGGGACAAAATCAATCCCTATTTCTGGAGTGACCGGGGGCTCTCAAGAATTGACTGTGTTGGAGGCTGAGATAAGCCTCACTGGTAAGGACTGGCAAAAACATCCTACTGTGACGGGCCCAGGGGCTCCATGTATACTAGGTATTGATTATCTCAGAAGGGGGCATTTCAAGGATCCCAAGGGGTATCGATGGGCCTTTGGAATAGCTGCTGTGGACACAGACAACATTAAGGAGCTGTCTGTTTTGCCTGGCCTGTCAGAAGATCCGTCTGTTGTAGGGCTGCTGCAAATAAAAGAGCAACAGGTACCGATTGCTACAAAAACGGTGCACGGGCGGCAGTACCGCACCAACAGGGATTCCTTGCTCCCCATTCATAAGTTGATTTGTCAACTAGAAATCCAGGGAGTGATCAGCAAAACGCACTCGCCTTTTAACAGCCCCATATGGCCAGTGCGTAAAAGCCTGTGGAGAATGGAGGCTGACGGTGAACTACCGTGGCCTGAATGAAGTCACACCCCCACTGAGTGCTGCTGTGCCGGACATGTTAGAACTCCAGTATGAACTGGAGTCAAAAGCTGCCATATGGTATGCCACCATTGACGTTGCTAATGCCTTCTTTTCCATTCCTTTGGCCAAAGAATGTAAGCCACAGTTTGCTTTCACATGGAGGGACGTTCAGTATACCTGGAACCATTTGACGCAGGGGAAGAAACAGAGCCCATCCATTTGCCATGGGTTGATCCAAACTGTATTGGAACAGGGCAGTGCTCCTGAGCACCTGCAGTACATTGATGATATAATTGTGTGGGGCGATATAGCAGAAGTAGTCTTTACGAAAGGAGAGCGAATGATCCAAATTCTTCTGAGTGCTGGTTTTGCTATTAAGCGAAGCAAAGTGAAAGGACCTGCCCAGGAGATTCAGTTCCTAAGTATAAAGTGGAAAGATGGCCGTTGTCACATCCCGACAGATGTGATCGACAAAATCACTGCTATGTCTCCACCCACTAGCAAAAGAGAGACACAATCATTTCTGGGTGCAGTGGGCTTTTGGAGAATGCATATTCCAAACTACAGCCTCATTGTAAGCCCCCTTTATTATGTGACGCGAAAGAGAAATGAGTTTACATGGGGCCCAGAGCAGCAGCAGGCTTTTGAACAGATTAAGCAAGAGATAGCCCATGCCGTGGCCCTAGGGCCAGTACATACAGGACAGGGTATAAAGAACATCCTTTATACTGCTGCTGGAGAGAACGGTCCTACTTGGAGACTGTGGCAAGGAGCCTCAGGGGAGACCCGAGGCCGACCCCTGGGATTCTGGAGTCGAGCCTTCAGGGGGTCGGAAGAGGGCTACACTCCAACTGAGAAGGAGATCTTAGCCGCGTATGAGGGGGTTCGGGCTGCTTCCAAAGTAGTCGGTACTGAAACACAGCTCCTTCTGGCACCTCGACTGCCAGTGCTGAACTGGATGTTTAAAGGAAAGGTTCCCTCCACCCATCGTGCTACTGATGCCACTTGGAGTAAGTGGATTGCACTGATTACACAACAAGCACGGATGGGGAACCTCAGCTGTCCAGGAATCCTAGAGGTTATCATGGACTGGCCTGAAGGTAAAAAGTTTGGAACACCACCAGTAGAAGAGGTATCCCGTGCTAAAGAGGCCCCACCATAAAATGAACTACCAGAGAATGAAAAGAAATATGCCCTGTTCACAGATGGATCGTGTCGTATTGTGGGAAAGCATCGCAGATGGAAATCTGCTGTGTGGAGCCCCACACGACAGGTTGCAGAGGCCACTGAAAGGAAAGGGGAATCAAGCCAATTTGCAGAGGTAAAGGCTGTCCAACTGGCCTTAGATGTCGCTGAACGGGAGAGGTGGCCAGTGCTCTATCTCTACACTGACTCATGGATGGTAGCAAATGCCTTATGGGGGTGGTTACAGCAGTGGGAGCAAAATAACTGGCAAAGAAGGGGTAAACCTATTTGGGCTGCTGAACTGTGGAAAGACATTGCTGCCCGAACAAAGAATATGGTTGTAAAGGTGCGCCATGTAGATGCTCATGTGCCCAAGAGTCGGGCTACTGAAGAACAGCAAAATAACCATCAGGTAGACCGAGCTGCCAGAATTAAGGTGGCCCAAATAGACCTGGACTGGCAGAACAAGGGTAAATTATTTCTTGCTCGGTGGGCCCATGAGACCTCAGGTCATCAAGGGAGAGATGCAACATACAAATTGCTAGAGACCGAGGGGTGGACTTAACTATGGATGCCATTGCACAGGTTATTCATAACTGTGAAACATGTGCCATCATCAAACAAGCCAAGAGGATGAAACCTCTCTGGGAGGAAGGGCGATGGCAAAAGTACAAATATGGGGAGGCATGGCAGGTTGATTATATCACCTTGCCACGATCTCGCAATGGTAAGCATTATGTGCTTACTATGGTGGAGGCAACCACTGGGTGACTTGAAACATCTGCAGTACCCCATGCTACCACCCGAAACACCATACTGGGTCTCGAGAAACAAGTCCTGTGGCGACATGGCACCCTGGAAAGGATTGAGTCAGATAATGGGACTCATGTCAAAAATTCTCTTGAAAATACTTGGGCCAAAGATCATGGCATTGAGTGGATTTACCATATTCCCTATCATGCTCCAGCCTCTGGTAAAATTGAACAATACAATGGATTGTTAAAAATGATGCTAAAAGCACTGAGTGGCGGAACATTTGAGAACTGGGAGAGGCGTTTGGCAGAAGCCACTTGGTTAGTCAATACCAGAGGATCTATCAATCGTGATGGTCCTAATCAATCCTGTTCCCTACATACCATAGAGGGAGATAAAGTCTCTGTTGTACATGTAAAGAACATGTTAGGAAAGGCAGTTTGGGTTCTTCCAGCTTCTGGAAAGGGCGATTCTCTCCGTGGTACAGTTTTTGCCCAGGGACCAGGATCCACTTGGTGGGTAATGCAGAAGAATGGGGATGTCCAATGTGTACCACAAGGAAACTTGATGCCGGGGGAGTGCAGTCAGTAATTCTATGTATATATATATAGCCATGTGTGAGTAATGTATTTTAATCATTTTCTGTTTTTTTGTATATACATGTGTATGCATGTTAGGCATGATGTAACGATGTGGAATAAGGGGTGGAATGTCATGGTTCTTTGTTTTGTTTTCTTGTTTTTTTTCTTATTTCAGTATTCCACATCAAAACATCATGTAGTGTATGGGGCATTAAAGTGTCACTGCGCCAATCCCAGGTACCTATCCCTGTACATTACAGAAGTCACGGGATCTGGCCCTTCCGGGTGGGGGGGGGCGTTCTCTTTGGCTGCCTTGCAGTGGGTGCTGGAGGGTGTTTTCCTAGCCGTTCCAAGCTTTTCAGGTTTGAATTGGTCCTGGGAACTCTCTCTCTCTCATCTTGTCTGATTTATTAATCTCAATTTCAATTAAATTGTATTACATTTTGTTATCTTGTATTCCCATATTATAGTAAAATAATTTTCCTCCATAGATTGCTGCCGCTGCTCTTTTCCTCCCTTCCTTCCTTCCCATTTTTTGTGGGACTGGGGTGGGGGGGGAGGGCAGAGGCCTGTCGCCCCTGTCATCGACATAGATTGATCTAGTCAACTCGGTGACAGCAGCATGGGCAACAAACAAGAAGAGTTGGAAGCCATTGTGCAGCATGCAAACTTTGACCTAGTTGCCATAACAGAAACGTGGTGGGATTGCTCCCACGATTGGAGCGCTGCAATGGATGGCTACAAACTCTTCAGGAAAGATAGGCAAGGAAAGCAGGGTGGCGGTGTGGCTCTCTACGTTAGGGAATGCTTTTACGCTACTGAGATTATGATTGGGGACGATAACGTTGAATCCCTTTGGGTAAAGATCAGAGGAAGGGCTGACAAGACAGGCACCCTGGCGGGCGTCTGTTATAGACCTCCAAATCAGGATGAAGAGACAGACGAGGTATTCTATAAGCAGCTGGCACGAGCTGCACAGTCGCCTGTCCTTGTCCTCATGGGGGACTTTAACTTCCCTGACGTATGCTGGGAGTACAGCACAGCACAGAAGAAGCAGTCTAGGAGGTTTCTGGAATGCATAGAGGACAACTTCCTGATACAGCTGGTCAGAGAGCCCACGGGAGGAACTGCCCCACTAGACCTGCTGTTCACAAACAGGGAAGGTTTGGTGGGGGATGTGGAGGTTGGAGGCTGTCTTGGACAGAGTAACCATGAAATGATAGACTTCTCGATTCATGGTGGAGCCTGGAGGGGGAATAGTAAAACTGCTACCTTGGACTTCAGGAGGGAGGACTTTGAATTGTTCAAGGGACTAATAGGGGGAGTCCCCTGGCATTTAGTCTTAGCGAGTAAAGGGGTCCAAGAGAGCTGGTTGCTCTTCAAGAAGGAAGTCGTAAGGGCGCAGGAGCAGGCAGTCCCCCTGAGCTGCAAAGTGAGCCGGCGGGGAAGAAGACCGGCGTGGATGAATAGGGAGCTATTCTTGAGGCTCCAGGAGAAAAAGAGAATCTAACGCCTGTGGAAAGAGGGACATGCCACTCAGAATGAATACAAGGAAGTCGTTATGATGTGTAGAGGTGAAATCAGAAAGGCAAAAGCCCAGCTTGAATTTAAACTGGCCGCTGGGGTGAAAAGCAATAAGAAACTCTTTTATAAATACATTAACAGTAAGAGGAGGACAAAGGAGAATATCCACTCTTTGCTGGATGAGGCTGGGAATGTGACCACTGAGGATAAGGAAAAGGAGGAGGTTCTGAATGCCTTCTTTACGTCTGTCTTTAAAAGTCAGACCAGTTATCCTCAGGATACCCCTCTCTCTGACCTGGTAATCTCGGCTGGGGAGCACGCTAACCCCCCTGTGATTCTGGAAGAAACAGTCAGAGACCTACTCCTCCAACTGGACTGCCACAAGTCTACGGGGCCAGATGAGATCCACCCGAGAGTGCTGAGGGAACTGGCGGAGGTGATAGCCGAGCCACTTTCCATCATCTGTCAGCACTCCCTGTTGACTGGTGAGGTCCCAGAAGACTGGAGGCTTGCCAACGTGACTCCCATTTACAAGAAAGGTCGTAAGGAGGATCCGGGGAACTACAGGCCTGTCAGCCTGACCTCGGTGCCAGGGAAGGTTATGGAGCAGATTGTCTTGAGGGAGATCATGCGGCATGTGCGGGATGAGCGGGGGACCAGGCCTAGCCAGCATGGGTTCATGAAGGGCAGGTCCTGTTTGACCAACCTGATCTCCTTCTATGATCTAGTGACCCATCTGGTGGATGAGGGAAAGGCTGTTGATGTGGTCTACCTAGACTTCAGCAAAGCCTTTGACACTGTCTCCCACAGCATTCTCCTGCAGAAGCTGGCAGCCCGAGGATTGGATGGGTACACTCTTGGCTGGGTAAGGAGCTGGCTGGAGGGCCGGGCGCAGAGGGTGGTGGTAAATGGAGTTAAATCCAGCTGGCGACCGGTCGTGAGTGGTGTTCCGCAGGGGTCGGTGCTGGGGCCTGTCCTCTTCAATATCTTTATTGATGACCTGGATGAGGGCATCGAGTGCACCCTCAGTAAATTTGCAGATGACACCAAATTGGCTGGAAGTGTGGATCTGCCTGGTGGTAGCGAGGCCCTACAGAGGGATCTGGACAGGCTAGAGAGCTGGGCTGAAGCCAATGGGATGAGTTTCAACAAGGCCAAATGCCGGGTCCTGCACTTCAGCTACAACAACCCCAGGCGACGCTACAGGCTTGGGACGGTGTGGCTGGAGGACTGCGTAGAGGAAATGGACCTGGGGGTATTGATTGATGCTCAGCTGAACATGAGCCGACAGTGTGCCCAGGTGGCCAAGAAGGCCAATGGCATCCTGGCTTGCATCAGAAACAGTGTTGCAAGCAGGAGCAGAGAGGTGATTGTTCCCTTAACTCAGCACTAGTGAGGCCGCACCTCGAGTACTGTGTCCAGTTTTGGGCCCCTCACTGCAAGAAAGACATTGAGGCCCTGGAACGTGTTCAAAGGAGGGCAACAAAGCTGGTGAGGGGTCTGGAACACAGGCCATATGAGGAGAGGCTGAAGGAGCTGGGAATGTTCAGCCTGGAGAAGAGGAGGCTCAGGGGAGACCTCATTGCTCTCTATAACTTCCTGAAGGGAGGTTGTAGTGAGCTGGGGGTCGGCCTCTTCTCTCATGTCATTAGTGATAGGACCAGGGGGAATGGTTTCAAGCTACGGCAGGGGAGATTCAGGCTGGACATTAGGAAGTATTACTTTTCAGAAAGGGTGGTCAGGCACTGGAATGGACTGCCCAGGGAGGTGGTGGAGTCACCGACCCTGGGGGTGTTCAAGGAAATGCTGGATGTTGTGTTGAGGGACATGGTTTAGTGGGAGCTATTGGGAATAGGTGAACGGTTGGACTGGATGATCTTTTAGGTCTTTTCCAACCTTGGTGATTCTATGATTCTATGAATGGACAGAATCAATTCATATTTCTGAGGTGACTGGGGGTTCTCAAGAATTGACTGTGTTGGAGGTTGAAAAAGTCCTCACTGGAAAATACTAGCAAAAGCATCCTATTGTGACTGGCCCAGGGGCTCCGTGTATACTTGGTATCCATTACCTCATAAGGGGGTATTTTAAGGATCCGAAGGGGTATCGACGGGCCTTTGGAATAGCTGCTGTAGACACAGACAACATTAAGCTGCTCTCTGTTTTGCCTGGCCTGTCAGAAGATCCATCTGTTGTGGGGTTGCTACAAGTGGAAGTGCAACAAGTAATGATTGCTACAAAAACGGTGCACAGGCGGCAGTACCGCACCAATAGGGATTATTTGATCCCCATTCGTAAGTTGATTCGTCAACTAGAAAGTCAGGGAGTTATCAGCCAAACTCAGTCACCCTTTAACAGTCCCATATGGCCAGTGTGTAAAGCCAGTGGAGAATGGAGGCTGACCGTGGACTACCGTGGCCTGAATGAAGTTACACCCCCACTGAGTGCTGCTGTACCAGACGTGCTAGAACTCCATTATAAACTGGAGCCAAAAGTAGCCATGTGGTATGCCACAAATGACATTGCTAACGCTTTTTTTCTCCATTCCTTTGGCCTCCGAATTTTGGCCACAGTTTGCTTTCACCTGGAGGGGTGTTAAGTTGTTCAGTATACCTGGAACCATTTGCCACAGGTTGATCCAAACTGCATTGGAACAGGGCGGTGCTGCCGTGCACCTGCAGAATATTGTCAGTATTGTTGTGTGGGGCAATACAGCAGAGGAAATTTTAAAGAATGGAGAGAGAATAATCCAGATCCTATTGCAAGCTTGTTTTGCTGTTAAGCAAAGCAAACTGAGAGGCCCTCCACAGGAAATTCAGTTCCTAGGAATAAAGTGGCAAGGTGGTATGAGAAGCTGGAACAATTGTTAGCTCAAAGCTTGGATAGCATTTGGCCTCGTTTGTTGCTCTTGTCTTCCTCTGGCTATATATATGTTGAACCATCTCCAATAATTTGTTTGAGTCATTTTAAATTAGCATAATGGACAGGATATACCCTGAGGCAAGCGTGTTGTCCTTTGAGAATTTGAGTGCGCCCCTCCAGGCGGATCCTGAGGTAAGAGAATTGTCTTTTAGAATATGTGTGTACCCTTAGGGGGTGTAAAGAGGAAATTGTTGATTTGTTGATTTTATGTGTTTCCCCTCTGAGGAGATAGCTCCACTTTTGAGGTTTTAGAATGTGTGTGTACCCTTCAGGGGTGTAAGGAGCAAATTGTTGAGTTGCTGATAATACCTGTTCTCCCCCCCCCCCCCCGAAGAGATTTCTCCACATTTTGAGGCATAATTGATAAAGAAAAAAAGAATGAGGCTGGGAATCCACTCCTTGACCTCTAGAAAAACATGGTGCCAAACCTTCCCCCATGGAGATGGAGTGGGGTAATTGGTTCAACTTAGAGGGAGTAGCGGATCATCTAAATTCCTTCCACAAGCAAACCCATATGGGGGAGGGAAAGGGAAAATGAATCATTTGTGCAGTTCTAGGAGCTGCTTTTAATGCTGCCGTAGAGATCCACAACCAACAGATCATGACAGAAACCCAAATTATTCAGTCCTTGCAAGAATTGATCACATACCTGCAGGACCAAGTAGAAGATCTTAGGGGACAGTGAGAGGAGGAAAAACATTCAGAAGTCCTCCTTCAACAAGCCCTTAGAGAACAGTTGGTAAATGAGAGGGATATTAATGCTAGTTCCCCAGGTAGTGATTTGTATCCAGGAGAAAGTCTGGAGGATGTGAGAGCCCAAAAAGACAAATTAGAAAACCCGGTGACCCTTCTCTGCCCTCCGATAGAAACTGGGCATGCATATGAAGAGGGCAAAGGTGGGTACTCTGATGTTAGTATCATGGAGGTCCCCTATTCTGCTTACAAGCTGGCCAAATTCAAGAAAGATTTTCATCACAGCCCTAGGAAATCAGAGACAGAGTGTGTGTGGAAAGTGTCCCTGACGTGAGGTGATCAGATTATGTTGACTGAAAAAGAATCAGAGGGTTATTGGGAACCTGGAATATTTTTCACCACTGGCAACCATTGCGCCCCATGGTCCCTAACTCAAAGAGCCATTTATTGGGATGATTACTCCTTGGGACAACTGGTATTGATTTATTTGCCCCACATTGGTCCTGTCCCTTTAACCCTCAAAGAACCTCTTAACAAATACATCTGGAAGGCTCAAGACCATCAGGGGAAAATGTACAAAATTAATCATCTGGATTTCACCTACCTTCTGACCTTGGTTCATTTTGGACCAGGAAGTTTTTTCTTTTACTTTCTACCTATGCTTCCTCTAACCTTGTTTCCTCTGGAACCAGGAAGTTCTCTCTCTTTTTTTTTCCAGATGCTAACAAATGCTGATCCTGTTGCTGTGCCTCGCAAGTTCCGTTCTCACCCTGCTCCTTTCCCTGGGATCCCTTGTGGCATCATTAGTGTCGCTGTTTTGGACAGGCATCTTCTTCAGATTAATACTTGTAATTGCTTATGCTGACCCTATCACATTCACTGTCTGGTCATGGTCCCATACCTGTGGGAATACAAGACAGACTATTCAGAGCAGAAGCTGTGGAGCAAGATAAACAGCATGAGAAAGCAGCACTGAGAACCAAGGACATATCCAGAAGAAGAGGAAAAACAAAACCAAGTAAGCTGCACAATGGCTGCGTGATGGCAACCTTGATTGAAAGAAGTGCGCGTGGCCAGGAACAACTCATGGCTCTGATTGGATAAGCACTTGCGTGCACAGTTAAGGAGTGTTTGTAGAATGTTTTGTCAACATGTAAAGGCAGGTGGGAAAGTTAAGAGAAAACTTGTGAATGTATATAAAGGATGTTAGAACCAGCAATAAATGATTTGGATCATTCACATCTGAGTCCATGCCTCAGACGCTGTGCATACCAATATTGGGCATACTGGGTGTATGGGACCAAATTTAATTCTAACAGAAGCTTAACCCTTTCAACCATGGTTAAGTACAGTAATGAAATCTA
This sequence comes from Lagopus muta, assembly GCF_023343835.1. NCBI lineage: Eukaryota > Metazoa > Chordata > Aves > Galliformes > Phasianidae > Lagopus > Lagopus muta. The sequence continues at coordinate 2,103,975 of NC_064471.1, forward strand.
TTCAGGAAATGAATGGAGCGAGGATAGTACTTGGCTGACTCCCTCAACTCCTGGGAGATGCAGGACAAAGAATAAAGGTAGGGTGTCAGATGCAACAAGTGATCCACATGCATTGCAACACTCCTGCAGTCTTCCCTATAAGCATTGGGAACCAACCAGTGGTTCTTATCTGATGTCTTATCTCAATGGGAAAGAACTAATAGAAAAGACAACCAGTAAATTGTAGATGCACTTGCCATAACTCAAAATAATATCTCCCTAGCTCTTAGCTGTATCCAGGCACAAATATGGATACAATCCATGGTAGCAGCAATTGTAAGAGAAAGTGAGGGGAGCTCTTTACTCACTGAAGTTCAAAAGGTGATTTCGGACAATGCAAAAAAACTTAAAAGAATATTTCAATCTTAGTGGCATCTAGTTAATTTTACTTATGATTCTGTTAATAACTATTCTACAGCTTTTGTCCTAACAATACACAATGCTTCGGTATATACCATATACCCAATCATTGCGCTGGGGCTGAATTACAATGGGGCTATACTCTACCCATTCAAAAACATTAGTCTGGGTCCAACAAAATGAAGACAAATGGCAAACTGTTGATGTTAGATCATGTGCTGTACAGGAACAGCAAGGATTTATTTGTGAGAGTAATACCATCAAGGCTCAAGGCATTTATCTTGACACTGAGCAAAATATTTGCCATTTTGAGATGTATCCCAGTGAGACGGTCAATGGTTTACAGGCTGGTTCGGCCCGGTTCCGTAACTAGCGGGGTGGAGGGATTTTGCAAAATCCATGCCTCCGGAAAAGGGAAGCAGGGGACCCAAAAATAATTAAAAACAGCAGCAACAACCTGAGGAGAAACAAACTAATTTACTAAATATGGTAACGGAATGCAAGATAACACACTATAATACAATATAATGAGCTAATAAATCAAATATAATGAGAGTCCGAAAGGTAGAAAGGCCTCACAATAACACTGAGGTGAGATGCACAGCCTGGTTGAGCAGCAGGAAGGAGAGCCTGACGACGAAGAGCACATCAGGTGACCTTGCCAGGAGTTAAATCTCCTCTCCCTGACCGCAAAGTCCCCTGGGGAATGTAGTTCTTCTCTTTCAGACATGTGCCCGGAACTGGAGCATTAACACCGTAACTCCCAGTGCACTGCATGATGTTATGATGTGAAATACCGATAGCCAAAAATCATAAAACCCTGACATTCCACCCCTTATTCTACACCACTACATCATGCTTAATATATACAAACAAACCATAATTAACAAACATTAAACATACGCACACACAAACCTGTATATATACACATGGAATTACTGACTGCACTCCCCCAACATCAAATTCCCTTGTGGTACACATTGAAAATCCCCATTGTTCTGCATCACCCACCAAGTGGACCCTGGTCCCTGGGCAAAAACAGTACCACGGAGAGGTTTGCCCTTCCCAGAAGCTGGAAAGACCAAACTGTTTTTCCTAACAAGTTCTTTACATATACTACAGGGACCTTATCCCTGTTGACAGTATGTAGGGAGCTAGGAGGACCATCGCGATTGATTGATCCTCTGGTATTGACCAACAAGGTGGCTTCTACCAAATACTTCTTCCAGTGCTTAAATGTTCCACCACCCATTGATTTCAACATGGTTTTTAACAACCCACTATATTGTTCAATTTCATATTGCAGACATGAATAATCTGTGCAATAGAGTCCCTAGTTAAGTCCACCCCTCGGTTTCTAGCCCATTTGTATGTTACATCTCTCCCTTGATGGGCCTTCATTGGCCCACCGAGCTAGAAATAATTCACCCTTGTTCTGCCAGTTCAAGACTATTTCAGCCACCTTAATTTTGGCAGCTTGATCTACCTGATGGTTATTTTGCTGTTCTTCAGTAGCCCGACTCTTGGGCACATGAGCATCCACATGGCGCACCTTCACTACCATATTCTTTATTCGGGCAGCAATATCTTTCCACAGTTCAGCAGCCCAAATTGGTTTACCCCTTCTTTGCCAGTTGTTCTGTTCCCACTGGTGTAACCACCCCCATAAGGCATTTGCTACCATCCATGAGTCAGTGTAAAGATAGAGCATTGGCCACCTCTCCCATTCAGCAACATCTAAGGCCAGTTGGACAGCCTTTACCTCTGCAAATTGGCTTGATTCCCCTTTCCCTTCAGTGGCTTCTGCAACTTGTCATGTGGAGCTCCACGCAGCAGCTTTCCGTCTGTGATGCTTCCGCAAAATGTGACACACTCCATCTGTGAACAGGACAAATTTATCTTCATTCCCTGGTAGTTCATTGTATGGTGGGGCCTCTTTGGCACGTGATACTTCTTCTCCTGGTGATGTTCCAAACTTTTTACCTTCAGGCCAGTCCTTGATGACTTCTAAAATTCTTGAATGGCCGAGTTTCCCCATCCGAGCTCGTTGTGTAATCAACGCAATCCACTTACTCCAAGCAGTATCAGTTGTATGATGGGTGGAGGGATCCTTTCCCTTGAACATCCAGTTCATCACTGGCAGTCGAGGTGCCAGAAGGAGCTGCGTTTCAATACTGATCACTTCAGAAGCACCCCAAACCCCCTCATACGCGGCTAAGATCTCCTTTTCAGTTGGAGTGTAGCACTCTTCAGACCCTCTGTGAGCCTGATTCCAGAATCCCAGGGGTCAGCCTTGGGTGTCTCCTGAGGCTCTTTGCCACAGTCTCCAAGTGGGACCTTTCTCTCCAGCAGCAGTGTAAAGGATGTTCTTTATACCCTGTCCTGTCCGTACTGGCCCTAGGGCCACGGCCCGGGCTATCTCTTGCTTAATCTGTTCAAAAGCCTGGTGCTGTTCAGGGCCCCATGTAAAATCATTCTTCTTCTGCATAACCTGATAAAGGGGGCAAACTGTTGATGTTAGATCATGTGCTGTACAGGAACAGCAAGGATTTATTTGTAAGAGTAATACCATTAAGGCTCAAGGCATTTATCTTGACACTGAGCAAAATATTTGCCATTTTGAGAGATATCCCAGTGAGGCCCCTGAAACAATGCTTGTCTATATTGGAAAAGGATATGTGTGTATGAGAACCTCTTGTAATTTTATACTCATAGATGGGTGACCTGAAACATATGCAGTACCCCATATTACTGCCTGAAACACTATATTATGTCTCGAGAAATATGTCCTATGGTGACATGGCACTCCAGAAAGAATTGAGTCAGACAATGGGACTCATTTCAAAAATTCTCCTGTAAATACTTGGGCCAAAGATCATGGCATTGAGTGGATTTATCATATCCCCTATCATGTACCAGCTTCTGGTAAAATGAAACGATATAATGGACTGTTAAAAATATGTTGGAAGCAATGCATGGTGGAACATTTAGACATTGGTGTGGGTATACTCCGGAGCAACACCGGAGTACAAACACGTGTTAGACAGCCTGCCAGCAACAGCTTCAGCAGCAGAATTGATAGAATGGGGAATTCAGCACGGTAGGCATGTTGTACAGGAGCCTCTTCTGGTGGCTTTGCAGCAGGTAGTTTTAGGTAGAGCGCAGTGCTATGGGTGCGGGAAGTCAGGCCACATCTGTATGGATAGTTCAGTTCAAACACAGGCTACACATAGGTCATTAACCTGTTGGGTGAGGACTGCTGAGGTTCAGGTAGTTCAAGGTTCAAAAGTGAACTTGATGGGTGACGAGGGTGGAGTTCGAAGGGATGGAGTGTGGCAGGGGAATGCTGCCTCCCTGAAGTGTCTATACACTAATGCGCGCAGTATGGGAAATAAACAGGAAGAGTTAGAGATCTGCGTGCGGTCACATGGCTATGATCTCATTGCGATCACAGAGACGTGGTGGGACAGCTCACATGACTGGAATGTTGTCATGGAGGGCTATGTGCTTTTTAGGAAAGATCGGCCGGCGAGGCGGGGTGGTGGAGTTGCTCTTTATGTAAGAGAGCAGCTTGAATGTATTGAACTCCACCTGGGGGAGAGTGGTGTAGCAGTGGAGAGCTTGTGGGTAAGAATCAAGGGGCGGGCTGGTATGGCTGACACCGTTGTGGGTGTGTGCTACAGGCCCCCTGATCAGGAGGAGGAGATTGATGAGGCCTTCCACAAGCAGTTGGAAGCAGCGTCACGATCCCAGGCGCTGGTGCTTATGGGGGACTTCAATTATCCAGATATTTGCTGGAAAAGCAATGTGGCCAGGCATGCATGGTCCAGACGGTTCCTGCAATGTGTTGAAGACAACTTCCTGATGCAGGTGGTTGAGGAATCGATGAGGAGAGGGGTACTGCTGGACCTTATTCTCACTAATAGAGAAGGGCTTGTCAGGGAAGTAAAGGTCGGGGGCAGCTTGGGTTGTAGTGACCACGAGAGGGTGGAGTTCAAGATCCTGAGTGGAAGAAGTAAAGCAAAAAGTAGGATTGCTATCCTGGACTTTAGGAGAGCCAACTTCGATCTCTTTCGGGGCCTACTTGGAGCTGTCTCATGGGCTAGGGTGTTGGAAGGCAAGGGGGCCTGTGAGAGCTGGTCAGCATTTAAGCAGCTCTTCTTCCAAGCTCAGGATCGGTGCGTCCCCGTGAGGAAGAAATCGGGAAAGGGTGGCGGGAGACCTGTGTGGATGAGCAAGGACCTCGTGCACAAACTCAAAGGAAAAAAGAAGGCCCATGAAATGTGGAAAAAGGGTCTGACTACTTGGGAAGAATACAGGAATGTTGTCAGGGTCTGCAGGGATGCGACAAGGAAGGCTAAAGCCCGCCTGGAATTAAATCTGGCAAAGGGGATAAAGGATAATAAAAAAGGTTTTTTCAAGTACATTAACAGTAAAAGGAAGACTAGGGAGAATGTGGCTCCCCTGCTAAGTGACGGGGGTGTTCTGGTAACGGGGGATGCTGAGAAGGCAGAGATACTGAATGCCTTCTTTGCTTCTGTCTTCAGTGAAAAAGCTCCCCCTCGGGAATCTGAGACCCTGGAGATTAGTGATAGGATCTGGGGAATGGAAGACCCCCCTTCTGTCAGGGAAGAGGTGGTCCAGGAGCGCCTAGGCAACATCAATGTTCAGAAATCCATGGGACCCGATGGGATTCATCCACGGGTGCTGAAGGAGCTGGCAGAGGTGATTGCTGAACCGCTTTCTGTCACCTTTGAGAAGTCTTGGAAGACGGGGAAGGTGCCTGAAGACTGGAAGATAGCCAACGTCACCCCGGTCTTCAAAAAAGGCAAGAAGGAAGACCCAGGCAATTATAGGCCAGTCAGCCTCACCTCTGTCCCTGGAAAGGTGATGGAACAGCTTGTACTGGATGTCATCTCCAGACAACTGGAAGAAGAGGAGGTTATCAGGAGTAGTCAGCACGGGTTCACAAGGGGGAGGTCGTGCTTGACCAACCTGGTAGCCTTCTATGATGTTGTCTCTGGCTGGGTGGATAGGGGGAGAGCAGTGGATGTAGTCTACCTTGATTTCAGCAAGGCATTTGATACTGTCCCCCATGACGTCCTTATAACAAAGCTGAGGAAGTGTGCGATAGATGAGTGGACAGTGAGGTGGGTTGACAACTGGCTGACTGGCAGAGCACAGAGGGTCGTTGTTGGTGGTGCAGAGTCCGGTTGGAGGCCTGTAACTAGCGGTGTTCCTCAGGGGTCGGTGCTGGGTCCGGTCTTGTTCAACATCTTCATCAATGACCTTGATGAGGGGATAATGGCCACCCTCAGCAAGTTTGCCGATGATACGAAGTTGGGAGGATTGGCTGACATGCCTGAAGGCTGTGTTGCCATTCAGCAAGACCTGGATAGGCTGGAGAGCTGGGCAGAAAAAAACCGGATGAGGTTTAACAAAAGCAAGTGTAGAGTCTTGCATCTGGGGAGGAATAATTCCATGCACCAGTACAGGTTGGGGTATGACCTGCTGGAGGGGAGCTCTGCGGAAAGGGACCTGGGTGTCCTGGTGGACGACAGGTTGGCCATGAGCCAGCAGTGTGCCCTTGTGGCCAAAAAGGCCAATGGCTTACTGGGGTGCATTAAAAAGAGCGTGGCCAGCAGGTCAAAGGAGGTGATCGTCCCCCTCTACTCTGTCCTGGTAAGACCTCATCTGGAGTACTGCGTCCAGTTCTGGGCTCCCCAGTACAAAAAAGACAGGGATCTCTTGGAAAGAGTCCAGCGGAGGGCCACGAAGATGGTGAAGGGCCTGGAGCATCTCCCCTATGAGGAAAGGCTGAGTGAACTGGGTCTGTTCAGCCTTGAGAAAAGGAGACTGAGAGGGGACCTGATCCAGGTCTATAAATATCTAAGGTGTGGGGGGCAGAATGGCGAGGCCGGACTCTTTTCAGTGGTGAGTGGAGACAGGACAAGGGGAAACGGCTGGAAACTGCAGCATAGGAAGTTCCGCACAAACGTGCGCAAGAACTTCTTTACAGTGAGGGTGACGGAGCACTGGAACAGGTTGCCCAGGGAGGTGGTGGAGTCTCCTTCTCTGGAGATGTTCAAGACCTGCCTGGATGCCTACCTGTGCGACCTACTGTAGGGAACCTGCTTTGGCAGGGGGGTTGGACTCGATGATCTCTGGAGGTCCCTTCCAACCCCTACAATTCTGTGATTCTGTGTGATTCTGTGGGTGTGTGGCAGACCTCGTGTTAGCTCACATCTGCCCAAATAGATATCAGGGAAACAAATCAGCTGGGGTAAGAGTGGGACATCACTCCCAGCAGCGCAGTACAATTGTCCCGAAGGAGAACAACGGAATGGTCCAGCTCTCATGGGGAGCACCAGGGCCAGGGCTGGATCAGGAGCACAACTAAAAGTCAAAGAAGGTCCCCTGCTGTCCCAAACATGGAGCTGCGAAACATTGGAACAGCCGGTGACACCTGGAACCATTGTAGTTGGTGCAGGGGCAGTAGATCTGGGGGTGGAAGTACCTCCTTAGTCTACAGATGGCAGTCAGATCCTGGCTAGGGCAACTGGCTTTTTACCTACACCACAGGCGGGACTTCCACTTATGGCCCTCTCTCTTGAGCTGGGTAAGAATAGACCCCTCATTCGAATTCAAGTCTGCATCACGGGATTGTTGACACCGTCACCTAAGTGGTACTGTGATGCGCTGTTGGATTCAGGGGCAGATGTGACTGCCATGCCTGTGGGGAAGTGGCCAGTGCGATGGCCTGTGGTGGCATCTACGGCCATGGTTAGAGGGGTTGGTGGGATTTTGGTGGGATCTGGGAATCTAGTCTTCTTGCCGGACTGATAATCCAACAACAGAGGAGACCTTGGCCCTGGAGAATTCCCCAATGACAGACGTTGGGAACAGTTCTACTCAATGACACCCATAGACAAGGACTAATTTTTTCAGTGGATCTACTATATCTGCACCTCTATGAACTATTCTTGTTTTAATGGCTAAAATAAATAATAGTAGAAAGTAGGGGATACGGTAGCTTGGCATAGAGAGGGGGGAGATGTGGGTGGTACTCGGTGTGGGTGGTACGTGGGCTAAGGTGGGTGCTTGTTACAGGGGGTGGTTCTGGGTGGTACTTGACGGGTCACGGGTTCACGGGGTGGTCGCGTGTCATGGTATATGGGTAGTTGTTGCGCAGCATTAAATTGGCACTTGAGCTACACCCTATGGCGTACGTCTCTCGTGTCCCTGTGCCGGGTAGGGGTGCAGATGGTAGGGGTGCTGATAAGGTGTTGTGGACCGGGCTGGGATTGCGTGGAGGTTAGCAACAATTGGGAGAAGCATTTGGCAGAAGCCACCTGGTTGGTCAACACTAGAGGATTGATCAATTGCGATGATCCTGCCAGCTCCCTAAATACTGTCAAGGGAGATAACGTCCCTATAGTACATGTAAAGAGTATGTTGGGAAAAGAGGTTTGGGTCATTCCAGCTTCTGGGAAGGGCAAACCTCTTTGTGGAACTGTTTTTGCCCAGGGACCTGGGTCCACTTGGTGGGTGATGCAGAAAGATGGGGATGTTCAGTGTGTACCACACGGGAGTTTGATGTTGGGGGAGTACAATCACTAATTCCTTGTGTATATATGTGTGTGTGTGTTTAATGCATGTTAATTTATTTTTGCTTGTATATATATATATATATATATTAAGCACAATGCAGTGATGTGGAATAAGGGGTGGAATGTCATGGTTTCACGATTTTTGTTATAGATATTCCACATCATAACATCATGTAGTGCACTGGGAATTAGTGCTGCAGTTCCATGGATTGCTGATATTTGTGGGTACCTGGTTCTCAGAGAGAACCTCCATCTTCCAGAAAACTTTCACTGTTCCATTTCCATTTTCTGTTTAGAGGGAAAGATAAATGTGCTCAAAAGTCACGAGACTGCCCTTTCTCTTACTGCTCATTTCTGCTGTGTGTACTCCCTAGCCATCTCGCCTTCAGTATTAGAGTAAGGCCTTCGGTTTTGGACATGCTCTCTCATTTTACTTGATTTATTAGCTTCAATCCCAATTAACTTGTATTTCTGCTATTATAATTAGTATATTAACTTTCCTCATCAGATCATTGCTGCTGTTTTTTCCTTTACCTCCTTTTTCGCTTCCCCCCAGTGGGCCTGTGGGCCTGCTGTTCCCCTGTCACAGACACACATATATCTAGAGATAACTTCATGACACTGACATATAACAGTGATGCGCCAGAAGATACAATGGTCGCTCCACTGAAAAAGAGTCCTGTTCAGGAAGGGAAATATAATTCCTAAAGATGCCTGGTATACAGATGGGTCCTGCAAGAGTAATCTGAGCAAGTGGAGAGCAGTGGCATACCATTCCTCCACTGAAACAATCTGCTTTGAAGAAGGGGATGGACAGAGTAGCCAATGGGCATAACTGTGAACCATATGGATGGTTATAACCAAGCAACCTGGTGACAGTATATTGAATATCTGCAGATAGGTGGGATGTGTATGAGGGGTTCACTCTTTGGATTGCACAGTGGGCCACCAAAAATTGGACTATTCACAGTGGCTAATCTGGGGCAGAGATATGGGATCTTCGGGGCATTTTCCACTTGCATGCTATGTCTGTGTGGCCAGTGTGTGATACAGAGCCCAAGAGGAACACCTGCTTGCAAAACAAGTCTTTGCAAAAGCAAGATAAACTACTGAGGTCAGCTCTCTCTACAAAACAAGATATTTGCAGCTACAGCCACAAATATCAGTTCCCTTAAAACTGTCAAAATAGTTTGCTCCATCCCAGGATCATTCTTCAATTAGGGGCCTTTAGGTCCCTGACACAAGCAGGGAAGAGATTGTCCCCCTGTACTCTGCCCTGGTGAGGCCTCACCTCGAGTACTGCATTCAGTTTTGGGCCCCTCACTACAAGAAAGATATCGAGGCCCTGGAGCTTGCCCAGAGAAGGGCAGTGAAGCTGGTGAGGGGTCTGGAGCACAAGTCTTAAGAGGAACAGCTGAGGGAGTTGGAATTGTTTAGTCTGGAGAAGAGGAGGTTCTAATCCACTGCCAGCATGTTTCTTCTCTCTCCTTTTTGGCAATTTGCTGTCTCTCAATGATCGATAAGTAATCATGCACTTGTTTAGAGAGTTTCTGCTTGCTACTTACTGGGATTATCTAAAATGGATGCTGTAAGTGTGTATCTGTTGAATAGAACTCATAACACTGTGCTCCTCTGAGTGTTTAGTTTGCTTGCTTTTGCTCCTGAGACATCATGTCTCTCAGATGTAAATGTATCCTGAAACACCTTCAAATGTCACTTCCCCTCTGAAATTAGGAACCATAACATTAGGAGGGGAAAAGGACTTACATCAGCAGGATACTTGGATCCCAGTTAAATCTAAGGAAAAAAAGAAAGTCAAGCAGGTTAAAATCCAACTAGAGGATCTGGGTACTTCAGATTTTCTGTAAGACCAGTAAGAACTCAAAAAAAAACAACCAACAACAACAACAACAAAAGAGTGCAAGATAGAACAGTGGGGTTGTCAGCCAAGGAGTGGCCCTCTGCCCATACCATATTACTTGTAACAGCACACCTGTACACAGCTGCTAAACTCATAGATCTGTTAGAGTGATTTCAGCAAAAACCATGAGAGAGCATACCAGCTTGGTTTTTGAGATTATGGGACATGGGGGCTGAAAGTGTGGCAATTAATGGGCCTGAGATTTCTACACTTGCATCCATTACCACACATCTGGCCCTCAGAGAAAGACTATGCAACTGTGATGCATAATGAGGAAAAACATCCTCTATTTCAGTGGATAATGGTGGCATATGAATCATGTGGCCAAACAAAATTGATGCACCAATAAATACTGGTCTGTGAACTTCAATGGAGGAACTTCAAAATTATATTAGAGAATTGGGAATGAAGGTGGCAATTTATGACGATGCTTTTGAGAGTCCTGTCCTGATTATATTTTTGGTAGGGATGAGGGACCTTATATTACAACATGATCCTCCCTGCCACTGTGGCACACTGGTGCCCATATTGAACCCTTTAGTGGCCTGGGAGGCAAATATACAAGCTGCCTAATTGGTGGCTGATCTATGGGAGACAGAGTGTCTTTGGACTGTGTGCAATATCAGGACATTGGAAGGGGTAGATGTCTTCCCCATAACTGAAACTAGGAAACCTTCCCCACAGAATCCTCAATAGGGACCCATACAGATATCCCAAAAACAGACATTTAATGATTTAATCTGGGGTAGGCTTCAATTTGTTAAAATAGATTGCCAGGCCACTCGTCCTCCTCCATTTATGGAGGCAGTTGGTGGAAAATTAAAATTTCAAAATATCCCCCAAAAAGCTGGGGTATTACTGAAGAGAATGAGAACATGGAACCTGGAAGATTTTCTAGTGCCCGACAAATGGAAAATGCCTCCTCAAGTGACCTGGGCCACTCTGCCCAAGCCACCTGAGGAAAAAGAATTGGTGATTGCACAGTTACTTGTATGATAGGGGATGCCAGACCCTCTGCACCTCGGGCCACCAGGTGGGACTGGAGGCCCTATGTCATACTGACTCTCTTTTTTTTTTTTTTTTTAATACTAAAAGAACATAAAACAGGTTATGGAGTTAATAGACAGAGGCATAGAAACATCAATTATTTATGGTGATCAAATCAATTTCCAGGGAGATAGGGTAGTGACTGGTAGCTTTGGGGGACAGACTATCCCTGTAACATGGTTGAAGTTGGGGGCTGGGTGTCTCCTACTCAGGGAGTATAAGATGTCTGTTGCCCCAGTCCTGGAGTATATACTGGGCATAGATATACTATGGGGTCTGACTCTCCAGGTGACTGTAGGAGAGTTTAGACTGAGAGAGAGATGTATCAGTATCCAGGTGGCACAGGCAATTTTAAGAGGCCATGTGAAACATGAATATACTCGCTTGCCCAGTCTGTGCAGGATCACTAATACTAAACAGTACAGACTCCCGGGGGGGCAAGAGGAAATCTCCAGAATGGTTCAGTAACTAGAAAAAGTAGGGCTCATAAGACCTGCACATAGTTCATATAACTTCCCCATATGGCCAGTAGGGAAGTCAGATGGCACATGGAGAATGACAATGGATTACAGATAGTTAAAATAAGGTCATGCTGCCCATTCATGCAGCCATACCCAATATTGCCTCCCTGAAGGGCACATTGAGTAGGGAGATAAGGAGATGTGTCCTGGATTTGGAAAATGCATTCTTCAGTATTCCAGTTGCTGAAGAATCACAAGACCAGTTTGCATTTACATGGGGAGGCAGGCAGTGGACCTTTCAGGTCCTGCTGCAAGGGTACATGCGTTCACCTACATATTGTCATAACTTAGTGATGTGTGACCTAGCAGATAAGAATAATCCTAATAACATCAAACTGTAACAATATATTGATGATCTCATGTTGACATCTGACTCAGTGGAGGCATTAGGAAAGGCGGTGGACTCCTTGACTACCTATCTACATGAGAAAGGGTGAGCTATAAACCCACAGAAGATACAAGGACCAGGCCTGTTGGTGAAATTCCTGGTTGTGGTTTGGTTAGGAAAGACCTAAGTACTACTACCCAGTGCAATAATAGACAAGGTTCAGGCATTCCCAGTCCCTACAGCACAAAGGCAGTTGCAAGAATTTTTGGGTCTGTTGGGATACTGGCATTCCTTTATACCCCACTGAGCGCCGATGCCGAGGCCTTTATACTGACTCACAAAGAAAGGCCAAGAATAGAACTGGGGTAGAACGGAACAAGAGTCTTTCCATCAAGCAAAACTAGCTGCTAGACAGGCCAAGGCACTGGGTGTATTCGATCCTCCTTTTCCATTCAAACTAGGTGTTCCTGTAACTCAGGATGCATTCACCTGGCGCCTGTGGCAGCACCAGGATTCCGTTCGAAGCCCAGTTGGGTTCTGGTCTCTGGTTTGGCATGGAGCAGAAGAAAGGTACAGTATGATTGGAAAACAGTTATTGGCTGCTTACCCTGCACTACAGGTGGTAGAATCAATAACACAAACATCTGAAATCATAGTGAAGAGCACTTTGCCAATTCAGGGGTGGGTGAAAGATCTGACCCACCTTCCTAAGACAGGGGTGGTCCAAGCACAGACAGTGGCATGATGGGTTGCCTATCTCAGCCAGAGGAGTAGTCTGTCTTCATCACCCTTGAAAGAAGAACTCCAGAAGATCCTAGGCCCAGTGACATATCACAGTGATGCACCAGAAGAGAGAATGGTCGCTCCAATGGAGAACGATCTTGTTCAGGAAGAGACATATCCCATTCCTGAAGATGCCTGATATACAGATGGGTCTAGCAAGGGTAACCCGAGCAAGTGGAGAGCAGTGGCATACCATCCCTCCACTGAAATAATCTGGTTTGATGGGGGAGACAGTCAGAGTAGCCAATGGGCAGAACTGAGAGCTGTGTGGATGGTTATAACCAAGGAACCTGGTGATGCTATCCTGAATCTCTGCACAGATAGTTGGGCTGTGTACCGGGGGCTCACTCTTTGGGTTGCACAGTGGGCCACCCAGGAATGGCCTATACATGCCCAACTGATCTGGGATAGAGATATGTGGTTAGACATATGGAATGTGGTTAAACACAGGACTGTATGTGTTTACCACATTTCTGGCCACCAACCCCTACAGTCATTGGGAATCGATGAAGCCGACACACTGGCTCAAATTCAATGGATTGAGGATTTACCATCAGAGAATATCACCTGTTGGTTACATCAGAAGCTGCAGCATGCCAGACAAAAGACAATGTGGGCAGCTGCTAAAGCATGGGTTCTGCCCATACAACTCTCTGATGTCACCCAGGCATGCTGAGACTGCGATACTTGCTCCAAGATGAGACCAAGATCGTTACCTGAAACAACAGCCCATCTTGCTAGAGGACACAATCCTCTCCAGCAATGGCAGGTCGATTACACTGGACCCCTCCCTCGGTCTGAAGGGGCGAGATATACCCTGACCTGCATTGACACTGCAAGTGGGATAAGTGAGTTACCAAGGGACTTATTTTACTGGTGCAGTGGTAAAACACTGGGCAGAAGAAAAGAACTCTGAGTGCTGATTCCACCTGCCATAGAATCCGATGGGGGCAGGCCTTATTGAATGCTATAACGGTATTTGTAAGGCTGCCCTGAATTCAGACTCTCAGTCGGGGTGGACAAAGAAACTTTATGAAACCCTGTGGGACCTGAAGGAAAGGCCTAGAAATGGCAGACCCAGTGCCCTGAAGATGCTACAGACAACATGGGTGTCCCCACTTAGGATCCAAATTACGGGTAATGATCATCAGGTAAGACCCCAGATTGGTAATGAAAATGATCTTCTGCTCCCTGCCCCTGAGCATTTAGATCCGGGTACCCATAAAATAAAATGGCCCTGGAAGGTGCAGGTAGGACCCAAGTGGTGTGGCCTACTTGCACCTTGGGGGAGATTGGAGGTGGAAGGTTTTGTAGTTCCCCCAGTAATAGGTACATGGCCTGCAGACATCGTGGTCAACCCTCTGATTTTCATTGCTAAGGGGACATTAATCATGTCCCTATGGCAAATCAGGACCCACCCTTTGGTATCCAGTATAATTATGTAGCCTGAGATACTGGGTCAAAGGGTATGGTACAGACAACCAGGACATGCCCCAGTGCAAGCCGAAGTGTTGACCCAGGACAGTAACACAGCCTGTATCTTGCCGGGGAGGGTGGACATACCCCTTCTGCTTCCTCTGAAACATCTATTCTACTCCCTGTGAGTCTTTTTGGGTCCATAGGATCACCAGGAAGAGCAACATGACATAAGGATTCTCCAGTATCAGCATAAGATCAGTGTGACACCCAGTGGTGGACTATATGGGACTATTGGAATGCAAGCCGAACCTTCCCTGGTCCAAGCAACTATGTGCCTTCAGGAGAACCACCGAGTACTGGCCAAAAAGGAACATGGACTTCAGCCATGAACCAATCATCAATCATCTTGTTTTTTTTCAATTTACATTGTGACATGCAGATTGCACAAGTGTCATGGTGTACTGGATCATCATAATGGAAAGGGCTTACCTTTAACCTGCTCAATCATTGGTTCACACTGTGAAGGGGTGGAGTGTAGTGGAAATGCTAAGTCACAGCTTGAAACAGTTATTGAGCACCTGGTGGGAAGGCAGGGCCAACCCAGGGGAGCTCAGGTGCAAGTCCCATGACATGTGACACTCCAGATGGAGGAGGAGCTCTATAACTGTCTCCATCCGAATCACCATGGGTGTATTCTGCGTAGCATCCCAGACTTCCAGATCAGGGCATAAAGTGCCCTGAGGATAACTGATCTGCCTATTAAAGGCAGATATAAAGAAGGCCTCAGCCTTCTCTTTATCCTCATGCAATGCATGATTGTCCTGTACCAGGAGAAAACCTCCACATGAGCTGCATGATGGCCAAATGAAGCCTGCAAATCTCTCTCTCTATTGTTCACTCCAATGCTTGATACAGATGTCAGGATTCCTCCTGCGTTCTCCACGGCTGTAGGTTGCTTCTCACAGCTTCTCACAGCTTGCTTCTCACAGCAGGGTGTGAAGGCTACCAGGCCTATAGGGAATTTTTCCTTATGCAGTGAAGTCTTGAATGTTATGGAGGATTCAGCAGCGAACTACTTAAGATTAGAAATCCCCAATGGTACTTCAAAGGGAAGATCTTATGGTCCACCCTCCCATCTAATTGGGGAGGTACCTGTGCACTTATCCAATTAGCTATACCATTCACCCTGGCATTTGAAAAAGGAATATCCCAAACATCTGGAAGAAGCAAGAGAAGCTTAGAGGCATGTGTGGGAACTGTTGAGTCAAGGCCTCAACTGCTTACTGAGTATCTGGGGAAAGGACCTAGTCAGCCCTAGGAGCACAGGTGAAGGCAGTCACCTGTGTGACTGGAAGGAGTGGAGCGTGGCTCTACCTCTCTTAGACATTTATGGGCTGATTGTGACTGGGGAAGGATCTGTTTCTGGAGATCTCTTTTTGGCATAGTTTTGCACTGTGAACCTGGAATCTTCTGATACAGGTAAGCAATCTTTTTACCTTCCTTGATAGCTCCTCTCTATTGAGCTGGTGTTACCATCATCACATCTATAATGCTGGGTACTTGTTATTGCACTTCCATTCCCAGTAACACAGCTCTGGATGGCACAATAACCAAGACATTGCAAGGGCTTACCATCCTTGCTGGTGAACTGGTAGAAAATTCAGGAATAGATACTTATATCATTGGATGGTTGGAGTCCAGATTTGGTAAATGGAAGGGAGTGATTGTATCTACATTTGCTTCTTTGATCATAGCATCAGGAACCCTGACAGCCATCGGTTGCTGTGTTATTCCCTGTCAGGGAATCCCTGAGGGGACTGATACAGCAATTGATGGAGACAGCACTATTGAAGCAAACACCAATGGTGCCACCATATTTGAGTAAAATGATGATATTAGAGGAAATGGAGAATAAAGAAAGTGAAGAAGAGGTAGATGTTTATAAAATCATACCTTAGAAAAGAATTGAAGAAATCAATAACATATAAAGAAGATGACGGGGGAGTTGTAGGAATAGAATGTTGTTTCTGCATTAGAAATAACAAGATAAATATTTTACTAATAGTGCTTTTTCAGGGAAATCTTTTCACTTTATCAGAGGTCTCTGATAGTCTTCGCATGCTAAGTGGTTATGTGAAGTAATTTATAGTCACATAAATTAGGTAGATAGAGTAATTTATAGGTACAAAGACTGCAGCTCTTGTCTGTCCAGCTATCTGAAATACCTCTGAGACTTGAGTTAAAGACATTCCACTCCTAAACAGTGTGACTCTTGACAAGGATATCAATAGGCTCGTTACAGTGGAAGACTACTAATTTTTGGTGCTGGACAGAAAAAACCTGAGTGATTGAAAATTTAAGGAAGAAAAAGTTAAATATTTAACAATATACATGCATAGATAGCAACAGTTTATGTTTATCCAGTATGAATATCTACACGTAATAATTTGTTGCATCCTCATACGTACTGCATGAATATCCTACACAAGCAATTGATCAAACCAGAGAACAAGTCATGAAATGCCTAAGGAAGTAAAGGCAAGTTGGAACATGCTTGCCTGAAGAAGCATCAGGAAGACCTTGCACCCCCTGGTGCTTTTTGTTTAACAAAGGAAGCATCCTTTGGACAGAATGGAAGAGCCCTTGGAGAGAATCACTATGTCAATCCAATAAGAAGAGTACTGAGACATATTGGAAACAGCAGGATGGAGACTAGCTGGCGACAAAATAGAATGTGACTTAACAAGTGTCAGAACGTAATTAACAAATGCAAATTTTTGGTGCGATTGCGAACCTGTAGTACCCAGCTATTATGGAAACAGAGGAGAGGGTAAGCTTGGGGGACACGAGGTACAAAAGCTGTAATGTTGTTGCCATAGGTGCACTACTGCTTGCAGGATGCCTGCCATTGCAATCGTGAATTCAATTTTATTCTCTAGAGATCCTGTCTCCTAAAAATTATCTCAGACACTTCTGACAAAAGGGACTGTAAAAAGCCTATCCAAGCAAATAAAAATGCTTATGCTATTCTGGCTTGACCCTGTCCCCAGTGTGGGAGGGGGCTACGTTGGCTGACAGAATGCTGATCTAAATTCCCTGTTGCTGCACGGCCCTTTGATCTGCTGAGAAACAGGAAGAAGAGCACGAGACCATGCACTATGACAACAAATATGGTCCCAAATTGGCTGGCCACTGCCTAGTTAGCTCACTCAGACCAGCCACTGCTGGCAGTGCGGGAGTGGACTTGGCCACCGCCCAGCCAGTGATGCTGACTGATACCACTGTGACTCTTATTCCGACGGGTATAATGGGCCCCCCTTGGGAATGGGTGTAGTGCCCTTCTGTTAGGATGTTCTTCTGTAATACAGATGGGATTTCTTGTTTTACTGGGAGTTGTAGATGATGACTATACTGGGGGCATTAAATAATGGCATGGATGCCCTCCCCTCCTGCTTCATTTCCAAAGTCCAGAAAATAACACAATGAGTCCCTTTTCATTCTATGAATGAACTTGGCACTGGGGGCCAAATTGGCGGAGCACGTACAAGCCTGTTGTGCTATGGACTGCACAAGTGTCAAAGGACAAACCATTATTACCATGCTTGGTAAATGGCTGATAGTTATTAGACTTTGTGAATACCAGAGCCGATATCACCATCATTAAGTTAAATGAATGGCCCTCTGAATGGCCATTAAAGGACCCTAGTTCTGCAATTATAGGAGTTGGTGGCTTGCAGCAGCCCAAAGTGCCCAAATCTTATCTTTTGAAGGACCTGATGGTTGCATTGCTCACGCTGCTCCTTACATTTCAGTCGTTCCCTGTACTTTGTGGGGCTGTGATCTTTTAAGTCTATGGGGCCATGACTTTACAAACTCATTTTCAATAAGGGCCACTGATTGGCAGCAACCTATACCCCTAGCTTGGAAAACAGAACAACCTGTTTGGGTAGATTAATGGCCCTTAACAAAGGAGCCATTAAGAGATAATTCTTTATGCACCTTTGTTTCAAAGCTTGCTGAGGAACACAGACGGACAAGTCCAGGCAAGTCCTGGTAAAAGTTGAAGAAATCTTTTGCCTGAAGATTTGCAGGCCAGGGGAAACTAGAGAGAGAGATAAGTAGCAATAGCCGAGAAGCAGTCTTTTGTGTGGGCTCATTGTCATGGTTCTATGTTTTTTTTTGTTTTTGTTTTTGGGTTTCAGTATTCCACATCAAAACATCATGTAGTGTACGGGGCATTAAAGTGTCACTGCCCCAATTCCAAGTACCTATCCCTGTAATTACAGAAGTCATGGGATCTGGCCCTTCCGGGTGGGGGGGGCGCTCTCTTGCTGCCTTGCAGTGGATGCTGGAGGGTGCTTTCCTAGCCGTTCCAAGCTTTTCAGGTTTGACTCGGTCCCGGGAACTCTCTCTCTCTCATCTTGTCTGATTTATTAATCTCAATTTCAATTAAATTGTACATATTGTGTTATCTTGTATTCCAATATTATAGTAAAATAAGTTTTCCTCCATAGATTGTTGCCGCTGCTCTTTTCCTCCCTTCCTTCCTTCCCATTTTTGTGGGACTGGGGTGGGGGGGGAGGGCAGAGGCCTGTCGCCCCTGTCACGGACATAGATTGATCTAGTCAACTCCATGACACTCATCTTGAGGGAGATAGCCATATCTGCATGCTCAGGGGTGCTGCACATGACTCCTACCTAAGCACCCAGGAATGCCTGCACATGACTCCTACCAAAGTGCCCAGGAATGCCACGTTGGCAGAAGGATAAAAAAGGAACCTACAACCAAAAGGGTGGTGTCTGACATCAGATGCTTCATGATGTGATACCTATCTGCTGATAAACTTTCTAGATTGCAGGAACTTGGGCCATGGGCCAAACGTGTTCATTCTTTCCTTAATGGGTTTAATAGCATTTCTTGCAATTATGCTATGTTTGCCTTGTCTCTTTTCTTGCATTCAGTGTGTTGTCAATCGAAGCCTTTATTGAGTCATGATAACCTAAATCCATCCAGCAGTACTGTTACAAAGTGTTATACAAAATGAAGGAGAAAGCTCTAAATCAGGCAGTCAGGATGCTGCGTACAAGGCATGGTTATGTTATTAATATGATTAGTGCTATTATTTTGTATAACGTTAATAGTTTGCTAATAAACAATAAAGGGGGAAATGTGGGGATTCAAGAAAGAATATTCAGAGCAGAAGCTGTGGAGTAATATAAACAGCATGAGAAAGGAATGCTGACAACCAAAGAAGGCTCCAGGAGAGAAAAGCAAGAGCCAAATGAGCTGCATGATGGCCACATAATAATGACCCTGAATGGAGGAAGAGTGTGTGGCTAGGAACGAATCGTTACTCTGATTGGATAAGCGCCTGCATGCACAGTTAAGGGGTGTTTGTGGAATGTTTTGTTGACATGTAAAGGTGAGTGGGAAAGTTACAAGAGGGGACTTGTGAATGTATATAAGGGATGTTAGAACCTGCTATAAATGATTTGGATTATTCACATCTGAGTCTGTGCCTCAGATGTTGCAGAAAGAAACCAGAGAGTTGTGGTCAATGGGACCAAGTCTTGTTGGAGGCCTGTATCTAGTGGAGTCCCTCAAAGGTCGGTACTGGGACCAGCACTGTTCAATATAGTCATTGATTGCTTGAATGAGGGAATAGTGTGCACTGTCAGCAAGTTTGCGGACGCAAAGCTGGGAGGAGTAGATGACACACCAGAAGACTGTGCTGCCACCCACGAAGACCTAGACAGGCTGGAGAGTTGGTTGGGGAGAAATTTAATGAAACATAACAAGGGCAAGTGTAGAGTCTTGCATCTGGGCAAGAAAAACCTCAGGTTCCAGTACAGGTTGGGGACTGACCTGTTGGAGAGCAACATAGGGGAAAAGGACCTGGGGGTCCTGGTGGACAGCAGGATGACCATGAGCCAGCACTGTGTCCTTGTGGTCAAGAATGCCAATGGCATCCTGGGGTGTATTAGAAGGGGTGTGGTTAGTAGGTCGAGAGAGGTTCTCCTCCCCCTCTACTCTGCCCTGGTGAGACCATATGTGGAATATTGTGTCCAGTTCTGGGCCCCTCAGTTCAAGAAGGACAGGGAACTGCTTGAGAGTCCAGTGCAGAGCCACAAAGATGATTAAGGGAGTGGAACATCTCCTTTATGAGGAAAGGCTGAGGGAGCTGAGTCTCTTCAGCTTGGAGAAGTGGAGACTGAGGGGTGACCTCATTAATGTTTATAAATATGTTAAGGGTGAGTGTCAGGAGGATGGAGCCAGGCTCTTCTCAGTGACACCCAATGATAGGACAAGGGGCAACAGGTACAAGCTGGAACACAGGAGGTTCCACATAAATGAGAAAAAACTTCTTCACAGTAAGGGTAACAGAACGCTGGAATGGGCTGCCCAGAGAGGTTGTGGTTCCTGTGTGACCTAATCTAGTTGTTCCTGCTCCAGCAGGGGGATTGAACTAGATGATTGTCTGGATTTATGGTTTTTGGTTATCAGTATCCAACATGATAACATCGTGTAGTGCACTGGGAGTTAAAGAGTTAATGCTCCACTTCCATGGATTATGGATAGTTTGGGGTACCTGGTTCTCAAAAGAGAACTACCATACTACATACCCCAGAGGACCTTACATTATTCTGTTTCTGTTTTCCGTTCAGAGGGAAAGATAAAACTGTTCGCACATCACGAGACATTCTTTCTTTTTCCTTCTGCTCGGCCCAACTAGACATCTCACCTCAGCATTAGTGCAAGGCCTTCGGCTTTCAGACACTCATTTTATTTGATTTATTAGCTTCAATTCTAATTCTATTGTATTATATTGTATTATAGTGCGTTATCTCGCATTCTGATATCTTATTTAGTAAATTAGTTTGTTTCTCCTCAGGTTGTTGCCACTGTTTTGTTTCTAGGCCCATCTCCCTACTCTTTCCCCTTTTTTCCCTTTTCCCCTTTCCTGGGGCGTGGGTCCATGGGTCCCCCTGCCCCGCTAGTCACAGAACCAGACCAAACCAGCCCGTAAAACATTGAAAATGATCTCTTCCAAATCCTGACATTCTGTGATTCTGTGTTATTGAGCTCCATTTGGGGGGAATGACGAGAGCTTGGAGAGCTTGTGGGTAAGAATTAAGGGGCAAGCTAATATAGGTGATGCTGTTGTGGGTGTGTACTACAAGCTACCTGATCAGGAGTAGAATTTGATGAGGCCAAACAAACAAACAACTGTAAGTAGCCTCATGATCCCCAGCACTGATTCTTATGGGGGCTTCAACCATTCTGATATTTGTTGGATAAACAAAACAGCCAGGCACACAAGGTCCAAGGGGTTCCTCCAGTGAACTGATGTGATTTAATGATTTTTGTCTTTTATTGTCATGTTTTTATGATTTTTGTTATCAGTATTCTATATCATAATACTATGAAGTGCACTGGCAGTTAAAAGGTTAATGCTTCTGTTCTATGGATTACTGATATTTCTGGGTACCTGGTCTCAGAAAAGAAGAACTAGATATTCCAGAAAATTTCACTGTTTCATTTCTGTTTTACAGTTAGAAAGAAACATAAAATCTCTTGTAAGTTATGAGACTCCCCCTTCTTTTACTGCTTGTTTCTGTGGTGTGAGCTCCCTGGCTAACTCACCTTCAACGTTACAATAAGGCCTTTGGTTTTGGAAGCTCTCTCATTTATTTGTGTACGGGAACGGCTGAGTCATGGTCTGAACCTCTGATTGATCACCTGAGGAGAGCAATGAGTCAGCCAGAGGAGCACAGGTGAAGGCAATTCACCTGTGCTGCCGGAAGGGGTGGAGCCAGGCTCCACCCTTCCTAGACCTATTGAAGAGCTGGCTAGCAATAGAGAAAGATCAATTCTAGAGATCTGCTCTGCTGGAGTCTTGTAAGTGAGCCTTGGAGAGGGGTGAACTTTCTATCTATTCTCTTTTTGTTATCGTAATCTATTTTGCCAAACTCTTTTGGTTGCTTTGTAGTTAAAGCATCGTAATATTCAATGATTATACACTTAGTGAACCAGACAGGCCAAATACAAAAAAAAAAAAAAAAAAAAAAAAAAAAAAAAAAAAAAAAGTTTTCCCTTTAGAATTTCTATAAATGGGTCAAGGGAGAGAACGATACTCCTTTACAGAAAATAATTCCAGGGCAGATCCCAGGAACTGTGGGATCTCCCTATTATGAGCTAGCAGTTACTATTGAAAAATGGAGTCCCTTACGTGTTATGGGCAATATCTCCCCATGTTGCATGGCAGATTACTTTCAGGGCTTAGCAAAGATGTGCTGAT
This sequence comes from Lagopus muta, assembly GCF_023343835.1. NCBI lineage: Eukaryota > Metazoa > Chordata > Aves > Galliformes > Phasianidae > Lagopus > Lagopus muta. The sequence goes on from NC_064471.1 coordinate 2,126,303, forward strand.
CATGAAAGAAAGACAACTGGCTGCCTCCATAGTGGCATGGCCACTATTAAATGCCTTAAATCATGCTGAGATAATATTTTAGAGAATGGAAATGAACTTCTGAAAGATGGTATTGAAAAACTAGAGCAAGAACTTGGCATATTAACAGGGAAGAAACCAATTCTAGATCTTCCAATACACTAAGTTTGTAGCACTTCAATAAACAATGACCAGACTCCTGAATCAACAGGCTTAGTTGATCAAGACAATAAAAAATCCAAATTAGATCTAGAATATCTGATTTTGAATATCCACTAGAAGTCCCTCCTGTCGTAACTCAGAAAACAAAAAAAGTACAGGACAGACCAGCAGGGGTGCTGCCTGATCAGTGGCCCACTGCCCAGACTCATTTGCACGTAACAGCCCGGCCATATATGGCAACAGAATTGATGAGTTTAGTACAGCGAGTTCGGCAGAAGCCTAGAGAAAGCGTGCCGGCTTGGTTATTAAGACTGTGGGATTCTGGGGCAGAAAGTGTTTTGGTGAATGGCCCAGAAATAGCCAAGTTGGCCACCTTGACTGTCCATCCTGCTCTCAGGCAGAGGTTATAGGCGGGTAATCAATATCTTGATAAAAGCCATTCTGTAATAGAATGGTTAATGGCAGCCTGCCCTATGGTATGGCCAAATAAGTCTGATATGTCTCTACATACAGGGATGTGGTCCTCCATGGAGGACCTTCAGAATTACATCTGTGTACTGGGCGTAAGGGAAGCTATCTATGAAGACGCATTTGATGGCCCTGATATGGTCAAATTTTCAGCAGGCATGAGAGACTTGATTCCACAGCAAGCTCCCTCTCATCTGTATGGTACTCTAGTCTCTATATTAAATTCCCTGGTGGCCTCAGAAGCTGTAGTCCAGCAGGCTGCTTAGTTAGTGGCTGACCTAGGAGAAAGTGAACAGCTGCGGAGTAGGCACAATATTCAGACAGTGGAAGAAGTGGAGGTCCTGCTGGTAAGTAAAACCAAAATGCCGGCTACTCGAGCTCCTCGATCGGGACCCATAAGGGTCTCCCGAAAACAAATGTTTAATGATTTAATTGGGACTGGGGTCCTATTTGCTAAGATTGACCGCCAGCCCAACAATGTCCTTTTCCAGCTTTGGAGACAACTAAAGGACAATCAAAAATTCCAGAACTACCCTAAGAAATCTAGGGTAAGGATTAAAGAGAGAATACCAACAAGAACATGGAACCTAGAAGATTTCGTTGTTCCTAATAGGGGAAAAAAAAATCTGCCTCAGGTGTCTCGGGCCACAATGCCTGAGCCACTGTAAGCAAAAGAATTGGCCATAGCACAATTCATGGTGTGATGAGGGATGTTAGTCCCCCCTAGGGCCTCAGACGGACCTGGAGGCCCTATGTAGAATTAATGATTTATTGGTCCCAAAAAAATATTCTGAGTTATGGCGTTAGTGGACACTGGAGCAGAAACATCAGTTATCTATGGAGATCCGAGGCAATTTGATGGGGACAGAGTGATGATTGGTGGTTTTGGGGGACAGTGTATTCCTGTCACCCAAACATGGGTAAAATTGAGGGTTGGGCATCTTTCACCCCGGGAGTACAAAGGTGTCTATTGCCCCAGTCCAAGAATACATCCTGGGCATAGATATTCTATGGGGTCTGGCTCTCCAGACAACTTTGGGAGAGTTCAGACTTGGACAGAGATGTATCAGTATCCGGGTGGTGCAGGCAGTATTAAGAGGCCATGTGAAACATGGGCTTGTTTGCCTGCCGAAACAGTGCTGTATTACTAACCTAAGACAGTATAGACTCCCGGGTGAGCAAGATGAAATATTGAGAACGGTGCAGGAATTAGAATAAGTGGGCATTATAAGACCTGCACGCAGCCCATATAACTCCCCCATATGGCCAGTGCGAAAGTCAGATGGCACGTGGAGAATGACAGTAGATTACAGAGAATTAAATAAGGTCACGCCGCCTATTCATGCAGCTGTACCCAATATTGCCTCCCTAAAGGACACATTGAGTAGGGAGATAAAAAACCTATCATTGTGTCCTAGATCTAGCAAATGCATTCTTCAGTATCCCAATTGCTTAGGAATCGCAAGACCAGTTTGCGTTTACGTGGGGAGGCAGGTAGTGGACTTTTCAGGTCCTGCCAAAGGGGTACGTGCATTCACCAACGTATTGTCACAATCTAGTGGCGCGTGACCTGGCTGACTGGATGAAAACCTGATGATGTTAACCTGTATCATTATATTGATGATCTCCTGTTGACATCCGACTCACTGGAGGCAGTAGGACAGGCAGCAGATTCATTAACCGCCTGTTGACAACAGAGGGGATGGGCTATAAATCCCCAAAAGGTGCAAGGTCCAGGCCTGTCTGTAAAGTTCCTGGGGGTTATTTGGTCAGGAAAGACCTAAGTACTACCCAGAGCTGTCATAGATAAGGTTCAGGCGTTCCCAGTCCCTACAACATCGAAGCAGCTGCAAGAGTTTCTAGGTATGTTGGGTTATATATACCTAGTGTTCCTTTATACCTCACCTAGCACAGCTGCTAAGGCCACTGTACTGACTCAGAAAAAAAGGGGCAGCTATGGGACTGGCGGAAAACAGAACAGGATGCTTTCCAACAAGCAAAATTTGCAGTTAAACAAGCCCAGGCATTGGGTATATTTGATACTACCCTCCCAGCCCAGTTGGACGTTCATGTTACTCAAGATGGCTTTGGTTGGGGCCTGTGGCAATGCCAGAGTTCTGTTCGGACCCCCATTGGTTTCTGGTCTCAGGTCTGGTACGGAGCAGAAGAAAGATACAGCATGATTGAAAAACAGATATTGGCTGCCTATTTGGCATTACAGGCAGTAGAGCCAATAACTCAAACAGCTGAAGTTATAGTCAAGACCACTCTGCCAATTCAGGGGTGGGTGACAGACCTGACCCACCTTCCTAAGACGGGTGGCCCAAGCACAAACAGTGGCACAATGGGTCGCCTACCTCAGAGCAGCCAATGGGCAGAACTGTGAGCCATTTGCATGGTTATAACCAGGGAATCCTGTGATGGTATCCTGAATATCTGTACAGGTAGTTGGGCTGTGTACCAGGGGCTCACTCTTTGGATTGCACAGTGGGCCACCCAGGAATGGACTATCCACGCCTGACCGATCTGGGGCAAAGACATGTGGTTAGATATATGGAATACGGTCCAACACAGGACTGTAGATGTCTACCATGTTTCTGGTCATCAGCCCCTACAGTCATCGGGAAACGATAAAGCAGACACACTGGCCCGAGTTCGATGGATTGAGAATTCACCATCTGCAAACATCACCCATTGGTTACATCAGAAGCTACGGCATGCTGGACAAAAGAAAATGTGGGCAGCTGCTAAAGCATGGGGACTGCCCATACAGGTACCTGATATCGTCCAGGCATGCCAGGATTGTGACGCTTGCTCCATGACGAGACCGAGATCGTTGCCCAAAACAACAGACCGTCTTGCTGGAGGACACAATCTTCTCCAGCGATGGCAGGTTGATTACATCGGGCCCCTTCCTCGCTCCAAGGGTGCAAGATACACCCTGACCTGTGTCGACCCTGCAAGTGGGCTACTGCAGGCCTATCCAGTACCGAGAGCAAACCAGGCATACACCATCAAGGCACTCACTAAACTGCCTATGGGACACCTCAAGTCATCGAGAGCGACCAAGGGACTCATTTTACTGGTGCAATGTTACAGCACTGGGCAGAAGAAAATAACGTCGAATGGCGACTCCACCTGCCATATAATCCAACAGGGGCAGGCCTCATCAAACGTTATAACGGTATTCTTAAGGCTGCCCTGAAGAGAGACTCCCAGTCCCTGCAGGGGTGGACAAAAAGTCTGTATGAAACCCTGCGGGACCTGGAAGAAAGACCCCGAGAGGGCAGACCCAGTGCCCTGAGAATGTTGCGGATAAAATGGGCCACCCCACTTAGGATCCAAATTACGGGTGGTGATCGTCAGATAAGTCCCCAGATTGGTAACGAAAATAATCTTCTGCTCCCTGCCCCTCAGAATTTAGATCCGGGTACCCATAAAATAAAATGGCCCTTGGAAGGTGCAGGTAGGACCCAAATGGTGTGGCCTACTTGCACCTTGGGGGAGACTATTGGAGGTGGGAGGCTCAGTAGTCCCTCCAGTAATAGGTACATGGCCTACTGATATTGTGGTCAACACTCCAATTTTCATTGCTAAAGGGACCCCCATCATGTCCCTGTGGCAGATCAGGACACCTCCTTTGGTGCCTGATATCGTTATGCAGCCGCAGACATCCGGCCAAAAGGTGTGGTGCAGGCGGCCAGGAAGTGCCCCAGTACAAGCGGAAATGTTGACCCAGGATAGAAATACGGCCTGTATCTTGCCCTGGAGAGCAGACCTTCCCCTCCTGGTACCTCTGAAACATCTGTATTACTCCCCGTGAGTCTGTGAGCCTTCAGGACCACTGGAAGGAACAAAATGCCATCAAGCGTTCGCGTGTTGCTGTCAGATCACGTACAACACTTGGTGATGGTCTGCATGGGACTGATGGAACATAGAACGGACCTGCACCTCAGGACCTCATGCCTCCAGTAACATCGTGGAGCACTGGCCCATAGGAGAATATGGACGTTCCCCAATCGTCACTCATCTTGAATTGTACCAATACGCGTCGCGATGAAAATTGTATAAGTGTTGTGATACAGTGGATCTCTGTAATAGAGAAAGCTTACCTGTTAGTTGACCTTATCATTGGTTCATGCTGTGAAGGGGTGGAGTGTATGGGAAATGCTGAGTCAGGGCCTGAACCTCTGATCACCTGAAGTGAGCAATGAGTCAGCCAGAGGAGCACAAGTGAAGGCAATTCACCTGTGCTGCTGGGAGGGGTGGAGCCAGGCTCCACCTCTCCTAGACCTATTTAAGAGCTGGCTACCAGTGAGGCTGGATTTTTTTCTGGAGTTCTGTTCTGCTGGTGTTTTGTGAGTGAGCATAGGGTATCGGTAAGCTTTCTATCTTTTTTTGTTGTTGTTGTTGTAGTGTGCTTTGCCTAACTCTCGTTTATCTTGTAATTATAGCATCTTAATATTCTTTGATTGTACAATTTGATTTATTAGTTTCAATTCCAATTATATTGTGTTATATCGTTATCTTGTACTTTACTGTTATATTTAGTTTGTTAGATTTTTCCTTTAGCTTGTTGTTGTTTTGTTTTTAGGCCCATCTCCCTACCTTTTCCCTTTTCTCCCTTTCTCCTTTCCTGGAGTGTAGGTCTGTGGGTTCCTCTGCCCTAGTAGTCAGATTTGAGCTGAATCAGCCCAGATACTGTTGACATTGGTATTCCACATTGTAATATCTTGTATTGCATTGGGTGTGGGAACGTGGTTCTTTTCGTCCCCTATCATGGAACTAAATTGAACTTGGCCAAATCATGACAATTGATAGTGACTTTCTGACACAGATGGTGGAGGAGTTGATGAGGAGGGGTATGATACTTGACCTTTTTCTTTCGAACCAGGAAAAGCTTGTCAGGGTTGTGAAGGTTGGGGGCAGCTTAGGATGCAGCAATCGTGAGATGGTGAAGTTCAAGATCTTCTGTGTTTTTAAAAAAAAAAAAAAAAAAAAAAAAAGCCACAAGTAGGTTTGCGATATTATGTCAACAGTAAAAGGAAAACTAGGTAAAATGTGGGTCCCCTACTATATGAGGTCAGTTCCTTGGTAACAGGGGATACTGAGAAGGCAGAGATTCTGAATGCTTTCTTGTGGAGGCTAGATGATGTTCTAATACCATCTAAGAAGTGTCTGCCACCTGAGGGGGCCTGGGAAGCCATGGCCAGGTCTCCACAAGAAGATGACCTAGGGATTTCTCAACTCATGGTAGGCGCCAGGGGGTGGTGGTGGCAAGGTCCTCTGAGTATTGGGGCGTCCAAAGGGGACTAGAGTCTGTAAGGCAAGCAAAGGTGATGACAGAGTCTTTATTTGAGATACAGGCGCTATAGAACAAGATACCAAAGGAAGAGAAATTAACTCGCTCTTCCCAGCAACAGTCTGGAAATAAGGGTGAGCTCAGGAATGCAGCCTTCTCTGGTTCAAATCCTGGCACACTGGAAGAGAGGGAGGAGCAGAGGGGGGAAACCCACGCAGACTCTGACTGCATATGCGCTCCTGGAAGCACTGCTGAGGTGGGGAGAGAAGAAGGGTGGGCCTAGGCTCCCCCTGCTCCAGGCACTCACGTGTTCATGTACTAGTTCAGGCTGTGACCTAGGAATTCCACTGCAGAGGCCCTACTTAGAATTGACAATATACTGGTCCTGAAAAATTATACAAAGAATAATGGCATTAGTTGACACAGGAGCTGAGACACATAGTCAGTGATCCATCAAAGTTTCCTGGTACATGTGCCGTTATAAAAGGATGTGAGAGGATATAAAAGGATATAACCCTGTGATGCAAACCTAGTTAAAATTGGGTATTGAATGCCTGCATCCTTGGGAGCGCAAAGTATCTATTGTGACAATACAGGAGTATATATTAAGCATAGCTATATTGTGAGGATTGACTCTCCAAACTCATGTTGGAGAGTTCAGGTTACGAATTAGGAGTATCAGTGTCTGGGCGGTGTGGGAATACAAGAAAAACTGTTCAGAGCAGAAGCTGTGGAGCAAGATAAACAGCATGAGAATCAAGGACACCTCTAGAAGAAAGAACGTCTCACGGCTCTGGTTGGATAAGCACCTATGTGAACGGTTGAAGAGTGTTTTGTAGAATGCTCTGTTGACATGTAAAGGTGGATGGGAAAGTTGTAGGGGTGGATGGGAAAGCTAGAAAAAGAAAACTTGTGAAGGTATATAAGTGATGTGAGAACTTGTAATAAATGATTTGGATAATTCACATCTGAGTCTGTGCATCAGACGCTCTGCACTTTCTTGCTTCAGTCTTTAATGAAAAGACTGGCCCTCAGGAATCCCAGACCCTGGAGGTAAGAGAGTCAGGGGAAAGGAAGACTTCCCGCTGGTCAAGGAGGATATGGTCAGAAAGTACCAAGCCAAAATCAGTGCACACAAATCCGTGGAATGCACCCACATGTGCTGAAAGAACTGGCAGAGGTGATTTCTGAACCACTCTATATCATCTTGGAAAGATCTTGGTGAACAGGAGAGATGCCTGAAGATTGCAGAATAGCCAATGTTACTCAAGTCTTCAAAAAGGGTGAGAAGAAAAATCTGGGCAAGTTCAGGCCAATCAGCCTTACCTCCATCCCCGGAAAAGTGATGGAACAACTTGTACTGGATACCCTCTCCAAGTAATTGGAAGAGAAGGTGGTTATCAGGAATAATCAATATGGATTCACCAAGAGAAAATCACACTTGACCAACCTGGTAGTCTTCTATGATGTCATCACTGGCTGGGAAGATAGGGGGGTGAGCAGTAGATATTGTCTACCTTGATTTCAGCAAGGCATTTGACACCATCTCCCACAACATCCTTGTTATGAAACTTAGGAAGTGTGGGATAAATGAGTGGACTGAGATGAAATGAAAACTGGACATCTGGAAGAACTCGGAGGGTTGTCATCAGAAGCACAGTCTTGTTTGAGGCCTGTAGCTAGCAGTGATCCCCGGGGATTGGTACTGGGTCCAGTATTGTTCAACATACATCTTCATCAGTGACCTGGATGAAGGGATAGGGTCCACCCTCAGACAGTTTGCTGATGATACAAAGCTGGGAGAAGTTCACACCAGAACACACCAGAAGGCTGTGCTACCATTCAACAAGACCTGGACAGACTGGAGAGTTGGGCAGGAAGGAGGACCCTGATAAGGGTTAACAAGAGCAAGTATAGAGTCTTGGACCTGGAGAAGGAGTAAACTACGTGCATCAGTGCACTAGGGGATGACCTGCTGGAGAGAAGCTCTACAGAGAAGGACCTGGGGGGCAACAAATTGGCCATGAGTCAGCAGTGTGCCCTTGTGACCAAGAAGACCAATGGTATCCTGGGGTGTATTTAAAAAAAAAAAAACACAGCCAGTAGGTCAAGGGAGGTGATCATCTACTCTCTCTGGTGAGGCCACATTTAGAATGTTTTGTTCAGTTCTTGGCTCCCCAGTTCAAAAAAGACAGGGATCTCCTAGAAGGAGTCCAGTGGAGGGCCACAAAGATGATTAAGGGCCTGGCGCATCTTCCATACAAGGAAAGGCTGAGTAACCTGGGTCTGTTCAGGCTGGGGAAAAGATGACTGAGAGGGGATCTGATAAATGTTTATAAATATCTAAAGGGAGATAGGAGGCAAATGGATGAGACCAGGCTCTATACAGTTGTACGTAGCAATAGGACAAGGAGTAATGGTCTAGAACTTGAACATAGGAAGTTCTGTACTAACATGCAGAACTACTTTACGGTAAGAGTGACAGAGTACTGGAACAGGTTGCCCAGAGAGGTTGTGCAGTCTCTTTCTATAGAGATATTCAAGATCCACCTGGATGCCTACCTGTGTGACCTATTGTACGGTACCTGCTTTAGCATGGGAGTTGGACTTGATTTCTTGAGGTCCCTTCCAACTCCTGTGATTCTGTCACTGAAAGATCTCCAGTTGCTGGGTTTTGTACACTCGCTCCGCCGCTCATCCTGTTGCTGCTCCCTTTGGCTCCACCCCCACTGCTCATCCCGCTCATGCCTTCGGCTCCGCCCACGGCGCTCGCCGTGCTCTCGCCCTCTGCTCCACCCACCGCTGACGTTCGCCATGCCGTCCCCGCCCTCCGCCCCATCCACATCGCCTGCTCCTGCGTCTCTGCAGCCTGTGTGTAACTTGGTTGAAAACAATAGCGGACCTGCGTATACTTCTAAGGCTACACAAATTCTCCTCCAAGAATGAGAAGTTAGACATATTACAGGCATTCCTCATTCTCCCACTGGACAAGCTATCATTGAGCGTACTCATGTAACATTGAAATCTATTCTTAATAAACAAAAAGGGGGAATATGGGAGACACACCTCAAGAAAGATTATGGGCTGGCCATACGCGGATTCCAGCACGATATGTTCGGCCTCATCTCAAGGCAGAAAATAGCATTCAGCCTTTATAATGACTGGAATTGTGTGCTGCTTATTTATTGGTATTGCTTTGTAACTTGTTATATTGCAAATAAGTAGCAGTAGTAGTGGTATGATATAGTGGGGTGATTTTCCTATGTTATCAATATAGTTTCAAGAATTAGAATTATTAGGCGTTATCTAGGTTGTTGTGTGCTTCTTTTATTTTAGTAGTAGATTGAATGTGAATTAAACAGGATTTAATGTTACCAGTGCTGTAATCTACAGGAATAGCTCTTTTGATGTGTTAGTAATGCTCGGTTATGATGCTATCAGCCTGTCAATTAGGTTTCTCTTGATTTGCAAAGACAAAACCTGGAAAGGAATCCCAGGCAAAGGGATAACCCTGTATTATAGGATGATCAACTCTCTTTCATCGCACCAATCAGGGTTTTTAAAATATGACCATGCAGCACCTGAGGCAAAGGCACACGCTAAGAGAGCTAACTTTGATAGCTTATTATGTTTTGCAAGCAGGTGTTCCACTTGGGCTCTGTATCACGCACTGGCCATGCAAATGCAGTGTACAAATGGAAAATACCTTTCGGACCCTGACAAGAATAAAACAAGAGAGAATCTGTGATGGGTGAGAGAGCAAAGTGCACCTTGAAGCAGGGGATGCCCTGCTGGCACTGCCTATCACATTCACCACCAGCATGTTCTTTCTCTCTTTTTCTGCAGGTTGTTGGTTCTCGAGGGTCAGTAAGTAACAATGCCCCTGGTTCTGTCTGGCATGCTAAAGTTGTCCGACTATTAATTCTCTAGTAGCCCAAAGGCATAATCATGAGCACTCTAAAAGCATCTGTTGTACAAATTTTGGTGATCGTTCAAAATAAATTTATCAGAATATATGGAAGTTGAAGACCTCTTTCTAATCAGTTAGAGGTGTTATGGGACATTCAGGGATTTATTCAGGGATTTATTTTCAGGTTGCAGAAAGTTGGGCTGCAGACCAAACACGTCTGTTATTTTTAGTAGGTTAACAGTATTTCTTGTCATTATGCTATGTTTGTCTTTTTAACATTTCGAGTATTGTCAATTGAGGCCTTGATTGAGTTATAATGATTATGTTATTAATATAATTAGTGTTATGATTCTGCATGACAGCCATAGACAAGGACTAATCTTTTTCAACGGATACAGCATATCTGTGCTTCTACAAACTATTCTTGTTTTAATGACTAAAAGAAATAATAGTAGAAAGTAGGGGACACAATAGCATGACATAGAGATGGGGGAGATGTGGGCGGTACTGTTGTCAGAACTGCGAGACTGTGAGGGCCCCCCCGTGGGGTGTGACGCGTTAGGCCCTCTCCCTGCTCTATGATAGATGGGTGGTTCGTGCCCTTAGGGGCGTAAACGAAGCACTTAGGCTATATAAGCTAGTGTATACGTGTAATAAATGCCATTTGCTGCTCATCACATTGGTGTCACCTCAGTAATTGGCCCAGCTACGGTCTCCCGGGGAAGCGGAACGGGCGCTTACTGCAACACGGTACTTGGTGTGGGTGGTAGTTACAGGGGGTGGTTCTGGGTGGTGCTTTATGGGTCACGGGTTCACGGGGCAGTCACGTGTCACAGTATATAGGCGGTTGTTGCGCAGCAATAAATTGGCAGTTGAGCTATACCCTATGGCGTGCATCTCTCGTGTCCCTGTGCTGGGTAGGGGTGCAGACGGGAGGGCACTAATGAGGTGTTGTTAGCTGGGCTGGAATTGCATGGCAACAAAAACCGTTCCCCTTGTCCTATCACTATCCACCCTTGTAAACAGACGTTCCCCCTTCTGTTGATAAGAATCATAAAATTGTAGAATTGCTCAGGTTAGAAAAGACCTTACAGATCATCAAGTCCAACCACAACATAACCATACTACCCTAACTCTAACATTCCTCTGCTAAATCATGTCCCTGGGCACCACATCCAAATGGTTTTTAAACACATCCAAGGATGGTGACTCAAACACCTCCCTGGGGAGCCTATTCCAGTGCTTAACAACCCGTTCTGTAAAGAAGTTTTTCCTGATAGCCAACCTAAACTTCCTCTGGTACAACTAGAGGCCATTTCCCTTTGTCCTGTCACCAGTGAGAAGAGACCGGTCCCGCTCTCATTGTAAGCACCTTTCAGATATTGGAAGAGAGCAATAAGGTCTCCCCTCAGCCTCCTTTTCCCCAGACTGAACCGCCCCAGTTCCTTCAGTTGCTCCTCTTGAGGCATATTCTCTAAGCCCTTCACAAGCCTTGTTGCCCTTCTTTGGACCTGCTCCAGCACCTCAATGTCCTTTCTGTATTGAGGTGCCCAAAACTGAACACAGTACTCGAGGTGAGGCCTCGCCAGTGCTAAGTACAGGGGCACACTGCTGGCTTATATTAAGCTGACTGTCCATCAGCACACCAAGATCCCTTTCCATCAGGCAGCTTTCCAGCCACTCCTCCCCAAGCCTGTAGGGTTGCCTGGGGTTGTTGTGACCAAAATGCAGGACCTGATACTTGTCCCTATTGAAACTCATACAGTTTACCTTGGCCCTTCGATCCAGTCTATCCAGATCCCTCTGTAGTGCCTTTCTCCCCTCAGGCAGATCAACATTCCCTCTCAATTTGTTGTCATCTGCAAACTTACTGAGGGTGCACTCAATCTTCTTGTCAAGATTGTTAATGAAGATGTTAAATAGAAATGGCCTCAGTACTGAGCCCTGGGGGACACCACTTGTGACAGGCCGCCAGCTGTATTTAACTTCATTGACCACAAATCTTTGGCTCCGGCCAGTGTTTCTCCCATCTGAGAGTATGCCCATCCAAACCGTGCACAGCCAGCTTCTCCACAGGAATGTCGTGGGGTACAGTGTCAAAGGCTTTAATGAAGTCCAGGCAGACCACACGGACAGCCTTACCTTCATCCACTAAGCAGGTCACCTTGTCATAGAACAAAATCAGGTTTGTTGAAGGGGATTATGTGGAGCTTGCTGGGGGTCCATCCCCTTGGGGATCCACAGTTAGCATGACTCCCATGAGGCCATGGGCATCACAGGCCTAAACGGCAAAAGAAAGGTCTGCTTAGATACTATGTTTGTTGCTTCTGCTGTGCTGAGGTGGTGGTGGTCACAGGTGGTGATCTTTTACAATAGAATTGTATGCAAGAAATGCGCAATCATATATATATGTGTGTGTGCTGGTATGTTGGGTGATTAATAGTAGAAGTAGAAGAAGAATAATAAAGGACTTTCTCAAGAACATGACAGAGGCCTCTGGTTGCTGAACTGTGACAACTGGCGCCCGAACAGGGGCCTGACGAGTCCCCTTGAGAGCATGCTGAGAGAAGCACAAAACAGTGAGTGCACTGAGATGCAGTGAGCACGTTGAAGGAAATGCAGAGAGTGCATTGAAAGAAATGCGGTGAGTGCATTGAAAGAAACGGGAACCCCCTTCATGCCTGCTGCCTGTCGCTGGACGAAGGTAAGCGCTTAAGCTACAGTGGTGAATAAAATTACTGCGGATCAGAAGAAGATCCTGGAAAAATTTCAGCTTCTGCTTAAACAGAAGGGAAAAACGGTCTCCGCTACTGATTTACAGCAGATGCTTGCTTGGGCTGTTAAGGGAGACCTGACTATTACTAGACAGACGATTTATAGCCCAAATACTTGGGATGCCATTGGTGTTAAACTTTGGGACACAGCTACAAAGGGAGATAAGACAGTACTGCCCTGGCTTGATTCCTGGTGTCTCATTTTTGAATCTTTACAAGCACGGGGAGCTCCCTCCACGTCTGCAGGATCCTTTGATCCTTTGCCGGCCACGATGGTGGGGGACCCTCCTCCTCATAAGGGCAAGGGGAAGCCCCCTGTTCCGCTCCCGTGGAAATGTAAACTAGTTTTGAATAATGAAGGGGAGCCAGACGATTCTTTCGACCCCAGCCCTATTGACCCCAAGGAGGAACCAGACCTGTTCCCCCTTGATCCTCATGATCTGTGGCTTGCTGTCCGGAGAGAAGCAGCAGAGGTCGGGGATATGGACATGTTACACGCGTTCCCTGTCATTCTAGCCCTGGAACAGGAGCCCCGTTGGGAGACGCTTTCCTATTCAATTTTGCAGGATCTGCGATGAGATCTGTCCTTCCAAGGAGGCAAAGGTTACTCTGGCAGTTTCAGAAATTACAGCTGCTTCAAACCACGCTGGTTTGTGTATAGCTGCAGAGAAGATTCAAAAGGCACCACCATGGCTCTATCTTGGATGGCAAATATTGCAATCTAGGATCCGATCCCAATCAGTGACTCTTGCGATGACAGTGAAAACCCTCAACGATTTGCAGAAGCTTTTAGGAACCATTAACTGGCTTTGACCCCTTTTAGGAATTTCTACAGAAGAGCTCCACCCGCTTTTTTCACTCTTGGAAGGAGACCCAGATCTCACTTCCCCCAGACGCCTTGCTCCAGATGCACTCGCGGCTCTTCGATCTGTTGTTGATAAAATTACTCTGCAAGCTGCACACCGAGTGGATCCGACTACTGCAATTGACCTTTTTATCCTCAATTCCTCCTTTCAGCCATATGGCTTGTTGGCTCAGTGGTTGCCTAAAGACCCTGATCCACTTGTCATTGTGGAATGGATCTTTCTGCCACATAAATTTTCAAAAACTATCACTACCCAAATTGAAATAGTTGCCATGCTTATCTCCAAAGGCTGTGATCGTCTCCTTGCTCTCAATGCCCGAGACCAGTCAGTCATTTATGTTCCTTTTGATCTCCGTCAATGGAACTTGGCCTTCACTAAATCAGATGTGCTCCAGCACGCACTGGCTGGATATTCTGGCCAGATTACAACTCATTTCCCATCCCACAGACTCCTGCAAACCCTGCATTCATTCCCTCTGATCCCCGCTTCTAAGTTAGCGCCTACCCCCCTGCCTTCAGCCTTAACAGTTTTTACAGATGGCTCAGGTCACATGGGCCGCGCGGTATCATTATGGCAGGGAGAGAATGGGCACTGGGAGGAGGATGTTTTCATTATGGAGGGATCAGCTCAGGTTGTAGAATTGACCGCAGTTGTACGGGTTTTTGAATGTTTTTTTGCAACCCATTAATATTGTTACTGACTCTGGTTATGTTGCAGGTATAGTGATGCACATATAAGGGGCCTACCTGAAGGAAGTCTCTAACCCTTGCTTGTTCACACTATTACTGCATTTACAAGAAGCAATTGGCAAACATACACATCTTTATTTCATTCAGCACGTTCTATCCCACTCTTCATTACCAGGCCCAATTATAGAAGGCAATACTTGGGCGGACAAACTCGCAGGGACCGTTGTGGTCCCAGACCGTTTTGCTCAAGCCCGCCTGTCACGACTTTTACCATCAAAGTGTCCAAGCTTTGTGTTGTTCTTTTCAAATTACCAAGGAACAGGCCACAGACATTATACAATCCTGTCCTGATTGTCAACTTTTTTCCCCCACCCCACGTATCGGGGTTAATCCCAGAGGCCTACAGTCTCTAGAGCTGTGGCAATCTGATGTTACACATTTTTCCGAATTTGGTAAGCTTAAATATGTTCATGTTTCCATAGATTTTCCACATTTTCCACCTGTATATATGCCTCGCCACATACGGGACAAAAGGCCCGGGATATGTGCAGACACTTTCTTGCTGCCTTTTCAGTTCTTGGAATCCCCCAAGTCATTGAAACGGACAATGGTCCGGGTTATGTTGCCCGCGCTACCCAATTATTTTTTCAACAGTGGGGCATCCAGCATAAGACAGGTATACCTCACTCACCTATGGGTCAGGCCATAATAGAACGGGCACATGCAACTCTTAAAAATATGCTTATTAAACAAAAGAGAGGGAGTGGGGGCCTTATGCCTCAAGAAAGGCTTGCAAAGGCATGTTATGTTCTGAATTTTTTTAAACCATTGGACCAAAGAAGGGCCACCTGTTTGTAGGCGTTTCACACAGACCTTACAACACATACAGAAACAAAAGGCTTTGGTAATGGTCAAAAATCCAGATTCCTTGCAATGGGAAGGACCTTTCCCGTTAATAACGTGGGGTAGAGGATATGCTTTGTGTTTCCACAGGATCTGGCCCAAAGTGGACATCAGTAAGGTGGGTCCGCCCCGCCTCTTCATCTGCTGCTTTTACCTGATTTCCTGAGTTTATACCGTCTGGCTACCACCCCAACCTAAACAGAACATCTGGGTCATCTTGGCAAACAAGACCAGACAGGATACCCTATGTCTTTCGACAGCTTCTCCGGGAAATCCGTTTACAGCCTGTCTGGTGGGCCAACCATTAGACTCCTGGCCCATCCCTGCAGAAGTGCGATTAGCAGTGCTTTCCAACACCAGCACTATTGTGGATCAGTGGGACGGTTGGGTGCCATACCTTCCTCCCATAATCCTGGAACCGCAGGAATTGGAATTATTGGGATCTGTTAAAATGGACTATTGTCTGTATTTTGATTATGGGGGAAAAAATCAAACTCTTGGTCAGTGTGTTAATTCTACCTTAGCTGCATATAGAAATCATACAGCATGGTGTAACTATACTTCTCTTAATATTTCTCAATCTACTAACCACCCACTTAGCTTGCCTGCGGATGTTTTCCTTATCTGCAGTGATAGGGCATGGCATTCAGTCCCCTGACATATAAAAGGAGGACCTTGTTCTTTAGGTAGATTAACCTTGTTAACACCTAATACCACGATGATTTTGAAGCACACTGAGCACCCCAAACGTTCCACCCACGCTTTTCAGACTAATTGTAAAGATAGGCAGAGTTTTGGAACCCTGGAGCCGTTACAGCCGCTTCTGCTTTGGCCCCAGGAGTTGCCTCTGCCCAAGCCCTTACAACGCTCATTAAGTTAGGGTGTTGGCTTGCAAAACAAATTAATGCTACCTCTTTAGCCCTAAGTGGTTTATTATTAAATGTAGATTCTGTCAGACATGCCACACTTCAGAATAGGGCAGCAATTGATTTCCTACTGCTTGCACAATGCCATGGCTGTCAGGATTTTGATGGTCTCTGTTGTATGAATCTTTCCGATTACTCTGAATCCATCCATAAAAGTATACAAGATCTGCAAATTGGAGTCCAGAAACTTCAAGTGCAAGATGGATGGGATGTATTTGGCGGACTGTTTGGAGGTTTTACTGGGTGGCTTCAAAGCTTGTTAAAAATTGCTGTTGTGGGCTTGATTGCCCTCCTTTGCGTTTTAATTTGTATTCCTTGTCTTCTGCAATGTGTGCAAAAAATGATACAAGATGCAATGAATCGCGCGTTTTTTGTAAATAAAGAAGGGGGAGGTGAAGGGGACTATGTGAAGCTTGCTGGGGGTCCATCCCCTTGGGGATCCACAGTTAGCCTGACTTCCATGAGGCCATGGGCATCACAGGACTAAATGGCAAAAGAAAGGTCTGCTTAGATACTATGTTTGTTGCTTCTGCTGTGCTAAGGTGGTGGTCACGGGTGGTGATCTTTTACAATGGGGAACTGTATGCTTTGATCAAGAAGAAACACTGGACGTAGAAACAAGATGTAAGATTAGATATGGTTGCTTAGGGAGGCCTTGAAACTGTTGAGAATTGTATGCAAGAAATGCGCAATCATATATGTATATGTGTGTGTGCTGGTATGTTGGGTGATTAATAGTAGAAGTAGAAGAAGAATAATAGAGGACTTTCTCAAGAATATGACAGAGGCCTATGGTTGCTGAACTGTCAAACAGGATCTACCATTCATAAACCCATGCTGACTGGTTGACCTTTAACTGGTCCATGATGGTTCTTGAGATTATCCGTTCCACAACCTACCCCGGCACTGAGGTGAGACTGATAGGTCTGTAGCTGCCAGAATCATCTTTCCAGCCCTTTTTGAAGATGGGTGTCACGTTTGCCAGTCTCCAGTCCACTGGGACATTTCTGGTTATCCAGGACTGCCGAAGAATGATGGAGAGTGGCTTGGCAACCACCTCTGCTGACTCCCGCAGCACTCTAGAATGGAATCCATCTGGCCCCATGGACTTGTGAACATCCAGCTTTTGGAGCAGGTCCAAAACCATCTAATCGTGGATTATGCAGGGTCCGTTCTGTTCCCCATCCCTGTCTATCAGTGCAGGGGGCTGTGTTCCCAGGGAGTAACAAGTCTTACTATTAAAGACTGAGGCAAAGAAGGCATTAAGTACCTCGTTGCTCTCGGCATCCAACAAGGGATGGAGACTCTCCTTAGCCCTCCTCTTGCTGTTTATGTATTTATAAAAATATTTATTGTTTTCCTTTACCTTAGTGGCCAGGTTCAGTTCTGGCTGGGCTTTGGCTTTTCTAATTTTTTCCCTACACAGCTTCACTGTGTACCTGTAATCATCATAAGTAGTTTGTTCACTCTTCCAAAGACCATAAACTTTCCTTTTGTTCTTGAGTTCCAACCAAAGGTCTGTGTTCAGCCAGTCTGGCCTCCTTGCCTGTCGGCTCATCTTCTGTGACCTGGGGATGGTCAGCTCCTGCACCTTTAAAATTACTTTCTGAAAGTATTCCCAGCCTTCCTGGGCTCCCACGCTCTCCAAAACTACCTCCCAAGGGACCCTCTCAACCATGGTCCTAAAGACACTCAAGTCCACCCTCCAGAAGTCCAAGGTGGCATTTCTGCTGACTCCCCTCTGTGGTTCAACAAGGATTGAGAAATCTAGCATCTTGTAATCACTTTGCCCCAAACGGCCTCCAACCTTTACATCCCCCACAAGACCTTCTCTGTTAACAAACAGCAGGTCCCAGATGTTGATTCCCCTTGTTGGCTCCTTCACTAGTTGTGTCAGGAAGTTATCTCCCACACACTCTAGGAACCTCCAGGATTGTTCCCTATCTGCTGTATTATAAGTCCAGCAGATGTCTGGGAAGATGAAATCCTCCACAAGAACAAGGCGGAGAGACCTTGAGACCTCACCCAACTTTCTATAAAGTGTCTTGTCCACCTCTTCATCCTGGGTGGGTGGCCTGTAGCAGACTCCCACAATAATATCAGTCTTATTGGCCTTCGCTTTTATTCTGACCTATAAGCTCTCAACCCTATCATCACCATCATTAATTTCCACACATTCACATTCTTTCTTAACACAGAGGGCTCCACCACCGCCTTTCCTGCCAAGCCTGTCTCTTTTGAAAAGTCGGTAGCCATCCATCACAGCACTCCATCTGTGCAAGTCATTCCACCACGTTTCTGTGATGGTGACTATATCATAGCTTTCCAACCACACAATGGCCTCCAGCTCCTGTTTATTACCCATGCTGCGTGCATTAGTGTAAAAGCACCTAAGCTGGGCCTCCTTTTGAGTGGCAGTTGCCCTAATATCCTCACAACCATATTCAGATGTTTCCATACCCACCAACCTCACACCAACCCTCGTGTTTTTCCTACAAAAGGGTGAGTTGTCCTCCTCCTTCACCAAGACACAGGACTGTGGGATCTTACTAGCACATCCCTCTCCTACAAGCACTGGCATGTTACACACAGGCTCCATTCTAATGACCCCAGTTAGACCCCCACCCCCCTTCGTATCTAATATAAAGCTCTATCAATGAACCATCCCAAATCCCATCTTAAGACCCCTTTCCACCGGTGGGATAATCTACTCCAGCCAGGCATGATCTTGTGCAAATAGAGCAGAGGTCAGAAAACCCAAAACCTTGCCAGGCACACCAGGCTTGGAGTCAGGTATTAATCCATTGGCCCATCATATTTAGCCCCTCATCATTCCCTATAACTGGAGGGATAGAGGAGAACACAACTTGTGCTCTCGAACCCTTGACCTGTCACCCCAAGGCTCTGAAGTCCTTTTTCATAGACCTTAGGGAAGTTCTTCCTGTATCATCATTGACTACCTGAAACAGCAATAGCGGATAGTAAACTGAGGGCCGAACTAGGGAAGGAAGTTTCTTCCTTATGTCTTTAACCCGGGCTCCGAGGTGGCAACAGACCTCCCTGTGTAGAGGGTCTGGTCTACATATTGGCCCTTCTGCTCCCTTCAGCAGAAAGTCACCAATGACAATGACCCATCGTTTTTCTTTGCCGTTGACCTGACAGCTTGATGGGTGTTCAGTTGACCAGTGGCAAGCCCTGCTGAACTCAAGACTGCTGAAAGGAAGCAAGATCAGCCGTGTGGCATCATCATTTCTGCTGCACAGAGGTGAGCAGTGGGGAACTATGGGCAGTGATATGTCCAAAGAGCAAAAAGAATGGGACTGAGTGGGGTTAAAACTCTGGAATGCTGCTACTCACTTAGATACTGTAGTGCAAGGTCTTTTAGGGCTGTGGAGAACTGTTTTTTGAGACAGTAAAGAAACATACGGGTTCAACAGGCTCGGCAGAGTCTGTGCTGCCTTCATTCCTTAAATAAACGGTGGGGCAGGTCAGACAATCCACTGACCCCCGTCGCTGCCCCTTGGTGCAGGAAACAGCTCCTGCTCAGATCCAATCCATGACTCCAACTCCTTTCCCAAAGGAGAAGAAAAATTGCTGTCCCTGGAGAGCGCCGCTGCTGCTGCAAGCCCTGCGGTTGCAGTCCCGCATCGCTTGCCGTGCCACTGCCCCTCGCCATGACATTGTCACCCTCCGCCTTGCCCTCGCCATTTGCAGCTCCACTTCTGCCAGGTCATTTAAGCAGAAACTGTCATAATAAAAAGGCCCCTGGGCCCCCTGGACTGGCAGTCTGTTCGGGGTGTTGTAAAAGATGATATTATGTGAAACAATGCCGTTCTTGCATTAGCGAGGATGGCCAATTCAAGCAGGGAAATGGGGGTTGGGGCACGTGGCAGAGGTCAGAGTGCAATGACACAAGTAGCCCCAGTGCAGATCGCAACAACACAGTCGATTCTGCCATCCCCCAATTATACACCAGGACTCGTGGCAGCGCTGCAGTTGACTTGGCCACCTCTGAACCAGTAACCCTTGATTCTATGACAGTGCGAGTAGTGGCTACTGAGGTAAATGGTCTGTTGGGAAACAGATTGAGCTCTTTCCTTTTAGGCTGTTCATCAGCCACAGTGCAAGGTCTTTTTGCATTACTCGAACACTGATTGTACTGGGCAGGTTAAAATTATGGTCTGGACACCCATGCCCCCATGTGAAGTACTGGCAGGCACTTGTATTGCTCAGTATTTATTTGCAGGCACAGCCGGTGCTGGCTGCACCTGTGGAAAGGGGGGCCGCCACATAGAAGTTTGACGTTTCAGGAATTTTAGACACAGGCAATGTTGTCACTGTGTTTGTTCATGGTGCCTGGCCTACTATTGACTTAAAAGACTGTTTTTTTTTCACCATCTCTCTGGACCCCCACAATGCTCCTAGGTTTTCATTTTCCACCCTCTCTGTAAACACATCGGCACCAACCCAGCGGTATCATTGGATGGTATTACCACAGAGCATGAAAAACAGCCCTATGATCTGTCAGTGGTTTGTCTCCAGAGCCTTAACCCCTTTGGGGGAAAAGCTGTTTAATGCTGTTATTTATCATTACATGGATGACATGCTCGTGGCAACCAAGTTGACTGAAGAAATGTGGCATGCCCTGGCTGTAGTCACTGACAGCATCAGAAGCCGTGGTTTAGAGGTAGCTCCAGAAAAGGTCCAAGAGAGTTTGTCATGGAAGTATTTGGGATGGTGAATTACAAATCAGACTATCACTCCACAATGCCTTACATTGGATTTAGACATTCAAACTCTATATGATATGCAAAGGCTGTTAGGGATCATACATTGGACCAGGCCTTTGCTGGGAATATCTAATGAAACCTTGCACCCATTGTTTCAATTATTAAAGGGCAATCTAACTTCAAATTTCAAAGGATCACTGACACATGAAGTGCCACAAGATTTGCAGGAGGTTGCCACAACTATGTCTCAGCAACAAGCTCAGCGATATGACCCTGCCCTTTCATTTCAATTAATAGTACTAGATCCAGATTTCCAACCTTGTGGTCTTCTCTTTCAGTGGGATAATACTTTGAATGATCCTCTTTTAATACTGGAATGGATCTTTTTGCCTCATCAGTTTTCCAAAATGATCACTATGAAAGTTGAAATGATTTCTGCTCTTGTTATGTGAGAAAAACAAAGGTTGCTGTTGCTGAGTGGGCCTGATCCTTTGATAATTAGGTTACCTGTGCCTACAACCATGTAACAATGGCTGTCCCAATGTTCACTGCCTTTTTAGGTGGCAATGGAGGGATTCACCAGGGTGACATCAATACACCCACTGGGGCATAAATTTCTACAAATGCATTTTATTATACAGGAGATGCCAAAATGTTCTTTGGTGCCCTTAGACACCTTGACTATATTCACAGATGGGTCAGGGAGAACAGTTCGGTCAGTAAATGTCTGGCAGGACATATCCAGCCGATGGCAATCAGATATTCAGACAATAAAGGGCTCTCCACAAATTGTTGAAGTAGCTGCAGTTGTAAGAGTATTTCAAAAGTGGTCCAGTCCAATTAACATCATCACAGATTCAGCCTATGTTACAGGAATAGTGATTAGAATAGAAGGATCGTATCTAAGAGACATGTCTAATGAACAATTGTTCAGGCTTATGTATATTCTTTTGTCTCTAGTTCATTGCCAACGGGAACCATATTTCATAACACACATCCGATCACATACCGCTTTGCCAGGACCTTTAGTAGAAGGAAACAGATATGTGGATCAGTTAGCTGATGTTACTTTTTTCCCAATTCATTTGAACGTGTTCAACTGCCACATGCCTTTTCTCAACAGAACGCTAAGGTGCTGCAAAAGTCTTATGCAGACAGATGTCACACACATCCCTGAATTTGGAAGACTTAAAAATGTCCACATCTCTGTGGATGCCTTTTCTGGAGCCATAGCAGTGACAGCACATACTGGAGAAAAGGCTTGCAATATCTGCAAACGTTTTCTCTTGGCCTTTTAACTCTTGGGGTAATAAAAACTATTAAGACAGATAATGGCCCGGGATATATATCCCAGAAAGTATTACAGTTTATACAATCATGAGGAATTAAACATCTCACGGACATACCATACTAGCCCACAGGACAAGCCATAGTTGAGTGCACCCATAGCACCCTTAAAACTATGCTATTTAAGAAGAGGGAATAGAGAAGTCACTTCCAGCAGAAAGGCTTGCTAAAGCTACATATGTATTGAACTTTTTAAATCAAGGGTGTGATGACAGAAAACCACTGATAGCACTCATTTCATTTCAATTAACAAAGAAAGAGTGAATATTCATGGAAAAACTTTGGTACTAGTAAAGAATCTGGAATCAGGTCAATGGGAAGGCCCATTCCCACTGATAACTTGGGGGAGAGGTTATGCTTGTGTTTCCACAGGTGCAGGACCACGATGGGTTCAAGCAAGGGCAGTGCGACCTCATTTGTTGGCATCACCTTCATCTGCTGCACCATCATCGTGAATGCTGTATGGGTACTTACACAGCCTAAGACTAATGTGTGGGTGATGCTCCCAGCACCATCAGACAGAACACTCGCTGCTTGTCAGTGTCATCCCCTGGCTCCCCATTTACTATGTGTCTGGTAAGACTTCCCCTTGATCAAGAGAAATGGGAACAACTGGCTCACACCACTAGTGATTCCTCAGTTGTGCAGGAAGTGAAGATCTGGGGGAGGGAACGGGACGGTGGACATGTGGGGTGAGTCAGTGATATGTCAGTGACTAAGGATGGCAAAATTCTCTGGTTAGCAAGAAACCATGGAAGTGACTATAACTTTCTGCGAGTGTTTTGTAGAAAGATCTAATCTTAGTGGTTTGTTCTATTTTGTGAACAGGTGTTCCACCTGGGCTCTGTATCATGCACTGGCCATGTGGACGTGGAGTACAAATGGAAATAACACTGCAGACCCTGAGAAGAATAAAAGCAGGAGAGAGTCTACGGTGGGTAAGAGAGGGAAAGTGCACCTTGAAGCAGGGGATGCCCTGATGGCACTGCCTATCGCATCCACCACCGGCATGTTCATTCTCTCTCCTTTCGGTGATTTGCTGTCTCTCGGGTATCAATAAGTAATAATACATTAGCTTAGGAAGTTTCCATTTCCCATTCATGGAATTGTCTAAAATAGATGCCTGTGTGAGTGTGTATATATAGAACAAACAAATAAATAAATAAATAATCGTGATCTTCTATGTAACTCTTATGTTTAGTGTGTTATCAATTGAGGCCTTGATTGAGTTATGATGATTATGTTATTAATGTAATTAGTGCTATTATTTTATAGTGTGGTAATAGTTTACTAATAAACGAAAAAGGGGAAAGTTCTGAGGGAGGATAGAAAGCTAAAAAAGGAAACTTGTGAATGTATGTAAGTTATGTGAGAACCTGTAACAAATGATTTGGATCGTTCATATCTGAGTCTGAACAGGAGCCCTTGAAAAGCAGACCGGTCAGAGAGTGCATTGCGAGAAACGTGAGGGAGGCCACAGAGAGTGCGTTGTGAGAAATGCAAGGCTCAGGGAAGTCATGGAGAACACATGGAGAGAAACACGAGGCTAAGGAAAGCCGCTGAGAGCGCGTTGCGAGAAACGTGAGGCTCAGAGAAGCCACAGAGAACATGTTGAGAGAAACACTAGGCTCAGGGAAGATGCGGAGAATGCGTTGAGAGAAAACAAGGCTCGACATAGGACGAAGGAACAGGTCCAAGATGGGTACCAGCACGATGGGTCCAGCCATCTGTTTCATCATCTGCTGTAATATGATCACTGCGCTTTCATCAGCGGTTTGGATTCCAGCTCAGCCAAAACAGAATATATGGGTCATCTTTGCCAACAAGACAGGACAAGACATGCTTGCTTTGTCAACCACATCACCAAGGAACCCGTTCTCAACATGTTTGGTGGGACAACTCCTAGACAAATGGCCCATCCTGAGCTCCGTTCTTGGGATAGCATTCAACACGAGCACGGTAGTCAACAGATGGGATGGATAGGTACCCCATCTGCAACAGAGTAATCTTGAACCAAAAGAACTGGAATTGTTGGGATTGGTTAAAACAGACTATTGTTTGTACTTCAACTATAGTGGAAAGAATCAATTGTTAGTTCAGAGTGTTAATTCTAGTTTAGCTGCTTATAGGAATCACTCTGCTTGGTGCAATTATACTTCAGCTGACTTCTCAAGATCTAATAACTGTCCACTTAGATTGCCAGCAGGTGTCATTTATGGGGACAGGGTGTGGCCTGTCATCCCCTCTCACATCAAAGGAGGTCCCTACAGTCTGGAGAGACTAATCCTATTAACACCTAGTATTTCCATGATTATTCGCCATCAAAATTGCATTAAGCGAACTATACATGCCTTTGAGCCAGACTGCTGGGATGATGTTGAATTTTGGAATCCTGGGCAGATAATAGCGGCATCCTTTTTAGCCCCAGGTGTTGCATCAGCTAATGCATTACGCACACTTAATAAACTTGGATGCTGTCTGGCCGAGCAAACAAATGCTACTTCCTTGGCTTTAAGTGGACTGCTACTAGATACAGGCTCAGTACAACATGCTACACTGAGAAATCTTGCTGCTATAGACTACTTGCTGTTAGCTCAAGGTCACGGGTGTCAGGATTTCAATGGTATATATTGTATGAACTTATTAGATCATTCAAAATCAATACATAAGAGCATTCAAGATATAAAGAAAGGAGTTAAGAAATTATGGGTTGATAACGTGTTAGATATATTTGGAAGCCTCTTTGGAGGCCTGGAGGTGTGGGTACAAAATTTGTTAAAAAAAAGACAAAGTAACCTTATTGCTCTTCTCTGTATTCTGATTTGTGTTCCTTCCCTATTGCACTGTATCCAGAAAATGATACAAGATGCTTTAATTCACGCATTTTTTATTACTAAAGAAGGGGGAGATGTAGGGGATGGAGAGGTCAGTTTGACCTCTTTGAATGCTAACTTACTGATAATGAGGCTCTGAAAAATAGAAAGGGGGATTGTTAGCAGAAATGTACTGAATACGCATGTTAGAATATAAAAACCTTGCTTGGAAAAATAAAGTGGAAATTTTTGCATGAGAACTGTATGTCGTTGCCAGCCTGCAACAAACACTTTTTTAATGCAACCCAGAAGACAGTTGGCCTTCCAAGCTGCAAGCACACACTGCTGGCTCATATCCAACTTCTTGTCTACCAGGACCCCCAAGGCCTTCTCCACAGGACTGCTATCAAGGAGATCTTCCCCCAATATGTGTAAATACCTGGGGTTGCACCAACCCAAGTGCAGCACCCTGCACTTGGACTTGTTGAACCTCATTAGGTTTTCATGGGCCCATTTCTCCAGACTGTCCAGGTCCCTCTGGATGGCTTCCCTTCCTTCCAATGTGTCAACTGCATTGCCCAGCTTGGTGTCATCTGCAAACTTGCTGAGGGTGCACTCAACGCTATCTTCTATGTCATTGATGAAAATGATGAAGAGCACCAGTCCCAAGACCGATCACTGAGCAACACCGCTTGTGACTGGTTTCCACCTTGACACAGAAACATTAATCACAATCCTTTGGCTACATCCAGCCAACCAATTTCTAATCTATCAAACAGTCCATCCTTCAAATCCATACCTCTCCAATTTAGAGCGAAGGACATGGTGAGGGACCATGTCAATGGCTTTGCAGAAGTCCAGGATGATATCCATCATCCTTCTCCCATCCAACGAAGCCATCACTCAACCATAGAAGGCCACCAGACTGGTCAGGCAAGATGTTCCCTTGGTGAAGCCATGCTGACTGTCTTGAATCACCTCTTTGTCTTGTGCGTGCCTTAACATAGCTTCTAGGAGGATCAGGTGCATGATCTTCCCAGGCACAGAGGTGAGGCTCACCAGCCTGTACTTCCCCAGGTCTTCCTTTCTCCCTTTTTTAAAAATGGGAGGAATGTTTCCCTTTTTCAAGTCACTTCAACCGACAGCCATGATTTTTCAGATATGATGGAGAGCGGCTCAGCAACCATATCAGCCATCTCTTTCAGAACCCTATGATAGATATCATTTGGCCCCATGGACTTACATACGTTCAATTTCATGACAAGGTCTCAGACTTGTTCCACTGTCACAGTGGGACAGAAACCACTCCCCACACCCTCACCTAGAGGCTCAGGGTCCTGGCAGACATGGGAAGCCTGACCACTACTGAAGACTGAGGCAAAGCACTCACTGAGAACCTCAGCTTTTTCTATGTCTGAGGAAGCCAGATCTCCTCATTACATTTCATCAGAGAGGAATGTCATGGTTTTATGATTTTTGGTTATCAGTATTCCACATCATAACATCATGCAGTGCACTGGGACTTAAAAGTGTTAATGCTCCAGTTCCAGGCACATGTCCGGAAGATCAGAAGAACTACATACCCTAGGGGGCTTTGTTGTCAGAGAGGAGATATAACCCCTGGCAAGGTCACCTGATGTGCTCTTCGTCGTCAGGCTCTCTGCCATGCTGCTCAACCAGACTGCGCATCTCACCTCAGTGTTATGGTGAGGCCTATCCACCTTTCGGAAACTCTCATTATATTAGATTTATTAGTTTCAATTCTAATTATATTGTATTATAGAGTGTTATCTTGCATTCCGGTACTATATTTAGTAAATTAGTTTGTTTCTCCTCAGATCGTTGCTGCTGTTTTTAATTATTTTTGGGTCCCCTGTTACCTTTTTCCAGAGGCAGGGATTTTGAGAAATCCCTCCGCCCCACTGGTCACGGAACCGGGCCGAACCAGCCTGTAAACTGTTGACATTCTTGGTGGAGAATGGGGGCAACTGCCTTTTTTATCTTTTTAGAACGAATCTCTCTCTGCTCTCGGAGAGCTTCGTCGGGAAAGTTTATCTTTTTCACCGGTGCTCACTGAAAACTTGACCTTGAAAGTCTAGGCAGACTGCCAATGTTCTGGGATATTTGTAAACTTTGAGCACTGCTATCTTGCTTCTGTAAAGAGAGAAAAAAATGATTTGGCTTTCTCTTTTAAACCTGTTTGCAGACAGAGCTGCTAATTTCACAGAACTTGGGATTTTTAAACAGGTTCCCAGACTTTCCTTTCAATCCTTTATGCAGTTTTTGAATGCTCACCGAATCACATTGTTAATCTCCCTGGATTTACTGTTCATCATTTCAGTCAGTATTTGTATTGATTATATTTTGAGGAAGCCTTCCCCAAAACCAGAGAATACTGAATGGCAGGGAGTGTGGAGAGGCTTGGGGAAGACTTTAGAGAGATGGATGTCTTCGGTGTCATAGAACTTTACTCCTGAACACCTGAAAGACCCTGAGAGCTTAAACATTTATTTGAGACAGGAATGTTGCAGCTCAGGCAGATCTGAGGAGGCACAAGTGATTTGAGGCCTGGCTAATGCTTATCGGGCCTTATTCAGTAGTATCCCAAAGATGGAGAATCTCCGGGCTGAGCGAGAGAGTCTCCTGGTTGAGAGAAAAGACCTCAAATCTGAGACGGATATAATCAAATCCGAGAGAGATGCCCTCCAAATCGAGAGAGACTCCCTGCAATCCCAAAGAGAGAGTCTCCAGGCTGAAAAAGAGAGCTTCCAGGAGAGACTCAGATCCGAGAGGGAGAATCTCCAGGAACAGAGAGAGAATCTCCTAGTTGAGAAACAGTCTCCAAATCCAAAGAGAGACTCTCCAAGGCGAGACAGAGAATCTCCGGGTTGAGAAAGAGAGTCTCCTAGCCAGGAGAGAGAATCTCAAAACCTGGCAAGAGTGTCTCCGAGCTAAGAAAGAAAGTCTCCAAGCCGAAGGGGAGAATCTCCGAGCTGAGAGAAGGAATCTCCAATATCAATGAGATGCCTTCGAATCCAAGCGAGTCTCCCTCCAATCCAAACTTGACACCCTCCAATCAGAATGGGACACCCTCTGAACTGACCAAGACACCCTCCAATCTGAACTAAATACTCTCACAGTCAAACAACACAGACTCCAAGCAGAGCTAGAGGGTGAGAGCATTAAAAACGACCAACCTGATCAACCACAGGAGGCACCACAATTGATGTCAATTGCCCCTGTAAGAGGACAGAAAACAAAACAAATCTCGACTCAGATAAAACAGAAGAAAGAGGAGGAAAGAGGTCCAGAGGATTGGCTCCGAGATCCAGGAGAAGCACCCCTGAGTCCAGGGGAGGGGCCCTCAGTAAGATCACTGTCACCAACGCCTACGAGGGCAACAAGAAGTCCTGAAAGAATAAGAGGTGAGCAAGATATCGTTACCATTGTTGATCGATCTGTGAAAATGAATGAAATTCAAAGTCTCAGAAAAGACATCTCACGTCACCCAAATGAGCCTACTGCTACTTGGTTACTTGGATGCTGGGACAATGGGGCCAACAGTGTGTGGCTAGATAGAAGAGAAGCTCGCCAACTGGGTGGCATTGCTAGGGACTCAGCCATTGACAGAGGCATTAGTACATGCCAGAACCAGGCCTTCATCATCTGGAAGAGGATGCTGTTAGCTGTAAAAGAAAGATACCCCTTCAAAGACAATCTGATGCCTGAGAAAAAGAAATGCGCTGTTATGGAAGAAGGCATCTGTTATTTGAGAGAATATGCTGTGGTGGAAATGCTACATAGCCCCGATTTCATTCCTGATGATCCAGACCAAGAGCATGATCCTGAGAGAGTCAGGTGTACACCAAACATGTGGCGTACATTCACAAAGACTGCACCAGAGAGGTACGCCAGTACATTTGCAGCAATGTATGGTAGAGGGGAATGAAGACCCCTTATAAATGAACTGATTAATAAACTTCAAGACTTGGAGTTACATTTAAGCCCTCTATGAGCTTGTGTTTCAGCCATTGTAAAGGTAGCTGAAAAGCTGAACAGAATGGAGAGCAAACAAGAAGATACAATAGACAAACTGTCTACCGTGCCTAATACTGATGAATCCATGGTGGTAACAGATACATCCAATGGGGACCAGAATTCCCAAAACAGCCTAGTAGAGGGACTGATCAACTTGATTTCCTCTCAGCCAGTGTCATCCAATGTCTCAGCTATCAAAAGAAGACGTCCTCCTGCTCGAGCAAGTGACAACAGTAAGACCACGTCACGTTTTGCCTTGTGGCATTACCTACGTGACCATGGAGGAGATATGAAGGAGTGGCATAAGCAACCTACACCTGCACTTCAAGCACGGGTAAAAGAATTACAAGACAAATCAACCACCAAGGTGAACTTCTCCAAAAAGGTGATTGCTCCAGTAGCTGCAGACAAAGGAGGTAACAAATAGAGGGGCCCTGCCCCCAGCCGGGGGGGGGGGGGAAGGGATAATAGAGTTTATTGGACTGTGTGGATTCAATGGCCTGGCACATCAGAACCACAGAAATATAAGGCCCTGGTGGACACTGGTGCACAGTGCACCCTAATGCCCTTGAGTCACCAAGGGACAAAATCAGTTTATATTCATGGGGTGACTGGGGGTTCCCAAGAGCTGACTATGTTGGAGGCCAAAATCAGTCTCACAGGTAAAGACTGGCAAAAGAACCCTATCGTGACGGGCCCAGGGGCTCCATGTATACTTGGTATTGATTACCTCAGAAGGGGATATTTTAAAGATCCCAAAGGGTATTGATGGGGCTTTGGAATAGCTGCTGTAGACACAGAAGGTGTTAAGCAGTTATCTGTTTTGCCTGGCCTATCAGAAGACCAATATGTTGAGGGGTTGCTACGAGTGGAAGAGCAACAGGTACCAATAGCTACAAAAACGGTACACACACAGCAGTACTGCACCAACAGGGATTCCTTGCTCCCCATTCATAAGTTGATTTGTCAACTAGAGAGTCAGGGAGTGATCAGCAAAACTCACTCGCCTTTTAACAGCCCCATATGGCCAGTGCGTAAAGCCAGTGGAGAATGGAGGCTGACGGTGGACTACCGTGGCCTGAATGAAGTCACACCCCCACTGAGTGCTGCTGTGCCGGACATGTTAGAACAACAGTATGAACTGTAGACAAAAGCAACCAAATGATATGCCACCATTGACATTGTTAATGCCTTTTTCTCCATTCCTTTGGCCAAAGAATGTAGGCCACAGTTTGCTTTCACATGGAGGGGCATTCAGTATACCTGGAATCTTTTGCCTCACGGGTGGAAACAGCCCAACCATTTGCCATGGGCTGATCCAAGCCGCTCTGGAACAGGGAGGTGCTCCTGAGCACTTAGAGTACATTGATGACATCATTGTGTGGGGCAACACAGCAAAGGAAGTTTTTGAGAAAGGAGAGCAAATCCAGATCCCGACAGATGTGGTTGACAAAATCACTGCCAAGTCTCCACCCAGTAATAAGAAAGAGACACAATCGTTTCTGGGCGTAGTGGGTTTTTGGAGAATGCATGTTACAAACTACAGCATCCTTGTAAGCCCCCTTTATCATGTGACGTGAATGAAGAATGAGTTTACATGGGGCCCTGAGCAGCAGCAGGCTTTCGAGCAGATTAAGCAAGAGATAGCCTGTGCTGTGGCCCTGGGGCCAGTACGGATGGGACAGGATGTAAAGAAAATCCTCTACACTGCTGCTGGAGAAAAAGGTCCCACTTGGATTTTGTGGCAAAGAGCCTCAGAAGACACCCAAGGCCGAACCCTGGGATTCTGGAGTCGGGCATACAGAAGGTCTGAAGAGTGCCACACTCCTACTGAAAATGACATCTTAGCCACGTATGAGGGGGTTCGGGATGCTTCTGAAGTAGTCGGTACTGAAACACAGCTCATTCTGGCACCTTGACTGTCAGTGTTGAACTGGATGTTCAAGGGAAAGGTTCCCTCCACCCATCATGCTACTGATGCCACTTGGAGTAAGTGGATTGCACTGATTACACAACGAGCACGGATGGGGAATCTCAGCTGTCCAGGAATCCTAGAGGTGAAAACGGACTGGCCTGAAGGTAAGAAGTTTGGAACACCAACAGCAGAAGAAGTAGCTAGTGTTAAAGAGGCCCCACCATACAATGAACTACCAGAGCAAGAAAAGAAATATGCCCTGTTCACAGATGGATCGTGTTGCATTGTGGGGAAGCATCGCAGATAGAAATCTGCTGTGTGGAGCCCTAAACAACAAGTTGCAGAGGCCACTGATGAGACAGGAGAATCGAGCCAATTTGCAGAGGTAAAGGCTGTCCAACTGGCCTTAGATGTTGCTGATCGGGAGAGGTGGCCAGTGCTTTATCTTTACACTGACTCATGGATAGTTGCAAATGCCTTATGGGGGTGGTTACAGCAGTGGGAACAGAACAACTGGCAAAGAAGGGGTAAACCTATTTGGGCTGCTGAACTGTGGGAAGACATTGCTGCCCAAATAAAGAATATGGTTGTAAATGTGCGCCAAGTAGATGCTCATGTGCCCAAGAGTGAGGCTACTGAAGAGCAGCAAAATAACCATCAGGTAGACCGAGCTGCCAAAATTGAGGTGGCTCAAATAGACCTGGACTGGCAGAACAAGAGTGAATTATTTCTAGCTCGGTGGTCCCATGAGACCTCCAGTCATCAAGGAAGAGATGCAACATACAAATGGCCTAGAGACCGAGGGGTGGACTTAACTATGGATGCTTTGCACAGGTTATGCATGACTGTGACACATGCTCCGCATTTAAACAAGTCCCCTTGTTGGTCAATACTCGAGGATCTATCAGTCGTGATGGTCCTGCCAACTCCTTACATACTGTCAAGGGAGATAAGGTCCCTGTAGTACAGGGTCCCTGTAGTACAGTACATGTGCAGAACATGTTGGGAAAAGCAGTTTGGGTCTTTCCAGCTTCTGGAAAGGGCAAACCTCTTCGTGGAACTGTTTTTGGCCAGGGACCTGGGTCCACTTGGTGGGTGATGCAGAGAAACAGGGATGTTCAATGTGTACCACAAGGGAATTTGCTGTTGGGGGAGTGCAGTCAGTAATTCCATGTATATATATAGGTTTGCGTGTGCGCGTGTTTAATGTTCGATAATTATTGTTTGTTTGTACATATTAAGCATGATGCGGTGATGTAAAATAAGGGGTGGCATGTCATGGTTTTGTGATTTTTGTTTTTCGGTATTCCACATCATAACATCATGTGGGGCACTGGGAGTTTTACTGTTAATGCTCAAGTCCTGGGTACCTGTCCAGAAGAGAAGAACTACATTCCCCAGGGGACTTTGTGGTCACGGAGAGGAGATAGAACTCCTGGCAAGGTCACCTGATGCGCTCTTTTTCATCTGCTCTTCGTCCTGGGCGCTGCTCCGGTCTCCCTGCTGCTCAACTCGACTGCACATCTCACCTCAGCGTTGTGGTGAGGCCTATCCACCTTTCGGACATTCTCTCTCTCATCATATTTGATTTATTAGCTTCAATTCTGATTATATTGTATTATGGTATGTTATCTTGCATTCCGATACTATATTTAGTAAATTAGTTTGTTTCTCCTCATATCGTTGCCACTATTTTTAATTATTTTGGGGTCTCCTGTTCCCTTTTTCCAGAGGCGGGGATTTTGCGAAATCCCTCCACCCCACTGGTCACAGAATTGGCCAGAACCAGCCCGTAAACCATTGACAGTCGCAGACTGTCATCCCTACAGCAAGGGTGTGGGAGAGATGCTCTTCAGGCAGTGGAGGATCATCTGCCCTCTCTCAGCCAGATGGGACAGGGTGACATCAAAGACAGCGAGGGATGGAAACAAGTCCATGTTTGGGGCAGCAAGCGGACTGCCTCTCATCATGTCTCACCCTCCCAGGTGCCCTTACGTAAATGGTATGAGGCTCTGGAGATGGAGGGACTGGGGGATGTGGATGGTGGTGAAGGTCCATCCATTCAGGATCCCTGTGTCATTACAATTTCAGTAAGAAAACAAGGAAGGGCTGTCATTATAGGGGACTCCCTTCTGAGGGGAACCGAGGGCGTGATGCACTGTTTGGACCCGTCCCACAGGGAGGTGTGTTGCCTGAATGGGGACCGGGTGAGAGATGTTGCTAGGAACATCACTCGCCTGGTTAAGCCCTCTGATTATTATCCTTTACTAGTTTTCCACATTGGAAATGAAGAGGTAGGCAAAAGAAGTTCTTGGGTGATCAAAAGGAACTTCAGGGCTATGGGAAGACTGCTGAAAGGATCAGGAGTGCAAGTAGTTTTCTCTGTCCTCTCAGTTGGTGACTGGAACCCAGACAAAAGGATTAGGGTGGACACGCTGAATGAATGGCTTTGCAAATGGTGTTGCACTCAGGGCTTTGAGTACTATGGTTTGGGATGTAGCCCTGAGAAAGGGGGAATGCTGATGACGGACGGGAGCCGACTGACTAGAAGGGCCACAAATATTTTTGGGAGCCAGCTGGCTGGGCTGGTTATCAGGGCTTTAAATTAGATATGATGGGGGAAGGGGTTGTACTGGGTGACAGAGAAGTGTGTAGGAACACTCACCTTGGGAGGTGGTAGGGGCCAACCCCGGACTTGTCCTGGAGGTATTAGGGAGGGTTTCTCCAAGAAGGCAATGAGGCCAATAGCCAAGCTGAAATGGACTTAGAAACAAGATGTAAGATGAGATATGGTTGCTTAGGGAGGCCTTGAAACTGTTGAGATTTGTATCCAAGATATACGTAATCATATATATATATATGTGTGTGCTGCTGTGTTGTGTGAATGTAGTAGATGTAGTAGAAGAAGAATAATAAAGGACTTTCCTATGACAGAGGCCTCTGGTTGCTGAACTGAGACAATCCAGGAGATTCCTGGAGTCTGTCGAGGATAACTTCCTGGTCCAGGTATAAGATGGACAAAACCGAGGTGAAGCCTTACTGGACCCGGTGCTCACCAATGTGGAGTTGAGCATTAGAGAAGTTAAAATTGGAGGCAGCCTGGGCTGTAATGACCATGCCCTGGTGGAGTCTGTGATCTTGAATGGGGCCAGATGATATCCATCCTAGGATTCTGAAAGAGGTGGCTGCTGTGGTTGCCGAGCTGCTCTCTATCATATTTGAAAAATCATGGCTGTCTGGTGAAGTCCCCAGTGACTGGAAAAAGCGAAACCTTACTACCATTTTTAAGCAAGGGAGAAAAGAAGACTCGGGGAACTACAGGCCGGTGAGCCTCAACTCTATGTCTGGGAAGATCATGCACCTGATCCTCCTAGAAGCTATGTTAAGGCACATATGAGACAAAGGGGTGATTCAAGACAGCCAGCATGGCTTCACCAATGGCACATCTTGCCTGACCTACCTGGTGGCCTTCTATGATGGAGTGATGGCATCAGTGGACAGGGAAAGGGCGACGGATATCATCTAACTGGACTTCTGCAAAGCCTTTGATGTGGTCCGTCACCACATCTCTAAGTTGGAGAGGTGTGGATCTGAAGGATAGACTGTTTGATGGATTAGGAATTGGTTGGCTGGACACAGCCAAAGGGTTGTGATTAATGTTTTTGTGTCAGGATGGAGACTGGTCACAAGTGGTGTCACTTGGGGATTGGTCTAGGGACCGGTGTTCTGCAACATCTTCATCAATGACAGATGATGGCACTGAGTGCACCCTCAGCAATTTTGCAGATGACACCAAGCTGGGCAATGCAGTTGATGCACTGGAAGGAAGGGAAGCCATCCAGAGGGTCCTGGACAGGCTGGAGAAATGGGCCCATGAAAACCTAATGAGGTTCAACAAGTCCAAGTGCAGGGTGCTGCACTTGGGTTGGGGCAATCCCAGGTATTTATACAAACTGGGGGAAGATCTCCTTGATAGCAGCTCTGAGGAGAAGAACTTGGGAGTCCTGGTAGACGAGAAGCTGGACATGAGCCAGCAGTGTGGGCTTTCAGCCCAGAAAGACAACTGTGTTCTGGGTTGCATTAAAAAAGGGGTGGCCAGCAGGGAGAGAGAGGTGATTGTCCCCCTCTTGTGAGGCCCCATCTGGAGTACTGTGTCCAGGCCTGGGCCCCCAGCACAGGAAGGGCGTGGAGTTCTCGGAGCTTGGTCCAGAAGAGGGCCACTAGATGATCAGAGGGCTGGAGCACCTCTCCTATGAGGAAAGTCACACCACATCCTATGATGTGGTCTACCTAGACTTCAGCAAAGCCTTTCACACTGTCTCCCACAGCATTCTCCTGGCAGCCCGAGGCTTGGATGGGTACACTCTTGGCTGGGTAAGGAGCTGGCTGGAGGGCCGGGCGCAGAGGATGGTGGTGAATGGAGTTAAATCCAGCTGGCGACCGGTTGTGAGTGGTGTTCTCCAGGGGTCGGTGCTGGGGCCTGTCCTCTTCAATATCTTTATTGATGACCTGGATGAGGGCATCGAGTGCACCCTCAGTAAAATCGCAGATGACACCAAATTGGCTGGAAGTGTGGATCTGCCTGGGGGTAGCAAGGCCATACAGAGGGATCTGGACAGGCTGGAGAGCTGGGCTGAAGCCAATGTTTCAACAAGGCCAAATGCCGGGTCCTGCACTTCGGCTACAACAACCCCAGGCAACCCTACAGGCTTGGGGAGGTGTGGCTGGAGGACTGCGTAGAGGAAATGGACCTGGGGGTATTGATTGATGCTCAGCTGAACATGAGCCGACAGTGTGCCCAGGTGGCCAAGAAGGCCAATGGCATCCTGGCTTGCATCAGAAACAGTGTTGCAAGCAGGAGCAGAGAGGTGATTGTTCCCTTAACTCAGCACTAGTGAGGCCGCACCTCGAGTACTGTGTCCAGTTTTGGGCCCCTCACTGCAAGAAAGACATTGAGGCCCTGGAACGTGTTCAAAGGAGGGCAACAAAGCTGGTGAGGGGTCTGGAACACAGGCCATATGAGGAGAGGCTGAAGGAGCTGGGAATGTTCAGCCTGGAGAAGAGGAGGCTCAGGGGAGACCTCATTGCTCTCTATAACTTCCTGAAGGGAGGTTGTAGTGAGCTGGGGGTCAGCCTCTTCTCTCATGTCATTAGTGATAGGACCAGAGGGAATGGCTTCAAGCTACGGCAGGGGAGATTCAGGCTGGACATTAGGAAGTATTACTTTTCAGAAAGGGTGGTCAAGCGCTGGAATGGACTGCCCAGGGAGGTGGTGGAGTCACTGACCCTGGGGGTGTTCAAGGAAAGGCTGGATGTTGTGTTGAGGGACATGGTTTAGTGGGAGCTATTGGGAATAGGTGAACGATTGGACTGGATGATCTTTTAGGTCTTTTCCAACCTTGGTGATTCTATGATTCTATGATTCTATGAAAGGTTGAGGGAACTGGGCTTGTTTATCTTCGAGAAGAGAAGGCTCCGGGGAGACCTCATTTTGTCCTTCCAATACTTGAAGAGAGTGTATAAACAGGAGAGGGAGAGGCAATGGCTATTTAAGAGGATTGATAGTGATAGGACAAGGGGGAATGGTCTTAAAGTGAGACAGGGGAGATTTAAGTTAGATATAAGGAGGACGTTTTTCACTCAGAAAGTGGTGACACACTGGAACAGGTTGCCCAAGGAGGTTGTGGATGCCCCATCCCTGGATGCATTGAAGGCCAGGCTGGATGTGGCTCTGGGCAGCCTGGTCTAGTGGTTGGTGACCCTGCCCTTGGCAGGGGGGTTGAAACTGAATGATCATTGTGGTCCTTTTCAACCCAGGCCATTCTAGGATTCTTTCATTGAAACTGAGGTCCCTTTCAGGATGGAGAAAATGTCCACGAGTCCCCAGCCCACCTGGATGATTATTTCGATAGCCTTAGCAAAGATATACTGACTACTCAAGAATGACAGCTGCATCCACTGTGGCCTGGCCAATGTAGATGGCTTT
The DNA here is from genome assembly GCF_023343835.1 of Lagopus muta. Taxonomy (NCBI): domain Eukaryota; kingdom Metazoa; phylum Chordata; class Aves; order Galliformes; family Phasianidae; genus Lagopus; species Lagopus muta. The sequence goes on from NC_064471.1 coordinate 2,163,150, forward strand.
GAATTGTCTGAATATAACTGAAGGGGCTCTGGCTGATGAAATTCAACTATTGTGAGACCATGTTGAGAAAACGTGAGACAGGTCACGATATTGATGGGAAAAAAAGCGAATCCAGTCATTCCCCTGCAGAAGATCTTGAACATCTCTCTAGAAGTTACCGGGGACCCTGTACAAGGGAACCCACACAAAATAGACTCTGTAAATGAAGACACTAAAAGGTCGGATTTTGAGGTTCCACTCAATCTGGATCCATGTAAGATCTGACTGGTTGCAACTCAAACATTGAAAAAACTGCCCAGATGAGTGGCCCCTCACCCAGACCACACTATGTGTAACAGCTCGCCCATATATGGCAGCTGATCTGATGGATCTAGTGCAGTGGTTCAGACAAAAACTGACAGCGTGTCAGCATGGCTGTTCCGATTCTATTATATGGGGGCAGAAAGTCTTGTGGTGAATGGACTGGATATTTGAAAACTAGCATCCATTACCGCTCACCCTGCCCTCAGGCTAAGTTTGTATACTACCTTCCAAAATAATGAGGAAAATCATTCAGAGATCAAATGGTTAATGGCCGCGTGCTGTATTACATGGCCAAATAAGAGTGACATAGCATTAAATACGGACTTATGGTCCTCTATGGAGGGCACAATTGTATTTGAGAATTAGGCATGAAAGAGGCAATCTGTGAGGATGACTTTGATATGGCAGCCATGGTCGAGCCATCAGAGGAAAAAGACATGGGGATTGCAGAGTTGATCGCGTGACAGAGGAGCAGAAATCCCTCGGGACTAGGGTCTCTAGAACGGACTTGAGAACCTATGTAGAAATAACAATTCATTGGTCCTGAAAGAATGTACAATTGGTTATGGCACTAGTAGATACTGGAACAGAAACATCAATCACATATGATGACCCAAATAAATTCCTGAGCACTAAAGGCAATGATAGGTGGATTTGGGGAGCAGATGATCCCCGTAAGCCAAACGTGGTTGAAATTGGGGGTTGGGCGTCTTCCACCCCAGGAATAAAAGGTGTCTATCACCCCAATTCCAGAGTACATACTGGGGATAGACATTTTGTGGGGTCTGACTCTCCAGACCACTGTGGGAGAGTTCAGACTAAGACAAAGATGTAATAGCATCCAGGCAGTGCAGGCAATTATAATGAGGCATTGTGTCAGGGACCTAAAGGACCCTGACTGAAGAATGATGGATTCCAACACTTTTAAGGGAACTGATATTTGTGGCTACAGCTGCAAATATCTTGTTTTGTACAGAGAGCTGACCTCAGTAGTTTATCTTGTTTTTGCAAAGGCTTGCTTTGGAAGCAGGTGTTCCACTTGGTCTGTATATCACGTTTTGGCTGTGTGGGTACAGCATGCAAGTGAAAAAAGCCCTGCAAACCCTGGGGGGAATAAAAGCAGGAGAGTGGCTGTGGTGGGGGAGAGAGGAAAAGTGCACTTAGAATCAGGGGATTTGAATCAGTGCACTTTGTAGGTAGTGCTGGCACTACCTATCGAATCCACCACTGGCATGTTCCTTCTCTCTCCTTTTTGGTCTCTCAAGGGTCTGTGAGCAATAGTGCACTTGCTTAGCAAGTTTCTGCTTCTTGCTTACAGGGATGATCTAAAATGGATGCCTGTGTGTGTATGAGTGTGTGTATGTTGACTAAAACTTGTAACTCTCTGTGCTGCTCTGAGTGCGTAGTTTACTTGACTCTGCTCATGAGACATCCTGACTCTCAGATCCAAACGTACCCTGAAATATAATTGGCAATGAGGGATGGGATCTGACTGCTGAGATGTCGTGGGTGAGGCAGTGAGAGGATTTTTTTGTTTTATTTTTTTGTTTGTTTTGTTTTTCTCCTTCCCTCTCCCCTTCTTATTTCTCTCCTTCCTTTAAGACGGGGACCAGGTGGTGGAAAGGGTCTGCCCCAGCATCGTGCTGTTACACTGTGAGTATGTGTGTGAGTATGTTTCACAAGACCCAGTCCAAGGCTGCGACTCCCTCAGTGGAGAGACCGGGCTATGAGAGTGAACTGTGGAGTACATGTGGGTTCAGCTTGAAACTTATGCAGAAATAGAACCAGAACTATGGGAAGCAAAAGAGCCTATGGCAGTTTTTTTCATGTCCCACTTGGGACGAGTGCTGGGTTGTTTGCTAGCTGCTTACTGGTAGCTGGCAGAGACAATTAAATGTTTGCACCAAGAGAGTGACAGGGAGAAAGGGTGGTGTAGTGGAATTCCAAAGTCACAGCCTGAACCAGTGGGTGACCTACGTGAGTACGTGAGTGCCTGGAGCGGGCGGGGGGGGGGGGGGGGTCTAGAGCCACCCCTTCTGTCTCCATGATACTTCCCGTGCCATCTGACTCTGCACGGGTCCCCCTTTTCCCCCTCCCTTCTCTGCTGCAGTGCTTGGGGTTAAAAACCCCAAGCACGTGGCTTCGGCCATTTGCTTCAGTGATGTGCATCAGTGCAGGTAAGACTGCGCTGGGCAAGGGATCTGAAGTAAAAGACTGACCAAAAAAGCTCTTTTTAGGGCTAGTTTTTAGCTAGCAGTGGTGCCGTGCTGCTAGTGGGGATCTAGCAGCTTGTGGGCGGGATCTTGAATCGGCGGGGGTGGTGCCAGCTCGTCCACCGCTCAGTTTAAACCTCCGCCTTTAACGTTCGCACCTGCTAAAAAGTAGTTCACACCTTCTAATAATCCATAAATAGCGTCAGGGAGGGCTGAAGATATCACACAGCAGAGCGAGCGTGAACCATTGTTTCAGCCTATTGAGAACAGGGTGCTAACATGGTTTCCACCAGGCAATGAGTTTATTCCAAGAAAACTGTGGCAACCCAGACGGAGGGGCTGCTCAGAAATGTGGCTGTTCAAGTCACTGGCTGCAGGGACTGCTCGAGCCTGCTGCTACCTGGGGAGGATGGCAGGGATTACACCTGTGTGAGGTGTGAGCAAGTGGATGAGTTACTCCAGCTGGTGATTGAACTTAAGGAAGAGGTACAGAAACTTAGAACCATTAGGGAATGTGAGCGGGAGATAGACTGGTGGGGTGACTGGCTGGCATGTCAGAGGAATGGGTGCCAGGGAGACACCCTCACAAAAGTGGTGGACCCCCAGCCCCATCAGAGTAGGACAGACCTGATTGATGAAGAGGGTTGGACGAGAGTCCCTGCCAGACGTCATGGGAACCCCCCCCTGCCTGCCTACCCCGCTTCCCCAGATCCCCCTTAGAAACAGGTTTCACATGCTGGAAATGGAAGGTGAGGTGAGCAATGAGGTGATGGAAGATCTGCCGAGGAGGGAGCCTAAGGCAAGGAGGGAGTCTAAGGCGAGGCGGACGCCCCCATGCCTCCAGACTGCCTCTGTCAGGAAAGAAAGAAGGGTGGTCGTGGTGGGTGACTCCCTTCTCAGGGGAACGGAGGGCCCCATATGCAGACCAGACCCAAGCCACCGAGAAGTGTGCTGCCTTCCTGGGGCCTGGGTCAGGGACATAAGCAGGAAAATACCAAAGCTGGTGAGGCCCACTGATTACTTTCCATTGCTCATAGTTCAGGCGGGCAGTGAAGAAATTGCTCAGACATGCCTACGGGCAATGAAAAGAGATTTCAAGGGTTTAGGGCACTTAGTTCAAGGTGCAGGAGCACAAGTAGTCTTTTGTTCTGTACTATCAGGGGCGGTCTGGGATTCAGAGCTTGCACGGAAGGTTCAAGCAATGAATAACTGGCTCAGAGGCTGGTGCCGAGCCAGAAACCTTGGATTCTTCGACCATGGAGTAGTTTACTCGGCCCCTGGCTTGCTGTCCAACCATGGAGCTCACCTATCTCAAAGGGGGCAACGAATCTTAGCTCAGGAGCTAGCGGGGCTCATTGATAGAGCTTTAAACTAATTATGACGGGGGAAGGGGACAGTACAGGCCTCACAAGAGAAGAGCCTAGGGGAACGATTGTAGAGCTGGGAGTGAGGCAAATGACTCGGCTCAAGTGCATCTATACCAATGCACGCAGCATGAGCAACAAGCAGGAGGAACTGGAAGCGATTGTGCGCCAGGCTAACTATGATCTAGCTGCTGTTACTGAAACATGGTGGGACTGTTCCCATGACTGGAGTGTTGAGATAGATGGCTATAAGCTCTTCAGAAGGGATAGACAAGGAAGGAAGGGCGGTGGTGTGGCCCTTTATATTAAGGACTGTTTTGATGTTGAAGAGTTTGAGATTGCAAATGATAAAGTGGAGTGTCTATGGGTGAGGACCAGGGGGAAGGCCTGTGGGGGAGGCGTCGTAATTGGAGTCTGTTATAGACCACCAAATCAGGATGAGGAGATGGACGAAGCGTTTTACAAGCAGCTTGGGGAAGTCGTGCGATCGCCAGCACTTGTTCTTGTGGGGGATTTCAACTTCCCTGATGTATGTTGAAAATATAACATGGCACAAAGAAAACAGTCCAAGAGGTTTCTAGAGTGTGTGGAAGATAGCTTCCTTACACAGCTGGTACGAGAGCCTACTCTCTACCCTGCTCGACCTGCTCTTTGCTAACAGAGAAGGACTGGTAGGTGATGTGAAGGTTGGAGACTGTCTAGGGCAGAGCGACCATGAAATTGTAGAGTTCTCTATTCTTGGAGATGTCAGAAGGGTGACTACCAAAACTACTATCTTGAACTTCAAGAGGGCGGACTTTGACCTGCTCAGGACGCTTGTAGCACGGGTCCCTTGGGAGTCGCTCCTTAAGGGTAAAGGGGTCCAGGAAGCCTGGACGCTCCTCAAGGTGGAAATCTTCAGGCTGTCCCTGAATACCGTAAGGCGAGCTGTAGGGGGAGAAGACTGGTGTGGATGAGCCGGGAATTACTGTCAAGACTCAGGAAGAAAAAGAGAGTCTATGTTCTGTGGAAGAAGGGACAGGCTACTAGGGGAGATTACAGAGAAGTTGCTAAGGTATGCAGGGAGGAAGTCCGGCAGTCTGATGCATTGTGGGCATCAGAATGGGTTCCCTTCAGGGACAGGTGGCCAGATTGAGGCCTGGAGAACAAGCAATTCCATACAGCTGGTTTGTGAGAGCAATGCTCTCAAAGCCTGAGACATCTGCCTTGATATTGAACAAATGTTTGTCATTTTTGAGGTACACTCCAACAGGTACCTAAGACAATGTTGGTATATATTGGGAAAGGTTATGTTTGTATAAGGATCTTTGTAATTTCATACTCATAGATAGTGCCACTAGAGCTATCAGCAATCGCTCTAATCTCTAACCTCTCTGTCTATAACTTTACTAGTATTGTAGGATGTGGCTTTAATTAGTGTCGGTGACATCACATCAGTTCTTGCAGGATAATTATACGGTGATTAAAGACCTATCACCTACTCCAAGTGGGATGAATCTCGTTTTGGCTTACCAAGGAAGGACATTGGTAAGGAAGTTTTTGCAACATGATGACCTGCACCAGTTGCTGAAACGTGTAAGAGACAATGGACAGAAAACCTTGATCACCATTCACCATGACACAGAAGAGATACATCGTGTCCTAGAGAGAGTAAAGAAGGACAGAGAACACCACTGATGGGAAGTGCTTCTGGGATGGTCCACCAAAGCGACGAGAATGTTTAACTCTGTTTAACTCTATTCGTTATTCAGTTATAGTTGTATTAGGTCTAATATTAATATGCTTTACACTTATAGTCATATTATATATAGGCATACAGGTATATTACATTTATAAGTATGGTTTAAGACATTAGGGTAGGATTATTTGGCGAATCGCGATGTAACGGGACAAAAGGCTTAACCGAGAGGACAATGGCATGTATAGGCGTAATGCGGGGATTTCGGGGTGTACGCGGTTAGGGTCCTCTCGAGTTGTAGTAGATTTGCTTGAGCTTAGGGAGGGGGAGATGTAGTTAACAAAATACGCAAGTTAGAGATGTAGTCAACAAATACGTAAAGCGGGGGCTGTCAAGGTCATCAGGCATAACCAGGCGTAATCTGTGTGGGCCCCTTGCGTGGTTAGTTAATACGTGAAAGGGGGGCTGTAACAGTCATCAGCCTCTGCGGGGGGCTCCTTGACTCATGAGAAACCATGATGAGACATGGCAAGAAAAGACATACCACATGTCTATTGGACACAGATAACCGTAGCAAGGGTGATAGGTAGCACTGTGATATAAGGGACAACTATAAGAAGAGTGTGTTGCTTGCAATAAGTGCCATTTGCCGCTCACCACATTGGTGTCATAAAGCGTGTGATTTGGCCGGGGCTGTCTGAGCACTTCACGACGGGACATTAATCAGAGGTTGCCGAAGCAAAGGCAACATGCAGTAAAGCAGAATAAGAAATCCTTTTACAAATATATCAATGGCAAGAGAAAAACCAAGGATAATCTCTGTCCTTTAATTGATGTGGCGGGGAATGTGACCACAGATGACAAGGAGAAGGCTGAGGTCCTCAACGCCTTCTTTACATCTGCCTTTAATAGTCAGACCAGCTATCTTCAGGGCACTTTGTGCCCTGATTTGTATATCTGGGCTGACACGCAGCATGTCTCCCTGGAGATCGAGGTGGAGACAGTTAGAGAGCTCCTCCTCCATCTGGACAGTCACAAGTCCATGGGACTGGATGGGCTTCATCCTAGGGTGCTGAGGGAGTTGGCGGGGGTGATTGCTAAGCCGCTCTCGGCTATCTACCAGCGCTCCTGGTTGACTGGAGAGGTTCCAGAGGATTGGAGGATTGCTGATGTGACTCCCATCTACAAGAACGGCCGTAAGGAGGATCCGGGAAACTACAGGCCTGTCAGCCTGACATCAGTGCCAGGGAAGGTCATGGAACAAATCCTCCTGGGAGAGATCACACGGCTTGTGCACGATTTTCACAGGATCAGGCCCAGCCAGCATGGGTTCATGAAAGGCAGGTCGTGTTTGACCAACCTCATCTCCTTCTACGACTGGGTGACCAGACTGGTAGATGAGGGAAAGGCAGTTGATGTAGTCTACCTAGACTTCAGGAAAGCCTTTGACATGGTCTCTCACAGTATCCTTCTGCGGAAACTGGCTGCCCGTGGCTTGGACAGTTTTACCCTCCGTTGGATAAGGAACTGGCTGGAGGGCCGTGCTCAACGGGTGGTGGTCAATGGAGTGAAGTCTAGCTGGAGACCTGTTACAAGTGGTGTCCCCCAGGGGTCGGTGCTGGGGCCCATCCTGTTTAATATCTTCATTGATGACTTAGACGAAGGGATTGAGTGTACCCTGAGTAAGTTTGCAGATGACACCAAGTTGGGAGGTGGTGTCGATCTGCCTGAGGGCAGGGAGGCCCTGCAGAGGGATCTAGATAAGCTGGATCGCTGGGCTGAGATGAATGGGATGAGGTTTAACAAGGCCATGTGTCGGGTTCTGCACTTTGGCCAACACAACCCCATGCAGCGTTACAGGCTTGGGGATGAGTGGTTGGATGATTGTGAAGAGGAAAGGGACCTGGGGGTGTTGGTTGATGCTCGGCTGAACATGAGCCGACAGTGTGCCCAGGTGGCCAAGAGGGCCAACGGCATCCTGGCCTGTATTAGAAATAGTGTGGCCAGCAGGAGCAGGGAGGTGGTCATCCCCCTCTACTCAGCACTGGTGAGGCCGCACATGGAGTACTGTGTTCAGTTTTGGACCCCTCACTACAAGAAAGACATTGAGGCCCTGGAACGTGTCCAGAGAAGGGCAACAAAACTGGTGAGGGGTCTGGAGCACAAGTCTTATGAGGAGCGGCTGAGGGAGCTGGGATTGTTCAGCCTGGAGAAGAGGAGGCTCAGGGGAGACCTCATTGCACTCTACAACTTCCTGAAGGGAGGTTGTGGTGCAAAAGGGTCTGGCCTCTTCTCCCAGGCAAATAGTAGGACCCGAGGAAATGGCAAGAAGTTATACCAGAGGAGGTTTAGGTTGGATATTAGGAGAAACTTTTTCTCTCAAAGGGTGGTCAGGCACTGGAATGGCCTGCCCAGGGAGTTGGTGGAGTTGCCGTCCCTGGTAGTGTTCAAGAGGCGCCTGGATGAGGAGCTACGAGATATGGTTTAGTAGCTTGTGGCACTGATAGGAATGGGAGGGTGGTTAGACTAGATGATCTTGCAGGTCATTTCCAACCTTGTGATTCTATGATTCTGTGACAGTATGAATGGGGGAGGGTCACATTCCTCAGCTCATCCCTTTCTCCAAACTGTTACCGGGAGGGATGAGTTAATTCCTCTTTGATATCTTTTTCTATAGCACCTATTTCTCAAATAAAGGCTCTGTCATCGCCTTCATTTGCTCTACATTTTGGTGAGCCAGGCAGCCAAATATCTTTAAAGGTACCCAATTATAATCCTCCTAAAGTAATTACCATGGCATTTTTGAACAATATCATGGGATGGTTTGCAGCATGGGAAAAGACTAGCCCTATGAGTGAAGTTTTGCCAGGGCACATCCTGGGATTCCTAGGATCCCCATATCACAGGATTGCTTGTATCATTGAAAAATGGTGCCCCCTGTGGAACAGAGGAAATGTCCAGGAGTCCCCAAGCCCGCCTGGCTATTTCAATACTCTTAACAAAATCGTACTCACTGCTCGATAACGGCAGTTAGCTGCCTCCATGGTGGCGTGGCCACTGCTGATGGCCTTGAACCAGCTAAATATAATTGAAGCGGCTCTCACTGATGAAAATCAACTACTGCGTGACCGTATTAAAGAACTGGAAAGACAGGTTGCAATTTTGAGGGGGAAAAAACCTAATCCTATCATTCCCCTACAAAAAATACAGAATATCTCTCTAGAAATTACTGGGGATCCTGTACATGAGAATCCACAGAAACTGAACTCTGTAAAGAAAGCAAGAAAAGTTTGGATCTTGAGGCTCCATTAGAGCTAGATCCCTTTGAGATCTGACCAGTTGTAACTCAAGAAAACAAAAAAAAGCACAGGATAGGCCGGCGGAGGTGCCCCCTGACCAGTGGCCCCCTGTCCAGTGCACGCTACATGTAACAGCTCGCCCATACACGGCAGCTGAATTAAAAAGAAAGTGAAAAAGAAGAAAAGAAGAAAGAAGAAAAGAAAAAAAGAAGAATTACTTTGGTATCCATACTGAATCCCCTAGTGGCCTCAGAGGCCATAATACAACAGGCTAACCAATTGGTGGCAGATCTGGGGGAGACAGAGCGCCTACAGGCCAGGCGCAATGTCCGAATGGTGGTGGAAAAGTTGGAGATCCATCCACCACTACAACCTAGGAGACCTTCCCCTAAGGTAATTCAATCTGGACCCATCACGATCTCAAGAAAACGAATGTTCAATGACCTGATTAGAGCGGGAGTTCAATTTAAAAAGATCGACAACTATTTTATTACAACTATAGAAACAGTTACCAAACAATCAGAGATTCCAACACTCCCCTAAAAGGGAAGGAGTTAGACTCATAGAATGAATTCCACAAAACACATGGAATCTAGAAGACTTCATAGTCCCATTGAAAAAACGTAAACCTCCTCAGGTGGCCCGGGCAGCCACAGTTGAGACGTCAGAGGAAAAAGACTTAGGAATTGCAGAGCTGATGGAATGACAGAGGAGCCAAAATTTCCCAAGATTAGGGTGTCTAGAGGAGACCGGAGACCCTACATCAAACTAATGATTCATTGGTCCCGAAAAAATGTGCAGCGGGATGTGACACTAGTAGATACTGGGGCAGAAACATCAGTCATATATGGTGACCCAAACCAATTTTCAGACACTAAGGCAATGATAGGTGGGTTTGGGGGGGCAGATGATCCCCGTAACCCAAACATGGTTGAAACTGGGGGTTGGGCATCTACCACCCAGGGAGTACAGGGTGTCTATCACCTCAATTCCAGAGTACATATTGGGGATAGACATCCTGTCTGGTCTGACTCTCCAAACCACTGTGGGAGAGTTCAGATTAAGGGAAAGATGTATTAGTATCTGGGCGGTGCAGGCAATTATAAGGGGTCATGAAAAAATTGAACCTGTTTCTTTGCCACAACTGCGCCGGATCACAAATACAAAGCAGTATAGACTACCAGGTGGGCAAGAAGAAATTACCAAGACTGTGCGGGAGCTGGAGAGAGTAGGGGTCATTAGACCTGCACACAGCCCATATAACTTCCCCATATGGCCAGTCAGGAAGTCAGATGGTACATGGTGAACGACAGTAGACTACAGAGAAAAGTCACGCCACCAATCCATGCAGCCGTACCCAACATCACCTCCCTCATGAATACATTAAGTAGAGAAATAGAAACATATCACCATGTTCCGGATCTAGCAAATGCATTTTTCAGCATTCCAATTGCTAAGGAATCTCAAGACCAGTTTGCATTCACATGGGAGGACAGACAGTGGACTTTTCAAGTCCTACATCAAGAATACATGCATTCACCTACTTTTTATCATAACTCGGTAGCACGTAACTTAGCAAATTGGAACCATCTACTGCCAAAATGTACCACTGTGGGCGGTACTCGGTGTGGGTGGTACTTGGGCTAAGGTAGGTGGTAGTTACAGGGGGTGGTTCTGGGTGGTGCTTAACGGGTCACGGGTTCACGGGGCAGTCACATGTCATGATATATAGGCAGTTGTTGCGCAGCAATAAATCGGCATTTGAGCTACACCCTATGGCATGTGTCTTTCATGTCCCTGTGCCGAGTGGGGGTGCAGACGAACGGGCGCTGATAAGGGTGTTGTGGACTGGGCTGGAATTGCGTGGAGGTCTGCAACAACCACTACATCAATGATTTGATGCTGACATCTGACTTGATCGAGGAATAAAGAGAAGACAGTACCATCATTAATTACTTATTTATAGGAAAAAGGATGGGCTGTAAATCCACAAAAAGTACAAGGACCAGGGCTATCAGTTAAATTCCTGGATGTTGTCTGGTCAGGTAAGTCTAAGGTGTTACTCAGGGCTATCATAGATAAAGTCCAAGCATTCCCAGTTCCCATAACATCAAAGCAGTTGCAGGAGTTTTGGGGTATATTAGGATAATGTCGATCTCTTATGCTCCACTTAGCACAACTTCTAAAACGTCTATAACAACTAAAAAAAAAAGTCGAAATACAGGATTGGGGTAGAACGGAACAAGAAGCTTTCCAGCAAGCAAAAGAAGCTGTTAAAAAAGCACGGGCACTGGGTATATTTGATCCAATCCTTCCAGCCAAATTAGATGTGCATGGAATCTAAGAAGGGTTTGGCTGGGGGCTGTGACAGCACCAGAGTTCCATTCCAATCCCAATTGGGTTCTGGTCACAGACTTGGCATGGAGCAGAAGAGAGATACAGCATGGTTGAAAAGCAGTTAGTGGCTACCTATTCTGCATTGCAGGTGGTAGAACCAATAACTCTGCAGAGGTTATTCTTAAAACAATGTCATGGTTCTATGTTTTTTTTTTGCAGGTCTGCAGTACATTGTTCATATCATTGTGTGCAGCGATACAGCAGAAGAATTTGTCACGAAAGGAGAGCGAATAATCCAAATTCTTCTGAGTACTGATTTTGCTATTCAGCGAAGCAAAGTGAAAGGACCTGCCCAGGAGATTCAGTTCGTAAGTATAAAGCGGCAAGATGGCTGTCTTCACATCCCGACAGATGTGATCAACAAAATCACTGCTATGTCTCCACCCACTAGCAAAAGAGAGACACAACCTTTTCTGGGTGCAGTGGGCTTTTGGAGAATGCATGTTCCAAACTACAGCCTCATTGTAAGCCCCCTTTATTATGTGACGCGAATGAGAAATGAGTTTACATGGGGCCCTGAGCAGCAGCAGGCTTTTGAACAGATTAAACAGGAGATAGCCCATGCCGTGGCCCTAGGGCCAGTATGGACGGGACAGGGTATAAAGAACATCCGCTACACTGCTGCTGGAGAGAATGGTCCCACTTTGAGTTTGTGGCAAAGAGCCTCGGGAGAGTCCCAAAGCCGACCCCTGGGATTCTGGAGTCGAGCCTACAGGGGGTCGGAAGAGGGCTACATTCCAACTGAGAAGGAGATCTTAGCTGCTTATGAGGGGGTTCGGGCTGCTTCTGAAGTAGTCGGTACTGACACACAGCTTCTTCTGGCACCTCGACTGCCAGTGCTGAACTGGATGTTTAAAGAAAAGGTTCCCTCCACCCATCATGCTACTGATGCCACTTGGAGTAAGTGAGTTGCATTGATTACACAAAGAGCATGGATGGGGAACCTCAGCCGTCCAGGAATCCTAGAGGTCATCATCGACTGGCCTGAAGGTAAAAGGTTTGGAACACCACCAGGAGAAGAAGTATCACGTGCTAAAGAGGCCCCACCATACAATGAACTACCAGAGAATGAAAAGAAATATGCCCTGTTCACAGATGGATCGTGTTGTACTGTGGGAAAGCATCGCAGATGGAAATCTGCTGTGTGGAGCCCCACACGATAAGTTGCAGAGGCCACTGAAGGGAAAGGCGAATCCAGCCAATTTGCAGAGGGAAAGGCTGTCCATCTGGCCTTAGATGTTGCTGAACGAGAGAGGTGGCCAATGCTCTATCTTTACACTGACTCATAGAATCATAGAATCATAGAATCATAGAATCACCAAGGTTGGAAAAGACCTAAAAGATCACCCAGTCCAACTGTTCACCTAATCCCAATAGCTCCTACTAAACCATGTCCCTCAACACAACATCCAGTCTTTCCTTGAACACCCCCAGGGTCGGTGATTCCACCACCTCCCTGGGCAGTCCATTCCAGTGCCTGACCACCCTTTCTGAAAAGTAATACTTCCTCATGTCCAGCCTGAATCTCCCCTGCCGTAGCTTGAAACCATTCCCCCTGGTCCTATCACTAATGACACGAGAGAAGAGGCCGACCCCCAGCTCACTACAACCTCCCTTCAGGAAGTTATAGAGAGCAATGAGGTCTCCCCTGAGCCTCCTCTTCTCCAGGCTGAACATTCCCAGCTCCTTCAGCCTCTCCTCATATGGCCTGTGTTCCAGACCCCTCACCAGCTTTGTTGCCCTCTTTTGAACACGTTCCAGGGCCTCAATATCTTTCTTGCAGTGAAGGGCCCAAAACTGGACACAGTACTCGAGGTGTGGCCTCACTAGTGCTGAATATAGGGGAACAATCACCTCTCTGCTCCTGCTTGCAACACTGTTTCTGATGCAAGCCAGGATGCCATTGGCCTTCTTGGCCACCTGGGCACACTGTCGGCTCATGTTCAGCCGAGCATCAATCAATACCCCCAGGTCCATTTCCTCTACGCAGTCCTCCAGCCACACCGCCCCAAGCCTGTAGCGTCGCCTGGGGTTGTTGTGGCCGAAGTGCAGGACCCGGCATTTGGCCTTGTTGAAACTCATCCCATTGGCTCCAGCCCAGCTCTCCAGCCTGTCCAGATCCCTCTGTAGGGCCTCGCTACCCCCAGGCAGATCCACACTTCCAGCCAATTTGGTGTCATCTGCAAATTTACTGAGGGTGCACTCGATGCCCTCATCCAGGTCATCAATAAAGATATTGAAGAGGACAGGCCCCAGCACCGACCCCTGGGGAACACCACTCACGACCGGTCGCTAGCTGGATTTGACTCCATTCACCACCATCCTCTGCGCCCGGCCCTCCAGCCAGCTCCTTACCCAGCCAAGAGTGTACCCATCCAAGCCTCGGGCTGCCAGCTTCTGCAGGAGAATGCTGTGGGAGACAGTGTCAAAGGCTTTGCTGAAGTCTAGGTAGACCACATCAACAGCCTTTCCTTCATCCACCAGATGGGTCACTAGATCATAGAAGGAGATCAGGTTGGTCAAACAGGACCTGCCCTTCATGAACCCATGCTGGCTAGGCCTGATCCCCCGGTCACCCTGCACATGCCGCATGATCTCCCTCAAGACGATCTGCTCCATAACCTTCCCTGGCACCGAGGTCAGGCTGACAGGCCTGTAGTTCCCCGGATCCTCCTTACGACCTTTCTTATAAATGGGAGTCACATTGGCAAGCCTCCAGTCTTCTGGGACCTCACCAGTCAACAAGGAGCGCTGACAGATGATGGAAAGTGGCTCGGCTATCACCTCCGCCAGTTCCCTCAGCACTCTCAGGTGGATCTCATCTGGCCCCATCGACTTGTGACAGTCCAGCTGGAGCAGTAGGTCTCTGACTGTTTCTTTCAGAATCACAAGGGGGTTAGTGTGCTCCCCAGCCGAGATTACCAGGTCAGAGAGAGGGGTATCCTGAGGATAACTGGTCTGACTTTTAAAGACAGACGTAAAGAAGGCATTCAGAACCTCCTCCTTTTCCTTATCCTCAGTGGTCACATTCCCAGCCTCATCCAGCAAAGAGTGGATATTCTCCTTTGTCCTCCTCTTACTGTTAATGTATTTATAAAAGAGTTTCTTATTCCTTTTCACACCAGCGGCTAGGTTAAATTCAAGCTGGGCTTTTGCCTTTCTGATTTCACCTCTACACATCCTAACAACTTCCCTGTATTCATTTTGAGTGGCCTTTCCCTCTTTCCACAGGCGGTAGATTCTCTTTTTCTCCCGGAGCCTCAAGAATAGCTCCCTATTCATCCACGCCGGTCTTCTTCCCCACCGGCTCATTTTGCAGCTCAGGGGGACTGCCTGCTCCTGCGCCCTTAAGACTTCCTTCTTGAAGAGCAACCAGCTCTCTTGGACCCCTTTGCTCGCTAAGACTGAATGCCAGGGGACTCCCCCTATTAGTCCCCTGAACAATTCAAAGTCCGCCCTCCTGAAGTCCAAGGTAGCAGTATTACTATTCCCCCTCCAGGCTCCACCATGAATCACGAAGTCTATCATTTCATGGTCACTCTGTCCAAGACAGCCTCCAACCTCCACATCTCCCACCAAACCTTCCCTGTTTGTGAACAGCAAGTCTAGTGGGGCAGTTCCTCTCGTGGGCTCTCTGACCAGCTGTATCAGGAAGTTGTCCTCTACGCATTCCAGAAACCTCCTAGACTGCTTCCTCTGTGCTGTGCTGTACTCCCAGCATACGTCAGGGAAGTTAAAGTCCCCCATGAGGACAAGGGCAGGCAACTGTGCAGCTTGTGCCAGCTGCTTATAGAATACCTCGTCTGTTTCTTCATCTTGATTTGGGGGTCTATAACAGACGCCCACCAGGGTGCCTGTCTTGTCAGCCCTTCCTCTGATCTTTACCCATAGGGATTCAACGTTATCGTCCCCAGTCATAATCTCAGTAGCGTAAAAGCATTCCCTAACGTAGAGAGCTACACCGCCACCCCACCTTCCTTGCCTATCTTTCCTGAAGAGTTTATAGCCATCCATTGCAGCACTCCAATCGTGGGAGCAATCCCACCACGTTTCCGTTATGGCAACTAGGTCATAGTTTGCCTGCTGCACAATGGCTTCCAACTCTTCTTGTTTGTTGCCCATGCTGCGTGCATTAGTGTAGACGCACCTCAGCTGAGCCCCTCGCCTCTCACCTAATCCCATTACCACTTCCCCAGGCTGCTCTCTAGCAGGCCTGGCTTTATCCCCCTCCCCCTTCCTATCTAGTTTAAAGCCCTCTCTACAAGTCCCGCCAGCTCCTGGACAAGTATCCGTCTCCCTTTTGGAGACAAGCAATTCCCAACATCAGACCTCAGGCCAGATGCCGAGTAGACCACCCCATGATCAAAGAATCCAAAATTTTTGCGCTTGCACCAGCCTCTCAGCCATGCATTTATAAGATGGCTTTTCCTGGTCATCTCAGTGTTCATCCCTGCCACCAAGGGAATACTGGCAAACACTACTTGTATGCCCGCTCCATCAACTAACTTCCCCAGTCTCCTAAAATCATTTTTTATAATCCTCAGGCTTCTAACAGGGATCTCATCACTGCCAGCCTGAACTATCAATAGAGGGTAATAATCAGAGGGGTGGATAAGTCTGGGGAGTTTTCTAGAAATATCCCTGACCCGGGCTGCAGGAAGGCAGCACACCTCCCTACGGGTAGGGTCAGGCCGACATATTGGACCATCTCTCATGGATGGTAGCAAATGCCTTATGGGGGTGGTTGCATCAGTGGAGCAAAATAATTGGCAAAGAAGGGGTAAACCTATTTGGGCTGCTGAACTGTGGAAAGACATTGCTGCCCGAACAAAGACTATAGTTGTAAAGGTGCGCCATGTAGATGCTCATGTGCCCAAGAGTCGGGCTACTGAAGAACAGCAAAATAACCATCAGGTAGACCGAGCTGCCAGGATTGCGGTGGCTCAAATAGACCTGGACTGGCAGAACAAGGGTGAATTATTTCTTGCTCGGTGGGCCCATGAGACCTCAGGTCATCAAGGGAGAGATGCAACATACAAATGGGCCAGAGACAAAGGGGGGGACTTAACTATGGATGCCATTGCACAGGTTATTCATAACTGTGAAACATGTGCCATCATCAAACAAGCCAAGAGGATGAAACCTCTCTGGGAGGAAGGGCGATGGCAAAAGTATAAATATGGGGAGGCATGGCAGGTTGATTATATCACCTTGCCACCATCTCATAATGGTAAGCATTATGTGCTTAGCATGGTGGTGGCAACCACTGAATGGCTTGAAACATATGCAGTACCCCATGCTACCGCCTGAAACACCATACTGGGTCTCGAGAAACAAGTCCTGTGGCGATATGGCACCCCAGAAAGGATTGAGTCAGATAATGGGACTCATTTCAAAAATTCTCTTGTAAATACTTGGGCCAAAGATCATGGCATCGAGTGGATTTACCATATTCCCTATCATGCACCAGCCTCTGGTAAAATTGAACAATACAATGGATTGTTAAAAACGATGCTAAAAGCACTGGGTGGCGGAACATTTAAGCACTGGGAGAAGCATTTGGCAGAAGCCACCTGGTTAGTCAATACCAGAGGATCTATCAATCGTGATGGTCCTAACCAATCCAGTTCCCTACATACCATAGAGGGAGATAAAGTCCCCGTTGTACATGTAAAGAACATGTTAGGAAAGGCAGTTTGGGTTCTTCCAGCTTCTGGAAAGGGCAAACCCCTCCGTGGTACAGTTTTTGCCCAGGGACCAGGATCCACTTGGTGGGTAATGCAGAAGAATGGGGATGTTCAATGTGTACCACAAGGAAACTTGATGCCGGGGGAGTGCAGTTACTAATTCTTAGTATATATGTATAGCCATATGTGTGTAATGCATTTTAATCATTTTTTGTTTGTATATATGTATATATATATTAAGCATGATGTAACGATGTAGAATAAGGGGTGGAATGTCATGGTTCCATGGTTTTTTTTGTTTGTTTTTATTTTGGTTTTCAGTATTCCACATCAAAACATCATGTAGTGTACGGGGCATTAAAGTGTCACTGCCCCAGTTCCAAGTACCTATCCCTGTACATTACAGAAGTCACGAGATCTGGCCCTTCCGGGTGGGGGGGCGCTCTCTTGATGCCTTGCAGTGGGTGCTGGAGGGTGCTTTCCTAGCCGTTCCAAGCTTTTCAGGTTTGAATCGGTCCCGGGAACTCTCTCTCTCTCATCTTGTCTGATTTATTAATCTCAATTTCAATTAAATTGTATTATATTTTGTTATCTTGTATTCCAGTATTATAGTAAAATAAGTTTTCCTCCATAGATTGTTGCCGCTGTTCTTTTCCCCCCTTCCTTCCTTCCCATTTTTGTGGGACTGGGGTGTGGGGGGGAGGGCAGGGGCCTGTTGCCCCTGTCATGGACATAGATTGATCTAGTCAACTCTGTCAAAAACAACTTTACCAATTCAGTGGTGGGTAAAAGACCTAACCCACATTCCTAAGACTGGGGTGGCCCAATCACAAACTGTAGCACACTGTGTCGCCTATCTTAGAGAAGCCACCTGTCGTCTTCTCCACTGAAGGAAGAACTTCAAAAGATACTTGGGCCGGTAACATATCTCAGTGAGACAGCTGAGGAAACGGAGGTTACTTGTCCAGAGAAGAGTCCTGTACAGGAGGGGAAATACCCTATTCCGGAAGATGCCTTGTATACAGATGGATCCAGCAGAGGGAACCCAAGTAGGAGGCGAGCTGTCGCATACCATCCCTCAACTGAAACAATATGGTTTGAATAAGAGGATGGACAAAGTAGCCAGTGTGCTGAGCTACGAGCTGTGTGGATGGTGATAACTCAAGAGCCTGGCACCAGCACACTGAACATATGCACAGATAGTTGGGCAGTCTACCAAGGGCTCACACTCTGGATAGCACAGTGAGCCACTCAGGATTGGACGATCCATGCCTTACTTATCTGGGGCAAAGATATGTGGGTTGATATATGGAATGTGGTTAGGCACAGAACTGTACAAGCATACCACGTCTCTGGACATCAACCCTTGCAGTCACCAGGCAATGATGAAGCTGACACACTGGCTCGAGTCCAATGGTTAGGAAGTACATCAGCACAAGACACAGCCCATTGGCTGCATCGCAAATTACGACATGCAGGACAGAAAACCATGTGGGCAGCGGCTAAAGCATGGGAGCTGACCATACAGTTACCAGATATTATCCAGGCATGTCAGGACTGTGACGCTTGCTCACAAATGAGACCAAGACCTCTGCCAGAAACTACAGCCCATCTCGCTAGAGGACACAACCCATTACAGCAATGGCAGATCGATTATATAGGTTCTCTTCCTTGATCTGAGGCAGCCAGATATGCCCTAACTTGTGTTGATACAGTTGAAAGGTGAGACAGGCCCCATAAGTGAAAGTAAAAAGGCAAGAAGGCTTCACAGTGACTGAGAACAAGGGGGGTGAAGGGAAATAGTTCGAGAGAGTTTACAGAAGCAAGAATGTAGAGCTTGTTAGAAAATAAGGGATGGCAGACACTGGGTCTGGGACAGTGAGAGGGATGAAGGCCATAAAGATAAAGATTTGAGAACAGCTCGAGGACATTTGGCAGGGAGGTGATTAGATGTCCACAGGACAAGAAGAAACCGGTCTGGGGGTATGCCCCTCCAAAAAGGCCAGGAGTTTACAGCGAAAACAGTCAGAAGCCTTCGCAAGGAAAACAACAAATCTTCATCCCAGGACCCACTACGCACACTCAAGAGGGGAGGGTCTGCATGCTAACAAACTCCCAAGGGTGTAATGAATATGTATCCGAATTCCAGGAAAACTATTGATTATGTATTAGTTTCGCCTATATCTGTAGCACAATTTTTCTAGACGGTGTGCAAGTTAGGCGGATCTATCCCCCTTGCACCTAGGTGTCTGCGCAGCATTGAATAAACCATACCTGCTTTGTCATCTTACTTGGGTTACAGAGTTTGATTCCACACGTCAATTTGGCAACCCAGATGGGACACCGTCTGCTCGGCTGCAGGACCGGTTGAGAAGA
This sequence comes from Lagopus muta, assembly GCF_023343835.1. Classification (NCBI taxonomy): domain Eukaryota; kingdom Metazoa; phylum Chordata; class Aves; order Galliformes; family Phasianidae; genus Lagopus; species Lagopus muta. The sequence continues at coordinate 2,182,467 of NC_064471.1, forward strand.
GGGATGCCTTAGGCGCGCCCCGAGATTTCTCGGAAGGACTCCCCTTCCTCATCTGATCACTGCGGGAGCAGGCAAGGACCATCCATCAGCGGTCCAGGTATGTGTATGGAATGAGGGGACCCGTAAGCCGTATGGAGATGTCCTACACGGGGTATAGCCTTGCTGCTGCCCCTCTGAAGTGAGCTCACAGGTTTGGTAGGTTGCCGGCTGGGGTGGGCAGGCTCTGGCGAGCAGCTCCTTGGGTGAGCACCCACAAACACACCTTGTAAGTCGTACGCAGGGTAAGGGGACAGGATATAGTGGTATCCTGTTAAATGGTTATCTGGGTTCTCCTGGTTGTGAAAACAGGAATTATAGGTTATATAATTGTTATTACCATCTGTTGTAAATGTTTGGTACCATGCATCTCAATTAATACCATCAGAATATTTGGGATAGCCTCTGAGGAAATGAGAAATACAAACTAAGAAGTTTTGAACTTATATTTTGACTAAGCCGGTATTGTGTGAGTGTGGGGAGAGTGTGACGTAGCTGAGCTACAGAGCGAGAGCAGAGTCCCGATCCGCCATTTCGTTCTCCCGTGAGGGAAGCAGCTGGAGACGGATGAAGTGAAAGTTGTTTTGTTCTCTGTGTTAATTGTTCGTACGGACATATTTTGTCCATTCAAATGAAATGAGATTGGGATGATGATGGAAATACATATGCTATAGATCATAATAAAGGAATACAGAGGGAAGGTTGGGCCCTGGAGAGAGGCAGAGAGAGGAAGGATCCTGAGGATAAATTGTACTGATTATTGTCACTGTCTTTGTTGTTGTTAAATGTTTATGTCGTGAAAGTGTTATGTTGTTATGTTATTTGTGTACGAGGCTGTTATGGAACAAGGGGAGTCTAAAGTGATACTGAGAAGTATTTTGGCTCGCTGGAGAAACATTGCTGGTGAGCCAGAGGGGGAATATTGAATAAGAAACCAGAACATAAATGGAATAATGGGACCAGTTTTATAATTGAGTACCCTAATCATGAGAGACCAAGTGCTGGGTGTTTGTGGAAGTTGAAGAACTCTATGGTTTGGTTTGTGGATTTTGAAAGGAAGGGGACAAACTGTTTTGATGGTATAAGAAAGCTAATTGTTAATGGTGTACAGAAATAGAATTGAGGGTATGTGGAAGTGTAACTTAGGGTATGAATAGTGGAATAATGTACAAGGGAAAAAGGGTTAAAGAGAAAGTGAGTTTATCTGTGCCGACACGTGAGCAACCCCCCCGCACCATTCCCCCGCGAGCGGAACTTGGTTTGAGAGAGTGTGCTGCAGATGGAGACTGCTGCTGTAAGCAACAGTACTTGCAAAGGGGGAGGCAGAGAGGACAGGGCACTGAACGTGAGAACAGCCTCTGCTAAGATCTAGGAAACCCGAAATCCAAGTGTTAGCACTGGAAGCCTCTGGAGATGAGGAGGTAAAACTGAAATATGATGTTAGTAGTTTATGTAATGATGAGAGTTTGGAAAGTGAAAAGTTTGGGAAGGACACAGACTGAGGAAGGCAAAGAGTGTAACAGGGATGTCAGGACTGAAGAGAGGTGAGCGATTGTCATGGTTCTATGTTTTTTTTTGTTTCTGGGTTTCAGTATTCCACATCAAAACATCATGTAGTGTACGAGGTATTAAAGTGTCACTGCCCCAATTCTAGGCACCTATCCCTGTACATTACAGCAGTCACGGAATCTGGCCCTTCCGGGTGGGGGGGGCGCTCTCTTGCTGCCTGGCAGTGGGTGCTGGAGGGTGCTTTCCTGGCCGTTCCAAGCTTTTCAGGTTTGAATCGGTCCCGGGAACTCTCTCTCTCTCATCTTGTCTGATTTATTAATCTCAATTTCAATTAAATTGTATTACATTTTGTGTTATCTTCTATTCCAGTATTATAGTAAAATAAGTTTTCCTTCATAGATTGCTGCCGCTGCACTTTTCCTCCCTTCCTTCCTTCTCATTTTTGTGGGACTGGAGTGGGGGGGGAAGGGCAGAGTCCTGGTGCCCCTGTCACGGTCATACATTGATCCAGTCAACTCCGTGACAGATTTTTGGCGCCCAACGTGGGGCCCGCTACATTTTACCTTTTAGAACGAATCTCTTTTTCTCTCTGCTCTTAGAGAGCTTCGTTAGGGAGCATTATCAGTAGTTCAGGTTTCTGTGCTGGAAAACCTGACCTTGAAAGATTAGGCGTACTGCCAGTATTCTGGGATATTTGTAAACTTTGAGAACTACTTCGTCTGAGTAGTGCCTTTTTTTTTTTTTTTTTCCCTCCTCTTGTTAGCTTCAATTCATTAACCCCTTTTCAGCAGGCATCACTGATGAACCCACTAGTTATTGTGGGGGTGCTGGGTAACAGATTAAAAGTAGTGGTGTTATTCACAACCTACTGGCCAATAATCCATCTCACACTTGTGTGTTGTGGAATTGCATTCATATATAGCTACCTAAGGGCACTGCTGGAGACACCTATATTTTACCTATATGCAATGTGGTACGATTTGAATTTTGACATTTACATCCCAAAAGGAATGGCTAATTTCACAAACAACTACATTCCAAATGGAATAGCTAATTTTACAAACAACATAATGTTCAGACCAGTCTCCTGGTTTTCTTCTCGGTTTGTCAAACAGTTTACGAATCTTGAATTAATACTCATATTGGTGTGCGTTTCATTAAGTTCTCTGATTGTATTCATAACTGTGAATAATAAGAGGAAGGAATACCTTCCAAAACCAGAGAATGATGACTGGCAGGGATTATGGAGAGGTTTAGGAAAGGTCTTAGAAGCATGGGGACCCGCAGTATCGTGGGATTTTACTCTTGAACACCTGTGGGATCCAGAGAAACTAAGCCAGTATTTGAGTCAGGGACGATGCGGCTTACATAAATCTAAGGAGGTACAACTTATTTGGGGTTTGGCTTGTGCTTACCACACCCTATATAATACCATTCTGAAGAGAGAGAGTTTCCGAGCTGAGGTTCAAGCCAAAGGGGAAAATCCCCAAGTCAAATCTAATCAATCACAGGAGACACCAGTAACAATACCAGTTGCTCCTGTGGAGGGCAAGAAATGGAAACGAGTGTCTTCGCATCTTGAATGAAAAAAAGAAGAGGAGGAGGAGGAGGTGGAGGAAGATCCAGGCGAGGGGCCCTCCTCAGAACCACCACCATCGCGAAAGGCAAAAGGAAAAACTAGGAGACATGCAGAAGAGTGTGATGAAGAGGAAATCTCTATTACTACTCGCCGGCCTCTAAAGATGACTGAAATCCAAGGTTCAAGAAAGGAGTTTACACGGCACCCGAATGAAAGTCTTGTTTCCTGGTTGGTTCGCTGTTGGGACAGTGGGGCCCATAGCTTGTCTCTGGATGGTAATGAAGCTCGCCAACTAGGTGCCATTGCCAGATATCCAGCTATTGATAGAGGAATTAGTCGATGTTCGGATGAGACTGCCACCCTCTGGGAACGAGTGTTAATAGCCGTAAAGGAAAAGTATCCCTTCAAAAGCAGCTTGAAGATTGCAAGGAAAAAATGGGATACAGTTGAAAAGGGTATCCAGTATTTGAGGGAAATAGGCGTGGTGAAAATGTTACATGACCCTAACTTTATTCCTAACCAACCACACCAAAACCGCGAACCTGAAAAAGTGAGGACGACGCCTGAGATATGGCAGAAACTCGTGACAACAGTGCCGGACAAATATGCCTCTACACTAATGTCAGCGTGTGACAGATACCAGGAACAAAAGAAAACACCCTTAATTTATGAATTCATTCTTACGCTCCAAAACTATCAACAGCTGCTATCCCCAATTCATGCTGCAGTTGCTGCAATCTCAAAAGTGACAAACCAACAGAATGAAACGCGGGAGCAAATGTCTCAACTGATTAACCGTGACAAACCTGTAGCAGTATCAGAGACGCTTGATGAAGATCAGGATAATCAAATGAGTCTAATGAAGGAGATGAAGGAGATGATGAAATTCATGCGAGCCCACCTAACTAAAGACGATGAACCTTCCTTCTTACGTGCACCATCAAAAATCTCAGCTGTTAGAGGCAGACGGTCTCCGGCTCAAGTAAGGAATAATACACCGCGAATTGTCTTATGGTATTACCTACGTGACCACGGAGAAGACATGAGGAAGTGGCACCATGAACCTACTCCTGTAGTACGAGCACGGGTGAGAGAATTACAAAGCAGATCAACCACCAGTGCAGTTGCTCCAGTTACCACAGGTAATGAATAGAGGGGCCCTGCCCTCAGTCCGAGTGGGGAAAGGGATAATAGAGTATATTGGACTGTGTGGATTCGATGGCCAGGCACATCAGAACCACTGAAATATAAGGCACTGGTGGACACTGGTGCACAGTGAACTCTGATGCCCTCGAGTCAAGAAGGGACAGAATCAATCCATATTTCTGGAGTGACCGGGGACTCTCAAGAATTGACTGTGTTGGAGGCTGAGATAAGCCTCACTGGTAAGGACTGGCAAAAACATCCTATTGTGACGGGCCCAGGGGCTCCATGTATACTAGGTATTGATTATCTCAGAAGGGGGCATTTCAAGAATCCTAAGGGGTATCGATGGGCCTTTGGAATAGCTGCTGTGGACACAGACAACATTAAGCAGCTGTCTGTTTTGCCTGGCCTGTCAGAAGATCCGTCTGTTGTGGGGCTGCTGCGAGTAAAAGAGCAACAGGTACCGATTGCTACAAAAATTGTGCACAGGCGACAGTACTGCACCAACAGGGATTCCTTGCTCCCCATTAATAAGTTGATTCGTCAACTAGAGAGCCAGGTCACTAGAGAGTGATCAGCAAAACTCACTCACCTTTTAACAGCCCCATATGGCCAGTGCGTAAAGCCAGTGGAGAATGGAGGCTGACGGTGGACTACCGTGGCCTGAATGAAATCACACCCCCACTGAGTGCTGCTGTGCCGGACATGTTAGAACTCCAGTATGAACTGGAGTCAAAAGCGGCCAAATGGTATGCCACCATTGACATCGCTAATGCCTTCTTTTCCATTCCTTTGGCCAAAGAATGTAAGCCACAGTTTGCTTTCACATGGAGGGGCGTTCAGTATACCTGGAACCGTTTGCCCCAGGGGTGGAAACATACTCCAACTATTTGTCATGGGTTGATCCAAGCTGCACTGGAACAGGGAGGTGCTCCTGAGCACCTGCAGTACGTTGATGACATCATTGTGTGGGGCAATACAGTAGAAGAAGTCTTTACAAGAGGAGAGCGAATAATCCAAATTCTTCTGAGTGCTGGTTTTGCTATTCAGCGAAGCAAAGTGAAAGGACCTGCCCAGGAGATTCAGTTCCTAGGCATAAAGTGGCAAGATGGCCGTCGTCACATCCCGACAGATGTGATCGACAAAATCACTGCTATGTCTCCACCCACTAGCAAAAGAGAGACACAACCTTTTCTGGGTGCAGTGGGCTTTTGGAGAATGCATGTTCCAAACTACAGCCTCATTGTAAGCCCCCTTTATTATGTGACGCGAATGAGAAATGAGTTTACATGGGGCCCTGAGCAGCAGCAGGCTTTTGAACAGATTAAACAGGAGATAGCCCGTGCCGTGGCCCTAGGGCCAGTACGGACGGGACAGGGTATAAAGAACATCCTCCATACTGCTGCTGGTGAGAACGGTCCCACTTGGAGTTTGTGGCAGAGAGCCTCAGGAGAGACCCGGGGCCAACCACTGGGATTCTGGAGTCAAGCCTACAGGGGGTCGGAAGACGGCTACACACCAACTGAGAAGGACATCTTAGCCACGTATGAGGGGGTTCGGGCAGCTTCCAAAGTAGTCGGTACAGAAACACAGCTTCTTCTGGCACCTCGACTGCCAGTATTGAACTGGATGTTCAAGGGAAGGGTTCCCTCCACCCATCATGCTACTGATGCCACTTGGAGCAAGTGGATTGCACTGATTACACAACGAGCACGGATGAGGAACCTCAGCCGTCCAGGAATCCTAGAGGTCATCATGGACTGGCCTGAAGGTAAAAAGTTTGGAACACCACCAGGAGAAGAAGTATCACGTGCTAAAGAGGCCCCACCATACAATGAACTACCAGAGAATGAAAAGAAATATACCCTGTTCACAGATGGATCGTGTTGTACTGTGAGAAAGCATCGCAGATGGAAAGCTGCTGTGTGGAGCCCCACATGACAAGTTGTAGAGGCCACTGAAGGGAAAGGAAAATCCAGCCAATTTGCAGAGGGAAAGGCTGTCCAACTGGCCTTAGATGTTGCTGAACGGGAGAGGTGGCCAATGCTCTATCTTTACACTGACTCATGGATGGTGGCAAATGCCTTATGGGGGTGGTTACAGCAGTGGGAACAAAATAACTGGCAAAGAAGGGGTAAACCTATTTGGGCTGCTGAACTGTGGAAAGACATTGCTGCCCGAACAAAGACTATAGTTGTAAAGGTGCGCCATGTAGATGCTCATGTGCCCAAGAGTCGGGCTACTGAAGAACAGCAAAATAACCATCAGGTAGATCGATCAGCCAGAATTGTAGTGGCTCATATAGACCGGGACTGGCAGAACAAGAGTGAATTATTTCTAGCCCGGTGGGTCCATGAGACCTCAGGTCATCAAGGGAGAGATGCAACATACAAATGGGCTAGAGACCGAGGGGTGGACTTAACTATGGATGCCATTGCACAGGTTATTCATAACTGTGAAACATGTGCCATCATCAAACAAGCCGAGAGGATGAAACCTCTCCGGGAGGAAGGGCGATGGCAAAAGTATAAATATGGGGAGGCATGGCAGGTTGATTATATCACCTTGCCACCATCTCATAATGGTAAGCATTATGTGCTTAGCATGGTGGTGGCAACCACTGAATGGCTTGAAACATATGCAGTACTCCATGATACCACCCGAAACACCATATTGGGTCTCGAGAAACAAGTCCTGTGGTGAAATGGCACCCCAGAAAGGATTGAGTCAGATAATGGGACTCATTTCAAAAATTCTATTGTAGATACTTGGGCCAAAGATCATGGCATCCAGTGGATTTACTGTATTCCCTACCATGAACCAGCCTCTGGTAAAATTGGACGATACAATGGGTTGTTAAAAACGATGCTAAAAGCACTGGGTGGCGGAACATTTAAGCACTGGGAGAAGCATTTGGCAGAAGCCACCTGGTTGGTCAATACCAGAGCATCTATCAATCGTGATGGTCCTAACCAATCCAGTTCCCTACATACCGTAGAGGGAGATAAAGTCCCTGTTGTACATGTAAAGAACATGTTAGGAAAGGCAGTTTGGGTTCTTCCAGCTTCTGGAAAGGGCAAACCCCTCCGTGGTACAGTTTTTGCCCAGGGACCAGGATCCACTTGGTGGGTAATGCAGAAGAATGGGAATGTCCAATGTATACCACAAGGAAACATGATGCTGGGGCAGTGCAGTTAGTAATTCCATGTATATGGATATAGCCATATGTGTGTAATGTATTTTAATTATTTCGTTTGTTTGTTTGTATATATGTATATATATATTAAGCATGATGTAACGATGTAGAATAAGGGGTGGAATGTCATGGTTCTGTGGTTTTTTTTGTTTCTGGGTTTCAGTATTCCACATCAAAACATCATGTAGTGTACGGGGTATTAAAGTGTCACTGCCCCAGTCCCAGGTTCCTATCCCTGTACATTACAGAAGTCACGGGATCTGGCCCTTCTGTGTGGGGAGGGCGCTTTCTTGCTGCCTTGCAGTGGGTGCTGGAGTGTGCTTTCCTAGCCGTTCCAAGCTTTTCAGGTTTGACTCGGCCCCGGGAACTCTCTCTCTCATCTTGTCTGATTTATTAATCTCAATTTCAATTAAATTGTATTACATTGTGTTATCTTGTATTCCGATATTATAGTAAAATAAGTTTTCCTCCATAGATTGTTGCCGCTGTTCTTTTCCTCCCTTCCTTCCTTCCCATTTTTTGTGGGACTGGGGTGGGGGGGGAAGGGCAGAGGCCTGTCGCCCCTGTCACGGACATAGATTGATCTAGTCAACTCTGTGACAGCGATGTGAAGGAAAAACAAAACAAACAAAAACTGACTGAGAAACAGAGACAGTAAGAAATTGGCAATAACAGCAGCTGTTACTGTCGCGGTACTGGAGTAGGGCTGGAAGAGCCCAGGGAGGGCTCCGCCCCACTGGAATGAAAGTAATTTGTAAATTATTGAGAGAGAGGGAACAGTCCCTGGTTGCAAAGACGAAGGATGAGAATTTGGGAACTTTACCCTAGCAGATCCACTGGTTAAATTACAGCTAGGGGAGCAGGATAAAGAGGTTTACCTTTTGGTGGATACGGGTGCCTCTTAAGACCCATAGGTGATTTTGTAACAGTTGTAGGAGCTACTTCCCAATAAGCAAAGGCTTAGTTTTGGGGATCAATTAGATATAGACTGAGAAAACAAGTAGGAATATATAAATTCTTGTACATGTCAGGTTACTCTGGCAAGAAATTAAATAAAACTGGAGCTAAGGATCAAACAATATTAACTGATTGTGAATTGTAAGTCTGCCTTTAACACAAGCTGGGAAAAACAAGGTTGTAGTCCCAGAAGCTACAAAAATCTTGTGTAAGATACTCTTAGGAGTGTGGGTATCAGGGATACCTGGCAGAGCCAAAAAATGCAATCCTAAATAGAAGTTAAGTTAAAAGCAAGAGCAAGCCCAGTAAGGGAAAGTAGTGCCCTTTGAGGGTATGTGACTGTAGGCGGATAAAAGAAATAATAGATAATTTTTGGATAATTTGGATTACTAATTGAATATGAATCCCAATACAATACTCCAAACCTGCCAAGAACAAAAAAATTTGGAAAGCAAGTGCTATAGTTTGGTACAAGATTTGAGGTCAAGTAATAGAATAGTTGAATGCATACACTCAGTGGTGAAAAATCCATACACTTTATTAACCAAGTTAAGGAATGAGTAAGTGGAGTTTACCTTCTGGATTTGAAGTATGCCTTTTCTGCCCAGTTTGGCCAAAGGAAGCCTAAGGTTATTTGCCTTTGAATAAGAAAACCCCAAGATGGGGAGAAAAGACTCAGTTAATCTGAACAGTGTTACCCAGGGTTGTGAGAACAGCTCAATGATTTTTGAGAACTGGTCAACTTGTGAACCGGAGACTTGGGTTTCTCCATCCCAGGGTGGAACCTTACTGCAGTTCGTGGATGTCACAAAAAAAAACACAAAAGAGGACAGTGTGCATTGGACTGTGAGTTTGCTGAATTTCTTGGTTTAAATGATTATCAAGTTTCTCAACAGAAAGCACAAGTAAGTCCACAGTAAGCAACATGTTTGGGATATGAGATTACAGCTGCAGTTCAAACCCTAAGGACTGTCAGGAAAGAAGCCATCTGCCAAACCCCTGAGCCACAAACTGCCAAGGAATTCCGTACACTCCCAGGAATGACAGGATGGTGCCAACCGTGGATACACAGCTACGGACTGTTGGTAAAGCCAAAATATTATATGAAATGGGGAGGCAAGGTGGGCATTCCCTCAGCTAAAATAAGAACTCATGAAGGCCCTCCGCTTTGGGGCTACCAGCTCGCATAAAAAAAACAAGGAATAGCCCTGGGAGTCCTTGCCCAGAACCTTGGACCCTATCAAAGGGCAGGGGCACACTTCTCCAAACAGCTTGATGAAGTGAGTAAGGAATGGCTGGGGTGCTTGAGGGTGGTGGCTGCACTAGTACTCAGTATTCAAGAAACCATTCAAGTTATGCTAGGCCAAAGAATAACAGTTTTAATATCTCATACAGTGTCTACTGTATTGGAGGTAAAAGGAGGGCATTGGCTCTCACCCCAAAGGTTCATGAAATCCCAGGCCATCCTGGTAGAGCAGGATGATGTAGAAGTAATTGTAACTAATATTGTCAACCCAGTATCTTTTCTTAGCTCAACTCCTGGAGAACCAAAGCAGTATTTCATGACTGCTTTGGAACAACTGAAGCTGCATATTCCAGCTGGTCGGACCTGAAGGATAAACCCTTAGAAGACGCAGAAGACACCTGGCTTACCAACAGTAGCAGTTTTGAGAGACAAGGAAACCGTAAGGCAGGATATGCAGTAGCTGCTACTGACAAGGTATTCAAAGCACAACCATTACCTGAGGGGACTTTGCCTCAGAAGGCTGAAATAACTGCCTTGACAAGAACCTTAAATATATGGACAGGTGCTAATTATGTATTTGGGATGCTACACACTCGTAGTACCATCTGAAAAGAGCGAGGATTGCACACACAAGGAAAACAGCATGATGTAAATCTACCCAAAGAGTGTGCTATTATATATTGTAAAGAACATCAGAAAAGTAACACTGTACAAGAAACTGGAAATCAGATGATGGGTCAGGTGGCAGGACAGGTAGTTGAAGAAGGCTTTAATTCCAGACAGTAAACTTAAAATCTCTAAACCTGAATCAGAACCTGTAAAATATACTAAAGAAGATAGCAATCTAATTAATGATTTAGAAGGGAGGGCAACAATGGCAAATAGACTTCTCGGAACTCCCAAGAAAAGTGGGGTGTCGCTGTATGTTGGTACGGACTGATACCTTTTTACAGTAGCCAGAGGCATCCCCCTTTTGGAGCAATAAGGCACATGGAGTAACTGCAATACTGGTATAGGAGGTTATTCCAAGATGCTTACTTAGTCTGTCAAGGAAAGTGTACTGTCAAAAGTTAAACTCATAAGGAAAAGATGAGTTGGTTACTAATTTTCATTATTTCATTGTACACAGGGTGGTGTCTGTGGCAAGTTGATGTTGTGTGCTGTTACATTTTCTATTTTGGTTGCAATAGTACTATGTTTTGTGTTATATTTATTTATTTGTTACTGTTAAATGTGTGATTGTCACTCCTCCCTTCTATTTGAATCAACCTTACATTTCTATACTTAACAATGGCTGCTATTAAGGAAAGTAATAGCACTCTCATTAGTGGGCATGAATATCATAATGGAAGTAATATGATGAGTAATTGTCGATTGGGTAAAGGTTTCTGGTGGCTGGGCAGAGATGGGAGAACTCAAACTCCCACCAGGCATAGTGAGAACTATTTGGAGCCAGTATCAAAATCCAAGGAGGGTTAAAAGGATAAAGAACCCATTGGTAAGGTATAATAGCCCTTATCCCGGTATTAGGAGTAGCTCAGCGGGAAAAGGCTGTAGTGAATGTCTCTGTAACTCTACAAATAGTAGAAAATGCCACAACAAACGCACTATGAGCAATCCAGGAGGAGGTATCCTCTTCGTTCAAAGCAGTACTCCAAAACAGGATGGCATTAGATCTGTTAATAGCTAAAAAGGAGGGGTGTGCACAATAATAAATCAGAGTTGCTGTACTTACATAAATAAGGATCTGAGAACAGACTTAAGGAAAATCTGGAAGCAAACAAAAGTCCTGCATAGGACAAGTATCGATAACACAACTGGGAAACAGATCAATGGGGCTCATTTACTGGCTGATTACTGAATCTAGGATGGTTAAGGCGGCTTTTCTTGGCATACATCATACTGGTACTATTGGTGGGCCTTATGTGTGCATAATTAGGTGTTCTATGTGCCTATGCTGGAATACTATAAGACATGAGTTAAGGCAAAAGGTAGAAAGCTTATTTCACACACTAAGAAGGAATAATGTAGCAGGTGGAAATCCTGCTAGATTAAAGAAAAGGGGGGAACTGAAAGGTGAGACGGGCCCCACAAGTGAAAGTAAAAAGGCAAGAAGGCTTCACAGTGACTGAGAACAAGGGGGGTGAAGGGGAATAGTTTGAGAGAGTTTATAGAAGCAGGAATGTAGAGCTTGTTAGAAAATAAGGGATGGCAGACACTGTGACTGGGATAGTGAGGGGGATGAAGGCCATAAAGATAAAGATTTGAGAACAGCCCGAGGGCATTTGGCAGGGAGGTGATTAGATGTCCACAGGACAAGAAGAAACCGGTCTGGGGAGATGCCCCTCCAAAAAGGCCAGGAGTTTACAGCGAAAACAGTCAGAAGCCTTCGCAAGGAAAACAACAAATCTTCATCCCAGGACCCACTACGCACACTCAAGAGGGGAGGGTCTGCATGCTAACAAACTCTCAAGGGTGTAATGAATATGTATCCGAATTCCAGGAAAATTATTGATTATGTATTAGTTTCGCCTATATCTGTAGCACGATTTTTCTAGACGGTGTGCAAGTTAGGCGGATCTATCCCCCTTGCACCTAGGTGTCTGCGCAGCACTGAATAAACCATACCTGCTTTGTCATCTTACTTGGGTTACCGAGTTTGATTCCGCATGTCACAGTGAGTGGATAGATGCAAGCCTATCCTGTAGCAAAGGCAAACCAAGCCTATACCATCAAAGCTTTAACTAGGTTGATGTCGTCATATGGGACTCCTGAGGTCATTGAGAGTGACCAAGGAACACATTTCACAGGTGCAACTGTGCAGAAGTGGGCTGAAAACAACAACATCGAATGGCGGTTTCACCTGCCCTATAATCCAACAGGAACAGGCCTAATAGAAAGATATAACGGCATCCTGAAGTCCACTCTGAAGGCAGATTCACAGTTCTTGCAGGGGTGGTCCAAAAGGCTTTATGAAACCCTGTGAGACTTGAATGAGAGAGCAAGAAATGGCAGACCCAGTGCTTTAAGAATGTTGCAGACAACTTGGGCCTCCTTGCTTAGGATACAAATTACAGGCAAGGGCACCTTGCTCAAACCACAAGTTGGCACCATGAATAATCTTCTGCTCCCTGCCCCTGAGCACCTAGAGTCTGGGAGATGCAAGGTAAAATGGCCTTGAAAGGTGCAAGCAGGACCAAAATGGTGTGGTCTCCTTGCACCTTGGGGAGATCGTTAGAGGTTGGGGGATCAGTAAACCCTTCAGTAATTGGTGCATGGCCAGCAGAGGTAGTAGTTGACACCGGTGTTTTCATTGCAAAGGGGACATTAATTATGTCCATGTGGCAAATTAGAACCCCCCCTTTGGTACCTGATCTAGTGATTCAGCCACAGATATCAGGCCAAAGGGTGTGGCATCGAAGACCAGGACATGCCCCGATACAGATGGAGGTGTTGACTCAAGACCGAAATACAGCCTGTATCTTACCATGGACGGCAGACCTACCCCTCCTCGTACCTATTAAACATCTGTTTTACTCCCCTTGAGGTTATAAGTTCACAGGATAGCCGGCAGGAGCACCATCATTCCAGCATGCTCCAGTATTCATGAGGAAACATTGTGACACCCTGTGGTGCACCGCTGAACTTTTGGGAACTGGCAAGCATGAATCAGAACTGCTACTGGTCCTTGAAGAAGATATGCCTTGAGATGGAACATCAAGTACTGGCCCAACAGAACCGTGGAAAAGACTGCCAAGAATTGCCTTTATTGTCTTAGCATTCTACATTGAAGTGGGTATTGTACATGCATCATGATGTACATTTGCTCAGTCATTGATTCATGCTGTGAAGGGGTGGAGTGTAGTGGAATTTCAAGGTCACAGCCTGAACCAATGGGTGAGCTACATGAGTATGTGAGTGCCTGGAGCGGGCGGGGGGGTGTCATGAGCCACCCCTTCTGTCTCCACGATACTTCCGTGCAATCTGAGTCTGTGTGGGTCCCTCTTTTCCCCCACCCTTCTCTGCTGGTACAAATGGGGAAGGGTCACATTCCTCAGCTCGTCCCTTTCTCCAAACTGTTACCGGGAGGGGTGAGTTAATTCCTCTTTGATATCTTTTCCTATAGCACCTATTTCTCAAATAAAGGCTCTGTCATTGCTCTACAGGTGGATTCAGCAGGTACACACAACTCATTTTACTACAGGCTCTGCTGCAGGCATTAGAGCATGGGAAAGTAATGGAGGAAAACTATACAAGGCTAGCAACTCAGTATGCTGTAAAGATGGCAGCTCGGCACCAATGCCGGCCCAAGAAAGGGGGCCATAGGGGTTTGTGAGCAAGGACAATTGTTGCCAACCATGAGTGGGGCCCTGAAACTTGGGATGGTGACAGAGGAGACTTGGATTCAGAACTCTCAGTATTCCTGCCCTTCCCTCCTCGACCTGGGAATGGAATAAGAGTAGCCCAGGTATTCCAATGCATAATGGTAATGAGTGACCCAAGTGGTTGTTCGTAGGGATGGGCTTAAGGATTTTGACCCCAAAGAACTAGAGTCTCTTATAGACATGGCAAATCTGCAGCTTGTGTTAAGTTGTTTTTTTTTTTAATTGTTTTACTTTTGTGGCTGCAGAAGCATGTGTATGTTTTATTCTGCTTGAAAGCAATTCACACATTCCAGACATTCCAGATATGGAGCAGTTGGTTGTGGAAATTGTGGAAGAAACTTGTTGAAAATAGTAGTAATTGATGGATTGGAGAAGTGATTGAAATTATTTGTGGGAACCTGGGATCTGTAAAAAATAATACCAAGTAAAGCTCCCATCTTGCTGGGGATATTGGTTATAGCTCTCCCTGAAGGAATTATGTGTGCAACTATGCCTACAGGGAGCCAGTGGACTCCATTACCTAGCAATTGAGGAGGGCCTGATTGTCCAGTGCCGTTAAGGGGAAGATATATCTTAAATGAACTACAGGCCTAAATCACATTTGGTAAAGGACAAATCTACAGTACATATTCCAGAAAATGAAGCTGTGAAGGCTCAGGTTCTTATGTTACATATATCATGCCCTCCTGACCAGAAAATGACAGAAGAGGTGAAAAATGCAGTGATACTTGGATGACTGAGATAAGCCGAACCAGCAACGGTAACAATCCAGCTGAAGCCGGAAGCAAAACCGGTAAGATATAATAATATCTTCTGGAACTTGAGGGCCTGGAACCTTTGATTGGGAATTTTTAGCTTGCTTAACTGCTCTATGACACCTTAAGGGAAGAAATAAGAAACATGCTGTGGACTCCAGAATAATGAAAGTCCTTCAGAAACCTCAAATTCACATTAATGAAAGTCCCTGCTCTAGAAAATGTATTTAGCTCTGCTGGGCACTAGTCTGTGGCTTTTTTGTTTGTTTGTTTGTTTGTTTGTTTTTGTTTTTTTTTCCGTTCTTCCCTGCCACAGGTTTTATGCTCCTGGAAGCAGTATTTGGGTAACCCTGTCTCCACTGATGGAGAAAAACAGCCGTGCACACCAGAACTTCCCAGAATTGCCCATACTGACCAGCAAGGAAAATTAGGACGCATTCCTGCCATGCATTGTGGAGACTCCAGTACTGGTTCCTCAGGAACTCCGGATCATGAGGTCACAGTACTCTGGTGTTGGTCCATTCCAAATCCATCCATAGCCACCTGAATGAATTACAAGACCTTGCTGCTCATCTGTGGGAGTAGTCGAGATGGAATCCTTTCTTCAGATTGGGACTGGGGGCTGCTGATAAAGATGATACTGACAGGTTGTATCTGGGGCCTATGATTCCTCACTCTTCTGTATTACATGCTTTTTACAACTTGTGCAATAAGCTATGCTAAGTGCTTTTCACGTAATTGCAGAAAAACTAGTACAGCACTAATGTGTTCCAACCCAGGATCAAGGGGTGGCATGTGTCAGGAACCCTCTGTGCTGCTCTGAGCGCATAGTTTGCTTGCCTCTGCTCCTGAGACATCCTGTCTCTCAGATCCAAACATATCCTTAAACAATCCCTTATACATTTTTTGAATGCTCATTCTATGTTCATGATGTCAACCTCCCTGAACATATTCACCATCATTTCACTCAGTACCTGTATTCATAATATTCTGAGGAAGTCTCAGCCAAAGCCAGATAATATTGAGTGGCAGGGACAGTGGAGAGACTCGGGAGAAACTTCAGAGATGGGCATTGCTGGTGAAATGGAATTTTACTCCTTAACACCTACAGGATCCTAAGAACCTAAGCAGATATTTGAGACATATGTTGCAGCTCAGGTAGATCTGAGGAGGCACAAATTATATGGGGCCTGGCTTATGCCTACCAGATCTTAATCACAGAATCAAAGAATGGCCTGGGTTGAAAAGGACCACAATGATCATTCAGTTTCAACCCCCCTGCCAAGGGCAGGGTCACCAACCACTAGACCAGGCTGCCCAGAGCCACATCCAGCCTGGCCTTGAATGCATCCAGGGATGGGGCATCCACAACCTCCTTGGGCAACCTGTTCCAGTGTGTCACCACCCTCTGACCGAAAAACTTCCTCCTAATATCTAAACTAAACCTCCCCTGTCTCACTTTAAGACCATTCCCCCTTGTCCTATCACTATCAATCCTTGTAAACAGCCATTTCCCTTCCTGTTTATATGCTCCCTTCAAGTACTGGAAGGCCACAATGAGGTCTCCCTGGAGTTTCCTCTTCTCCAAGCTAAACAAGCCCAGTTCCCTCAACCTTTCCTCACAGGAGAGGTGCTCCAGCCCTCTGATCATCTAGTGGCCCTCTTCTGGACCCGCTCCAAGAACTCCACGTCCTTCCTGTACTGGGGGCCCCAGGTCTGGGCACAGTACTCCAGATGGGGCCTCACAAGGGCAGAGTAGAGGGGGACAATCACCTCTCTCTCCCTGCTGGCCACCACTTTTTTAATGCAACCCAGAACACAGTTGGCCTTCCGGGATGCAAGCGCATGCTGCTGGCTCATGTCTAGCTTCTCATCAACCAGGACCCCCAAGTCCTTCTCTGCAGGGCTGTTCTCAAGGAGATCTTTCCCCAGTTTGTATAAATACTTGGGATTGCCCCAACCCAAGTGAAGCACCCTGCACTTGGCCTTATTGAACCTCATGAGGTTCACATGGGCCCACTTCTCCAGCCTGTCCAGGTCTCTGAACATATTAATCTTAATCTTATTCAGTTCTATCGCAGATAGTCTCTGAAACTGAGGTGAACTCTTCCACGAAGTGTTCGCTCCAGTTGCTGTGAGATGCAGAAAATCCTAAGGAACCTGATCATGACTCATGGGAGGAAAATGATAGAGGTAACAACTACAGGGGACCTGCCCCCATCCAGGGTAGGGAAAGGCATGGTAGAGTGTATTTGACTGCGTGGATTTGATGGCCTGCTACCTGGAACCTGCCCCAGAGGTGGAAACAAAGCCCAATCATTTGCCATGGGTTGATCAAAATTGCATTGGTACAGGGTGGTGCTCCCAAGTACCTGCAGTACGTTGATGACATTATTGTGTAGGGCAATAGAGCAGAGGAAGATTTCAAGAAAGAACAGAATAATCCAGATCCTTCTGCGAGCTGGTTTCTCCATTAAACGAAGCAAAGCTCAAGGACCAGCGCAGGAAATTGAGTTTCTACATATGAAGTGGCAAGATGGACATTGTCACATTCCGGCCAATGAGGTTTACCAAATCACTGCTATGTCTTCACTCAATAGTAAGAAAGAGACGATATTTTACGGGTGTAGTGGGCTTTTTGAGAATGCATGTTCCAAACTATAGCCTCATTGTTAGGCCCCCTCAACAGGTGATGCTGAAGAATATTACTTCTACATGGTGAGGGTGATGGAACACTGGAATGGGCTGCCCAGAGACATCGTGGAGTTTCCTCTGGAGATATTCAAGACCCATCTGGATGCCTACTGTGCAACCTGATGAAGGGAGCCTGCTTTGGCAGGGGGGTTGGACTTGAACTCTGGGGTTCCTTTCCAACCTTCCTTCCCTTCCAGTTCCAAACATCCTTTCCAGTTCTGTGATCCTGTGACCCCTTGTATTACAGAGGTCAGCACACAGGGGGTCTGAAGGGTACTGCACTACAAGCAAAAAGGAGATTTTGGCCGTGTATGAGAGCATTTGGACTGCTTCCATAGTACTCAGTACTGAAATACAGCTTTTTTTAGCAGCCCAACTGCTGGTGCTAAACTGGATGTCTAAGGGAAAGGTTCTGTCCACCCATCATGCTACTGATGCCACTTGGAGTAAGTGGATTGAGTTGATTACACAACGAGCTCGGATGGGGAACCACAGTTGTCCAGGAATCCTACAGGTGATCATGGACAGGCCTGAAGGTAAACAGTTTGAAAAGTAACCAGGAGAAGAGGTACTGCATGCTAAAGAGGCCCCACCATACAATGAACTATCAGAAAATGAAAATAAATATTCCCTGTTCACAGATGGATCATGTCACACTATAAGGAAGCATCGCAGATGGAAAGCTGCTGTGTGGAGCCCTACAGGACAAGTTGCAGAGGCCATGGAAGGAAAGGAGAATCAAGCCAATTTGCAGAGGTAAAGGTTTTCCAACTGGGCTTAGATGTTGCTGAACAGGAGAGGTGGCCAGTGTTTTATGTTTACACTGACTCATGGATGGTGGTAAATGCCTTATGGGGGTGGTTACAGCAGTGGGAATAAAACAACTGCCAACAAAGGGGTAAACCTATTTGGGCTGCTGAACTGTGGAAAGATATTGTTGCCCAAATAAAGGATATGGTTGTAAAGATTGCTCATGTGCCCAAGAGTTGGGCTACTGAGGAACAGCAAAATAACCATCAGGTAGATCAAGGTGCCAAAATTAACGTGTCTCAAATAAACTTGAACATGCAAAACAAGGGTGAACTATTTCTAGCTCGGTGGGCCCATGAGACCTCAGGCCATCAAGAAAGAGATGCAATATACGATTTGGCTAGAGACTGAGAGGAGGACTTAACTATGGATGTTGTTGGACAGGTTACTCATGACTGTGACACATATGCCATAATTAAACAAGCCAAGAGGATGAAACCTCTCTAGGCGGAAGAGAGATGGCAAAAATATAAATATGGGGAGGCGTGGCAGGTTGATTATATCACCTTGCCATGAACCCGTGATGGTAAGCATTACGTGCTTAGCATGGTGGAGGCAACCACTGGGTGACTTGAAACATATGCAGTATCCCATGCCACCGCCTGAAACACCATATTAGGTCTCGAGAAACAAGACCTTTGGAGACATGGCACTCCAGAAAGAATTCATACAGATAATGGGACTCATTTCAAAAATTCCCTTGTAAATACTTGCGCCAAAGATCATGGCATTGAGTGGATTTACCATATTCCCTATCATACACCACCTTCTGGCAAAATCAAACAGTATAATGGATTGTTAAAAACTATGTTGAAAGCAATGGGTGGTGGAACATTTAAGCACTGGGAGAAGCATTTGGCAGAAGCCACCTGGTTGGTCAATACTCGAGGATCAGTCAATGAAATGGTCCTACCCAGTCTAGCTCTCTACATACCATAGAGGGAGATAAGGTCCCTGTAGTACATGTAAAGAACATGCTGGGAAAAGCAGATTGGGTCCTTCCAGCCCCCTCTTTGGCAAACCTCTTTGTGGAACTGTTTTTGCTCAGGGTCCTGAGTCCACTTGGTGGGTGATGCAGAAAAATGGGGATGTTCAATGTGTACCACAAGGGAATTTGATGTTGGGGGAGAGTACAGTCAGTAATTCCACATATATGATCTTTTATATATATATATATATAAAAGATGATATGTGTGCATGTAATGCATGTTAATTATTGTTTGTTTGTATATTATCTATATATTAAGCATGATTGTTTGTTTGTATATTATCTATATATTAAGCATGATGTGGTGATGTGAAATAAGGGGTAGAATGTCATGTTTTTTTGATTTTTGGTCAGTATTCCACATCATAACATTATGTAATCTACTGAGAGTTAAAGAGTTAATGCTGCAGTTCCGTGGATTGTCAGTAGCTCCATCATATTTGAGAAGTCTCCATCATATTTGAGAAGTCGTGGCTGTCAGGTGAGGTCCCGGACGACTGGAGGAAGGGTCACGTCACTCCCATATACAAGAAGGGGAGCAGGGAGGACCCGGGGAACTACAGGCCGGTGAGTCTCACCTCCGTGCCTGGGAAGATCATGGAACAGATCCTCCTGGACAACATGCTCGGTCACATAAAGAATGAGCATGTGATCCGAGACAGCCAGCACGGCTTCACCAAAGGAAGGTCATGCCTAACTAATCTTGTGGCCTTCTATGATGGAGTGACGGCATTGGTGGACGAAGGGAAGGCGACCGATGTCATTTACCTGGACCTGAGCAAGGCCTTTGACATGGTCCCCCACCACATCCTCATCTCCAAATTGGAGGGAAGTGGATTTGATGGGTGGACGACCCGATGGATAAGCAATTGGTTGAAAGGCCGCAGACAGAGGGTGGTGGTCAATGGCTCTATGTCCAGGTGGAGGCCGGTAACAAGTGGTGTCCCCCAAGGGTCTGTCTTGGGACCGGTGCTCTTTAACATCTTTATTAATGACATCGATGAGGGAATTGAGTGCACCCTCAGCAAGTTTGCTGACGACACCAAGCTGAGTGGTGCGGTTGATACGGTGGAAGGAAGGGATGCCATTCAGAGGGACCTCGGCAGGCTGGAGGGCTGGGCTCGGGTGAACCTAATGAGGTTCAACACGGCAAAGTGCAGGGTTTTGCATTTGGGCCGGAAGAACCCCAGGCACCTGTACAGGCTGGGAGGAGTGGTCCTTGAGAGCAGCTCGGCAGAGAAGGACCTGGGGGTCCTGATGGACGAGAGACTGAATATGAGCCAGCAGTGCGCTCTGGCAGCTCGAAAGGCAAATGGGATCCTGGGCTCCATCAGGAGAGGGGTGGCCAGCAGGGACAGGGAGGTGATTGTCCCTCTCTACTCGGCTCTTGTGAGGCCCCATCTGGAGTACTGTGTCCAGGTGTGGAGCCCTCAGTACAAGAAAGACATTGAGATTTTGGAAAGGGTCCAGAGGAGGGCGACTAAGATGATCAGGGGGCTGGAGCACCTCCCCTATGAGGACAGGCTGAGGGAGTTGGGCTTGTTCAGCCTGGAGAAGAGAAGGCTGCGGGGTGACCTCATTGCAGCCTATCAGTACCTGAAGGGAACCTACACCCAGGAGGGGAGTAAACTCTTCAAAAGGGCTGACAACAGCAGGACTAGGGGAAATGGTTTTAAGTTGAAGGAGGGAAGATTTAGGTTGGATGTTAGGGGGAAGTTCTTTACAAGGAGAGTGGTTAGGCCCTGGAACGGGCTGCCCAGGGAGGTTGTGGATGCCCCGTCCTTGGACGTGTTCAAGGCCAGGTTGGACGGGGTCCTGGGCAACCTGATCTGAATGTGTATGTTTGGTGGCCCTGCTAGGCAGGGGGGTTGGAACTACATGATCCTTGGGGTCCCTTCCAACCCGGGTGATTCTGTGATTCTGTGATTCTGTGATTTTTGGTTATTGGCATTCCACACCATAGCATCATGTAATGCACTAGGACTTAAACTATTAATGCTCCAGTTCCAGGTTCCTGTCCGGAAAAGAAGAACAACATATTCCAAAAGGCTTTGTGGTCAGAGAGAAGATATAACCCTGGCAAGGTCACCTGATGTGTTTTTCTTCATCAGACTCTCCGCCCTACTGCTCAACCACACTGCACATCTCACCTCATTGCTATAGCAAGCTGTATGGGGCTACTGAATCACAGCCTGAACCTCTGATTGATCACCTGAGGCAAGCAATGAGTCAGCCATGGGAGCACAGGTGAAGGCAATTCACCTGTGCTGCAGGAAGGGGTGGAGCCTGGCTCCACCTCTCCTAGACCCATTTAAGAGCTGACTGCCAGGGGGAAGGGTTTCTTCGGAAGATTCAGTCCACTGGAGTTTACTATGTAAGCTCAGGATAGAGTGAGTGTTCTTTCCTACTCTGGTATGGTGATTATCTAAGTCAATCTCCTGGATGTATTGTATTTTCTGTATGTTCATTGATTGTATATTGAGGCCTATTCACCTTTCAGAAACTCTCACTATATCTGGAGCATAGGAAGTCCCACACAAATGTGCTTAAGAACTTCTTTACGGTGAGGGTGATGGAGCAGTGGAACAGACTGCACAGGGGGGTTGTGGAGTCTCCTTTAGAGATATTGAAGTTTCACCTGGATGCCTACCTGTGTGACCTGGAATAGGGAACCTGCTTTAGTAGGGGGGTCTCAATGTTCTCTAGAGGTCCCTTCCAACCCCTACAATTCTGTGGTTCTGTGATATTTGCTTTATTAACTTCAATTCTGATTATATTATATTATTTAGCATTCCAATACTATATTGAGTGAATTAGTTTGTTTCTCCTTAATTCGTTGTCACTGTCTTGAATTACTTTGGGCTCCCCTGCTTTCCTTTTCTGGAGGCATGGATTAGTGAAATCCTTCTGCTCCACTAGTCACGGAACCAGACTGAAACAGCCTGTAAACTGTTTACAGTCTTGATGGAGAATGTAGGCAGAAGTTGCTTTTTAGCTTTTTAAAATAATCTTTCTCTGAGAGTTTTATTAGGGAACTTAATGAACACTTCAGGTTTCTGGGCTGAAGAACTTGGCCTTGAAAGTCCAGCTGGACTGCCAGTACTCTGGAATACTTGTAAACTTTGAGCGCTATCTTCCTTCCATAAAAAGGAAAAAAAAAAAAATCTGCTTATGTTTAAACCTGCTTGCAGAGGGAGCTGCTAATTTTACAGAACTGAAGATTTTTAATCAGGTTCCCAGTCTCTTCTTTGATTCCTTAATACATTTTTTGAATGCTCACCTAATCACACTGCAAATCTCTCCAAATGTACTGTTATCATGTGTATGGGAACAGCTGAGTCATGGCCTGAACCTCTGATTGATCACCTGAGGCAAGCAATGAGTCAGCCAGAGGAGCACAGCTGAAGGCAATTCACCTGTGCTGCAGGAAGGGGTGGAGTCAGGCTCCACCTCTCCTAGATGTATTTAAGAGCTGGCTACCAGTGGAGAAAGATCTTTTCTGGAGATCCACTCTGCTGGAGTTTTGTAAGTGGGCCCAGGATATGGGTAAGCTTTTTATCTATATGCTTTTTTGCTATTATAATTTGCTTTTCCTGACTCTTGTTTATTTTGTAATTAAATGTCTTAATATTCATTGATTATATGTTATGGTTTTATGTTTTTTTTGTTTTCAGTATTCCGCCTCGTGACATCATGTAGTGTATGGGGCATTAAAGTGTTAATGCCCCAATTCTAGGTACCTATCCCTGTACATCAAAGAAGTCATGGGATCTGGCCCTTCTGGGTGGGGGGCGGTCTCTGTTACTGCCTGGCAGTGGGTGCTGGTGGGTGCTTTCCTAGCTGTTCCAAGCTTTTCAGTTTTGACTCAGTCTCAGGAACTAACTCTCTCTTATCTTATCTGATTTATTAGTCTCATTTTCAATTAGACTGTATTATATTGTGTTACCTTGCATTCGGATATCACAGTTAGTAAAATAAGTTTTCCTCCATTGGTTGTTGCTGCTATTTCTTTTTCTTTCTTTCCCACTTTTTTGGGGGGGCCAGGGCCGGGGCCTACTTGCCCCCCATCATGGGCATAGACTGATCTAGTTAACTCTGTGACAACTGTTCATAATTTCACTCAGTATTTGTATTTATTGTTTTTTTGACGAAGCTGTCCCCAAAACTAGAGAATACTGAGTAGCAGGGAGTGTGGAGAGGCTTGGGAGAGACTTTAGAGAGATGGGCATCTTTGGTGTCACAGAACTTTACTACTGAACTCCGGAAAGAGACCCTGGGAGCTTAAACACATATTTGAGACTACTGAAGAACAGCAAAATAACCATCAGGTAGATCGAGCTGCCAGAATTGAGGTGGCTCAAATAGACCTGGACTGGCAGAACAAAGGTGAATTATTTCTTGCTCGGTGGTTCCATGAGACCTCCAGTCATCAAGGGAGAGATGCAACATACAAATGGGCTAGAGACCGAGGGGTGGACTTAACTATGGATGCTATTGCACAGGTTATTCATAACTGTGACACATATGCCATCATCAAACAAGCCAAGAGGATGAAACCTCTCTGGGAGGAAGGGCGATGGCAAAAGTACAAATATGGGGAGGCATGGCAGGTTGATTATATCACCTTGCCACGATCTCGCAATGGTAAGCATTATGTGCTTACTATGGTGGAGGCAACCACTGGGTGGCTTGAAACATATGCAGTACCCCATGCTACCGCCCAAAACACCATATTGGGTCTTGAGAAACAAGTCCTGTGGCAACATGGCACCCCAGAAAGGATTGAGTCAGATAATGGGACTCATTTCAAAAATTCTCTTGTAAAAACTTGGGCCAAAGATCATGGAATCGAGTGGATTTACCATATTCCCTATCATGCACCAGCCTCTGGTAAAATTGAATGATAGAATGGATTGTTAAAAACTATGCTAAAAGCACTGGGTGGTGGAACATTTAAGCACTGGGAGAAGCATTTGGCAGAAGCCACCTGGTTAGTCAGTACCAGAGGATCTATCAATCTTGATGGTCCTAACCAATCCAGTTCCCTGCATACCTTAGAGGGAGATGAAGTCTCTGCTGTACGTGTAAAGAGCATTTTGGGAAAGGCAGTTTGGGTTCTTCCAGCTTCTGGAAAGGGCAAACCTCTCCATGGTACAGTTTTTGCCCAGGGACCAGGATCCACTTGGTGGGTAATGCAGAAGAATGGGGATGTCCAATGTATACCACAAGGAAACATGATGCTGGGGGAGTGCAGTTACTAATTCTATGTATATGCATATAACCGTGTGTAATGCATTTTAATCATTTTTTTGTTTGTTTGTATATATGTATATATATTAAGCATGATGTAGTGATGTAGAATAAGGGGTAGAAAGTCATGGTTTTGTTTTTTTTTTTTTTTTGTTTTCATTATTCCACATCAAAACATCCTGTAGTGTACTGGGAATTGAAGTGTTAATGCTCCAATTCCTTGTACCTATCCCTATACATTACAGAAGTCATGGGATCTGGCTCTTCCAGGTGGGGGGTGGTCTCTTACGGCCTGGCAGTGGGTGCTGGAGGTTGCTTTTCTAGCTGTTCCAAGCTCTTCAGGTTTGTCTAGGTCTCAGGAACTCTCTCTCTCTCTCCTATCTTGTTTGATTTATTAATCTCAATTTCAATTAAATTGTATTATATTGTGTTATTTTGTATTCCGGTATCATAGTAAAATAAGTTTTCCTCCATAGATTGTTGCCGCTGTTTTTTCCTCCTTTCCTTCCTTCCCATTTTGTGGGACTGGGGTGGGGGGGAGGGCAGGGGTCTACTGTCCCCCCCATCATGGGCATAGATTGATCTTGTTAACTCCGTGACAGACCTCTGTCTAGCTTGGTGGGCCCATAGGATCTCGAGCCATCAAGGAAGAGAAGCAACATACAAATGGGCTAGAGACTGAGAGGTGGACTTAACTATGGATTCTATAGCACAGATTATTCATGACTGTGAAGCATGTGCCATAATTCAACAAGCCAAGTGGATGAAACCATTCTGGGAGGAAGGGCGATGGCAAAAGTATAAATATGGGGAGGCATGGCAGGTTGATTACATCACCTTGCCATGAACTCGCAATGATAATTGTTATCTGCTTACCATGGTGGAGGCAACTACTGGGTGGCTTGAAACATATTCAGTACCCCCATGCTACCGCCCGAGGCACCATATTAGTTTACGAGAAGCAAGTCCTGTGGCGACATGGCACCCCAGTAAGAATTGAGTCAGATAATGGGACTCATTTCAAAAATTCTCCTGTAATTACTTGGGCCAAAGATCATGGCAATGAGTGAATTTATCATATCCCCGATCATATACCAGCTTCTATTGAAATCGAATGATACAATGGGTTATTAAAAATTATGTTGAAAACAATGGGTGGTTGGAATATTTAATCATGGGGAGAAGCATTTGGCAGAAGCCATCTGGTTGGTCGACACGAGGATCTATCAGTTGAGATGGTCCTACCCGATCCTGCTCTGTCTACATGCTGTAGAGGGAGATAAGGTCCCTGTAGTACCTGTAAAGAGCACATTAGGAAAAGCGGTTTGGGTCTTTCCAGGCTGTGGAAAGGGCAAACCTTTCCATGGATCTGTTTTTACTCGGTCACCTGGGACCATTTAGTGGGTGATGCAGAAATATGGGCATGTTCAATGTTTACCACAAGGGAACTTGATGTTGGGGGAGTGCAGTCAGTTATTCCACATGTGCACATCTGTGCGCATGTGCCTGTGTGTGTAATGCATGTTAATTATTGTTTATTTGTTACATATAAAGCATGATGTAGTGATGCGTAATAAGGGTGCAATGTTATGGTTTTATCATTTTCTGTTATCAGTATTCCACATCATAACATCATGTAGTGCACTGGGAATTAAAGTGTTAATCCTCTAGTTGCATGGACGGTTGATATTTTTGGTACCTGGTTCTCAGAAAAGAAGAACAACTACACCTCCCAGGAGGCTCACTGTTCCATTTCCATTTTCTGTCTAGAGGTAAAGGTAAAACTGCTTGCGAGTCACAAGATTACCCCTTTTCTTTTACTGCTTGTCTTTGTGGTGCATGCTCCCTAGCAGTCTTGCCTTCAACATTAGAGTAAGGCATTTGGTTTTGGACACACTCTCTCTCATTTGGTTTATTAGCTTCAATCACAATTAACTTGTATTTCTGCTATTATAATTAGTAAATTAACTATCCTCCTTAGATCATTGCCGCTGTTAGTTTTTTTTCCTTTCCCTCTCTGTTCCCTTTCTCCCCCCCCTTCCCTTTTTCCCTTTTTTGGGCCAGTGGGCCTGCTGTACCCCTGTCACAGGCACAGATAGATCTAGAGATAATTTTATGACACTGGACTTGAAATTTTATCCCCAGGACTGTAGTCAATTTGGAATGTTTTAGTTTAAAATCTAGACCAGTGGAGGCAATATGACTCATCCTGCACATACATCATCAGCAGTACTGCCAATTGTTCTAGTTGTCATTGACCATAACCAGGGAAACCCGGTCTAGTACCAGATCTGGATGTTGGTGGCCCTGCTTGAGGCAGTGGGGTTGGAACTTGATTATCCTTGAGGTCCCTTCCAACCCAAACCATTCTATGATTCTATAACACAGTATTTCAGAATGAAAGTATTCCAAGTTTCCTGTTTAGCTAATTCCTTTATACTATTGATTTTTCCCTGGTCTTGAACTTTCAATCAGTGGACTCCAAATAGTCTTGAAGCAGAAGTCATGCTTAATGTGATCACTAAAGCAAGCTTTGTAAATATGAAAGCGACTGTTTTACTAAGACTACTTTTCAATCTCCTAAAGCAGTGCACTGTATTATACAAATAAGAGAAGGAAAATAAATGCTTCATTGAGGCAACTTATGTGGTGCAAATAATCAGTTATTTACTGTAAGGTTCTTCACACACCTTTGCTAACTATCTCAGTTTTTCCAGAAGGCTTAAGGAAGATTATCTGTAGACGTGTTTTGTTAACAAATTCTTAACACAGACATTTTATCTACCATTATTTCAGTCAAAACTACAGGTAAATGGCAAAAGTGTCTAGTAAGCACATGAAACTTACATGCATATATGTTATACTTTACATAAATACACTATCAGTCCAATCTTGAATCAGTGAAGATTGATGCTCTATGAACCTTAGTCTGGTCAAAATATCACATCTCAATGTAGAAATTAAATTAATAGAATTCATCAGCTACTCTTAACAAGAGTAAGCTGTAAGCTGATTTGACAGTCATAGCAGCAGCACGAACTAACTCACAACTGAACAAACAGGTAAACAATGGGAAAATGCCACCAGTATTAAACAAGAAAGTCAAATTTGAAGCATAAGGAAACAAATCAAAAAGAACCAATGCTAGTAAAATCCTTGAACCAAAACCCTTACTTTTATTTTTAAAAATACACTAATACATGCAAACTGGATACTCTACCATATTAGACTAAATTTCACTCATTTTATAGAACAATGTATTCAATTTTAAGTGCTTCAATAGTAAAATGTTATTTCATTACTCAACAGAAGTTAAACACTATAGCGAACTATACAATTTGTGCATAGTTCCTTCACTATGGTTGCATTAGTGCTAGCTGTCAGTAATGAGTTAGAAGTTAAACCTCGAACCATAGAAGCATCAAGGTAAGAAAAGATCTCCAAGATCATTTAGTCCACCTACCACCAATATTTCCCTACTAAACCATGTCCCTTAGTACACATAAACGTTTCTTGAACACCTCCAGGGATGGTGACTCAACTACCTCCCTTGGCAGCCCATTCCAGCACCTAACCACTTTGAGGGAATAAATTTTTCCTAACATCCAACCTGAACATCAAGGAGGAACATTCAAGGAGGGGAGTAATCTCTTTGAAAGGGTATATAACAGCAGGACAAGGGGAAATGGTTTTAAGCTGAGGGATGGAAGGCTTAGGTTGGATGTCAGGGGGAAGTTCTTTACTACGAGTGTGGTAAGGTGCTGGAATAGCCTGCCCAGACAGGTTGTGGATGCCCCATCCCTGGTGGTGTTCAAGGCCAGGTTGGATGGGGCCCTGGGCAGCCTGGTCTAGTATTAAATGGGGAGGTTGGTGGCCCTGCCTGTAGCAGGGGCGTTGGAGCTTCATGATCCTTGAGGTCCCTTCCAACCCAGGTCATTCTGTGAACGTCCTCTGGAACAACTTAAGGCCATTCCCTCTAGTCCTGTCACATGTTACCTGGGAGAAAAGGCCAACCCCAACCTTGCCATAACCTCATTTCAGGTAGTTGTGGAGAGCTATAAGGTCTCCCCTGAGCCTCCTCTTCTCCAGAAGAAACAATCCCAGTTCCCTGAGCTGCTCCTTGTAAGACTTGTGCTCCAGACCCCTCACCAGCTTCATTGTTCTTCTCTGGACACACTCCACAGCCTCAATGTCTTTCTTGTAGTAAGGGGCCCAAAACTGAATACAGTACTCATGGTGAAGCCTTACCAGGGCTGAGTACAGAGGTACAATTACTTCCCTGCTTCTGCTGACAACACTGTTTCTGATATAAGCCAGGATGCCATTGGCCTTCGTTGCTACCTGGGCACACCGCTGGCTCACATTTAGCTAAGCATCCACCAACACCCCCAGGTCTATGCCTTCCCCACAGTCTTCCCAGCCACTCTGCCCCAAGCCTGTAGTGTTGCAGGATCTGGCACTTGGTCTTGCTGAACTTCATCCCATTGGCCTCAGTCCAGCAATCCAGCCTACCTAGATCCCTCTGTAGGGCCTTCCTACTCTCAGGCAGATTGACACTTCCTCCCAACTTGGTGTCATCTGCACAGCTACTGAGAGTGCACTCAACACCCTCATCCAGGTCACCAATAAAGATACTGAACAGGACAGACCCCAGTACTGACCCCTGGGGAACACCACTCGTGACCATTCACCACCACTCACTGGGCCCACTCCTCCCACCACAGAATCACAGAATCACAGAATCACCCGCGTTGGAAGGGACCCCAAGGATCATGTAGTTCCAACCCCCCTGCCTAGCAGGGCCACCAAACATACACATTCAGATCAGGTTGCCCAGGACCCCGTCCAACCTGGCCTTAAACACGTCCAAGGACGGGGCATCCACAACCTCCCTGGGCAGCCCGTTCCAGGGCCTAACCACTCTCCTAGTAAAGAACCAGTTCTTTACCCAGCAAAGAGCGTATCGATCCAAGCCTCAGACTACCAGTTTCTCCAGGAGAATACTGTGGGAGACAGTGTTGAAGGCTTTGCTGAAGCCTAGGTATACTACACCAACAATCTTCTCCTCATCCACGAGGTGGGTCACTCAATCATAGAAGGAGATCAGGTTGGTTGAACAGGACCTGCCTTTTGTGAACCCATGATGGCTGAGCTTTATCCCCCAGATGTCCCACACATGCCATGTGATCTCACTCAAGATGACCCAAGCAAAACTTGAAGCATGATGTGTGAAGTGTCTCATTTCTTAGAAATCATATAGTTATGCAACATTTTATTTTCCCTGCATTTAAAATGATTATTTGAATGCAATTAACTTTTGGCCAAATAAAATAGACAATAAAGAGACAAAAGGAAGAGATCTTTACTGAAGTAGGCATTATATCATTTTCCCCCACTTTATTTTTCAGACAGTCACATAACATACTGGAGGTTAGACAGCAATTAACGATGAAAAATTACTTATGTGAACAAGCAGATTGTTAAATAAAGCAGGACAAAAGGTAAGTAACCTAAATTCTTAGTACATCAATGCAGTTATTGAGCTTCTAATTTATTGAACCAATCAGCTCTACTAGATTTTAAGTTTACTGACAGGCTTTGCTTGCATCCTTCCTGACATCCTTACATCTGATCTCAGCTATTGCCCATGCATTTCCAAAGCAAAACTTCCCAGATATTTCAAGACTGTCAAGCATACTCTAGTGCAACAAGGAGCGGAAGGGGAGAAAAACCAGAAAAGATTAAGGTCATCTTTCCTTCTTCTTAAGGCATGTGATGGCACACATAACAATTAACTTAAAATATATACATGATTAACTTTCACACTGTTTTTTCCATTTTTCAGAAAGTTTTAATCAAGTAAAAAGCCTACACTGGGAGATAGTTCAATCTATGATGAATCATGTCAAATCAGAAATCATCTTTTGTGGTGCCACTAAACGCATACAGCATTCCTGTTTATCAGTTCTGACTTAACACCCAAGAAATGCTCTTCACTTTACTTACTATTTGAAGGCTACATGCCTCCAGTACGTTTACAGAATTAAGTCAGAAAAAGCTATTTTAAAGACAGTGACTTACATGACAGGTTTTCTACACATCCTGGTCTTCAATAGTAGGGACAAAGGCAATGAAGACTGAATGCACATGGCTGTCTCCCTGTCACAAGCCAGCACAGTAATGCATTAAAGGGTGTCACATAGTTCATGGTAATCGCTACACCAGAAGATAGACAACAGAAACCAGCACGGAGCACCAGCCAACATCACTAGTGATCCAGGTCACAGAAGGTTGTGAAGCCACACTGACAGCTGCATACATATCCAGCTGAGAAAAGTATTTTACATAGGTAGCTTTAGAGAGTGAATGAAGAGGAAAAAAAAATGGAAGTTACGGGAGAACAAGTGTAGTTATTGTAAAGTTCTCAAGTATTCACATGCTGTCAAACTGTTACAGACAAGAATATTTAAAGATTAGGATAGCTTTTGTTACTTAAAATAGTTTGGTTCTTTCCTCCCCCCTCTCCTTTTCTTTTTCAAGATGCAGTAAATTCTCCTACCTAATCCCCAAAGAAAACCAGCTAAAGAAAAGAAGTAAGGGGCATCAGCTGTATTCCTACACTACCATAGTTTTGTGGCAATATTTTGCTACATCACTACAGAATTCCAGGATGTGCCTTTACATAACTAGATTACTAAGACAGCAGGTGACATTAAAATGAAACCCAACCAGGCAGATCTTAAAGCACACCACCCAACATATTTTAACCTTCACTACTAAAACCGCTATATGCATTAATATACTAAGTAGAAGTGGGTTTTTATTTGTTTGTTTTTCTTCAAATTAGAACTTCAGAGTATAAAATAAGGGTTCCATTTCAACAGATTAAAAAAAAAAAAAAGCAAATGCTGTGGTAAAATACAGCAAGTAGCTATTGGTTTTTAAGGAAAATCAATTTGTCCAATGTTGACATTTTAATAGCTTCAGCCTACTCACACACAAAAATTTTGTTTTTGATCTCTGAAAGCACAGAGAGAAAGCAGCAATTGCTGGCATGACAACTAACTCGAATTCAAGAATTACCATATACCAAAACATCTGGTTGTATGCAGAGATGGAATAGTTTCTTTAAATTGAAAGCAAGCTTTGAAAATGAAAATAGTTTTCTTGGAAGCAAGGAAAGCCTTGAAGTTAAGGGAAAAAAGTGAAACACGAGAAACATGGAAACTGACCTAAAACAAAGATTGACAAATTTTGTTAGGTCAATCCAATATAAAGCTTATCCATTACAACTTTTAAAGAGAAAATTATTTGTTTTAAAAGAAAACTAAGTTCCAGAGCTGTTATATTACAGATTATACTATTTATAATTACACAGAAAGACCATGTAAAATTTATTTCCACATCTTGGAATGTTTTCTTTTTTATGAAATCCAAATTTGTTATTTTTAAAGACTATAAAAGAAAAAAGAATTGACTTAAAATTTTCCACATTTAGTAATCTGGTCTTGAAATAAAGTTTTTTTCTGCCTTGATTTTGTCACATAATTTAATATTATTTGCATTAAATATTTTAAGAAAACTAAATCCATGTATCCTACATGTTTCATTAAATAGATACATATTGCATGCATCAGCAAAGTCATGCATCATCATGTCTGCTAAGAGGTACATTTCAATTTATAGCACCACAACACCTGTGCCAGCTTTGCTACTAAAATACCCAGTGTGGTTTTATCAACAAAATGGTGTTTCACATTATACTGATGGCACTCAAAAAAAATGATTAACTGGAACCATCATCCTCTAAGAGGACATGAAAGTTGCTGATTACAATATGCAGATGGCATTCATCCAGAATTAGAGAGCATTTAGCAACAGTCTCATAAAGCTTTCTCTTCCTGCTGAAAAAACAAACAAACAAAAAAAAAAAGCTTCTCCTAGCTTTGAAAACAACCACTAACTTGTAGTTTATTTGAGGAAAAAAAAAAAGGGAGATGATAACTATTTTTAACAATAGGCAACAAAAACACCTCTGAATCAGAAGATAAATACCATTAAAATAGAACTAGAAAAAAAAAAGTTACGTATGAATCAAAACACATCCAGAGAGTTTCAGCTTATTTTGCACTTGAGAAATTTTACTTTGTTCTTCTAAAAAAAAAAATGTATTGTATCCCAATGATCATATTTCACTGAGGGGCTTTAGAAAACCAAATCCGCAGCTCAATACTAATGACACTTCAGCTAAACCCTCCTTCCCATGTGTATAATCAAGATCTTATAATCACAATATAATTGTATAATCAATATGTATCAAGATGTTATAATCTCAATATAATCAGGAGAATTAGGCAAAGTAAACAACGATCACAAAAGAGAATAAGTGGAAAAGCTTACCCTTTGGCTGAGCTCCCCAGAAGACACCAAAAGAGGTGATCTCCAGAAGAGATCCTTCCCCTCTGGCAGCCAGCTCTTAAATAGGTCTAGGAGGGGTGGAGCCTGGCTCCCCCCCTTCTGGCAGCACAGGTGAATTGCCTTCACCTGTGCTCCTCTGGCTGACTCATGGCTCACCTCAGGTGATTAATCAGAGGTTCAGGCTGTGACTCAGCAGTTCCCATACACCATGGAAGGTAGCTTTCCAGCTTGCAATATTAACATTACATTCTATAGCTATGGTAAGTACCAGTCAGTTAATGAATTCTTCACATTTTTTTCCTTCCCTTGGAAGTTTCTTCCCCCCAACTCAACACTCACACCTAAGAGGCGTGACTATAGATTATAAAAAATAAGATTATAAAATCTTATGTTGCAGCAGAAAGGACTCTAACACCGTAAGTTTGATGCTAGTTGAATTTTTAAGCCAATTTATCTGGAGAAAAATCATTCAAAATTAAGTGATGCTAATTATTACACTAAGACGACATTCAGCTTTCAACAATTCGTGGACAGACTCACTGCTTGACTATTAAGAACAGTTCTTAATTTCTTTTTTTACCAGTTCAGAGGAACCACAGATGTGCCTCAGGCCTTTGGAAAGGGGAAGAAATCCAAAAGATGAAACTTATAAGATAATTTATTAAAAAAAAAAATAAAAAATTGTCTCAGAGCTGAAATCTCCCTAAGCTGAAGAGAGAACGGCAGCAAGCCTAAGAACAGCAACGGAGCTTCCCTTCAGAAAATAAATGGCCATCCAGAGGTGCACGTTTATAGGCCGCGAGCAGACAGGGCTCAGCGCAAACAAAAGGCTGCTCGGGACGGCACCGGGGCGGCCCTGCCTACCACCATTTCGTCAACCGCTCTACCGTGGGTGGAGGAAAAAAAAATGCAGCAGCTTCTTTTGCCTGCCTTCCCCTTTCACAGGGGTGGGGACAATAGAAAAAGACACAAATAAATATGAAAATAAGAACAGCGTTCAGTCGCCGGCTTCTCTGCTGAGCATCTCCAGTCACAAAGCAGATCCCTCCGTTGAAGTTACATCACTCCCTTAGAATGGGAATACAGTCTCCCACGTTCATCCTTCAACCCTCCACCTCCACAGCACACAGGAAGAGAGCACCCACCTCCGGGGCCATTTAAGCGGAGAGAGGAATTAATCGACGGCACTCGCCGGCGGGTGAGCAGCGGCAGAGAAGAGAGAGAGTATTGTTCTTACTAAATGAAGAGCAGCCCTCACTCCCAATCGCATTCATAAAGCACCGCTTCCCAAAGCAAGTGTCTTCACGTCAGTCCCCCCGACCCCTAAATATTTATCCAGAGCATAGCCATCCCCCCTCCCATCCCCCCCAACCACTGCAACTCCCTCCCCTCCGGCTCGCCGTTATCCTAGAAATGCCTTTGTTCGCAGCTCTTCGCCCGCTGCCCGCTCCCTCCTCCTCCCTCGCACCACAGATCCGCTCTTGAGATCTCACATTCATTTTTTATTTATTTATTTAGGAGCACGGAACAGATCCTCATCCCTGTGTGGCGCCTTCTGCTGATTCATTTCTAACTAGCGGCCCTGAGGAGGTGGGGGAGGCGCGGTGGAGACATCTCCTCCCTACTATGATCCAGGGTACAGCGATGACCCGGATTACTGGGGGCGAACCCTGGAAAGGGACAGAGCCAAATAGGATTACACGGCCTGGATTACCGGGAGCCCATTAAGGCACAACACGAGAGTTAAAGGACCCGGTCTCTCACAGGCTCGCTGCCTGCCAGGTGTGAAAGGCGGCACCGGGCGTGAGAAGGGAGCCACCGACAAGGCAGAGCAGTGGGTAGTGGACGCATCAAAGGGAGAGATGAAGAAGTTAGATATTCTGGAGGCAAAAGGAAGGAAACTAACAGAAAAAGTTATAAGGACCGAATTACAGGGAACGCTCGGGACGGAACAGCTACCCGAGGATGGGGCCACCAGAGGAGCCTCAGCAAGGAGGCAACTCCTAGCAACACAAGTGTGTAACACACAGGTGTGTGACTTGCAGCACGATCAGCAGTACTCTTTGCCAAGGTAACCGAGACGACGGCCCAGCTCCAGAGTGAAGCCCTGGCCGGTGACTCACCGACTTGCAGGACATTATCGACGCAGCCGCCATCGAGCAGAGCTATGCCCCTGCGGAAAGGTAGGCGGTTCTCATCAGCGACGGCGTCTACGGCCCCACCGGACGTGGTGTTGGCGGCTGCGCCCCCAAGGGTGGTAAAACCCTCGGCACCGGTGTCGAAAGAGGAGTACATACATATCTCCCTTTCACTGCGAGGAAAGGACCAGTAGACGATCCTGCGCTGTACCGGCTCCGGAATCCGTTCGAACCGCTCCTCCACCCGCTGGAAAGGCCACTTCTCTGCCACCTTACGAGCCGCAATATCTAGCAAAGACTCGGGGCTTTGCGTCTTGCCAAGCGGCAACAGCACCAGGGCAGCAGTGACGGCGGCTGATGATGATCCAGCGCAGAACGTTCCGCTCCAAGACCCGGTATCGCCCACCTGCTGGCCTAACATACACCCCGAACCGTAACCAGGTGTACAACAGAGACGCTTTACATAAGGAGGGAGCTGACCGAGCTCCGCCATGATCGCACCGCTTTTAAGCGGCCAGCGGAAGTAGCTGCAGCCTATAAACAACACCAGGAAGAGCCACGAGCCTAGCACAGCCCTTCCTCCCCTCCCCCCCGCCAGTGGGGGAGGAGTCTTCCACCACACCTACAGCAAAAAGAGTGACAGTCTACTAACCTAGCAAGATAAGAATCATAGGACAGTTCAGGTTGGAAGGGACCTTTAAAATCATACAGTTCCAACCCCCCCTGTTATAGGCAAGGACATCTCGCACTAGACCAGGTTGCTCAAAGTCCCATTTAGCTTGTCCTTGAACGCTTCCAGAGAGGGGGCATCCACAATCTCACTGAGCAACCTGTTTCAGTGTCTCACCACCCTCACAGTAAATAATTTCTTCCTGATATCTAGTCTAAATCTACCCTCTTCCAGTTTAAAGCCATTTCCTCTTGTCCTGTTGCTACCTGCCCTTATAAAAAGTTTCTCCTCAGATTTCCTGTAGGCCCCCTTCATATACTGGAAGGTCTCTTTGGAGCTGCCTTTTCTCCAAGCCAAAGTCCCAACTTTTTCAGCCTGTCCTCATAGGGAAGGTGCTCTAGCCTTCTGATCATCTTTGTGGCCCTCTCTGGACTCACTCCAACAACTCCATGCCCTTCTTGTGTTGGGGGCCCCAGAACTGGACGCAGTACTTCTGGTGGGCTCTCATGAGAGCAGAGTAGAGGGGCAGAATCACCTCCCTTGACCTGCTGGTCACACTTTTTTTGATACAATCCAGGATACAGTTGGCCTTCTGAGCTGCAAGCGCACACTGCTGGCTCACGTTGAGTCTTTCATCAATTGACATTCAAAGCCTTCTCAGGGCTGCTCTCAAGCCATCCTCCTCCCATCGTGTATCTGTGCTTGGCATTGCACCAACCCAGGGCATTTGGCCTTGTTGAACTTCATGAGGTTGGCATGGGCCCACCTCTCAAGCCTGCCTAGGTCCTTCTGGATAGCATCCCTTCTCTCTAGCTTGTTAGCAGCACCACTCAGCTTGCTGTCATCTGCAAATTTGCTGAGGGTGTACTCAATCCCACTGTCTACATCATCTACCATATAAGAACTATTAGGTCACTGCCTGAATCAGTGACCGAGCACCCGGTGAAGCGGTGTAGCCAGCCCTGGGAGCATAGGTACAAGCAATTCACCTTTGGGACCAGAAAGAAGGGGGGATGGGACCATGGATTTCCTCCTTCCTTAACCTCATTTAAGGGCTGGCACCTAGGAAAGAGTTATTTTTATTTGGAGGTTGCTTTTTTCTGGGAGTTTTTTTAGAGTCCTTATCTTTAGAAAAAGGTAAGTTATTCCTTTTTTGGGTAACCCTGAAACTGGTTAGAGGCAAATACATTTTTCTCCTTTGTACAATATAATTTGTCAGCCTGCTGGGAGATTCCATGAAAGGTAATGCCAGTCTTCAAATGGCTTTCTTAAAAGGTTTAGTGGGCTAGTTTGGATGGGAAAAACCTATCTCCCTGAAAAAGGAATTACTGAGAAACATCCTGGGATTCACAGGTTCCTCCTTGGTATGGGCTGGTCTCAGTAGTTAAAAAAAAAAAAAAAAAAAAAAAAAAAAAAAAAGCATTGTTAGTTCCCCAGTCCCTGCATAGCTGCCTATTTTGAGGCCCTCTATATAATCAATGAACATTAACATATTATGAAATAAACAAGAGTTTGACAAAGCAGACTATGATAACAAAAACAGAATATATAGAAGGCTTACCCCTATACTAGGCTCACTCAAAAAACTCTAGCAGAGCTAATCTCCAAAAGAGATCCTTCCCCACTGCTAGCCAGCTCTTAAATAGGTCTAGGAGAGGTGGAGCCAGGCTCCCCCCTTCCTGCAGCACAGGTGAATTGCCTTCAGCTGTGCTCCTCTGGCTGACTCATTGCTTGCCTCAGGTGATCAATCAGAGGTTTAGGCCATGACTCAGCAGTTCCCATACATCCTTCTAAAAGGTATTTTGATAAGCAGAGAGGCAACTTGCTGCATTTACTGTAGCACAGTCTCTGATAATCACTTTAAATCATCTAAATACTTCAGAACAAAATCTCGAGGAGGAAAATCAGTTGTTATGCAGTCAAGTTAAACAGCTTGAGCATAGGATTGCTGTACTAACAGGCAAACCCACCTAAACCGGCCTGATTTAAGTCAGAGTCCTGTTTTTTTTTTTTTATGAACAAATAGGACCCTGAACAATCAGACCCATATGGTTCTGACAATTTCAGAAAAGAAACTGCCAAAAAATCTGAACTACATCTCCAGTAGAACTGAACCCTCTAGAAATTTATTTGATATATACACAAAAAAGTAAAAAAAAAATCTCAAGACCGATCTATGGGGGTATCATCTAGCAGACAGTTGTTAGGGTAGTAGGGTTAGGTTGTGGTTGGACTTGATGATCTTTAAGGTCTTTTCCTACCTGAAAAATTCTATGATTCTGTGATCTGAAGAATGGTTCCCCCACCCAAATCACCATACATGTGTTATATCTTGCCCTCATACAGAAGCCCAATTAATAGATTTTGTCCAATGTTTTTGACAAAGGCTGAGAGGAAGTGTATCGGCCTGGTTATTAAGACTAAGGGACATGGGAGCTGAGAGTGCTGTGGTGGAAAATGACCCAAAAATTTTTAAGTTAGCCTCTATCACAACACAACTTGGTATTAAAACAATGGCTACAGGCAAATTGTATGGGAACTGCTGAATCATGGCCTAAACCTGAGGCAAGCAATGAGTCAGCCAGAGGAGCACAGGTGAAGGCAATTCACCTGTGCTGCAGGAAGGGGGGGAGCCTGGGTCCACCTCTCCTAGACCCATTTAAGAGCTGACTAGCAGTGAGGAAGTATTTTTTCTGGAGTGTTGCAGTTCAGCAACCAGAGGCCTCTGTCACAAGAAAGTCCTTTATTATTCTTCTTCTACATCTACTAATAATCTACTATTACTCACACAACACAGCAGCACACACATATATATATGATTACGTATATCTTGCATACAAGTCTCAACAGTTTCAAGGTCTCCCTAAGCAACCATATCTAATCTTACATCTTGTTTTTACGTCCAGTGTTTCTTCTTGATCAAAGCATACAGTTCCCTATTGTAAAAGATCACCACCTGTGACTACCACCACCTTAGCACAGCAGAAGCAACAAACATAGTAACTAAGCAGAGCTCGCTTTTGCCATTTAGGCCTGTGATGCCCATGGCCTCATGGGAGTCAGGCTAACTGTGAATCCCGCCGGGGATGGACCCCCAGCAAGCTTCACATAGTCCCCTTCACCTCCCCCTTCTTTATTTACAAAAAACGCGCGATTCATTGCATCTTGTATCATTTTTTGCACACATTGCAGAAGACAAGAAATACAAATTAAAATGCAAAGGAGGGCAATCAAGCCCACAACAGCAATTTTTAACAAGCTTTGAAGCCACTCAGCTAAGTCTCCAAACAATCCCCCGAATATGTCCCATCCATCTTTCACATGAAATTTCTGGAGTCCAATTTGCAGATCTTGTACACTTTTATGGATGGATTCAGAGTAATCGGAAAGATTCATACAACAGAGACCATCAAAATCCTGACAGCCATGGCCTTGTGCAAGCAGTAGGAAACCAATTGCTGCCCTATTCTGAAGTGTGGCATGTCTGACGGAATTTACATCTAATAATAAACCGCTTAGGGCTAAAGAGGTAGCATTAGTTTGTTTTGCAAGCCAACATCCTAACTTATTGAGCGTTGTAAGGGCTTGGGCAGAGGCAACTCCTGGGGCCAAAGCAGAAGCGGCTCTAACGGCTCCAGTGTGCTTCAAAATCATCGTGGTATTAGGTGTTAGCAAGGTTAATCTACCTAAAGAACAAGGTCCTCCTTTTATATGTCAGGGGACTGAATGCCATGCCCTATCACCGCACATAAGAAAAACACCTGCAGGCAAGCTGAGTGGACGGTTAGTAGATCGAGAAATATTAAGAGAAATATAGTTACACCATGCTGTATGATTTCTATATGCAGCTAAGGTAGAATTAACACACTGACCAAGAGTTTGATTTTTTCCCCCATAATCAAAATACAGACAATAGTCCATTTTAACAGATCCCAATAATTCCAATTCCTGTGGTTCCAGGATTACGGGAGGAAGGTATGGCACCCAACCGTCCCACTGATCCACAACAGCGCTGGTGCTGGAAAGCACTGCAAATCACACTTCCGCAGGGACGGGCCAAGAGTCTAACGTTTGGCCCACCAGACAGGTTGTAAATGGATTTCCTGGAGAAGCTGTCGAAAGACATAGGGTATCCTGTCCAATCTTGTTTTCCAAGGTGACCCAGATGTTCTGTTTAGGTTGGGGTGGTAGCCAGACAGTATAAACGCAGGAAATCAGGTAACAGCAGCAGATGAAGAGGCGGGGTGGACCCATCTTGCTGATGTCTACTGTGAGCCAGATCCTGTGGAAACACAAGCATATCCTCTACCCCACGTTATTAACGGGAAAGGTCCTTCCCATTGCAAGGAATCTGGATTTTTGACCATTACCAAAGCCTTTTGTTTCTGTATGTGTTGTAAGGTCTGTGTGAAACGCCTACAAACAGGTGGCCCTTCTTTGGTCCAATGGTTTAAAAAAAATTCAGAACATAACATGCCTTTGCAAGCCTTTCTTGAGGTGTAAGGCCCCCACTCCCTCTCTTTTGTTTAATAAGCATATTTTTAAGAGTTGCATGTGCCCGTTCTATTATGGCCTGACCCATAGGTGAGTGAGGTGTGAGTCTTACGCTGGATGCCCCACTGTTGAAAAAATAATTGAGTGGTACAGGCAACGTAACCCAGACCATTGTCCGTTTCAATGACTTGGGGGACTCCAAGAACTGAAAAGGCAGCAAGAAAGTGTCTGCGCATATCCCGTGTCTTCTCTCCCGTATGGGGCGAGGCATATATACAGGTGGAAAATGTATCTATGGAAACATGAACATATTTAAGCTTACCAAATTCGGAAAAATGTGTAACATCAGATTGCCACAGCTCTAGAGACTGTAGGCCTCTGGGATTAACCCCAATAGATGGGGTAGGGGAAAAAAGTTGACAATCAGGACAGGATTGTATAACGCCTTTGGCCTTGGTAATTTGAAAAGAACAACACACAGCTTGGGCACTTTGATGGTAAAAATCATGTGACAGGCAGGCTTGAGCAAAACGGTCTGGGACCACAACAGTCCCTGCGAGTTTGTCCGCCCGAATATTGCCTTCTGGGCCTGGTAATGAAGAGTGGGATAGAACGTGCTGAATGAAATAAAGGTGTGTATGTTTGCCAATTGCTTCTTGTAAACGCAGTAATAGTGTGAACAAGCAAGGGTTAGAGACTTCCTTCAAGTAAGCCCCGTCTATGCGCATCACTATACCTGCAACATAAGCAGAGTCAGTAACAATATTAATGGGTTGCAAAAAACATTCAAAAACCCATACAACTGCAGTCAATTCTACAACCTGAGCTGATCCCTCTGCAACGAAAGCATCCTCCTCCCAGCGCCCATTCTATCCCTGCCATACTGACACTGCGCAGCCTGCGCGACCTGAGCCATCTGTAAAAACTGTTAAGGCT
Organism: Lagopus muta; assembly: GCF_023343835.1. NCBI lineage: Eukaryota > Metazoa > Chordata > Aves > Galliformes > Phasianidae > Lagopus > Lagopus muta. Next base: position 2,223,674 of record NC_064471.1, read on the forward strand.
GAAGGCAAGGGGGTAGGCGCTAACTTAGAAGCAGGGATCAGAGGGAATGAATGCAGGGTTTGCAGGAGTCTGTAGAATGGGAAATGAGTTGTAATCTGGCCAGAATATCCAGCCAGTGTGTGCTGGAGTGCATCTGATTTAGTGAAGGTAAAGTCCCATTGACGGAGATCAAAAGGAACATAAATGACTGACAGGTCCTGGGCATTGACAGCAAGAAGATGACCACGGCCTTTGGAGATAAGCATGGCAACCATTTCAATTCAGGTCGTAATACTTTTTGAAAATTTATGTGGCAGAAAGATCCATTCCACAATGACAAGTGGATCAGGGTCTTTAGGTAGCCATTGAGCTATGGTTGAAAGGAGGAACTGAAGATAAAAAGGTCAGTTGCAGTAGTTGGATCCACTCGGTGTGCAGCTTCCAGAGTATTCGGCCATACCATACAGCAGGCCACCATTAACCATTCTAGTACAGAATGGTTTTCATCACGATATTGATTAACCACATATAACCACTGTCTGAGAGCTAGATGGACAGTCATGGCGGCAAGCTTGGCTATTTCTGGGCCATTGACCAAGACACTTTCTGCCCCAGAATCCCGTAATCTCAATAACCAAGCCGGCACACTTTCCCTAGGCTTCTGCCGAAAGTACTTGCCGAAAGTACTGTACTAAGTCCATCAATTCTGTTGCTATGTGACACGGAGATGACCAGATCAAATATAATCAAATATAATAAAATCAAATATAATGAGAGAGAGAATGTCTGAAAGGGTGGATAGTCCTCACCACAACGCTGAGGTGAGATGTGCAGTCCAGTTGAGCAGCAGGGAGATGGGAGCAGCGCCCACGACGAAGGGCAGGCGAGAAAGAGCACATCAGGTGACCTTGCCAGTAGTTAAATCTCCTCTCCCTGACCGCAGAGTCCCCTGGGGAATGTAGTTCTTCTTCTCTTCAGGGCAGGTACCCAGGACTTGAGCATTGACAGTTGAAGTCCCAGTGCCCCACATGATGTTATGATGTGGAATACCAAAAGCCAAAAATCACAAAACCATGACATTAATTCATGAATATAATTTTGAAGGTCCTCCATGGATGACTATAATCCCATGTTTAATTGAATTTCTGATTTTTCCAGCCAAACCACGTGGCATGCTGCCATTAGCCAGTACCAGAACCAGTTGAATGGTTCTCATTGGTATATTGAACAGCAGCATACAGTCTCTGCTTGAGAGCAGGGAGCACCATCATAGGGGCCAATCTTGATACTTCTGGCCCAATAACTACAATGCCTTCCATCCCCGAATCCCAAGATCTAAGTAACCACATTGCTACACTCTCTTTCAGCCTCTGCCAGAATCGCTGCACCATATCCATTAGATCTGTGGGTGTATATGGTCTAGCCATTATGTGCAAATGTGTTTGGGGCAGGGGGCCACTGGGCACCCCTGCCAGTCTATCTTGTACTTTCTTTGTCTTTTGGGTTATAAATAGGATGGAGTTCCAAGGAAAAAATCATAAGGGGAAGCTCTAGATCTGACTTAGAGTTTTTATTTTCCTGTTCAACCAGGTCTGTTACTTCAGAGGTGTGGTTGTCATCTATTGAAATATTGCAGACCTGACCTATCAGGCAATGTGAAGTTAGTTTTTTTCCCTGTTAATGTATTAAGTTCCTGTTCCAGTTTTTCATTGCTGTCTTTTAATAACTGATTTTCACTTCTTAAGGCGTCAACTCTTATTTCAACTTGATTTAAGACATTTAACAGAGGCCATGCCACTGTGGAGGCAGCTAACAGCCATTCTTGGGTAGTTAGAATGTCTTTGTCTAATCCTTGAAGATATTCCATCACACGGAATGGGAAAATATTCCCTACCGTATGCAGGGGACCCTATTTCTCAACTATGACTACTAATTGGTAATAAGGAGAACCCAGAAACCCTGGAATCTGCCCAGGAATCATTTTATCTAAGGGGGTAATGTTCTCCCCCCTGACCTATTTATAGAAATGCCATAGAAAGGAGATTATATAAACTTCAACATACATGGCCTGTCTGGCTTGCCAAATACGTTACCAAATAATGCACAAACAACATAATTACAAACCAAAAAAAAGAGATCAGCTAAGCAGCTAACACACCAAAAGAAAAAAATATACACTGCTTAATCATAACCAGGACTCAATAAAAAACCCCAAAAAAAGAAATCTCCAAAAAAGATGTATCTTCTCCCATAGTCAGCTCTTAAATGGGTCTAGGAGAGGTGGAGCCAGGCTCCACCCCTTCCGGCAGCACAGGTGAATTGCCTTCACCTGTGCTCCCATGGCTGACTCATTGAATCACAGAATCACAAGGTTGGAAACGACCTGCAAGATCATCTAGTCCAACCACCCTTCCATTCCTATTAGTACCACAAACACTAAACCATATCTCGTAGCTCCCCATCCAGGCGCCTCTTGAACACTACCAGGGACGGCGACTCCACCACCTCCCTGGGCAGGCCATTCCAGTGCCTGACAACCCTCTGAGAGAAAAAGTTTCTCCTAATATCCAACCTAAACCTCCTCTGGTATAACTTCTGGCCGTTTCCTCGGGTCCTACTATTTGCCTGGGAGAAGAGGCCAGACCCTTTTGCACCACAACCTCCCTTCAGGAAGTTGTAGAGTGCAATGAGGTCTCCCCTGAGTCTCCTCTTCTCCAGGCTGAACAATCCCAGCTCCCTCAGCCGCTCCTCATAAGACTTGTGCTCCAGACCCCTCACCAGTTTTGTTGCCCTTCTCTGGACACGTTCCAGGGCCTCAATGTCTTTCTTGTAGTGAGGGGTCCAAAACTGAACACAGTACTCCATGTGCGGCCTCACCAGTGCTGAGTTAGAGGGGTATGACCACCTCCCTGCTCCTGCTGGCCACACTATTTCTAATACAGGCCAGGATGCCGTTGGCCCTCTTGGCCACCTGGGCACACTGTCGGCTCATGTTCAGCCGAGCATCAACCAAAACCCCCAGGTCCCTTTCCTCTTCACAATCATCCAACCACTCATCCCCAAGCCTGTAACGCTGCATGGGGTTGTGTTGGCCAAAGTGCAGAACCCGACACATGGCCTTGTTAAACCTCATCCCATTCATCTCAGCCCAGCGATCCAGCTTATCTAGATCCCTCTGCAGGGCCTCCCTGCCCTCAGGCAGATCGACACCACCTCCCAACTTGGTGTCATCTGCAAACTTACTCAGGGTACACTCAATCCCTTCGTCTAAGTCATCAATGAAGATATTAAACAGGATGGGCCCCAGCACCGACCCCTGGGGGACACCACTTGTAACAGGTCTCCAGCTAGACTTCACTCCATTGACCACCACCCGTTGAGCACGGCCCTCCAGCCAGTTCCTTATCCAACGGAGGGTAAAACTGTCCAAGCCACGGGCAGCCAGTTTCCGCAGAAGGATACTGTGAGAGACCATGTCAAAGGCTTTCCTGAAGTCTAGGTAGATTACATCAACTGCCTTGCCCTCATCTACCAGTCTGGTCACCCAGTCGTAGAAGGAGATGAGGTTGGTCAAACACGACCTGCCTTTCATGAACCCATGCTGGCTGGGCCTGATCCTGTGAAAATCGTGCACAAGCCGTGTGATCTCTCCCAGGAGGATTTGTTCCATGACCTTCCCTGGCACTGATGTCAGGCTGACAGGCCTGTAGTTTCCCGGATCCTCCTTACGGCCGTTCTTGTAGATGGGAGTCACATCAGCAATCCTCCAATCCTCTGGAACCTCTCCAGTCAACCAGGAGCGCTGGTAGATAGCCGAGAGCGGCTTAGCAATCACCCCCGCCAACTCCCTCAGCACCCTAGGATGAAGCCCATCCGGTCCCATGGACTTGTGACTGTCCAGATGGAGGAGGAGCTCTCTAACTGTCTCCACCTCAATCTCCAGGGAGACATTCTGCATGTCAGACCAGATATCCTGTCATGGTTCTATGTTTTTGTTTTTGTTTCTTGTTTTTGGTTTTCAGTATTCCACATCAAAACATCATGTAGTGTACGGGGCATTAAAGTGTCACTGCCCCAATTCCAAGTACCTATCCCTGTACATTACAGCAGTCACGGGATCTGACCCTTCCGGGTGGGGGGGGGCACTCTCTTGCTGCCTGGCAGTGGGTGCTGGAGGGTGCTTTCCTAGCCGTTCCAAGCTGTTCAGGTTTGAATTGGTCCCTGGAACTCTTTCTCTCTTATCTTGTCTGACTTATTAATCTCAATTAAGTTGTATATAAACTTGTTTTGTATTCCGATATTATAGTAAAATAAGTTTTCCTCCATAGATTATTGCCACTGTTCTTTTCCTCCTTTCCTTCCTTCCCATTTTTGTGGGACTGGGGTGGGGGGGGAGGGCAGAGGCCTGTCGCCCCTGTCACGGACATAGATTGATCTGGTCAACTCCGTGACAGATTTTTGGCGCCCAACGTGGGGCGACTGCTTTTTAGCTTTTAGAACGAATCTCTTTTTTTCTCTCTGCTCTTAGAGAGCTTCGTTAAGGAGCATTATCAGTAGTTCAGGTTTCTGTGCTGGAAAACCTGACCTTGAAAGATTAGGCGTACCGCCAGTGTTCTGGGATATTTGTAAACTTTGAACACTACTTAGTCTGGGTAGTGCCTTTTTTCCTTTTTTTTTTCCCCTTCTCTTGGTAGCTTCAATTCATTAACCCTTTTTGAGCAAGCACCAGCAATGAACCCACTCGTTATCCTGGGGGTGCTGGGTAAAGGATTAAAAGCAATGGTGTTACTCACAACCTACTGGCCAATAATCCAGCTCACACTTATGTGTTGTGGAATTGCATTCATATATAACTACCTGAGGACACTGATGGAGACACCTATGTTTTACCTATTTGCAATGTGGTATGATTTGAATTTTGACATTTACATCCCAGAAGGAATGGCTAATTTCACAAACAACTACATCCCAAATGGAATGGCTAATTTCACAAACAACTACATCCCAAATGGAATAGCTAATTTTACAAACAACACAATGTTCAGACCAGTCTCCGGGTTTTCTTCTCGGTTTGTCAAACGTTTTTTGAATCCTGAATTAATAGTCATGTTGTTGTTGTTGTTTGTGTCGTCAATTTTCCTGAATGTATTCCTATGCATTCGTAATAAGGGGAAGGAGTCTCCTCCAAAACTAGAGAATGACGACTGGCAGGGAATATGGAGAGGTTTAGGAAACGTCTTAGAAGCATGTGGACCTGCAGTGTCATGGGATTTTACTCTTGAACACCTGTGGGATCCAGAGAAACTAAGCCAGTATTTGAGTCAGGGACTATGCGGCTTACATAAATCTAAGGAGGTACAACTTATTTGGGGTTTGGCTTGTGCTTACCGTGCCCTATATAATACCATTCTGAAGAGAGAGAGTTTCCGAGCTGAGGTTCAAGCCAAAGGGGAAAATCCCCAAGTCAAATCTAATCAATCACAGGAGACACCAGTAACAATACCAGTTGCTCCTGTGGAGGGCAAGAAATGGAAACGAGTGTCTTCGCGTCTTGAATGAAAAAGAGAAGAAGAGGAGGAGGAGGAGGAAGATCCAGGCGAGGGGCCCTCCTCAGAACCACCACCATCACGAAAGGAAAAAGCGAAAACTAAGAGACATGCAGAAGAGAGTGATGAAGAGGAAGTCTCTATTACTACTCGCCGGCCTCTAAAGATGACTGAAATCCAAGGTTCAAGAAAGGAGTTTACACAGCACCCGAATGAAACTCTTGTTTCCTGGTTGGTTCGCTGTTGGGACAGTGGGGCCCATAGCTTGTCTCTGGATGGTAACGAAGCTCGCCAGCTAGGTGCCATTGCCAGAGATCCAGCTATTGATAGAGGAATTAGTCGATGTTCGGATGAGGCTGCCTCCCTCTGGGAACGAGTGTTAATAGCCGTGAAGGAAAAGTATCCCTTCAAAAATGGCTTGAAGATTGCAATGAAAAAATGGGATACAGTTGAAAAGGGTATCCAGTATTTGAGGGAAATAGGCGTGGTGGAAATGTTGTATGACCCTGACTTTGTTCCTAACCAACCACACCAAAACCGCGACCCTGAAAAGGTGAGGACAACGCCTGAGATATGGCAGAAAATTGTGACAACAGCGCCAGACAAATATGCCGCTACACTAACGTCAGCGTGTGACAGATACCAGGAACAACAGAGAACGCCCTTAATTTATGAATTAATTGTTACGCTCCAAAACTACGAACAATTGCTGTCCCCAATTCATGCTGCCGTTGCTGCAATATCAAGAATGACGGAGCAAGTGTCTCAACTGATTAACCGTGACAAACCTGTAGCAGTATCAGAGACGCTTGATGAAGATCAGGATAATCAAACAAGTCTAGCAAAGGATGTGAAGGAGGTGAAGGAGACGATGAGATTTTTGCGAGCCCACCTAACTAAAGACGATGAACCTTCCTTCTTACGTGCACGATCAAAAATCTCAGCTGTTAGAGGCAGACGCTCTCCGGCTCAAGTAAGGAATAATACACCACGAATTGCCTTATGGTATTACCTACGTGACCATGGAGAAGACATGGGGAAGTGGCACGGTCAACCTACTCCTGTACTACGAGCCTGGGTGAAAGAATTACAAGGCAGATCTACCACCAGTGCAGTTGCTCCAGTTACCACAGGTAATGAATAGAGGGGCCCTGCCCTCAGTCGGGGGGGGAAAGGGATAATAGAGTATATTGGACTGTGTGGATTCGATGGCCTGGCACATCAGAACCACTGAAATATAAGGCCCTGGTGGACACTGGTGCACAGTGCACTCTGATGCCCTCGAGTCATGAAGGGACAGAATCCAGTCCCTTCCAGGGACTCTCTCTCTCTCATCTTGTCTGATTTATTAATCTCAATTTCAATTAAATTGTATATATTGTGTTATCTTGTATTCCAATATTATAGTAAAATAAGTTTTCCTCCATAGATTGTTGCCGCTGCTCTTTTCCTCCCTTCCTTCCTTCCCATTTTTGTGGGACTGGGGTGGGGGGGGGAGGGCAGAGGCCTGTCGCCCCTGTCACGGACATAGATTGATCTGGTCAACTCCGTGACACCTGACCTGTGTCGATGCTCCTAGTGGGCTACTGCAGGCCTATCCAGTGCCGAAAGCAAACCAGGCATATACCATCAAGGCGCTCACTAAACTGATGTCTGCCTGCAGGACACCTCAAGTCATCGAGAGCGACCAAGGAACTCATCATATTGGTGCAATGGTACAATGCTGGGCAGAAGAAAATAACATCGAATGGCGATTCCACCTGCCGTGTAATCCAATGGGGGCAGGCCTCATCAAACGTTATAACGGTATTCTTAAGGCTGCCCTGAAGACAGACTCCCAGTCCCTGCAGGGGTGGACAAAAAGACTGTATGAAACCCTGCGGGACCTGAATGAAAGACCCTGAGATGGCAGACCCAGTGCCCTGAGAATGTTGTAGACGACATGGGCCACCCCGCTTAGGTTCCAAATTATGGGCACTGATAATCAGGTAAGACCCCAGATTGGTAAGGAAAATAATCTTCTGCTCCCTACCCCTGAGAATTTAGATCCTGGTACCCATTGATTAAAATGGCCTTGGATTGTGCAGGTAGGACCCATATGGTGTAGCCTACTTGCATCTTCTGGGAGATTGTTGGAGGTGGGAGGCTCAGTAGTTCCTCCAGTAATAGGTACATGGCCTACTGATACTGTGGTCAGCACTCTGATTTTCATTGCTAAAGGGACCCTCATCATGTCCCTGTGGCAGATCAGGACACCTTCTTTGGTGCCTGATATTATATGCAGCTAGAAAGTGTGGTACAGGTGGCCAGGACGTGCCCCAGTACATGTGGAAGTGTTGACCCAGGATAGAACTACGGCCTGTATCTTGCCCTGGAGAGCAGACCTTCCCCTCCTGGTACCTCTGAAACATCTGTTTTAGTCCCCATGAGTCTTTGAGCCTTCAGGATCACCGGAAGGAACGTAATGTCATCAAAAGCATTCCAGTGTTACTGTCAGATCACGTACAACACCCGGTGATGGTCTACATGGGACTGATGGAACATAGAATGGACCTGCACCTCACGACTGCATGCTTGCAGTAACCTCATCGAGCACTGGCCCATAAAAGAATATCGACTTTCACCGATCGTTACTCATCTTGAAATTTATCAAGGTCTTGTCATGAAATTGTATAAGCCTCATTGGTATATTGGATTTCTGTATTAGGAAAAGGTCACCCTTTAGTCAACCTGATAATTGGTTCATGCTGTGAAGGGGTGGAGTGTATGTGGCTGCTGAATCATGCCCTGAACCTCTGATTAATCACTTGAGGTTAGCAATGAGTCAGCCACAGGAGCACAGGTGAAGGCAATTCACCTGTGCTGCCAGAAGGGGGGGAGCCTGGCTCCACTCCTCCTAGACCTATTTAAGAGCTGACAGGCACTAGGGAAGGATTTCTTTTGGAGACCTGTTACATTGGTGTTTACCACATGAGCCCAAGATGGAGTGTCTTCTTTCCTTCTCTGGTATTATAATTTTATCAGTCAAGATCTCAAATATACTGTATCATCTGTGTATTCATTGATTGTACAGTGACTTAACACAGTTTCTGCAGTCAAGAGAAGAAAAACAGATGTTTGTACTTTACAGGAATTTCAATTTGTCACTTTCCTGCCAAGCCTCTCTTGGCAGGTTTTCTGTACTTCAACAGTGAGTTTCATTTCAAGTTGTGGAGAAGGTACTGTTGCTCTTCACCATCTACTGCGTACCTACGTCAAACCTATCGGAAGGCACTTTGATACACCTAATACATGTTCTTCCTCTCACACAGGTCCTACCTTGAGGGGAAAATGAAGTTTATGAAAATAGTAAATACTGTAGGGAGTTAGCTGGGGGGGCAGGGAATGATCTCTTTTCTCTGGTCGTAGTTAAAGAAGGGTGATGTTTTTTAAGCATGTTGGTTCTAAGGGAGACCAAAATTTTGTAGCTCTGTATCTTTCACAACCTAACTTGAAACTCAGCTGGAACATTAATAATAAAAAAAAAAAAAAGAGAGAGACAGAGAGTGCAGAAAAGGGACTATAAATGGTAATATCAGTCTAAAACATGTTTGAAGTAGTTAAGTAGTTTAGCTTTCCAAAGCTATTTTAGGGCAAGTGCATTTAACTTGCTTCCCGATACTTTACGGTTTTTCTGACCTTTCCAATTAATTTCTTTTTCTTCTTTATGAGAGCTACAGAAAATGAGAATACACTGAGACAAAGCAGTGAGTTAGCATATACTATCAAGTTCAGCAAGTATTATGTAAGATGCCAAATATAAGAGCAATACTGTAGTTTCCTTTTTTTTTTTCCTCCACTAAAAGCAATCATGGTTTGAAAAAGTTGAAAATAAATTTCCATGCTGTAAGTTCATGCCCAAGCTCCTCAAAGTTTTAAACACAGCATCTTACAACTGAAAAAAGTCCTTTTATTTGTAAGCTATATTTTGAAATACTATATACTTTTATTTTTCTGAAGAAACAGCATTTAAGAACTGAAAGTACAGTGTGGCATTAAATATTAAGATCCATTTTTTAACAACTTTTGTTATTAACTTTTTTAAAGGTATGATAAATTTGTATTTTGAAGTCAACTACTTAAGCATCTAAGTGATTTAAAGTAAGTACAAAATTGGAAGTCCAGTCACAAATGAGTATGTAGAGTCGTGTTCAAGATAGAGTCTACTCACAGTGGGCATAGCTACACACTCACAGGCTAACTTTGTCATGAACCCTGCAGCTCTGAGTGACACCCAAGTTTGGTCTATGTAATATAAACCCTTTCTGATAAGGATATTAACTAAAGATTTTGGTTAAGCAATAAATCCTTTTTAATTAACAACAAAAACAACAAAAAATGTTTGCTCTGTTTCAGGCACTCTCAAGATACTAGCTTATTTACTGTAGGTAAAAAGCTAGTATATGGATTAAAGGATCTCTTACATTTCAACTCTGCTGTTATATACTATCTAGTATTCTTACTCTGAATGTTAACCATTAAAGTTTCTAAACACCTGTAAGCCCCACAATAAATCTACATTATGAGGAAAAAAGATATATAAATCAATGCTTAATTTGCTCAGTGCATAATATTTGCACTGTGAAACCAATAGGAGATGTAACAGTGATAAAGAAGCAATTAATTTTAAAAAGCTGGTTTTGTGTTGTTTTTTTTTTCTTTTTTTCTTTTTTTTTTTTTTTTAAGTAGAGTGTCCCATTACAGAAATTTTAACCATCTGAACTGTAGTCATTATTTCCTAACCATTTACATGCAACACCTGCTAGAACTAACTTTGTTAGAGTGTAGTTTATGACCTTTAAAAGATAAGCATTAACTTGTGTACAGTAATAATTAAGAATTGTACTAAAGATTCGTACTGGTCACAGCCCTCTTGCATACAAGAGAGGGGGGGAAAAAAAATAAACAAAACCAAAAACACAGTAAAACACCTTAACAATAACAAAAAGTAGTCTCTTTCAGTACTCTAGTTATCAGTGGCAGTACTCAGACTGAGAATACCTGGATGATAAACTCTGTAGGCACTGGAAACAAACAGCTTTTGCATACATGCTCTTTATAAGAGGCCTTTCTTTCCACCAAATGGCAACAACTCACAAGAAGTAAGGGGCACCAGGTGTACATCTAAGCAGATCTTGCAAAATACTAAGATGGAGTTATTGTTAATATACAACTTGATCTATATATGCAATATAATAAAATGTATCCCATCCCAAAACTGGTTTATGAAACATTTGGATATTTTTGAACTAGCCTTGTGACTCAGCTATCATTCTAATGAAAGTACACAAAAGACTTACAGGAAAAGTAAAATTTATGAGGCATTTTACAGGAACTACTGACAAAGCTGCTTAAAGGATTTTCTGCTTTTGAAGTAATTTTATTAGATATAATTGAAACATCTGTGTATGAAATGCCTTGACAGACACTTCAACATAAAGCTTTGAACACTAAAAAAAAAAATTTTGATCTGTTATAAATTGTACTGCAGAAGTATTAATGCATGCACATATCTGTCATCTGAGAGTAGTGATCCATTGCATGCATTCTTCGAGGTGTTTTCCATGTTAAAACAGTTCAGTGATAATAAGATGAAAAGTGATCAAGTATTTGAGATAAATTTAATAGGAAATGGAATGCAGTATGAGCTTTTTCTGTTGTTGTTTTAAACAGGAAGGTCTTGTACCAGCAGAATCCTTTATACAGATACACAGAGAAGGAGGGAGTGCACCACTTTTAATTCCCATTAAACAAAAACTGATTAATCATCTGAGAAGGTACAAACTATAGAAAATATGAGTAGTCAGTAGAACAGAAATAACCGGTTTTTATGAAATAAAAGCGAACGCTTACGTCTGGTTGCAGTTACTTTGTGAAAGCTGCTACAACAGCCCACAGAACCTCATTTGTGTTGGCTTTCATACATTCAACCTCAGGGTCTAAATCCAGAAGCTGCCGTACTCTCTTTGTGGCTAAATCATACAGCTCGTCCAAGAGGGAGGCAAAAGCGTTTTCCAGAACATCTGAAGCATGGGCTAAATATACGAGTGCCAGCAAGCGCTTGTCCATGCGATGGGGATCATTCACCCATTTATCAAGAACTGCTTCTTGAACCTTCTTGATGAGACGCTGTTTGATATTGTTGTTTGTGAGAGGATGTGTAGTCATGTCAAAAAGAAGGAAATTCTGTTTCTCTGTTGTCAGTACACCTTTTTCCACTAGATTTTTAGCTAACCGTTCACGGACATTTCGTAACTGGTAGTGCAACTTCAATGGGTTCCACGTTTCACCTAAAAAAAGAAGGAAAAAAAAAAAAGCCAACAGTCAGACAAAATCTAAGCTGTGCTAATACACTGAAATAGTTTCAGCATTTCTCTTATCTCTGACCTATCTAGACATACACAGAGACAAAGATCACAAGAGCCTTTTTGAAGAGTTTCAGTGTACATTTAAAGTTGGGAAGAAATGCTAGCTAAGTTATGTATTGATCAAGGGTATTCTTTAAAATTAAAGAAAAATCTACTCCAATCTTGTCTGTTTAGAATATGTGAGAGGTAGATTGTGTTTTTGCAGTAGAAGCTCCCAGCTTCCACTATTTTCTGAATGTAGTATAGGCCTTTACTGAACTTACAACCCTCTTGTGAAATAGCTGATTTTCTTCCATTAAGAAAAGTTGCTGAACAGAGTAAAAAGTTAAGATTTGGGGCACTCTGACTGGCGTAGAATTGAGCCAGGTACAAGAGAAGACAAATGCAGGGTGAAGAAATTTGAGAACCAGAGATAAGGATAAACAGAAAATGATTAGGTGTTACATTGTTGTGTGGCCTAAAGAACCAGTTGTAGGGGAATCAGTTTTTTGGCTGAGATGTGGATCTAATGAAGATTGGGTATGTCAGGCTCTGAACATGCATGTGAATAGTAAAACACCTTTTTCATCAGAAGAGTCTGCATATACTGCTTGTTGGATTCAGGGAGTGCAACAATTAATCGTGGCTAGATGAAATTCCGTAGATAAGGAAGAACAGAGAAATTCCAGATGGGATCCTTTAAACAGCCTACCCCCTCTCGGAACTGTCCCTATGGTGGAACAGCATCCCCCCCTTACAATCCTGGTCCTGAGCCAAGTCCTGTAATTGCAGGAGAAAAGCTGGAGACAGCTGACAGAGTGGAGGACATTGGCCTTGATCACTCCCCTAACAGCCCACCTGAACAGAGCTCTGTGACTAATGCTGAACCTAAAAAGGAAAAATTTCACCAGCGTAGGAAAGAATTGGAACAATTCAAAAGAGATTATAAATTTTCCCTTTCCTAAAGCTAACTCCACTAACTCCACTAACACTCCTATGTACCCCCTCAGGGAAGTTCCAATGTTAACAGGAATAGGGTATGTGAACGCCCCTCTCACTAGTGGAGAGGTGAGAAATTTTTAAAGGGAAATGAAACCCTTAACGGAAGATCCTATTGGATTAGCAGAGCAGTTCAATAAATTCTTGGGGCCAAATTTTTACTCATGGGATGAGATGATGTCCATCCTGAGTATGTTGTTTAATGGGGAGGAAAGAGGAATGATTAGACAAGCTGCAATGCAGGAATGGGAGAAAATGCATCCTCTGGGTACAGAGGCAGTACCAGCTGAAGTGATATACCCATTAACAGACCCAGGAGGGGATGGTAATAATGATGAAGGGAAGGCACATATGAGGGATCTCCAGGAAATAAAAATCTTAGGAATTAAGGGAGCAGTGCCTCAGTCTCAGAATTTTGCTAAAGCTTTTGAAATTCAGCAAGGTAAAGACGAAACACCAAGTGAATTTTTGGAGAAACTAAGGGATAGAATGCGAAGGTACTCAGGGCTGGATCCTGATGATCACGTCGCACAGGGAATATTAAGGATCAATTTTGTCACTAAATCCTGGCCAGACATACAAAAGAGACTGCAGAAAATAGAAGGGTGGCATGAGTAGCCATTAGAGAATCTCCTGAGAGAGGCACAGAAGGTATATGTGAGGAGGGAGGAGGAGAAGACAAAAGAAAAAAATGGTTGTTGCAACGGATCAAGTGATAAAAGAGAAAATGGAGAATTGACAAAAGAGTGGTTCCCAAGGGAATCAGCACTCAAGGGGCAGTTGGGATAAAAGGAATAAAACAAAAAACAGGGAAGTGAGGAGGTCATTTCTTGCACCTCCAGTGCAGAATCCAAATACAGTACTCCAAACCTGCCAACGAAAAATTGGAAAGCAGGTGCTATGGTTTGGTACAAGATTTGAGGGCAAGTAATAGAATAGTTGAATGCATACACTCAGTGGTGGAAAATCCATACACTTTATTAACCAAGCTAAGGAATGAGTAAGTGGAGTTTACTTTCTGGATTTGAAGGATGCCTTTTCTGCCTGATTTGGACAAAGGAAGACTAGGGTTTTTTTGCCTTTGAATAGGAAAAGCCTAATATGGGGACAAAAAGACTCAGTTAACCTGGACAGTGTTACCCAGGGTTGTGAGAACAGCCCAATGATTTTTGACAGCTGGTCAAGTCGTGAGCCTGTGACTTGGGTTCCTCCATCCCAGTGTGGAACCTTAATGCAGTATGTGGATGCCACGGAAACAAAAGAGGACTGTGTGCAATGGACTGTGAGTTTACTGAATTTCTTGGTGTCATGGTTTTATGGTGTTTTTTTTTTTGGTTTTCAGTATTCTGCATCAAAACATCATGTAGTGTACTGGGAATTGAAGTGTTAATGCTCCAATTCCAGGTACCTATCCCTGTACATTACAGAAGTCATGGGATCTGGCCCTTCCAGGTGCAGCGCTTTCTTACTGCCTGGCAGTGGGTGCTGGAGGGTGCTTTCCTAGCCATTCCAAGCTTTTCAGGTTTGACTCGGTCTCAGGAACTCTCTCCTATCTTATTTGATTTATTAGTCTCAATTTGCCCCCTCCATCATGGGCATAGATTGATCTAGTTAACTCCGCGACACTTGGTTTAAATGATTATCAAGTTTCTCAACAGAAAGCACAAATAAGTCCACAGTAAGTGACGTATTTGGGATATGAGATTACAGCTAGACTTCGAACCTTAAGGACTGTCAGGAAAGAAGCCATCTGCCAAACCCCTGAGCCGCACACTGCCAAGGAACTCTGTACGTTCCCAGGAATGACAGGATGGTGTTGACTGTGGATACGCAGCTACGGACTGTTGGTAAAGCCAAAATATTTTATGAGATGGGGAGGCAAGGAAGGCATTCCCTCAGCTGAAAGAAGAACTCATGAAGGCCCCCTGCTTTGGGGCTACCAGACATGACTAATCCCTTTTGGCTGTTCTTGCATATAAAGCAAGGAATAGCCCTGGGAGTCCTTGCCCAGAACCTTGGACCCCACCAAAGGGCAGTGGCACACTTCTCCAAACAGCTTGATGAACTGAATAAGGGATGACCAGGGTGCTTGAGGGCGGTGGCTGCACTAGTACTCAGTATTCAAGAAGCCAGTAAAGTTATGCTATGCCAAAGAATAACAGCTTTAATATCTCATACAGTGTCTACTGTACTAGAGGTAAAAGGGGGGCATTGGCTCTCACCCCAAAGGTTCCTGAAATCTCAGACCATTCTGGTAGAGCAAAATGATGTAGAAATAATTGCAACTAATATTGTCAACCCAGCATCTTTCCTTAGTGGAACTCCTGGAGAACCAGTATTTCATGACTGCTTTGAACCGGTCAGACCTGAAGGATGAATCCTTAGAAAATGCAGAAGACACCTGGTTTACTGACGGAAGCGGTTTTGTGAGACAAGGAAACCGTAAGGCAGGATATGCAGTAACTGCAACTGACAACCATTACCTGTGGGGACTTTGCCTCAGAAAGCTGAAATAACTGCCTGGACAAGAGCCTTAATTATATGGACAGATGCTAATTATGTATTTGGGATGCTACGTGCTTGTAGTACCATCTGAAAAGAGCAAGGATTGCTCATACACAAGGAAAACAGCATGATGTAAATCTACCAATGGCTATTATACATTGTAAAAGACATCAGAAAGGTAATGATGTATAGGAAACTGGAAATAAGATGATGGATCAGGTGGCAGAACAGGTAGTTGAAGAAGGCTTTAATTCCAGATGGTAAACTTAAGATCTCTGAATCTGAGTCAGAACCTGTAAAATATTCTAAAGAGAATAGGAATCTAATTAATGATTTAGAAGGGAAGAGTGCAAGCTGACATATGGGTGCACACCCAGATGGACACATTGTTATGCCCTTTAGTATTTTATGGAAATTGGTTCTAAGGGAAGATGAGAAAATATATTGGGCAAACAGACACTACAAAGTACGATTTTAGTACCAGGAACAGGGTACAAGTGGGCCTATTGGGAAAGGGAACCTTCCAGGGCAACAATGGCAAACTGATTTCTTGGAACTCCCAATAAAAGGGGAGTATTGCTGTATGTTGGTACTAACTGATACCTTTTTACACTGGCCAGAGGTATTTTGCTGTAGGACTAATACGGCCAGGAAATTAATGAAAGTGCTGTTACATGAAATAATTCTGAGGTTTGGGGTTCCTGCAGCGATCTCATCAGATCACGGCCCACATTTTGTTGCTAAGGTGTTCCAACAAATAAGCACATTATTGGGAATTGATTGGCAACTGCACATACCTTATAGGCCACAGTCAAGCGACCAGGTGGAAAAAATGAATCAGCTGATCAAATTACAAATAGTAAAACTTGACCAAGAAGCTGGGATTTCATGGCCGCAGGCACTGCCTTTAGCACTTTTAAGAATTCAGACTAAACTCCGAACCAAGGAAAGATTAAGCCCATATGAGATTCTCTATGGGCGACCTTATACTGCACAAAAAGGAATCTCTATGCAGGTTAGGGATGAGGTGTTGAGTGAGCATATGCTCAGCTTGGCAAAGCAGTTAAAGAAAATTGAGAAAACAGTATTTGGTACCAGGACACGGGGCAAGGATAGTCTATGTCTATGTTAAATCCCTCTCAGATTCACCTTTGAAACTGAAGTGGGAAGGACCTTACCAAGTACGTCTGACCACTCACACAGCAGCTAAAGTAGAAGGATTGACACAGTGGATACATCATACCTGCCTGAAGAAAGCACCCAGACCACAGTGGACAACAAAAGAGGAAGGACCACTGAAAATCAGGATTTGAAAGCATGTATAAGGGTTTGATGACAGTTAGAATGATTATAATAGCTGCCACAACTTGGCAAGAAAATAGTTACTTGAGAATAACTGAGAAAATTGGCCAAGCTATCAACAAATCTTGCTGTATATATACTGCTCTCCCTAGAGGAGAAGGGAGAGTGCTGGTTTATGGGATAGTAGCACTAAATTGGACAATTCCAAATTGGGTGGAACATGGGAAATGTAAACTTGAGGTAGAAGATAAGCTGCAGGAGGGCCCTATGGTTGATTTACAAGTTATTAACTCTACTAGGTCTATCTTTGTAGATAGGAAACACGATAGTGAAGGTGGGGTGGGGATCCGATGGTGAAATTTGACAGGCATAGGGTGTAGTTGGGAAAATGGAAACTCTGAAACAGTATCAGGGTCCAGCAAAGCTCGAAGGTGGAAACAGGGTGAAGGATGTGATCCGAGAATAGATGAGGCCACATAAAGGGTCTCAGATAAAAACGTACTTGGAATTGCAGGGATGGGAATATCATTCACCCACAAAGAAAGTATGACCAGGCCATGTAAGTTACCTCATGGGTAGTCGTGATTACGTGGGGATGGTAAGTGGTAGGGAATATGGTAAATCTACTCACTGCCATGATCTTTGGCCCAAGTATTTACAAGACAATTTTTGAAATAGGTCCCATTATCTGACTCAGTTTTTCCTGGGGTGCCATGTTGCCACAGGACTTGTTCCTCAAGATCTAATATGGTGTTCCAGGCGATAGCATGGGGTACTGTATATGTTTCAAGCCACCCAGTGGTTGCCTCCACCATGGTAAGCACATAACAATTTCCACAACAAGATCATGGCAAGGTGATATAATCAACCTTCCATACCTCACCCTATTTACACTTTCGCCATCGCCCTGCCTCCCACAGAGATTTCATCTTCTTGGCTCGTTTAATTGTTGTGCATGTGTCACAGTCATGAAAAACATGTGCAGTAGCATCCGTAGTTAAGTCCACCCCTCAGTCTCTAGCCCATTTGTATGTTGCATCTCTTCCTTGAGGTCTCATGGACCCACCGAGATAGAAATAATTCACCCTTGTGTTGCCAGTCCAAGTTTATTTGAGCCACCTCAATTTTGACAGTTCAGACTACTTGATGGTTATTTTTTTGTTCTTCAGTAGCCCGACTCTTGGGCACATGAGCATCTACATGGGAAACCTTTACAAACATATCCTTTATTTGGGCAGTAATATCTTTCCACAGTTCAGCAGCCCAAATAGGTTTACCCCTTCTTTGCCAGTTATTTTACTCCCACTGCTGTAACCACCCCCATAAGGCATTTGCAACCATCCGTGAGTCAGTGTAAAGATAGAGCATTGGCCACCTCTCTCGTTCAGCAACACCTAAGGCTGATTGGACAACCTTTACCTGTGCAAATTGCCTTGACTCTCCTTTCCCTTCCATGGCCTCTGCAACCTGTCATGTGGGGCTCCACGCACCAGATTTCCATCTGCGATGCTTCCCCTCAATACGACACAATCCATCTGTGAACAGGGCATATTTCTTTTCATTCCCTGGCAGTTCATTGTATGGTGGGGCCTCTTCAGCTCGTGATAGCTCTTCCGCTGGTGATGTTCAAACTTTTTGCCTTCAGGCCAGTCCATGATCACCTCTAGGATTCCTGCACATCTGAGGTTCCCCATCTGTGCTCTTTGTGTAATCAGCGCAACCCACTTGCTCCAAGTGGCATCAGTAGCATGATGAGTGGAGGGAACCTTTCCATTAAACATCCAGTTCAGCACTGGCAGTCGAGGTGCCAGAAGAAGCTGTGTTTCAGTATCGACTACTTCAGAAGCAGCCCGAACCCCCTCATACACGGCTAAGATCTCCACCTCTGTTGGAATGTAGCCCTCTTCCGACCCCCTGTAGGCTCTGATCCAAAATCCCAGGGGTCGGCCTCAGGTCTCTCCTGAGGCTCTTTGCCACAAACTCCAAGTAGGACCTTTCTCTCCAGCAGCAGTGTAGAGAACGTTCTTTATACCCTGTCCCATCCGTACTGGCCCTAGGGCCAAGGCACAGGCTCTCTCCTACTTAATCTGCTCGAAAGCCAGCTGCTGCTCAGGGCCCAAGTAAACTTATTCTTCATTCGCGTCACATGATAAAGGGGGCTTACAATGAGGCTGTAGTTTGGAACATGCATTCTCCAAAAGCCCACTACGTCAGAGAGATTGTGTCTCTCTTTCCTAGTGGGTGGAGACATGGCAGTGACTTTGTCGATTACATCTGTCGGGATGTGATGACAGCCATCTTGCCACTTTATACCTAGGAACTGAATCTCCGGGGCAGGTCCTTTCACTTTGCTTCGCTTAATAGCAAAACCAGCACTCAGAAGAATTTGGATTATTTGCTCTCCCTTTGTAAAGACTTCTTCTGCTGTATCACCCTACACAATGATATAATCAATGTACTGCAGTTACTCAGGAGCACTGCACTGTTCCAATACAGTCTGGATCAACCCATGGCAAATGGTCGGGCTGTGTTTCCACCCCTGGGGCAAACGGTTCCAGGTATACTGAACGCCCCTCCATGTGAAAGCAAACTGTGGCTTACATTCTTTGGCCAAAGGAATGGAGAAAAAGGCATTATCAATGTCAATGGTGGCATATCATTTGGCTGCTTTTGACTCCAGTTCATACTGGAGTTCTAACATGTCCGGCACAGCAGCACTCAGTGGGGGTGTGACTTCATTCAGGCCACGGTAGTCCACCGTCAGCCTCCATTCTCCACTGGCTTTACGCACTGGCCATATGGGGCTGTTAAAAGGCGAGTGAGTTTTGCTGATCACTCCCTGGCTCTCTAGTTGACGAATCAACTTATGAATGGGGAGCAAAGAATCTCTGTTGGTGCGGTACTGCCGCCTGTGCACCGTTTTTGTAGCAATCGGTACCTGTTTCTCTTTTACTTGCAGCAGCCCCACAACAGACGGATCTTCTGACAGGCCAGGCAAAACAGACAGCTGCTGAATGTTGTCTATGTCCACAGCAGCTATTCCAAAGGCCCATCGATACCCCTTCGGACCCCTGAAATGTCCCCTTCTGAGATAATCAATACCTAGTACACATGGAGCCCCTGGGCTCGTCACAATAGGATGTTTTTGCCAGTCCTTACCAGTGAGGCTTATCTCAGCCTCCAGCACAGTCAATTCTTGAGAGCTCCCGGTCTCTCCAGAAACAGGGATTGATTCTGTCCCTTCATGACTCGAGGGCATCAGAGTGCACTGTGCACCAGTGTCCACCAGTGCCTTATATTTTAGTGGTTCCGATGTGCCAGGCCATCGAATCCACACAGCCCAATATACTCTATTATCCCTCTCCCCAACCGACTGAGGGCAGGGCCCCTCTATTCATTACCTGTGGTAACTGGAGCAACTGCACTCGTGGTTGATCTGCTTTGTAATTCTCTCACCTGTGCTTGTAGCACAGGAGTAGGTTTGTCATGCCACTTCCCCATGGTCACGTAGGTAACGCCACAAGGCAATTCGCGGTGTATTATTCCTTACTAGAGCTGGAAAGCTTTTGCCTTTAACAGCTGAGATTTTTGATGGTGCATGTAAGAAGGGAGGTTCATCATCTTTAATTAGTTGGGCTCGCATTAGTTTGATCATCTCTTTTACCTCCTTCATTAGACTCTTTTGATTATCCTGATCTTCATCAAGCATCTCTGATACTGCTACAGGTTTGTCATGATTAATCAGTAGAGACACTTGCTCTTGCATTTCATTCAGTTGGTGTGTTATTTGTCAGATGGCAGCAATGGAAGTGTGTGTTGGGGGTAGCAGTTGTTCATAGTTTTGGAGTGTAAGAATCAGTTCAAAAAAATAAGGGTCTTCTCTGTTGTTCCAGGTACACACTGACATTAGTGTACTGGCGTATCTGTCTGGTGCTGTTGTTGTGAGTTTCTGCCATATATCAGGCATTGTTCTCACTGTCTCAGGTCGTGGTCTTGGCATGGGTGGTGAGGAACAAAGTTAGGGTCATATAACATTTCCACCACGCCTATTTCCCTCAAATACTGGATACCCTTTTCAACTGTATCCCACCTTTTCATCACAGGCTTCAAGCCGTCTTTGAAGGGATACCTTTCCTTCACGGCTATTAATACTCGTTCCCAGAGGATGGCAGCCCCATCCAAACATCTTCTAATCTCTCTGTCAATAACTGGATCTCTGGCAGTGGCTCCTAGTTAGTGAGCTTCATTACCATCTAGAGACAAGCTACTGGCCCCGCTTTCCCTACAGGGAAGCAACCAGGAAACAATAGTTTCATTCGGGCGCTGTGTAAACTCCTTTCTTGAGCCTTGAATTGCAGTCATCTTCAGAGGCTGGCGAGTAGTAATAGAGACTTCCTCTTCATCACTCTCTTCTGCATGTCTCCTAGTTTTTCCTTTTGCTTTTCGTGATGATGGTGGTTCTGAGGAGGGCCCCTCACCTGGATCTTCCTCCACCTCCTACTCCTCCTCTTCTTTTCTCCGTTCAAGGAAACACTTGTTTCCATTTCTTGCCTTCCACGGGAGCAACTGTTATTGTTACTCGTTTCTCCTGTAATTGATCAGATTTGACTTAGGGATTTTCCCCTTTGGCTTGAACCTCAGCTCGGAAACTCTCCCTCTCCGGAATCAAATTATATAGGTATATAACCAAAATATTATAATCACAATATAATTGAGTATAATCAATAGATATCAAGATGTTATCAAGATGTTTATAATCGCAATATAATCAAGAGAGTAAGGCAAAGCAGTCAATGATAACAAAAAAAGAATAATTGTAAGAGCTTACCCTTTGGTTGAGCTCACCAGAAGACACCAAAAGAGGGAATCTCTAGAAAAGACCCTTCCCCTCTGGTAGCCAGCTCTTAAATAGGTCTAGGAGGAGTGAAGCCTGGCTCCACCCCTTCCGGCAGCACAGGTGAATTGCCTTCACCTGTGCTCCTCTGGCTGACTCATGGCTCGTCTCAGGTGATTAATCAGAGGTTCAGGCTGTGACTCAGCAGTTCGTATACAATAGGGCACGGTAAGCACAAGCTAAACACCCAAATAAGTTGTACCTTCTTGGATTTATGTCCTTGACTCAGATACTGGCGTAGTTTCTCGGGATCCCACAGGTGTTCAAGAGTAAAATCTCATGATACTGCGGGTCCCCATCCTTCTAAGATTTTTCCTAAACCTCTCCATATTCCCTGCCAGTCAGCATTCTCTGGTTTTAGAGAGTACTTCTTCCCCTTATTATTCATAATTATGAATACAATCAGGGAAATTAATAACATGCACACCAACATGAGTATTAATTCGAGATGCCAAAAACGTCTGACAAACCGAGAAGAAAGCCTGGAGTTTGGTCTGGAATAGCGAGGGGGATGAAGGCCATGCTGATAAGTTTGAGATATCTGGCAGGGAGGTGATTAGATGTTCACAGAGCGAGACGAAACTAGTTTGGGGGATGCCCCCCTTCTCTGTCAGGAGTTATGGTGAGGAAGGTCAGAAGCCTTCATGAAAAAAACAACAAATTCTTCAACCCACAACCCACTATGCACGCGCAACAGGGGAGGGTCTGCATGCTTTGGGGTATAATGAATATGTATCTGAATTCCAGGAAACTACTGATTATGTATTAGTTTGCCCTATATCTGTAGCACGATTTTTCCAGACAGTGTGCAAGCTTGGAGGAATTATCCCCCTTGCACCAGGGCTTTTGCACAATTGCCAATAAAACATACCTTCTCTATATCCTTACAGGCTATAGGGTTTGATTTTCCTCACGTCAGTTTGACGACCCAGATGGGACCCGCTCTGTTAGGCTGCAGGACCGGCTGAGAGAGGGGATGCCTTTGGCGCGCCCCGAGATTTCTCAGAAGGACTCTCTTTCCTCATCCAATCACTGCGGGAGCAGACAAGGACCATCTGCAGACTAGGTATGTGATTGGGAAAGGGGACCTGTAAGTCGTACACGAGGAAGAGAGCTTTTTGCTCCCCCTTAGGCTGGGTTGGTTGATGACAGAGTATAGGGGGTATTCTGTCAAAAGGTTGCCTGGGCTCTCCTTGCTGTGGTAGCAGGAGATATGGGTTTGCACGCTCTTTTACCATCTATTGTTATATTTGGTGCCGTGTATTTGAACTATTGTATTATTGTACTAGTACCACCAAATATCTTCTAAGGAATTTTGAACTTGGTTAAGACCGGTCTTCTGTGTCCTGAGTGAGTCTGGTGTGAGTGAGATGTAGCAAAGCTACAGGGTGAGAGCAGAGTCCCAACCTGCGCTTCTGTTCTCCCATGAGGGAAATGGCCAGGATGAACAGAGTGAAAGTTTGTCCTTATCTTGTTATCTGTTAATTGTCTTGTTAACTGTTGTTATTATCTGGGTAATAGTAAAATACCTAAGCGGATTGGGAAAGGGAAAACCTTGCCTGAAGGGGGTTTTGGTTTGCCGATATTGTAAGAAACAGCCGTGGTGGGAGCAGAGGGAAAAGAAATACCCAGAAAATCTCCTTTGGGGTGTATATTAGCACACTGGAAAGATATAGCTGGGGAACCTGGAGGAACTCTGAATAAGAAAACTCTGATTAAATATTGCAACCAGTGGTGGCTACTGTACAAATTGGAGGATGGGGAAAAATGGCCTCTGAATGGAACTATACATTACAATACTATCCTACAGCTTATGCTGTTCTTAAGAAGGGAAGGTAAATGGGACGAGGTAACATATGCAGACATGTTTTTCAGCCTTTGTGACCATCCCAAGTGGCAAAAGGACTGTGGGATGAGTCCACCGCATGATCCATTAATATTAGCCTTACAGAAGGATCAACAGGGAACAAAGGAAAATAAAATAAAGTGCTGTTGCTCAGCTTGCAGCATTGAGCAGCAATGTGTAAGATTAAGTAAGATTAGAGACTCAACCGAAATATTCAAGCACTATCAGGCTCCAGGGGCAACAGCACCAGCACCACCTATAGAGGAAGCCCAGTCAGAGAGGGAGAGTTCACCCGAAGTAAAGGTTCCTAGATCTCCCAACTCTCTGATAGCCTCACGGACTCGGAGCCAGCAACCATTAGTAATAGCCCCGCTGAGGGAAGCGGTCAGGCCAGATGGGGGACCTGTATTAATCAAAGTCCCATTTTCCTCATTTGATTTGGAAACATGGAAAGGAGTGGCCAAAGGGTATCGAGATGACCCAACGAGGGTAGCGAGACATTTTCAGTTTCTAATTAGACAACATGAGCCAGATTGGAATGATATTCAACTGTTATTAGAACAAATGACAGAAACAGAGAAAAAACTGATAGAAAAAACAGCACTAACCCTAGTTGAGGACACTATATGGGGAAGCACAGAGGACATTAAAGAGCATTTCCTGTTACAGAATCCCTATTGGGACCCCAATACAAGAGCAGGAAGGGAATGTTTGGAAAGGTACCGAGAATGGGTAGTAAAGGGAATGGAAAGGGCTATTCCTAAAACAATCAACTGGTCTCATCTATTCGCAATAAGACAGGGTCCAAAAGAGTCCCTGTCTGAATTCTTGGACAAATTAAGGGATGCAGTGAGGAAACACACTAACCTGGATCCAAGGTCAGATATAGGAATACAGCAGCTGGTAACACTGTTCATAGGGCAATCTATGTGGGACGTAAGGAGGAAACTGCAGAAATGAAAGGCACCACAGTCTCGAGACCTAGAAAGTTTATTAGAGGAGGCATGGAGGGTATTTACTAATCGAGGGGAGGAAGAAAAGAGAAGGGAAAAGAAGATACTAGTAGCAGCCTTGCAGGAAGCTGATAGGGGCAGGAGAAAGCCTCTGGAGAAAGATCAATGCGCCCTCTGTAGGAAGAAGGGACACTGGAAAAATGAGTGCCCTTTAAGGAAGCAAAAGGGGAAAAGGGAGCCAAAGAACAAAATCCAAGCCTCTGTAGAGGAGTGTTGATGGGGACCAGGGAAGTCTACCCTAGCGGATTCACTGGTTAAAATAAAGCTAGGGAATCAACAACAAAGTAGGGAATTTTTGATAGATACAGGTGCTGCCTGCTCAGTTTTAAATGAAGAATTAACCCCAACAAGTAGAGAATTTGTAATGGTAAAAGGAGCCACTGGTCAACCCGAAAAGGCTTCCTTTCTTAAACCTTTGGAATTTAAATTGGGAAAACAGGTAGGGATACATAAATTCTTATATCTACCTGACTCACCACATCCCCTTTTAGGACGGGATCTATTAGAACAGTTAGAGGCAGAAATAAAGTTTGAATTGGGAAAAATGAAGATCAGAGTAAGAGATGATTCTTTCATAGAAGTACTCAGTTTAGCACTAATAACTGCTCCAGGAAACACAGGAGTCCCTGAGGAAGTAACTAACCAGGTCTATCCAGGGGTCTGGGCAATTGAGACCCGAGGGCGTGCAAAGAATGCCTCCCCCACAGTAATCAAAGTAAAACAAGGTGCTCAACCTCCCCGAATTAAACCCTACCCCTTGAAGATAGAGGATAGGGAGGGGATGCAGCCAGTATTAGACCGATTCATAAAACATGGGCTGCTGGTAGAATGTGAATCAAAATATAATACTCCAATTATCCCAGTCAAGAAACCTGATGGGAGTTATTGAATAGTGCAGGACTTAAGAGCAGTCAACAAAATAGTAGAGGACTTATATCCTCTAGTGGCAAATCCATACACCTTGCTCACCAAGTTATCTTGAGATTTGGCCAGGTTTACAGTACTGGATCTCAAGGATGCTTTTTTCTGTCTACCTTTGAGCCCTGAAAGTCAATTGCTATTTGCATTTGAATGGGACAATCCCAAATCAGGAAGGAGAACAGAACTTACATGGACAGTGCTTCCCCAAGGGTTCAAGAATAGCCCAACGACCTTTGGGAATCAGCTAGCCGTCTCCCTACCTGCTTCCTGCTGTGCTCCAGCATTCCCTTCTCCATGCAGTCGCTGTGCAGAGGGCTCCTCATACAAAAGACAGCTTTTTTGCAGATGCTGGCAAATTTTCCTCCAGGACTTAGCAGTTCCCTTACGGACAGGTATCCGATACTGCACAAGCATGACCTGCACGTGGTAATGTGCAGTGAAGGCTTTGCACTAAAGCTGCAGCAGGAGCTGGGCCAGCTTGCAAGGAGAGCACTTGGGATCCCTTAGCTTCTCCCCTCTGTCAGAGAGGGGACTGAGGAGCCATCAGCCACTCTGCCAGGCCCTGGGAATTCTCTTGGCTTTGCTATTGAGGGCTCTGAATCAGGCTTGATGTTCTTATCCCCACTCGAGATCAACCTCTAGCTAGTCTGTGGCAAACCAAGCTCTGCAGGTTAACCCAGTAGAAGCACTCAAAATGACCCACCACGTGTGATCTCCACAGATCCCCACACACAGAGCAGTATCTGGCCAGCTGTAGGCTGGAGAAGCTGCAGATGGAACATGCTCCAGGTGGGGTCAACAGCAAAGTTGCTACAGGCTGAAGGAGAGGGACACATATGTGGACCCAGGCACAGCTGCAAACCCACGGCTTCAATTAAAGTTTGCTGAAGCTGGAGGGCTGACAGGGTAGTATGGTTAGGTCGTGTTTGGCCTCAATGATCTTAAAGATCTTTTGCAACCTGAGCGATTCTATGAATCTGTGATTCTATATGCAATGTGGTTTGATTTGAATTTTGACATTTACATCCCAGAAGGAATGGCTAATTTTACAAACAACTACATCCCAAATGGAATAGCTAATTTTACAAACAACACGATGTTCAGACCAGTCTCCGGGTTTTCTTCTCAGTTTGTCAAATGTTTTTCGAATCTTGAATTAATACTCATGTTGGCGTGCGTGTGATTAAGTTCTATGATTGTATTCATAATTGTATTTATAATTGTGAATAATAAGAGGAAAGAGTCTCCTCCAAAACTAGAGAATGATGACTGGCAGGGAATATGGAGAGGTTTAGGAAAGGTTTTAGAAGCATGAAAGGAAGAGTCTCGGGAGGGAACTGTTGGTGTGCGGTACCCTGTGCACTTGATGAAGTGCCAGCAGTACACCCCTATTAATCCAAGATAGGAGTATAGTACTCCTGAGGGATTGGGCCCAAAATCCAACAATCAGAGTGTGGTAACCTGTGAGCTGGGGAGTTCACAGTAGCATTCTGGAGGGATGGGTAATAGGAGTTTCCTAGAGCAGGGGAAAAAGGTCCCCGGAATGGTGCCTAGAGATAGCCAGGCCCTTGGGAGAAGTGTTTCAAAATTGGAAAATAATCCCAAAACTAGGAAAAGAACAGGGAAAAGATGTTTAAATACTGTATACGGTAGTGAGCCACTACAGGGAAAATCATTATTTTGACCAAAATAGGAGTCTGGAGAAAATTGGGCCTATCAGACTTTGTATTTATATGTAAACAGTAAGACTCCTTTTTCTGAAACAGAATTGGCTTAGGTCGCTTAATGAGTGCAAGGAGTAAAGAAATGTTCCTCGCGAGGAGTCCAAGTTCAAAGGAAATAGGAAAGAGAAGCAGAAAGATCATAAATGGGATCCCTTAGATAACTTCCCCCCCCTTTTTAATTTCTGAAGCAGTGCAATTTCTAAAGCGGCGGTGACCTCTCCAGAGGAGGAGAGTGGGTGCTGCTGATCTGTGCAGGGCCCTGGAGAGAGGATTCGCTCTCGATTACTGAGGGAGTCGGAGTAGTGCAGATGGGACCTGAAGAGTTTTCCTTTCTCAAATACTAACCTTACTAATACTTCACTTTGTCCTCTTAAGGCAGTCTTAGGTCAAAGGGAAATAGGGTATGGTAATGCCGCTGTTTTTACTAGAAGAGAAGTTAGGAGTTGCAAGAAGAATTCCGTAACTGAGGATCCTATAAGTGTAGCAGAGCAATTAGATCAATTTCTAGGGCCTAATTTGTACTCATGGATGGAAATGATGTTTATCATTGATATGTTGTTTATTGGAGAAGGAGGTTGGCAGCTATGCAAGTGTGGGAAAGGAATACAGAGGGAAGGTTGGGCTCTGGAGGGAGGCAGAGAGAGGAAGGATCCTGAGGATAAATTGTACTGATTATTGTCACTGTCTTTGTGATTGTTAAATGTTTATGTCGTGAAAGTGTTATGTTATCTTATGTCATGTACGAGGCTGTTATGGAACAAGGGGTGTCTAAAGTGATATGAGAAGACCCCCTGGGTTGTATTTTGGCTCACTGGAGAAACATTGTTGGTGAGCCAGGGAAAATATTGAATAAGAAACCAGGAACGTAAATGGAGTAATGAGACCAGTTGTATAATTGAGTGCCCTAATCATGAGACTAAGTGCTGGGTGTTTGTGGAAGTTGAGGAATGTATTGTTTGATTTGTGGACTTTGAAGGCACTGGGAAAAACTGTCTTAATTGTATGGGGAAATGCAGTTGGTAACGGTATGTGGAAATGCAATTTTTAATTGCATGGGGAAATGCAGTTGTTAATGGTATGTGGAAATTATGTGGAAATGCAATTTTAATGGTATGTGGAATTTGTGTGGAAATGTAGTTTTTAATGGTATGTGGAATTGCAGTTGAGGGTACAAATAGTGGAATTGTGGAAAAACAAACAAACAAACAAAAAAAAGGTTAAGGAAAATAGTGAGTTTGGGATATTAGAGTTGGGCCAGCACGAGAACACATCCTCGCACAGCCCCCCACTGCGGCTTGTAAGAACAACTTGGAGTGGGAGAAAGAGCTGGGGGCTGGAGCCTCCCGCTGTAATGTGAAGGGTGCAGTGCTTCTGAATGGGGATGGGACGGGACATTGGAAGTGAGAATAGCCATCATCTGCAGAGCTGGGGAAATCCAATATCCAGTGTGAGCACTGGAAGCCTGGGGAGAGGAGGGGGTGAAACTGAAATATAATGTTAGTAATGTCTGTGATGATGAGAGTTTGGAAAGTGAAAAGGGTTTGGAAAAAACAAGCTGAGGAAGGCAAAGTTGAGCAAGGTGTAACAGGGATGTCCTTACCTAGAAGAAGAGGTAAGGGGAGCCTGGAAGGACTCAGGGAGAGTTCCTCAACGCCAGGACCAAAAGCAGCAGGGGAAGCAGGGTAAAGAGGTTTATTTTCTGCTACCTCTGGGTGCCTCTTACTCTGTGCTACATCAAGAACTATTACCCATAGATGATTTTCGTAATAGTTGTAGGAGCCACTGGCAAGAGAAGTTTACTTTTTTTTTGGACCAATTAAATACAGGCTAGGAGAACAAGTAGGAATATATAAATTCTTGTACATGCCAGGTTCTCCAAAACCATTCTTTGGGCATGACATGTTAGAATAGTTGAATGTAGAGATTAAATTCAGTAGAGATAATTGGAGCTACTCGTCAAGCAAGACCAATGGACTGAAAATTTTAAGTCTGGCTTTAACACAAACTGGGAAAAGCAATGTTGTACTCCCAGAAGTTACGTAAATCCTAAATTGGGTATACACAGGATTGCAGGCATCAGGGATGCCTGGCAGAGCCAAAAATGCAGCCCAATGAAAGTTAAGTTAAAGATGGGAGCCAGCCCAAACAGGGTAAAGCAATGCCCTGTGAGGATACAAGATTGTAGGAGGATAAAAGAAATAAAAATAACTTTTTGGATTTTGGATTACTAATTGGATAGAATTCTAAATACAACACCCCAATCTTGCAAATGAAAAATTGGATGGCAAGAGCTATAGTTTGGTACAAGATTTGAGGGCAATTAATAGAAAAGTTGAATATATACAACACATGGTGTATATCTTTATTAACCAAGTTAAGGAATAAGCAGGTGGGGTTTACCGTTCTGGACTTGAAGTACACCTTTTTCTGCCTGGTTTTGCCAAAGAAAGTCTGCAATTATTTGCCTTTGAATAGAAAAACTCAAATATGGAGAGAAGAAAAAAAAAAAATAATTAAAAGTAATAATAATAATAATTCAGTTAACCTGCACAGTGTTACCCAGGGTTGTGAAAACAGCCCAGTGATTTTTGAGAACTGGTCAACTCGTGAGCCTGAGATTTGGGTTCACCATCTCACAGTGGAACTTCACTGCAGTACGTGGAGGCAACAGTCACAAAGGACAGTGTACAATGGACTGTGAGCTTGCTGAATTTCTTGATTTA
Organism: Lagopus muta; assembly: GCF_023343835.1. Classification (NCBI taxonomy): domain Eukaryota; kingdom Metazoa; phylum Chordata; class Aves; order Galliformes; family Phasianidae; genus Lagopus; species Lagopus muta. The sequence goes on from NC_064471.1 coordinate 2,253,512, forward strand.
AATGGCTATCAAGTTTCTCAACAGAAAGAACAACTGATCAAAGAGAAGGAAGCAACTTGCTGAACACCCAGAACAACAACGCAGAGCTGCCTCCAAGCCAGCAGTGTGGGACTGCATGGAGACTGTCTGTACAAGTTGGTCAGACCTACAGGAGGAACCGTTGGACGATGCTGAGGAGTCCTGGATTCATTGACAGAAGCAGTTTTGTGAAGACAAGGAAACCGTAAGGCAGGACGTGCAGTAACTGCTACTGACAGGGTAATTGAAGCAAAACCATTACCTGTGGGGACTTCCACTCAGAAGGCTGAAATAATTGCCTTGACAAGAACCTTAAATATATGGATAGGTGCTAAATATGCTTTTGGGGTGGTACCCACTCGTGGTACCATCTGGAAAGAGCAAGGATTGTTTACATACAAGGAAAACAAATTCAGCATGATGTAAATCTACCAAAGAACATCATGGCTGTTATACATTGTAAAGGACATCAAAAGAGTGACACTGTACAGGAAACTGGAATATGATGGTGGATCAGGGGGCAAAACAGGCAGCTGAAGGAAAAGAAATTGGAGAATGGCTTTAATTCCAGACGGTAAACTTGAAATACCTGAACCTTAGTCAGAACCTATAAGGTACTCTAGAAAGGATAGGAATCTAATTAATGAAGGGAAGAGAGCAAGCTGACAGATGGGTGCATACCCAGATAAACACATTGTTGTGCCCGTTATTATTTTATAGAATTTGGTTCTAAGGGAACATACTAAAACATGGGGGGTACAGACACCAGAAAGTAACTGTACAATCAATCCTAGTACCAGGAACAGGGTACAAGTGGGGATTGTTGGAAAGGGAACCTTCCAGGGCAACAATCACAAATTGATTTTTTTTCAAACTTCCAGGAAAAATGAGGGTTTTGATATATGCTAGTTCTAACCAATACCCTTTCAGGGTGACTAGAAGCATTCCCTTGCAGGACCAATAGAGCCAAGGAAGTAACCAAGGTACTTTTGCAGGAGATTACTCCAAGGTTTGGGTGTCCTGCAACAATGCCCTTCAACCAGGGAACTCTTTTTATTGCAGAGATTGTCCAACAGGTCAGCAAGCATTGGGAATAAATTGGTAATTGCACATCGCATACAGACCACAAGCAAGTGGTCAGGGGGAAAAGATGAACTGTCTAATTAAATCACAGGTTGTAAAAGTGGGCCAGGAAGCTGGACTATCCTGACCACAGTTGTTGCCTTTGGCTCTCCTTAGTACCAGAACAAAACATAGAGCCAAAGAGGGGTTAAGTCCTTTCAAAATACCGTACAGAAGGCCTTATGTTGTACAAACGGGGATCTCTACCCTAGTAGGGAGAGAAATACTAACTGAGCATGTGATAAGTGTACAGGAATAGCTTTGAGAAAAAGAGAAACTGGTTCTTGGAACTGGAGCCTAAGGCCTTGATATGCCTTGACAATATATATATAGCAGATCTCTTTCAGATTCGCCCCTGGAACCAAGCTGGGTAGGTCTGTTCCAGGTGCTGCTAACATCCCACACAACAGTAAAAGCATTGTGGATACATCATACTACAGTTAAGAAGGTCCCTCGAACACAATGAGAACTGAAGTCAGCTGGACCCTTAAAATTGTGAATCCAAGGACAGAAATGTGGGCTCTTTTGTTAGAAATGTTGATTTGATGAGTGCAGCATTTGATGTAAATACTTATGTATCTCTTGTGACGAATGACATTGCATATCTGTGCTGTTTGGTATGTGGGCAAGCTAAGGATTTAAACTTCTTGTTGTCCCCGATGATTTTAAGGCAAGAAATCAAACTGTTGCAGGGTTTGAGTCACTGTCCTGGTGGGTGATGATCAACAAGAATGTACATTGGATTAATTATGTCTGTTATAATCAACGGAGATTTACAAATTATACAAAGAGTGCAATAAAGAGAATTGCAGGACAGTTATATGCCACAAGTAGGGTGGCCTGAGAAAATAGGATCTCCTAAGATATGATAAAGGAATGTATATGTAACGCTGGGTACCCATTGTTGCACCTTCTTCCCAATAACACAGCTCTGGATGACATAATAACGCATTATTAATAAGGCACTGCAAGGGCTTGGTGCCACCCTTGGCAATGAAGTGGCAAAACAATCAGGAATAGATACTTCTGTCACTGGATAGTTGGAGTCCTGGTTTGGTGAATGGAAAGGGGTGACTGCATCCACATTTACTTCTTTGATAGTAGCAGCAGGAGCCTTGATGGCCACTGGTTGCTGTGTTATCCCCTTTGAGAGGGGACTAGAAGAGTGATTGATAGAGAGAGCACTATTGAAGCAAACACCAATGAAGCTATTACATTTGGATAAAGTTATGGTATTAGAGGAGATGGGAGATAAAGAAAGTGAAGATGTGGGAGTTGTCTATAAAAGTAAACCTTAAAAAAAAAAAAAAAAGGATTGGAGAAATCAACAATGTATTAAAAAAAAAAGGGAGGTATTGTGGGAATCAAGTGTCGTTTCTGCATTAAAACTGTATAATATTGTTTTTATTTTATGATCTCCGCTATCATAGTTCTTTTTGGGAGTCCTTCTACTTAACTTGGGGAAGATCTCTGATAAGTTTATATCACTTATCGTATAGACGAACCTTCCTAGTGTTGGAAATAATCCAAGTAATTTTGTCAGGACGGTATCTCTGATAAAAGCAGAATTTATTCGCGATTGCAATGGCGGGCATCCCACAAGTAGGAGCGCGCCTATGGACACATCATGACAGCCTTTATACCCTGTTTTCTCCCCCTTGCCTCCCCCCTCCCCTGTTTCCCCAATGGCTGGGTACTCCAGGTTCACAATCTTATCAGAAGGTTTACATTTGTTATTTACTTGTTAATTTATTTGTTATCTGGTGCCAGTCAGCAGTCATCCTGTTGTTTCCAAGATGTCTCGGTGCTCTCCTTGTCCTATTGATATGGTGATTTTCTTTAAAGTCACCATCTTTAAACAAAGAGCACTGGGGGATGATGTCAGGCCTTCCCAGTGTCAGGCGCTTCTTCGGGCATGCCATGGCTTGTTCTCTGGTTTGCTCTCATGCAGGATATTCTTGCAGTGTGTAATGACAAAATATACATATATACATATATACAGAGTGTGCGTTCCTGGGAAGGTTCGTCTATACGATAAGTGATGTAAACTTATCAGAGATCTTCCCCAAGTTAAGTAGAAGGACTCCCAAAAAGAACTATGATAGCGGAGATCATAAAATAAAAACAATATTATACAGTTTTAATGCAGAAACGACACTTGATTCCCACAATACCTCCCTTTTTTTTTTAATACATTGTTGATTTCTCCAATCCTTTTTTTTTTTTTTTTAAGGTTTACTTTTATAGACAACTCCCACATCTTCACTTTCTTTATCTCCCATCTCCTCTAATACCATAACTTTATCCAAATGTAATAGCTTCATTGGTGTTTGCTTCAATAGTGCTCTCTCTATCAATCACTCTTCTAGTCCCCTCTCAAAGGGGATAACACAGCAACCAGTGGCCATCAAGGCTCCTGCTGCTACTATCAAAGAAGTAAATGTGGATGCAGTCACCCCTTTCCATTCACCAAACCAGGACTCCAACTATCCAGTGACAGAAGTATCTATTCCTGATTGTTTTGCCACTTCATTGCCAAGGGTGGCACCAAGCCCTTGCAGTGCCTTATTAATAATGCGTTATTATGTCATCCAGAGCTGTGTTATTGGGAAGAAGGTGCAACAATGGGTACCCAGCGTTACATATACATTCCTTTATCATATCTTAGGAGATCCTATTTTCTCAGGCCACCCTACTTGTGGCATATAACTGTCCTGCAATTCTCTTTATTGCACTCTTTGTATAATTTGTAAATCTCCGTTGATTATAACAGACATAATTAATCCAATGTACATTCTTGTTGATCATCACCCACCAGGACAGTGACTCAAACCCTGCAACAGTTTGATTTCTTGCCTTAAAATCATCGGGGACAACAAGAAGTTTAAATCCTTAGCTTGCCCACATACCAAACAGCACAGATATGCAATGTCATTCGTCACAAGAGATACATAAGTATTTACATCAAATGCTGCACTCATCAAATCAACATTTCTAACAAAAGAGCCCACATTTCTGTCCTTGGATTCACAATTTTAAGGGTCCAGCTGACTTCAGTTCTCATTGTGTTCGAGGGACCTTCTTAACTGTAGTATGATGTATCCACAATGCTTTTACTGTTGTGTGGGATGTTAGCAGCACCTGGAACAGACCTACCCAGCTTGGTTCCAGGGGCGAATCTGAAAGAGATCTGCTATATATATATTGTCAAGGCATATCAAGGCCTTAGGCTCCAGTTCCAAGAACCAGTTTCTCTTTTTCTCAAAGCTATTCCTGTACACTTATCACATGCTCAGTTAGTATTTCTCTCCCTACTAGGGTAGAGATCCCCGTTTGTACAACATAAGGCCTTCTGTACGGTATTTTGAAAGGACTTAACCCCTCTTTGGCTCTATGTTTTGTTCTGGTACTAAGGAGAGCCAAAGGCAACAACTGTGGTCAGGATAGTCCAGCTTCCTGGCCCACTTTTACAACCTGTGATTTAATTAGACAGTTCATCTTTTCCCCCTGACCACTTGCTTGTGGTCTGTATGCGATGTGCAATTACCAATTTATTCCCAATGCTTGCTGACCTGTTGGACAATCTCTGCAATAAAAAGAGTTCCCTGGTTGAAGGGCATTGTTGCAGGACACCCAAACCTTGGAGTAATCTCCTGCAAAAGTACCTTGGTTACTTCCTTGGCTCTATTGGTCCTGCAAGGGAATGCTTCTAGTCACCCTGAAAGGGTATTGGTTAGAACTAGCATATATCAAAACCCTCATTTTTCCTGGAAGTTTGAAAAAAAATCAATTTGTGATTGTTGCCCTGGAAGGTTCCCTTTCCAACAATCCCCACTTGTACCCTGTTCCTGGTACTAGGATTGATTGTACAGTTACTTTCTGGTGTCTGTACCCCCCATGTTTTAGTATGTTCCCTTAGAACCAAATTCTATAAAATAATAACGGGCACAACAATGTGTTTATCTGGGTATGCACCCATCTGTCAGCTTGCTCTCTTCCCTTCATTAATTAGATTCCTATCCTTTCTAGAGTACCTTATAGGTTCTGACTAAGGTTCAGGTATTTCAAGTTTACCGTCTGGAATTAAAGCCATTCTCCAATTTCTTTTCCTTCAGCTGCCTGTTTTGCCCCCTGATCCACCATCATATTCCAGTTTCCTGTACAGTGTCACTCTTTTGATGTCCTTTACAATGTATAACAGCCATGATGTTCTTTGGTAGATTTACATCATGCTGAATTTGTTTTCCTTGTATGTAAACAATCCTTGCTCTTTCCAGATGGTACCACGAGTGGGTACCACCCCAAAAGCATATTTAGCACCTATCCATATATTTAAGGTTCTTGTCAAGGCAATTATTTCAGCCTTCTGAGTGGAAGTCCCCACAGGTAATGGTTTTGCTTCAATTACCCTGTCAGTAGCAGTTACTGCACGTCCTGCCTTACGGTTTCCTTGTCTTCACAAAACTGCTTCTGTCAATGAATCCAGGACTCCTCAGCATCGTCCAACGGTTCCTCCTGTAGGTCTGACCAACTTGTACAGACAGTCTCCATGCAGTCCCACACTGCTGGCTTGGAGGCAGCTCTGCGTTGTTGTTCTGGGTGTTCAGCAAGTTGCTTCCTTCTCTTTGATCAGTTGTTCTTTCTGTTGAGAAACTTGATAGCCATTTAAATCAAGAAATTCAGCAAGCTCACAGTCCATTGTACACTGTCCTTTGTGACTGTTGCCTCCACGTACTGCAGTGAAGTTCCACTGTGAGATGGTGAACCCAAATCTCAGGCTCACGAGTTGACCAGTTCTCAAAAATCACTGGGCTGTTTTCACAACCCTGGGTAACACTGTGCAGGTTAACTGAATTATTATTATTATTACTTTTAATTATTTTTTTTTTTCTTCTCTCCATATTTGAGTTTTTCTATTCAAAGGCAAATAATTGCAGACTTTCTTTGGCAAAACCAGGCAGAAAAAGGTGTACTTCAAGTCCAGAACGGTAAACCCCACCTGCTTATTCCTTAACTTGGTTAATAAAGATATACACCATGTGTTGTATATATTCAACTTTTCTATTAATTGCCCTCAAATCTTGTACCAAACTATAGCTCTTGCCATCCAATTTTTCATTTGCAAGATTGGGGTGTTGTATTTAGAATTCTATCCAATTAGTAATCCAAAATCCAAAAAGTTATTTTTATTTCTTTTATCCTCCTACAATCTTGTATCCTCACAGGGCATTGCTTTACCCTGTTTGGGCTGGCTCCCATCTTTAACTTAACTTTCATTGGGCTGCATTTTTGGCTCTGCCAGGCATCCCTGATGCCTGCAATCCTGTGTATACCCAATTTAGGATTTACGTAACTTCTGGGAGTACAACATTGCTTTTCCCAGTTTGTGTTAAAGCCAGACTTAAAATTTTCAGTCCATTGGTCTTGCTTGACATGTAGTTCCTATCGTCTCTACTGAATTTAATCTCTACATTTAACTATTCTAACATGTCATGCCCAAATAATCGTTTTGGAGAACCTGGCATGTACAAGAATTTATATATTCCTACTTGTTCTCCTAGCCTGTATTTAATTGGTCCAAAAAAAAAGTAAACTTCTCTTGCCAGTAGCTGCTACAACTATTACAAAAATCATCTACGGGTAATAGTAAGACGCACCCAGAGGTAGCAGAAAATAAACCTCTTTACCCTGCTTCCCCTGCTGCTTTTGGTCCTGGCGTTGAGGAACTCTCCCTGAGTCCTTCCAGGCTCCCCTTACCTCTTCTTCTAGGTAAGGACATCCCTGTTACACCTTGCTCAACTTTGCCTTCCTCAGCTTGTTTTTTCCAAACCCTTTTCACTTTCCAAACTCTCATCATCACAGCCATTACTAACATTGTATTTCAGTTTCACCCCCTCCTCTCCCCAGGCTTCCAGTGCTCACACTGGATATTGGATTTCCCCAGCTCTGCAGATGATGGCTATTCTCACTTCCAATGTCCTGTCCCATCCCCATTCAGAAGCACTGCACCCTTCACATCACAGCGGGAGGCTCCAGCCCCCAGCTCTTTCTCCCACTCCAAGTTGTTCTTACAAGCTGCAGTGGGGGGGCGGGGTATGCGGGGATGTGTTCTTGTGCCGGCCCAACTCTAATATCCCAAACTCACTGTTTTCCTTAACCTTTTTGCCTTTTTTTGTTTGTTTGTTTGTTTCTTTTTTCCACAATTCCACTATTTGTACCTTAACTGCAATTCCACATACCATTAAAAGTTGCATTTCCGCATACCATTAAAAACTGCATTTCCACATAATTTCCACATACCATTAAAAACTGCATTTCCACACAATTTCCACATACCTTTAAAATTGCATTTCTGCATTTCCATATACCATTAAAACTGCATTTCCACATACCATTAAAAGCTGCATTTCCACATAATTTCCACATACCATTAACAACTGCAATTCCACATACCATTAACAATTGCATTTCCACATACCATTAAGACAGTTTCTCCCAGTGCCTTCAAAATCCACAAATCAAACAACACAATTCCTCAACTTCCACAAACATCCAGCACTTGGTCTCATGATTAGGATACTCAATTATACAACTGGTCCCATTACTCCATTTACGTTCCTGGTTTCTCATTCAATATTCCCCCTGGCTCACCAACAATGTTTCTCCAGTGAGCCAAAATACAACCCAAGGGGTCTTCTCATATCACTTTAGACACCCCTTGTTCCATAACAGCCTCGTACACGATATAACATAACACAACACTTTCAGGACATAAACATTTAACAATCACGAAGACAGTGAAAATAATCAGTACAATTTATCCTCAGGATCCTTCTCTCTCTCTGCCTTCCTCCAGAGCTCAGCCTTCCCTCTGTATTCATTTTCCACACTTGCATAGCTGCCAACCTCCTTCTCCAATAATCAGCATATCAATGATAAACATCATTTCCATCCATGAGTACAAATTAGGCCCTAGAAATTGATCTAATTGTTCTGCTACACTTATAGGATCCTCAGTTAAGGAATTCTTCTAGAAACTCCTATCTTATCTTCTAGTAAAAACAGCAGGCATTACCGCACTTTTTTCCCCTTTGACCTAAGACTGCCTTAAGAGGACAAAGTGAAGTATTAGTAAGGTTAGTATTAGAGAAAGGAAAACTCTCCATGTCCCATTCGCATTACTCCAACTCCCTCAGTAATTGAGAGCGCATCCTCTCTCCAGGACCCTGCACAGATCAGCAGCACCCACTTTCCTCCTCTGGAGAGGTCACCGCCTCTTTAGAAATTGCACTGCTTTAGCAATTAAAGGGGGGGGAAGTTATCTAAGGGATCCCATTTATGATCTTTCTGCTTCTCTTTCCCATTTCCTTTGAACATTTCTTTACTCCTTGCACTCATTAAGCGACCTAAGCCAATTCTGTTTCAGAAAAAGGAGTCTTACTGTTGACATATAAATACAAAGTCTGATAGGCCCAATTTTCTCCAGACTCCTATTTTGGTCAAAATAATGATTTTCTCTGTAGTGGCTCTCTACTGTATACAGTATTTAAACATCTTTTCCCTGTTCTTTTCCTAGTTCTGGGATTATTTTCCAATTTTGAAACACTTCTCCCAAGGGGCTGGCTATCTCTAGGCACCATTCCGGGGACCTTTTTCCCCAGCTCTCGGGAACTCCTATTACCCATCCCTCCAGAATGCTACTATGAACTCCTCAGTTCACAGGTTACCACAGAGTGTGCGTTCCTGGGAAGGTTCGTCTATACGATAAGTGATGTAAACTTATCAGAGATCTTCCCCAAGTTAAGTAGAAGGACTATCAAAAAGAACTATGATAGCGGAGATCATAAAATGAAAATAATATTATACAATTCTAATGCAGAAACAACACTTGATTCCCACACTAGGAACACACTCTGTATATAGGTGTTTATATGTATATTTTGTCAAACACACTGCAAGAATATCCTGCATGAGAGCAAACCAGAGAACAAGCCATAGCATGCCCGAGGAAGCACCTGAAGAGACATTGGGAAGTCCTGACATCATCCCCCAGTGCTCTTTGTTTAAAGATGATGACTTCAAAGAAAATCACCATATCAATAGGACAAGGAGAGCACCGAGACATCTTGGAAACAACAGGATGACTACTGACTGGCACCAGATAACAAATAAATTAACAAGTAAATAGCAAATGTAAACCTTCTGATAAGATTGTGAACCTGGTGTCATGGTTCTAAGGTTTTTTTGTTTTTTGTTTTTGGGTTTCAGTATTCCACATCAAAACATCATGTAGTGTACGGGGTATTAAAGTGTCACTGCCCCAATTCCAAATATCTATCCCTGTACATTACAGCAGTCACGGGATCTGACCCTTCCGGGTGGGGGGGGCGCTCTCTTGCTGCCTTGCAGTGGGTGCTGGAGGGTGCTTTCCTAGCCGTTCCAAGCTTTTCAGGTTTGAATCGGTCCCGGGAACTCTCTCTGTCATCTTGTCTGATTTATTAATCTCAATTTCAATTAAATTGTACATATTGTGTTATCTTGTATTCCAATATTATAGTAAAATAAGTTTTCCTCCATAGATTATTGCCACTGCTCTTTTCCTCCCTTCCTTCCTTCCCATTTTTGTGGGACTGGGGTGGGGGGGGGGAGGGCAGAGGCCTGTCACCACTGTCACGGACATATATTGATCTGGTCAACTCCGTGACAGATTTTTGGCGCCCAACGTGGGGCTCGCTGCTTTTTAGCTTTTAGAACGAATCTCTTTTTCTCTCTGCTCTTAGAGATCTTCGTTAGGGAGCATTATCAGTAGTTCAGATTTCTGTGCTGGAAAACCTGACCTTGAAAGATTAGGCGTACTGCCACTGTTCTGAGATATTTGTAAACTTTGAGCACTACTTAGTCTGGGTAGTGCCTTTTTTTTTTTTTTTTTTTTTTTTTTTCTCCCTCCTCTTGGTAGCTTCAATTCGTTAACCCCTTTTTAGCATGCACCAGTGATGAACCCACTCATTATCGTGGGGGTGCTGGGTAAAGGATTTAAAGCAATGATGTTACTCACAACCTACTGGCCAATAATCCATCTCACAGTTATGTGTTGTGGAATTGCATTCATATATAACTACCTAAGGGCACTGATGGAGATACCTATGTTTTACCTACTTGCAATGTGGTATGATTTGAATTTTGACATTTACATCCCAGAAGGAATGGCTAATGTATGGGACCTGCTGAGTTACCGCCTGAACCTCTGATTAATCACCTGAGGTGAGCCATGAGTCAGCCAGAGGAGCACAGGTGAAGGCAATTCACCTGTGCTGCTAGAAGGGGGGGAGCCAGGCTCCACCCCTCCTAGACCTATTTAAGAGCTGGCTACGGCAGGTGAAGGATCTCTTCTGGAGTTCAGCTGTCTTGGTGTCTTTTGGTGAGCTCAGCCAAAGGGTAAGCTCTTCTATTTTTTTCTTTTTCTGTTATCGTTGTCTGCTTTGTCTTACTTTCTTGATTGTATTGCGATTATAATATCTAGATATCTATTGATTATACACAATTATATTGTGATTATAACATCTTGGTTATACAGCTAATTTCACAAACAACTACATCTCAAATGGAATAGCTAATTTTACAAATAATGTGATGTTCAGACCAATATCTGGGTTTTTTTTCTCGGTTTGTCAAACGTTTTTAATCCTGAATTAATACCTATGTTGTTGTTCGTGTCATCAATTTTCGTGAATGTATACCTATGCATTTGTATTAAGGGAAAGGAGTCTCTTCCAAAACTAGAGAATGATGATTGGCAGGTAATATGGAGAGGTTTAGGAAAGGTTTTAGAGGCATGTAGACCCGCAGTGTCATGGGATTTTAGTCTTGAACATCTGTGGGATCCTGAGAAACTAAGCCAGGTTATGAGTCAGGGATTATGCGGCTTACTTAAATCTAAGGAAGTACAACTTATTTGGGGTTTGGCTTGTGCTTACCGTGCCTTGTATAATACCATTCTGGAGAGAGAGAGAGAGTTTCCGAGCTGATGTTCAAGCCGAAGGGGAAAAATCCCAAGTCAAATCTAATCAATCACAGGAGACACCAGTAACAATACCAGTTGCTCCTGTGGAGGGCAAGAAATGGAAGCGAGTGTCTTCGCATCTTGATCAAAAAAGAGAGGAGGAGGAGGAGGAGGAGGTGGAGGAAGATCCAGGCGAGGGGTCCTCCTCGGAACCACCACCATCGCAAAAGGGAAAAGGAAAAACTAAAAGACGTGCAGAAGAGAGTGATGAAGAGGAAGTCTCTATTACTGCTTGCTGGCCTCTAAAGATGACTGAAATCCAAGGTTCAAGAAAGGAGTTTACACGGTGCCCGAATGAAACTCTTGTTTCCTGGTTGGTTCGCTGTTGGGACAGTGGGGCCCATAGCTTGTCTCTGGATGGTAATGAAGCTCGCCAACTAGGTGCCATTGCCAGAGATCCAGCTATTGATAGAGGAATTAGTCGATGTTCGGATGAGGCTGCCTCCCTCTGGGAACGAGTGTTAATAGCCGTGAAGGAAAAGTATCCCTTCAAAAATGGCTTGAAGATTGCGATGAAGAAATGGGATACAGTTGAAAAGGGTATCCAGTATTTGAGGGAAATAGGCGTGGTGGAAATATTGTATGACCCTGACTTTGTTCCTAACCAACCACACCAAAACCGCAACCCTGAAAAAGTGAGGACGATGCCTGAGATATGGCAGAAAATCGTGACAACAGTGCTTGAGAAATATGCCTCTACACTAACATCAGCGTGTGACAGATTGAACAAACAACAGAGAACGCCCTTAATTTATCAATTAATTGTTACGCTCCAAAACTACGAACAATTGCTGTCCCCAATTCATGCTGCCGTTGCTGCTATATCAAAAAAGACGGAGCAAGTGTCTCAACTGATTAACAGTGACAAACCTGTAGCAGTATCAGAGATTCTTGATGAAGATCAGGATAATCAAATGAGTCTAGCGAAGGAGGTAAAGGAGATGATGAAATTTTGGCGAGCCCACCTAACTAAAGACAATGAACCTTCCTTCTCACGTGCACCATCAGAAATCTCAGCTGTTAGAGTCAAACGCTCTCCGGCTCAAGTAAGGGATAATAGATCACGAATTGCCTTATGGTATTACCTAGGTGACCATGGAGAAGACATGGGGAAGTGGCACGGTCAACCTGCTCCTGTACTACGAGCCCGGGTGAAAGAATTACAAGGCAGATCAACCGCCAGTGCAGTTGCTCCAGTTACCACAGATAATGAATAGAGGGGCCCTGCCCTCAGTCGAGCGGGGAGAGGGATAATAGAGTATATTGGGCTGTGTGGATTCGATGGCCTGGCACATCAGAACCACTGAAATATAAGGCCCTGGTGGACACTGGTGCACAGTGCACTCTGATGCCCTTGAGTCACCAAGGGACAGAATCAATCCATATTTCTGGAGTGACCGGGGGGTCTCAAGAATTGACTGTGTTGGAGGCTGAGATAAGCCTCACTGGTAAGGACTGGCAAAAACATCCTATTGTGACAGGCCCAGGGGCTCCATGTATACTAGGTATTGATTATCTCAGAAGGGGGCATTTCAAGAATCCTAAGGGGTATCGATGGGCCTTTGGAATAGCTGCTATGGACACAGACAACATTAAGCAGCTGTCTGTTTTGCCTGGCCTGTCAGAAGATCCGTCTGTTGTGGGGCTGCTGCGAGTAAAAGAGCAACAGGTACCGATTGCTACAAAAACGGTGCACAGGCGGCAGTACCGCACCAACAGGGATTCTTTGCTCCCCATTCATAAGTTAATTCATCAACTAGAGAGCCAGGGAGTGATCAGCAAAACTCACTCGCCTTTTAACAGCCCCATATGGCCAGTGCGTAAAGCCAGTGGAGAATGGAGGCTGACGGTGGGCTACCGTGGCCTGAATGAAATCACACCCCCACTGAGTGCTGCTGTGCCGGACATGTTAGAACTCCAGTATGAACTGGAGTCAAAAGCGGCCAAATGGTATGCCACCATTGACATTGCTAATGCCTTCTTTTCCATTCCTTTGGCCAAAGAATGTAAGCCACAGTTTGCTTTCACATGGAGGGGCGTTCAGTATACCTGGAACCGTTTGCCCCAGGGGTGGAAACACAGCCCGACCATTTGCCATGGGTTGATCCAAACTGTATTAGAACAGGGCTGTGCTCCTGAGCACCTGCAGTACATTGATGACATCATTGTGTGGGGCGATACAGCAGAAGAAGTCTTCATGAAAGGAGAGCGAATAATCCAAATTCTTCTGAGTGCTGGTTTTGCTATTAAGCGAAGCAAAGTAAAAGGACCTGCTCAGGAGATTCAGTTCTTAGGTATAAAGTGGCAAGATGGCCGTCGTCACATCCCGACGGATGTGATCGACAAAATCACTGCTATGTCTCCACCCACTAGCAAAAGAGAGACACAATCTTTTCTGGGTGCAGTGGGCTTTTGGAGAATGCATGTTCCAAACTACAGCCTCATTGTAAGCCCCCTTCATTATGTGATGCGAATGAGAAATGAGTTTACATGGGGCCCAGATCAGCAGCAGGCTTTTGAGCAGATTAAGCAGGAGATGGCCCTTGGGCCAGTACGAACGGGACAGGGTATAAAGAATATCATCTATACTGCTGCTGGTGAGAACGGTCCCATTTGGAGTTTGTGGCAAGGAGCCTCAGGAGAGACCCGAGGCTGACCCCTGGGATTCTGGAGTTGAGCCTGCAGGGGGTTGGAAGAGGGCTACACTCCAACTGTGAAGGAGATCTTAGCCACGTATGAGGGGGTTCGGTCTGCTTCTGAAGTAGTCGGTACTGAAACACAGCTCCTTCTGGCACCTTGTCTGCCAGTGCTGAACTGGATGTTTAAAGGAAAGGTTCCCTCCACCCGTCGTGCTACTGATGCCACTTGGAATAAGTGGATTGCACTGATTACACAACGAGCACGGATGGGGAACCTCAGCTGTCCAGGAATCCTAGAGGTTATCATGGACTGGCCTGAAGGTAAAAAGTTTGGAACACCACCAGGAGAAGAAGTAGCTCATGCTAAAGAGGCCCCACCATACAATGAACTATGAGAGAATGAAAAGAAATATGCCCTGTTCACAGATGGATCGTGTTGTATTGTGGGAAAGCATCGCAGATGGAAATCTGCTGTGTGGAGCCCCACACGACAAGTTGCAGAGGCCTCTGAAGGGAAAGGCGAATCAAGCCAATTTGCAGAGGTAAAGGCTGTCCATCTGGCCTTAGATGTTGCTGAACGAGAGAGGCGGCCAATGCTCTATCTCTACACTGACTCATGGATGGTAGCAAATGCCTTATGGGGGTGGTTACAGCAGTGGGAGCAAAATAACTGGTAAAGAAGGGGTAAACCTATTTGGCTGCTGAACTGTGGAAAGACATTGCTGCCCGAGCAAAGAATATGGTTGTGAAGGTGCGCCATGTAGATGCTCATGTGCCCAAGAGTCGGGCTACTGAAGAACAGCAAAACAACCGTCAGGTAGATCAAGCTGCCAGAATTAAGGTGGCTCAAATAGACCTGGACTGGCAGAACAAGGGTGAACTATTCCTAGCTCGGTGGGCCCATGAGACGTCAGGTCATCAAGGGAGAGATGCAACATACAAATGGGCGAGAGACCGAGGGGTGGACTTAACTATGGATGCCATTGCACAGGTTATTCATAACTGTGAAACATGTGCCATCATCAAAGAAGCCAACAGGATGAAACCTCTCTGGGAGGATGGGCAATGGCAAAAGTATAAATATGGGGAGGCATGGCAGATTGATTTTATCACTTTGCCACGGTCTCACAATGGTAAGCATTATGTGCTTACTATGGTGGAGGCAACCACTGGGTGGCTCGAAACATATGCAGTACCCCATGCTACCGCCTGGAACACCATACTGGGTCTCGAGAAACAAGTCCTGTGGCGACATGGCGCCCCAGAAAGGATTGTATCAGATAATGGGACTCATGTCAAAAATTCTCTTGTAAATACTTGAGCCAATGATCATGGCATTGTGTGGATTTACTATATTCTCTAACATGCACCAGCCTCTGGTAAAATTGAACGGTTGAATGGATTGTTAAAAACGATGCTAGAAGCACTGGGTGGCGGAAAATTTAAGCACTGTTAGAAGCATTTGGCAGAAGCCACCTGGTTAGTCAATACCAGAGGATCTATCAATCGTGATGGTCCTAATCAATCCAGTTCCCTACATACCGTCGAGGGAGATAAAGTCCGCGTTGTACATGTAAAGAACATGTTAGGAAAGGCAGTTTGGGTTCTTCCAGCTTCTGGAAAGGGCAAGCCTCTCCGTGGTACAGTTTTTGCCCAGGGACCAGGATCCACTTGGTGGGTAATGCAGAAGAATGGGGATGTCCAATGTGTACCTCAAGGAAACTTGATGCCGGGGGAGTGCAGTCAGTAATTCTATGTATGTATATATATATATATATATATATATAGCCATGTGTGAGTAATGCATTTTAATCATTTTTTGTTTGTTTGTATATATGTATATATATTTTAAGCATGATGTAACGATGTAGAATAAGGGGTGGAATGTCATGGTTCTTTGTTTTTTTTTTTTGTTTTTGTTTTTGGGTTTCAGTATTCCACATGAAAACATCATGTAGTGTACGGGGCATTAAAGTGTCACTGCCCCAATTCCGAGTACCTATCCCTGTACATTACAGCAATCACGGGATCTGGCCCTTCCGGGAGGGGGGGCACTCTCTTGCTGCCATGCAGTGGGTGCTGGAGGGTGCTTTCCTAGCTGTTCCAAGCTTTTTCAGGTTTGAATCGGTCCCGGGAACTCTCTCTCTCTCATCTTGTCTGATTTATTAATCTCAATTTCAATTAAATTGTACATATTTTGTTATCTTGTATTCCAATATTATAGTAAAATAAGTTTTCCTCCATAGATTGTTGCTGCTGCTCTTTTCCTCCCTTCCTTCCTTCCCATTTTTGTGGGACTGGGGTGGGGGGGGAGGGCAGAGGCCTGTCAACCCTGTCACAGACATAGATTGATTTGGTCAACTCTGTGACACCTGGACTACCCAGCCAGTGGGGAAAAAGGGGAGGGGGAAGGCAAGGGGGAGAAAACAGGGTATAAAGGCTGTCATGTTGTGTCCATAGGCACTCTCTTACTTGCGGGACGCCTGCCATTGCAATTGCGAATATATTCTGCTTTTATCAGAGATACCGTCCTGACAAAAATTATTTGGATATTTCCAACAATTTGGGGGCTCGTCTGGGATTATTATTGCCTCTTTGGGAGTTTCCCTACTGCCCTGCACACGATAGGTGCACCCCGCTGATTTCAGCAGTCCTGTCTGTGTGGTGAGGTGTCTCCTTGGTACGGCCAATAAAAAACCGAGACTGTTACATAAAGGACGGGCTCTGTGAAAGCCAAGGGGAAGGTAGGCACTGGTGTTGGCCATTGCGACCCAGTAACTTGTGAAGCAAAGTTTCAGAAAGTGAAACAAAGTGAAAGAACCTGCTCGGGAAATTCAGTTCCTAGGTATAAAGTGGCAAGATGGATGTCATCACATCTGAACAGATGTGATCAGCAAAATCACTTCCATGTCTCAGCACACTGGTAAGAAAGAGACACAATCTTTTTTGGGCATAGTGGGCTTTTGGAGAATGCTTGTTCCAAACTGCAGCCTCGTTTCTATCTTTTCTATTGCCCTCCTTCTCTTCCCCATTTCCCTGATTAATATTTGTAATAAACTGGTCAGACCAACATTTGAACCGTTGTTTCTTAATCTCACGCCAGTTATATAGATAATAAAAGAACCTCCTCTCCCTCCTAGTAATTGGAGCGAGACAGTCACATCCTGACAGATGTGATCGACAAAATCACTACTATGTCTCCACCCCCTAGCAAAAGAGAGACACAATCTTTTCTGGGTGCAGTGGGCTTTTGGAGAATGCATGTTCCAAACTACAGCCTCATTGTAAGCCCCCTTTATCATGTGACGCGAATGAGAAATGAGTTTACATGGGGTCCTGAGCAGCAGCAGGCTTTTGAACAGATTAAACAGCAGATAGCCCGTGCCGTGGCCCTAGGGCCAGTACGGATGGGACAGGGTATAAACAACATCCTCTACACTGCTGCTGGAGAGAACGATCCCACTTGGAGACTGTGGCAAAGAGCCTCAGGAGAGACCCGAGGCCGACCCCTGGGATTCTGGATCTGAGCCTACAGGGGGTTGGAAGAGGGCTACACTCCAACTGAGAAGGAGATCTTAGCCACGTATGAGGGGGTTCGGTCTGCTTCTGAAGTAGTCGGTACTGAAACACAGCTCCTTCTGGCACCTTGTCTGCCAGTGCTGAACTGGATGTTTAAAGGAAAGGTTCCCTCCACCCATCATGCTACTGCTGCCACTTGGAGTAAGTGGATTGCGCTGATTATGCAACAAGCACGGATGGGGAACCTCAGATGTGCAGGAATCCTAGAGGTAATCACATACTGGCCTGAAGGCAAAAAGTTTGAAACATCGCTAGCAGAAGAGGTATCATGGGCTTAAGAGGCCCTGAAAGGTCTGATGGGCCCCATAAGTGAAAGTAAAAAGGCAAGAAGGCTTCACAGTGACTGAGAATCAAGGGGGTGAAGGAGAATAGTTAGAGATAGAAGCAAGAATGTAGAGCCTGTCACAAAATAAGGGATGGCAGACACTGAGTCTGGGATAGTGAGGGGCATGAAGGCCATAAAGACAAGGGTTTGAGAACAGCCCGAGGACATTTGGCAGGGAGGTTATTAGATGTCCACAAGGCAAGAAGAAACTGGTATGGGGGGAATGCCCCCAAAAGTCAGAAGTTTACAGTGAGAAAGGTCAGAAGCCTTTGCGAGGAAGACAACAAATCTTCATCTCACGACCCAGAAGAGGGGAGGGTCTGCATGCTAATCAACTCTCAGGGGTGTAATGAATATGTATCCAAATTCCAGGAAAACTATTTATTATTTATTACTTTGGCCTATATCTGTAGCATGATTTTTCCAGATAGAATCATAGAATCATTAAAATCACCAAGGTTGGAAAAGACCTAAAAGATCATCCAGTCCAACTGTTCACCTATTCCCAATAGCTCCCACTTAACCATGTCCCTCAACAGATGGTGTGCAAGTTAGGTGGATCTATGCCCCTTGCACCCAGTGTCTGCGCAGCACTCTGTAAACCACACCTGCTTTGTAATCTTACTTGGATTACACAGTTTGATTCCACATGTCAGCCCCACCACACAATGAACTACCAGAAAATGGAAGTAAATTTGCCCTGTTCACAGATGGATCGTGTCGTATTGTGGGAAAGCATCGCAGATGGAAATCTGCTGTGTGGAGCCCCGTACGACAAGTTGCAGAGGCCACTGAAGGGAAAGGAGAATCAAGCCAATTTGCAGAGGTAAAGGCTGTCCAACTGGCCTTAGATGTTTCTGAGTGGGAGAGGTGGCCAATGCTCTATCTCTACACTGACTCATGGATGGTATCAAATGCCTTATGGGGGTGGATACAGCAGTGGGAGCAAAATAACTGGCAAAGAAGGGGTAAACCTATTTGGGCTGCTGAACTGTGGAAAGATATTACTGCCCGAACAAAGAATATGGTTGTAAAGGTGCATCATGTAGTTGCTCATGTGCCCAAGATTCAGGCTACTGAAGATCAGCAAAATAACCTTCAGGTAGATCGAGCTGCCAAAATTAAGAAGGCACAAATAGACTTGGACTGACAATGGAAGTGTGAATTATTTCTAGCTCGCTGTAAAATATTCTAAAGAGGATAGGAATCTAATTAATGATTTAGAAGAGAAGAGAGCAAGCTGACAGATGGGAGCACGCCCAGAAAGACACATTGTTATGCCCTTTATTATTTTTTGGAAACTGGTTCTAAGGAAAGGTAAGAAAATATATTGGGCAAACAGATGCTACAAAGTACGATCCTGGTGCCAGGAATAGGGTAAAGTGGACCTATTGGAGAAGGGAACCTTCTAGGGCAACAATGGCAAACTGATTTCTTGGAACTCCCAAGAACAGGGGGGTATTGCTGTATGTTGGTACTAACTGATACCTTTTTACAGTGGCCGTAGGCATTCCTTTGTAGAACTAATAAGGCACATGAGGTAACTAAAGTATTGTTACAGGAGTTTATTCCAAGATGCTGAGGAGCTACTTGGTCTGTCAAGGAAAGTGCACCATCAAAAGCTAAACTCATAAAGAAAAAATGACTCGGTTTCCAGTTTGCTTTATCTCAGTATACATGGGGTGGTGTCTGTGGCAAGTTGATATTATGTGCTGTTACATTTTGCATTTTGGTTGTACTACGTTTTGTGTTGTTGTGGGTTGTAATGTGGTACCTCTATTTGTTATATTTATTTATTTATCTGTAAGCGTTACCCTTACATTTCCATGTTTAACAGTGGCTGCTATTAAGGAAAGTAATAACACTCTCATTAGTGGGCATGAATATCATAATGGAAATAATATAATGAGCAGGTATTGTTTGGGTAAAGGTTTCTGGTAGCTGTGTGGAGATGGGAGAGCTTGAAAATCAGTACCAATAAATTGGAAAGGACATAGTATGGGAGGATATTTAGCACCTCCTACGAGCGTCCATCCAAAAGTACTCCCACCAGGCATAGTGAGAATTATGTGGAGCCAGCATCAAAATCCAAGGAGGGTTAAAAGGGTAAATAACTGTAAGATATTATTCTGTTAACATCAGTGTCTCAAAGCTTGCTGGGGACACAGATGGACTTGTTCAAGTCCAGGCAATTCCTGGGCAAAGGTTGTGAAATCCTTTCTCTGGAGAACTTTGATGGACAAGTTCTGGGCAAGGGTTGTGAAATCCTTTGTCTGAGGGACACAGATGGACAAGGCCAGGGGCAAGGAGAGAGAGATGAGCTGCAGCTTAATAGCTGTGAAGTGGTCTTTTGTGTGGACTTATCTCAGGATGATGGCCATCTCAGAGGGTACTCACATGACTCCCAAGGACGTCAGGTAGTCAGGAGAACAAGTAGGATAAAAGAGGAATCGAAAACCATGAGGATAGGTTTCTGACAACAGATTCCTCATGAAGTGATGCCTGCATGCTGAAGTAGAATAAGAGGTGTCTGACATCAGATTCCTCACACTACGGAATTCCTGCATGCTGATGAACTCTCCTGGGCCTGCTGCCTGAGCGCTGCTGCTTCCTCCTGCATTGGCTCTGCGACTGTCTCTTGCTATCTGCTTGTTGCCCAAGGCCGACCACGCTGCTGCTCTCCCCGCTGCTTCTGCCTCGGACCTTCAAACATCGTGCAACGGGACTGCTGCTGGATCCTTGTGGTGACTGTCCCCGCTTTATGCAATTCTTGCTTCTTTCCTATCTTTTCTATCACCTTCCTTCCCTTCCCCGTCTCCCTGATTAGGATTTGTAATAAACTGGTTGGACTAACATATGAACCGCTGTTTCTTAATCTCACAGCGGGTATACAGATATTAAAAGAACCTCATCTCCCTCTTATAAATTGGAGTGAGACAATAACCCCTTGGTAAGGTATAATACAAGATACCATACCTTCATGAGATCCCTTATCCCAGTCTTAGGAGTAGCTCAGCTGGAAAAGGCTATAGTGAACATTTCTGCAACTTTAGAAATAATTGAGAATGCTACGGTAGATGCCCTACCAGCAATCCAAGAGGACGTATCCTCTTTATCCAAAGTTGTATTGCAAAAAAGAATGGTGCTGGATTTGTTAACTGCAAAGGAAGGGGGAATGTGTACTCTAATAAATCAAAGTTGTTGTGCATATATAAACAAGGATCAGAGGACTGAGATGGATTTAGGAAAAATCTGGGAACAAACAAAAGGTCTTGCATGAAGTAAGCAGGGATAACACTAATTGGGGAATGGCTTTTTCTGGAGTATGGAATAAACTTACTAGTTGGTTACCAAATCTTGGATGGCTAAAGCAACTTTTCTTGGCAAGTATAGCTCTATTCTTCTTGGTAGGTTTTACGTGTTTATCCCCAAGGTGCTCAATGTGCTTATGTCAGAACACAGGGAAGGAATATGAAAAGTAGAATAGGTACAAGCTGAGACAAAAGGTAGAAAGCGGGGCCTACTTTCAGAAATCATTAGGGAGGAATGGGAAAATCTAGCAGATAGGTGTTTTTGCTAGATTAAAGAAAAGGGGGGAATTGTAGAGTAAAAGATGGTTCACAGAAACAAAGAGTAAAGGATGGTTCACAGAAACAAAGGGTAAAAGATGGTTCACAGAAACAAAGGGTAAAAGATATTTGTGAGAATCCTTTGTTTGTTGGCTCAAAGCTTGCTTCCCAAGGTATTTCTTGTGATAAGACTCCGATTGATTTATTGAGGAGGCAAGTGATGGGTGCTACCATGTGACAATCGACATCACTTTGTGGACATTTGAAAGCCCCTTCCTCCAGAGTTTCTTGCCTCCAGAAGATAGTGCTCAGGAGTGTTTACTGGCGGAAGATCTGGCCCATGACTAAATAGCTCCAGCTTGCTATGGGAAAATTGGGGAATGATACCATCGTGTCCTGTGAAAAACAGGATGCAGGTGGGCATCCCTGCTCCCTCTTATCTGCTGACAAGGCCTGAAAGATGGCCTTGTCACTAATAGGGAACGTGAGCTGGGTTTAGACCGTCGTGAGACAGGTTAGTTTTACCCTACTGATGATGTGTTGTTGTGCTAGGAGTTTCTGCTGAGATCCCAGAGCCAGAAGCTGCCACTCAAAGGAGAGCTGACTCAACCATTTTGGATTTGAGCTGTCACTCCAAAGACAGCTGACTCAAACACTTTGGACTTATAAATAAGTTGGTACAACCATTGAAAAGGGGCCATCATTGCCATGGTCACCGTCATCATCAACAGAACAATGCCCGATGACCCAGAACTACTGAAGACTGAACTACGAACCACGCTGGATCCACAGTGGTGACTATCTCCCTCTTGCTTCCTATAAAGACTCCTTGCTTCTTCTTTCCTATCTTTTCTATCGCCCTCCTTCCATTCCCCATTACCCTAATTCATAATAGTGTCTGTCCTCCCCTTCCTCATCTCCCTGATTAAGATCTGTAATAAACTGGTCGGACCAACATTTGAACCGTTGTTTCTTAATTTCACGCCGGGTATACACAGATTAAAAAAAACCTCCTCTCCCTCCTATAAATTGGAGTGAGACAATAGTTAACAGAAGCAGATGTGCAGAGGCTTTTAAAAGAATGAGGATTGTAACAAGCTGAGATTAGAACAATGTGGTGATGGAGGACAAAGATAAAAGTTTTGAGAACAGCTTGAAAACATTTGGTAAGTAAGTGATAAGACGTCCAGAAGGCAAGTTAGAACTGGTTTAGGCTGCCCCTCCCGCAGGGTCAAGAGTTTACAGCGAGACTAAGAGCCTTTGCAAGGAAGACAATGGGCCATCATCCCATGACCACCAGGAGGAGACTACCACTGCTCACAGCGCATGCACAAGAGAGAGGGATGATATGCTGATGGGTTCTTGGAAATGTAATGAATATGTATGCGAATTCCAGGAAAATCATTGATTATGGTTTGGACTATATCTGTACCAAGCTTTTGCCCTACTGTGTGTAAGCTTGGTGGAGCTATCCCCCTTGCACCTGGGTGTATGCGCATTGATAATAAAAACATACCTGATCTACATCCTTATTCAGGCTATAGGGTTTGATTTCCACACATCAATATCACCTTGCCACGGTCTCGCAATGGTAAGTGTTATGTGCTTACCATGGTGGAGGCAACAACCAGGTGGCTTGAAACATATGCAGTACCCCATGCTACCGCCCAAAACACCATATTAGGTCTCGAGAAAGAAGTCCTATGGTGACATGGCACTCCAGAAAGAATTGAGTCAGATAATGGGACCCATTTCAAAAGTTCTCTTGGAAATAGTTGGGCCAAAGGTGGATTTATCATACCCCCTATCATGCACCAGCTTCTGGTAGAATTGAACGATACAATGGGTTGTTAAAAACCGTAAAAGCAATAGGTGCCAGAACATTTAAAACTTGGGAGAAGCATTTGGCAGAAGCCACCTGGCTGTTCAAAACTCAAGGATCTATCAATCACGATGGTCCTGCCAACTCCTTACATACTGTCAAGGGAGATAAGGTCCCTGTAGTACATGTAAAGAACTTGTTAGGAAAAGCGGTTTGGGTCTTTCCAGCTTCTGGGAAGGGCAAACCTCCCTGTGGAACTGCTTTTGCCCAGGGACCAGGGTCCACTTGTTGGGTGATGCAGAAAAATGGGGATGTTCAATGTGTACCACAAGGGAATTTGATGTTGGGGGAGTGCAGTCAGTAATTCCATGTGTATATATATAGGTTTGTGTGTGCGTGTGTTTAATGTTTGTTAATTGTGGTTTGTTTGTATATATATTAAGTATGGTGTAGTGATGTAGAATAAGGGGTGGAATGTCATGGTTTTATGATTTTTGGTTATCAGTATTGTACATCATAACATCATGTAGTGCACTGGGAGTTTAACTGTTAATGCTCCAGTTCTGGGTACCTGTCCCAGAAGAGAAGAAGTTGTCATAGAGTTAACTAGATCAATCTATGCCTGTGACAGGGGGGCAGTAGGCCCGTGGGCCCCCCATCCCCCAAAAATGGGAAGGAAAAGGGAAAAGGGGTAGGGAGATGGGAGCTGGGCTCAAGGAAAAAAAACAACAATAAAGCAGCAACGATCTAAGGAGAAACACTTATTTTACTAACTATGGTATCGGAATGCAAGATAACACAATATAATACAATCTAATTGAAATTGAGACTAATAAATCAAATACAATAGGAGAGAGAGAGAGAGAATTTTCTGAAAATCGAGAAAACCTGAAAGCAATGTCTTGGAACATCTAGTAGGCACCCCCACACTCTCCTCAGAGAGTGCATGAGCAAAAGGCAGGACCAGATCCTGTAATTTCTGTGAGGTATCTTCCTCTCTTGCTGTGAGGTGGAGTATTAACTCTTTAATTATCCATGCTTTGCATGATGTTATGATGTGGAATAACAACAGCAAAAATTACAAAACCATGACAGAACTACATTCCCCAGAAGACTGTTCGCTGCGTTGTTATCACTTTTGCTCAGGGGGAACGGATATAAGGCCTTGGTATGTCATCTGACTTCCCTTCTTTGTCAGGCTCTCCTCCCTGCTGCTCAACCGGAGTGCACATCTCACCTCAGTGTTATGGTGAGACCTATCCACCTTTTGGACACTCTCTCATTATATTTGATTTATTAGCTTCAATTCTAATTATATTTTATTACAGTGTGTTATCTCATATTCCAATACCGTATTTAGTAAATTAGTTTGTTTCTCCTCAGATCGTTGCTGCTGTTTTTAATTATTTTGGGGTCCCCTGTTTCCCTCCTCTGGAGGCGTGGATTTTGTGAAATCCCTCTGCCCCACTAGTCACGGAACTGGGCCAAACCAGCCGTAGACGCTTCTTTACTTACGAAAAGCTCTGAATACTGAATCCAAACTTCCACTAGCTCTCATTTCCAGTTAAAGAGAAAGGCAGTTATACCTCCAGGGCACAGGCCTGATTCACTTCGGATTAGCAGAAGAGATCTTTTTCTGGAGCCTAAATGTTCTCTGACACGTCTGTGTAGACCCTTTCTGTACCAACTTAAGTAAAAGCAACCAGAGGACGGTCTAATTAAATTTTTGCGTAATTTCTTCTCCAAATTCTTACAGTACAATCTCTAGTGATTCTGCATAACTAGCTTTATTGAAGGAGGGAAAAAAAAAGTCAAATACATTACGTCCAAGGCTTACCACTAAGCAGTTCAATCCAATTTTGTATTGTTTCAGGAGGCTGGGTCTCTTTTATGTGTTTCAGAGCTTCATCAAGCAGAACATCACCTGTAGGAACATCTGATATGCAAATCACCTAAGACAGAATAAAACAGTCATTTTTTTAAATTTAGTTCATGTACCATAAACATCCAGCAATACAATCTAGGAAAATCTACCTGTTATGAGAACAAAGGATTTTTTTTTTAAAGTAACAAATCTTCTTTAAGAACATGCAATTTTTTAAAATATCTGGTTAAAAAAACAAAAACAAAACTATTCAAGATTTTAATTACAAAAAGCTCTGTTAAGTCAGTTATCTATAACCAAATTTAAGGTTAATTAATTAAAACCATAGTATTAGAACATGCTTAATATATTTTTTGTGTTGTTTTGTTTTGTTTTTTTGTTTGTTTTTTAAAGGAAGATAATCCACTAACCTTGCTAGGTCATTTACTTCCTCATCAAAACAAAGTTTACTACAGTGTTAAATTGCTCTCTAATGGCAGTCTATTTTACTACTTCAAATCAATTTATGCAAAATTGTCATGGTTTTGTGATTTTTGGTTTTCGGTATTCCACATCATAACATCATGTGGGGCACTGGGACTTTAACTGTTAATGCTCAAGTCCTGGGTACCTGCCCTGAAGAGGAGAAGAACTACATTCCCCAGGGGACCTTGCGGTCAGGGAGAGGAGGTTTAACTCCTGGCAAGGTCACCTGATTGTTCTTTCTCGCCTGCCCTTCGTTGTGGGTGCTGCTCCGTCTCCCTGCTGCTCAACTGGACTGCGCATCTCACCTCAGCGTTGTGGTGAGGCCTATCCACCTTTCGGACATTCTCTCTCTCTCATTATATTTGATTTATTAGCTTCAATTCTGATTATATTGTATTATAGTGTGTTATCTTGCATTCCGATAATATACTTAGTAAATTAGTTTGTTTCTCCTCAGATTGGTGCCACTGTTTTTAATTATTTTGGAGTCTCCTGTTTCCATTTTTTTTCCAGAGGCGCGGATCTGCGGATCCCTCCGCCCCGCTCGTCACGGAACTGGGCCGAACCAGCCCTTAAACCATTGACATTCTTGGTGGAGAATGCGGGCAAAGGCTGTTTTTTAGCTTTTTAGAATGAATCTCTCTCTGCTCTCTGAGAGCTTCGTTGGGAAAGTTTATCTTTTTCACCGGTGCTCACTGAAAACTTGACCTTGAAAGTCTACGCAGACTGCCAATGTTCTGGGATATTTGTAAACTTTGAGCACTACTATCTTGCTTCTGTAAAGAGAGAAAAAAATGTTTTCTCTTCTAAAACTGCCTTTCAAGGGTCTGCATGCCATCGTTTTTTCTTTTTTAATGCTCAAAACATACTGGGCATTAATTAAGTTTGCCACTTTGCTTTATATGGCAATAGGTATATACAATCGATTGAAAACACTGATGGAAATATGTACTTGGTATCTGCATACAATGTGGTATACAACTCCAGAGGGAGCTGCTAATTTCACAGAACTTGGGATTTTTAAGCAGGCTCCCAGTCTCTCCTTTGAATCCTTTATGCAGTTTTTGAATGCTCACCTGATCGCATTGTTAATCTCCCTGAATTTACTGTTCATTATTTCAGTCAGTTTTTGTATTTATTGTATTTTGAGGAAGCCTTCCCCAAAACCAGAGAATACTGAGTGGCAGGGAGTGTGGAGAGGCTTGGGAGAGATTTTAGAGAGATGGACATCTTCGGTGTCATGGAACTTTACACCTGAACACCTAAAAGACCCTGAAAGCTTAAGCATTTATTTGAGACAGGAATGTTGCAGCTCAGGCAGATCTGAGGAGGCACAAATGATTTGAGGCCTGGCTAATGCTTATCGGGCCTTATTCAATAGTATCCCAAAAAGGGAGAGAGTTTGTGAAATTGACAGAGAGTGTCTGAGATCTGAGAGGGAGAATCTCCAGGCTGAGAAGGAGAGTTTCCAGGAGAGACTCCGAGCCGAGAGGGAGAATCTCCAGGTCCTGAGAGAGTCAGGTGTACACCAAGCATGTGGCGTACATTCACAAAGACTGCACCAGAGAGGTACGCCAGTACATTTGCAGCAATGTATGGTAGAGGGGAATGAAGACCCCTTATAAATGAACTGATTAATAAACTTCAAGACTTTGAGTTACATTTAAGCCCTCTACGAGTTTGTGTTTCAGCCATTGCAAAGGTAGCTGAAAAGCTGAACAGAATGGAGAGCAAGCAAGAAGGTATCATAGACAAACTGACTACCGTGCCTAATGCTGATGGATCCATGGTGGTAACAGATACAACCAATGGAGATCAGAATTCCCAAGACAGCCTACTGGAGGGACTAATCAACTTGGTTTCCTCCCAGCCGGTGTCATCCAACGTCTCAGCTATCAAAAGAAGACGTCCTCCTGCTCGAGCAAGTGACAACAGTAAGACTACATCACGTTTTGACTTGCGGCATTACCTACGTGACCATGGAGAAGATATGAAGAAGTGGCATAAGCAACCTACTCCTGCACTTCAAGCACGGGTAAAAGAATTACAAGGCAAATCAACCACCAAGGTGAACTTCTCCAAAAAGGTGATTGCTCCAGTTGCTTCAGACAACGGAGGTAACAAATAGAGGGGCCCTGCTCCCAGCCAGGGTGGGGAAAGGGATAATAGAGTTTACTGGACTGTGTGGATTCGATGGCCTGGCACATCAGAACCACTGAAATATAAGGCCCTGGTGGACACTGGTGCTCAGTGCACCCTAATGCCCTCGAGTCACCAAGGGACAAAATCAGTTTATATTTCTGGGGTGACTGGGGGTTCCCAAGAGCTGACTATGTTGGAAGCCGAAATCAGCCTCACTGGTAAAGACTGGCAAAAGCACCCTATTGTGACGGGCCCAGGGGCTCCATGTATACTTGGTATTGATTACCTCAGAAGGGGATATTTTAAGGATCCCAAAGGGTATCGATGGGCCTTTGGAATAGCTGCTGTAGATACAGGAGGTGTTAAGCAGTTATCTGTTTTGCCTGGCCTATCAGAAGATCCATCTGCTGTGGGGTTACTATGAGTGGAAGAGCAACAGGTACCAATAGCTACAAAAACGGTGCACAGGCGGTACTGCCACACCAACAGGGATTCCCTGCTCCCCATTCATAAGTTGATTCGTCAACTGGAGGGTCAGGGAGTGATCAGCAAAACTCACTCGCCTTTTAACAGCCCCATATGGCCAGTGCGTAAAGCCAGTGGAGAATGGAGGCTGACGGTGGACTACCGTGGCCTGAATGAAGTCACACCCCCACTGAGTGCTGCTGTGCCGGACATGTTAGAACTCCAGTATGAACTGGAGTCAAAAGCAGCCAAATGATATGCCACCATTGACATTGCTAATGCCTTCTTTTCCATTCCTTTGGCCAAAGAATGTAAGCCACAGTTTGCTTTCACATGGAGGGGCATTCAGTATACCTGGAACCGTTTGCCCCAGGGGTGGAAACACAGCCCAACCATTTGCCATGGGCTGATCCAGGCCGCATTGGAACAGGGAGGTGCTCCTGAGCACTTACAGTACATTGATGATATGTTAGAACAGGGACCTGGGTCCACTTGGTGGGTGATGCAGAGAAACGGGGATGTTCATTGTGTACCACAAGGGAATTTGATGTTGGGGGAGTGCAGCCAGTAATTCCATGTAAATATACAGATTTTTGTGTGTGCGTGTGTTTAATGTTTGGTAATTACCGTTTGTATATATATTAAGCATGATATAGTGATGTAGAATAAGGGGTGGAATGGCATGGTTTTGTGATTTTTGGCTTTCGGTATTCCACATCATAACATCATGTGGGGCACTGGGACTTTAACTATCAATGCTCAGGTCCTGGGTACCTGCCCTGAAGAGGAGAAGAACTACATTCCCCAGGGGACCTTGCGGTCAGGGAGAGGAGGTTTAACTCCTGGCAAGGTCGCCTGATTGTTCTTTCTCGCCTGCCCTTCGTTGTGGGCGCTGCTCCCATCTCCCTGCTGCTCAACTGGACTGCGCATCTCACCTCAGCGTTGTGGTGAGGCCTATCCACCTTTCGGACATTCTCTCTCTCTCATTATATTTGATTTATTAGCTTCAATTCTGATTATATTGTATTATAGTGTGTTATCTTGCATTCCGATAATATACTTAGTAAATTAGTTTGTTTCTCCTTAGATCGGTGCCGCTGTTTTTAATTATTTTGGGGTATCCTGTTTCCTTTTTTTTCCAGAGGCGCGGATCTGCGGATCCCTCCGCCCCGCTCGTCACGGAACAGGGCCGAACCATCCCTTAAACAGTTGACAAAAATACTGCAGTTAAACAATTTGAAAGGTGGAAAAGGAGCCCCATAAGAAAAGTAAAAGGCAAAAAGGTTTCACAGTAACTGAGAATACGGGGGAGGATAAAGTGGGATAGTTAGGAATAGTTTATAGAAGCAGGAATGTAGAGCTCGTTAGAGAAAAGGTCAGGAACAGGATAGTGAGGAGGCCACGCTGATAATGTTTGAGACATCTGGCAGGGAGGTGATTAGATGTTCATAGTGCGAGACGAAACTAGTTTGGGGGATGCCCCCCTTCTCTGTCAGGAGTTATGGTGAGGAAGGTTAGAAGCCTTCTTGAAAAAAACAACAAATTCTTCAACCCACAACCCACTACGCACACGCAACAGGGGAGGGTCTGCATGCTTTGGGGTATAATGAATATGTATCTGAATTCCAGGAAACTACTGATTATGTATTAGTTTGCCCTATATCTGTAGCACGATTTTTCCAGACGGTGCGCAAGCTTGGATGAATTATCCCCCTTGCGCCAGGGCTTTTGCACAATTGCCAATAAAACACCTTCTCTTTATCCTTACAGGCTATAGGGTTTGATTTTCCGCACATCAAATTAGGCCACATGAAATTGAGAAATCAATTATAAACTGAAAAAGCAGGAAAACGTTAAGATTTACAGTTCTGAAGAACATGCTGACCAGTAGCATTATGTTCTATTCACCAACAGTTGCTATCATAGAGTCATAGAATCACAAGGTTGGAAAGGACCTACAAGGTCATCTCTTCCAACTGTCCTCCTATCACCATTACTACTCACTAAGCTACTAAACCATATCTTCTAGCACTTCAACCAGACGTCTCTTCAAAACCACCAGGGTCACTGATTCCACCACCTCCCTGGGCAGCACATTCCAGTGCCTGACCACTCTTAGAGTGAAAATGTTTTTCCTTATATCTAATCTGAATCTCCCCTGGCACAACTTGAGACCATTTCTTTGGGTCCTGTTTGTTGCCTGGGAAAAGAGGCCAACCCCCTCCTCATCACAATCTCCCTTCAGGAAGTTGTAGAGTGCAAAGAAGTCTCCCCTGAGCCTCCTCTTCTCCAGACTAAACAAACCCAGCTCCCTCAACCACTCCTCATAAGACTTGTGTTCCACACCCCTCACCAGTTTTGTTGCCCTTCTCTGGACACGCTCCAGGGCCTCAACATCTTTCCTGTAGTGAGGAGCCCAAAACTGAACTGAAGAAAGGGAGAATGGAAGACCCAGGGAACTACAGGCCAGTAAGACTCACCTCTGCGCCTGTGAAGATCATAGAGCAGATCCTCCTAGAAGATATGTTAAGGCACATACAAGATAAAGAGGAGATGAGAAGCTGGACATGAGCCACCAGTGTGCTCTTGCAGCCTGGAAGGCCAACTATATCCTGGGCTGCATTAAAAAAGGGGTGGCCAGCAGGTAGAGGGAGGTGATTGTCCCCCTCTACTCAGCTCTTGTGAGGCCCCATCTGGAGAACTGTGTCAAGGCCTGGGGCCCCCAGTACAGGAAGGACACAGAGCTCTCAGAGTTGGAAGCCATTGTGCAGCAGGCAAACTATGACCTAGTTGCCATAACGGAAACGTGGTGGGATTGCTCCCACGATTGGAGTGCTGCAATGGATGGCTATAAACTCTTCAGGAAAGATAGGCAAGGAAGGCGGGGTGGAGGTGTAGCTCTCTATGTTAGGGAATGCTTTTACGCTACTGAGATTATGACTGGGGACGATAACGTTGAATCCCTATGGGTAAAGATCAGAGGAAGGGCTGACAAGACAGGCACCCTGGTGGGCGTCTGTTATAGACCCCCAAATCAAGATGAAGAAACAGACGAGATATTCTATAAGCAGCTGGCACAAGCTGCACAGTCGCCTGCCCTTGTCCTCATGGGGGACTTTAACTTCCCTGACGTATGCTGGGAGTACAGCACAGCACAGAGGAAGCAGTCTAGGAGGTTTCTGGAATGCGTAGAGGACAACTTCCTGATACAGCTGGTCAGGGAGCCCACGAGAGGAACTGCCCCACTAGACCTGCTGTTCACAAACAGGGAAGGTTTGGTGGGAGATGTGGAGGTTGGAGGCTGTCTTGGACAGAGTGATCATGAAATGATAGACTTCGTGATTCACGGTGGAGCCTGGAGGGGGAATAGTAATACTGCTACCTTGGACTTCAGGAGGGCGGACTTTGAATTGTTCAGGGGACTAATAGGGGGAGTCCCCTGGCATTCAGTCCTAGCGAGCAAAGGGGTCCAAGAGAGCTGGTTGCTCTTCAAAAAGGAAGTCTTAAGGGCGCAGGAGCAGGCAGTCCCCCTGAGCTGCAAAATGAGCCGGCGGGGAAGAAGACCGGCGTGGATGAATAGGGAGCTATTCCTGAGGCTCCGGGAGAAAAAGAGAATCTACCGCCTGTGGAAAGAGGGACAGGCCACTCAAAATGAATACAGGGAAGTTGTTAGGATGTGTAGAGGTGAAATCAGAAAGGCAAAAGCCCAGCTTGAATTTAACCTAGCTGCTGGTGTGAAAAGGAATAAGAAACTCTTTTATAAATACGTTAACAGTAAGAGGAGGACAAAGGAGAATATCCACTCTTTGCTGGATGAGGCTGGGAATGTGACCACTGAGGATAAGGAAAAGGCGGAGGTTCTGAATGCCTTCTTTACGTCTGTCTTTAAAAGTCAGACCAGTTATCCACAGGATACCCCTCTCTCTGACCTGGTAATCTCGGCCGGGAAGCACACTAACCCCCCTGTGATTCTGAAAGAAACAGTCAGAGGCCTACTGCTCCAGCTGGACTGTCACAAGTCGATGGGGCCAGATGAGATCCACCCGAGAGTGCTGAGGGAACTGGCGGAGGTGATAGCCGAGCCGCTTTCCATCATCTATCAGCGCTCCTTGTTGACTGGTGAGGTCCCAGATGACTGGAGGCTTGCCAATGTGACTCCCATTTATAAGAAAGGTCGTAAGGAGGATCCGGGGAACTACAGGCCTGTCAGCCTGACCTCGGTGCCAGGGAAGGTTATGGAGCAGATTGTCTTGAGGGAGATCATGCGGCATGTGCAGGGTGACCGGGGGATCAGGCCTAGCCAGCATGGGTTTATGAAGGGCAGGTCCTGTTTGACCAACCTGATCTCCTTCTATGATCTAGTGACCCATCTGGTGGATGAAGGAAAGGCTGTTGATGTGGTCTACCTAGACTTCAGCAAAGCCTTTGACACTGTCTCCCACAGCATTCTCCTGCAGAAGCTGGCAGCCAGAGGCTTGGATGGGTACACTCTTGGCTGGGTAAGGAGCTGGCTGGAGGGCCGGGCACAGAGAGTGGTGGTGAATGGAGTCAAATCCAGCTGGCGACCGGTCGTGAGTGGTGTTCCGCAGGGGTCGGTGCTGGGGCCTGTCCTCTTCAATATCTTTATTGATGACCTCGATGAGGGCATCGAGTGCACCCTCAGTAAATTCGCAGATGACACTAAATTGGCTGGAAGTGTGGATCTGCCTGGGGGTAGCGAGGCCCTACAGAGGGATCTGGACAGGCTGGAGAGCTGGGCTGGAGCCAATGGAATGAGTTTCAACAAGGCCAAATGCCGGGTCCTGCACTTCGGCCACAACAACCCCAGGCGACGCTACAGGCTTGGGGCGGTGTGGCTGGAGGACTGCGTAGAGGAAATGGACTTGGGGGTATTGATTGATGCTCGGCTGAACATGAGCCGACAGTGTGCCCAGGTGGCCAAGAAGGCCAATGGCATCCTGGCTTGCATCAGAAACAGTGTTGCAAGCAGGAGCAGAGAGGTGATTGTTCCCCTATATTCAGCACTCGTGAGGCCGCACCTCGAGTACTGTGTCCAGTTTTGGGCCCCTCACTGCAAGAAAGATATTGAGGCCCTGGAACGTGTTCAAAGAAGGGCAACGAAGCTGGTGAGGGGTCTGGAACACAGGCCATATGAGGAGAGGCTGAAGGAGCTGGGAATGTTCAGCCTGGAGAAGAGGAGGCTCAGGGGAGACCTTATTGCTCTCTATAACTTCCTGAAGGGAGGTTGTAGTGAGCTGGGGGTCGGCCTCTTCTCTCGTGTCATTAGGGATAGGACCAGGGGGAATGGTTTCAAGCTACGCCAGGGGAAATTCAGGCTGGACATGAGGAAGTATTACTTTTCAGAAAGGGTGGTCAGGCACTGGAATGGACTGCCCAGGGAGGTGGTGGAATCACCGAGCCTGGGGGTGTTCAAGGAAAGACTGGATGTTGCGTTGAGGGACATGGTTTAGTAGGAGCTATTGGGAATAGGTGAACGGTTGGACTGGGTGATCTTTTAGGTCTTTTCCAACCTTAGTGATTCTATGATTCTATGATTCTATGATTCTCTTGGAGTGGATCCAGAGGAGGGCCACTGAGATGATCAGAGGACTGGAGCACCTCTCCTATGAGGAAAGGTTGAGGGAAATGGGCTTGTTTAGCTTGGAGAAGAGTAGGCTCCAGGGAAACCTCATTGTGGCCTTGCAATACTTGAAGGAAGCATATAAACAGGAGGGGGAACGGCTGTTTATGAGGGTGGATAGTGATAGGACAAGGGGGAATGGTCTTAAACTGAGACAGGGGAGGTTTAGGTTAGATATTAGGAGGAAGTTCTTCACAACGAGGGTGGTGACACACTGGAACAGTTTGCCCAAGGAGGTTGTGGATGTCACATCCCGGGAGGCATTCAAGGCCAGGCTGGATGTGGCTCTGGGCAGCCTGGTCTAGTGGTTGGTGACCCTGCACATAGCAGGGGGTTGAAAATGGGTGATCATTGTGGTCCCTTTCAGCCCAGCCCGTTCTATGATTCTATGAGGGCCCTCGTTCCTGCTGAAAATTTCATCATAGAACCATAGAATCACAAGGTTGGAAACAACCTACAAGATCATCTAGTCCAACCGTCTCCTCATCACCATTGCCACCACTAGCACTAAACCGTATCATGCAGCACGTCATCCAGACGCCTCTTGAACACTGCCAGGGACGGCGACTCCACCACCTCTCTGGGCAGGCCATTCCAGTGCCTGACCACGCTGAGAGAAGTTCTTCCTTATGTTTAATCTAAACCTCCTCTGATACAACTTGCGGCCATTGCCCTGTGTCCTGCTCGTTGCCTGGGAGAAGAGGCCAAATCCCTCTTCACCACAACCTCCCTTCAGGAGGTTGAAGAATGCAATGAGGTCTCCCCTGAGCCTCCTCTTCTCCAGACTCAATAATCCCAGCTCCCTCAGCCGCTCCTCATAAGACTTGTGCTCTAGACCCCTCACCAGTTTCATTGCTCTTCTCTGGGCACATTCCAGGGCCTCAATGTCTTTCTTGTAGTGAGGGGCCCAAAACTGAACACAGTACTCGAGGTGAGTGCTATATACTTATTAAGCAAAGTATGTATGTGCAATAAATTATATTGCATATTACAGGGGTTAAGGTTTGTTATTTAATAAATTCCATAATTATTTAATTGAATTATTTCCCTAAAAGAGCATAGAAGAAAAATATTCATTTAGAGTACCATAATAAAATTTAAGAATTTGAGTAATTGCTTGTTTACTGGTACAAGCAGTTACATAAACCATGTACACATAACATTTTCTTTCTGTCAACGGTTTATGGGCTGGTTTGGCCCAGTTCCATGACTAGCAGGGTGGAGAGACCTGTGGATCTGTGCCCTGGAAAGGGATAAGGGAAAAGGGTAGAGAGATGGGCCCCAAAACAAAACAGTGGCAATGATCTGAGTAGATGCAAATTAATTTACTAAATAAGATATCAGAATGCAAGATAACACACTATAAAAAAAATATAATGCAATATAATTAGAATTGGAGCTAATCAAATATAATGAGAGAAAGTGTACAAAAACCAAAAGGCCTTACAGAGCAAGCAGCAGGGAGGAGAGCCTGATAATCGAAAAGGGGAAAAAGGGACATCTGGTGACAAAAGTATAAATATGGGGAGGCATGGCAGGTTGATTATATAACCTTGTCACGATCTCACAATGGTAAGCGTTATATGCTTACTATGGTGGAGACAACCACTAGGTGGCTTGAAACGTACGCAGTACCCCATGCTACCACCCGAAAAACCATATTAGGTCTCGAGAAACAAGTCCTATGGTGACATGGCACTCCAGAAAGAATTGAGTCAGCTAACCGGACTCATTTCAAGGTAAGTTTGGACCTGAGAGACAGGCTGTCTTAGGAGCAGAGGCAAGCAAACTATGCACTCAGAGCAGCACAGAGGGTTACGAGTTTCAGTCAACATACACACTCATACACACACAGGCGTGCATTTTAGATGCAGGCAGCAAAAACTCCCTAGAATCATAGAATGGCCTGGGTTGAAAAGGACCACAATGATCACCTAGTTTCAACCCCCTTGCTGTGGGCAGGGTTGCCAATCACTAGACCAGGCTGCCCAGAGCCACATCCAGCCTGGCCTTGCATGCCTCCAGGGATGGGGCATCCACAACCTCCTTGGGCAACCTGTTCCAGTGCGTCACCACCCTGAGTGGAAAACTTCCTCCTAATATCTAACCTAAACCTCCCCGTCTTAGTTTAAAACCATTCCCTCTTGTCCTATCACTATCTACCCTTGTAAACAGCCATTCTCCCTCCTGTTTATACGCTCCTTTCAAATATTGGAAGGCCACAATGAGATCTCCCCAGAGCTTTCTCTTTTCCAAGCTAAACAAGCCCAGTTCCCTCAACCTTTCTCCATAGGAGAGCTGCTCCAGCCCACTGATCATGTTACTGGCCCACCTCTGGATCCGCTCCAAGAGCTCCACATCCTTCCTGTGCTGGGGGCCCCAGGCCTGGATGCAGTTCTCCAGATGGGGCCTCACAAGAGCTGAGTAGAAGGTGACAATCACCTCCCTCTCTCTGCTGGCCACCCATTTTTTAATGCAGCCCAGGATATAGTTGCCCTTCTGGGCTGGAAGCGCACACTACTGGCTCATGTCCAGATTCTCATCCACCAGGATCCTTCTCTGCAGGGCTGCTGAGAGATAGCAAAAAGCTGGAAAGGAGTGATACGGAAGGTGCCAAAGGTGGATTTGATAGGCAGTGCCAGCAGGGCATCCCTGCTTCAAGGTGCATTTTCCCTCTCTCACACACCACAGCCTCTCTCCTGCATTCATTCTCCCCAGGGTCTGCAGGGTATTTTCCATTTGCACACCACATCCGTGTGGCCAGTGTATGATAAAGAACCCAAGCAGAACACCTGCTTTCAAAACTGGTCTTTGGAAAAACAATATTGTCAACGGTTTATGGGCTGGTTCGGCCCCGTTCCATGACGAGCGGGGCGGAGGGATCTGCAGATCCGCGCCTCCGGAAAAAAAAGAAACAGGGGACCCCAAAATAATTAAAAACAGCGGCAATGATCGGAGGAGAAACAAACTAATTTATAAATAAATAAATAAATAAATAAAGTATATTATTGGAAGCAAGATAACACACTATAATACAATATAATCAGAATTGAAGCTAATAAATCAAATATAATGAGAGAGAGAATGTCCGAAAGGTGGATAGGCCTCACCACAACGCTGAGGTGAGATGCACAGTCCAGTTGAGCAGCAGGGAGATGGGAGCAGCGCCCACAACGAAGGGCAGGCGAGAAAAGCACATCAGGTGACCTTGCCAGGAGTTAAACCTCCTCTCCCTGACCGCAAGGTCCCCTGGGGAATGTAGTTCTCCTCTTCAGGGCAGGTACCCAGGACCTGATCATTGATAGTTAAAGTCCCAGTGCCCCACATGATGTTATGATGTGCAATACCGAAAGCCAAAAATCACAAAACCATGACATTCCACCCCTTATTCTACATCACTACATCATGCCTAATATACATACAAACAGTAATTACCAAACATTAAACACACGCACACACAAAAATCTGTGTATTTACATGGAATTACTGGCTGCACTCCCCCAACATCAAATTCCCTTGTGGTACACACTGAACATCCCCATTTCTTTGCATCACCCACCAAGTGGACCCATGCCCCTGGGCAAAAACAGTTCCGCGAAGAGGTTTGCCCTTCCCAGAACCTGGAAAGACCCAAACCGCTTTTCCCAGCATGTTCTTTACATATACTACAGGAACCTTATCTCCCTTGACAGTATGTAGGGAGCTTGCAGGACCATCGCGATTGATAGATCCTCTAGTATTCACTAACCAGGTGGCTTCTGCCAAAATCTTCTCCCAATGCTTAAATGTTCCGCCACCCATTCCTTTCAACATGGTTTTTAGCAACCCATTGCAGCGTTCAATTTTACCAGAAGCTGGTGCATGATAGGGGATATGATAAATCCACTCAATGCCATGACCCAAGTGCTTACAAGAGAATTTTTGACATGAGTCCCATTATCTGACTCAATCCTTTCTGGGGCGCCATGTCGCCACAGGACTTGTTTCTCGAGACCCAGTATGGTGTTCCAGGCGGTAGCATGGGGTACTGCATATGTTTCGAGCCACCCAGTGGTTGCCTCCACCATAGTAAGCACATAATGCTTACCATTGCGAGATCGTGGCAAGGTGATATAATCAACCTGCCATGCCTCCCCATATTTGTACTTTTGCCATCGCCCTTCCTCCCAGAGAGGTTTCATCCTCTTGGCTTGTTTGATGATGGCACATGTTTCACAGTTATGAATAACCTGTGCAATGGCACATACAGTTAAGTCCAGCCCTCGGTCTCTCGCCCATTTGTATGTTGCATCTCTCCCTTGATGACCTGACGTCTCATGGGCCCACCGAGCTAGGAATAGTTCACCCTTGTTCTGCCAGTCCAGGTCTATTTGAGCCACCTCAATTCTGGCAGCTCAGTCTACCTGATGGTTGTTTTGCTGTTCTTCAGTAGCCCGACTCTTGGGCACATGAGCATCTACATGGCGCACCTTCACAACCATATTCTTTGTTCGGGCAGCAATGTCTTTCCACAGTTCAGCAGCCCAAATAGGTTTACCCCTTCTTTGCCAGTTATTTTCCTCCCACTGCTGTAACCACCCCCATAAGGCATTTGCTACCATCCATGAGTCAGTGTAAAGATAGAGCATTGGCCACCTCTCCTGTTCAGCAACATCTAAGGCCAGATGGACAGCCTTTACCTCTGCAAATTGGCTTGATTCTCCTTTCCCTTCAGTGGCCTCTGCAACTTGTCGTGTGGGGCTCCACACAGCAGATTTCCATCTGCGACGCTTTGCCACAATACGACACGATCCATCTGTGAACAGGGCATATTTCTTCTCATTCTCTGATAGTTCATTGTATGGTGGGGCCTCTTCAGTGCGTGATACTTCTTCTGCTGGTGATGTTCTGAACTTTTTGCCTTCAGGCCAGTCCATGATGACCTCTAGGATTCCTGGACGGCTGAGGTTCCCCATCCGCGCTTGCTGCGTAATCAATGCAACTCACTTACTCCAAGTGGCATCAGTTGCATGATGGGTGGAGGGAATCTTTCCCTTAAACATCCAGTTCTGCACTGGCAGTCGAGGTGCCAGAATGAGCTGTGTTTCAGTACCGACTACCTCAGAAGCAGACCGAACCCCCTCATACGTGGCTAAGATCTCCTTCTCAGTTGGAGTGTAGCCCTCTTCCAACCCCCTGTAGGCTCAGATCCAGAATCCCAGGGATCAGCCTCTGGTCTCACCTGAGGCTCTTTGCCACAAACTCCAAGTGGGACCTTTCTCTCCAGCAGCAGTGTAGAGGATGTTCTTCACATCCTGTCCCATCCGTACTGGCCCCAGGGCCACAGCACGGGCTATCTCCTGCTTAATCTGCTCAAAATCTTGCTGCTGCTCAGGACCCCATGTAAACTCATTCTTCATTCGCGTCACATGATAAAGGGGGCTTACAATGAGGCTGTAGTTTGGAACATGCATTCTCCAAAAGCCCACTGCACCCAGAAAAGATTGTGTCTCTCTTTTGCTAGTGGGTGGAGACATAGCAGTGATTTTGTCGATTACATCTGTCGGGATGTGACGACGGCCATCTTGCCACTTTATGCCTAGGAACTGAATTTCCTGGGCAGGTTCTTTCACTTTGCTTCGCTTAATAGCAAAACCAGCACGGAGAAGGATCTGGATTATTTGCTCTCCTTTCTCAAAATCTTCCTTTGCTGTATCACCCCACACAATGATGTCATCAATGTACTGTAAGTGCTCAGGAGCACCTCCCTGTTCCAATGCGGCCTGGATCAGCCCATGGCAAATGGTTGGGCTGTGTTTCCACCCCTGGGGCAAACGGTTCCAGGTATACTGAATGCCCCTCCATGTGAAAGCAAACTGTGGCTTACATTCTTTGGCCAAAGGAATGGAAAAGAAGGCATTAGCAATGTCAATGGTGGCATATCATTTGGCTGCTTTTGACTCCAGTTCATACTGGAGTTCTAACATGTCCGGCACAGCAGCACTCAGTGGGGGTGTGACTTCATTCAGGCCACGGTAGTCCACCGTCAGCCTCCATTCTCCACTGGCTTTACGCACTGGCCATATGGGGCTGTTAAAAGGCGAGTGAGTTTTGCTGATCACTCCCTGACCCTCCAGTTGACGAATCAACTTATGAATGGGGAGCAGGGAATCCCTGTTGGTGTGGCAGTACCGCCTGTGCACCGTTTTTGTAGCTATTGGTACCTGTTGCTCTTCCACTCATAGTAACCCCACAGCAGATGGATCTTCTGATAGGCCAGGCAAAACAGATAACTGCTTAACACCTCCTGTATCTACAGCAGCTATTCCAAAGGCCCATCGATACCCTTTGGGATCCTTAAAATATCCCCTTCTGAGGTAATCAATACCAAGTATACATGGAGCCCCTGGGCCCGTCACAATAGGGTGCTTTTGCCAGTCTTTACCAGTGAGGCTGATTTCGGCTTCCAACATAGTCAGCTCTTGGGAACCCCCAGTCACCTCAGAAATATAAACTGATTTTGTCCCTTGGTGACTCGAGGGCATTAGGGTGCACTGAGCACCAGTGTCCACCAGGGCCTTATATTTCAGTGGTTCTGATGTGCCAGGCCATCGAATCCACACAGTCCAGTAAACTCTATTATCCCTTTCCCCACCCTGGCTGGGAGCAGGGCCCCTCTATTTGTTACCTCCGTTGTCTGAAGCAACTGGAGCAATCACCTTTTTGGAGAAGTTCACCTTGGTGGTTGATTTGCCTTGTAATTCTTTTACCCGTGCTTGAAGTTCAGGAGTAGGTTGCTTATGCCACTTCTTCATATCTTCTCCATGGTCACGTAGGTAATGCCGCAAGTCAAAACGTGATGTAGTCTTACTGTTGTCACTTGCTCGAGCAGGAGGACGTCTTCTTTTGATAGCTGAGACGTTGGATGACACCGGCTGGGAGGAAACCAAGTTGATTAGTCCCTCCAGTAGGCTGTCTTGGGAATTCTGATCTCCATTGGTTGTATCTGTTACCACCATGGATCCATCAGCATTAGGCACGGTAGTCAGTTTGTCTATGATACCTTCTTGCTTGCTCTCCATTCTGTTCAGCTTTTCAGCTACCTTTGCAATGGCTGAAACACAAACTCGTAGAGGGCTTAAATGTAACTCAAAGTCTTGAAGTTTATTAATCAGTTCATTTATAAGGGGTCTTCATTCCCCTCTACCATACATTGCTGCAAATGTACTGGCGTACCTCTCTGGTGCAGTCTTTGTGAATGTACGCCACATGCTTGGTGTACACCTGACTCTCTCAGGATCATGGAATGAAATCGGGGCTATGTAGCATTTCCACCACAGCATATTCTCTCAAATAACTGATGCCTTTTTCTATATCAGTCCATTTCTTTTTCTCAGGCATCAGATCATCTTTGAAGGGGTATCTTTCTTTTACAGCTAACAACATCCGCTTCCAGAGGGTGAAGGCCTGGTTCTGGCATGTACCAATGCCTCTGTCAATGGCTGATTCCCTAGCAATGCCACCCAATTGGCGAGCTTCTCTTCTATCTAGCCACACACTGTTGGCC
The DNA here is from genome assembly GCF_023343835.1 of Lagopus muta. NCBI lineage: Eukaryota > Metazoa > Chordata > Aves > Galliformes > Phasianidae > Lagopus > Lagopus muta. The sequence continues at coordinate 2,294,790 of NC_064471.1, forward strand.
CCATTGTCCCAACATCGAAGTAACCAAGTGGCAATAGGCTCATCTGGGTGACATGAGAAGTCTTTTCTCAGACTTCGAATTTCATTCATTTTCAGAGATCGATCAACAAGGGTAACAATATCTTGCTCACCTCTTCCTCTTTCAGGACTTCTTGTTGCCCTCGTAGGCGTTGGTGACCGTGGTCTTACTGAGGGCCCCTCCCCTGGGCTCAGGGATGCTTCTCTTAGACCTCGGAGCCAATCCTCTGGACCTCTTTCCTCCTCTTTCTTCTGTTCTAACTGAGTCGAGATTCGTTTTGTTTTCTGTCCTCTTACAGGGGCGACTGACATCAATTGTGGTGCCTCCTGTGGTTGATCAGGTTGGTCAGTTCTGATGCTCTCACCCTCTAGCTCTGCTTGGAGTCTGTGTTGTTTGACTGTGAGATTATTTAGTTCAGATTGGAGAGTGTCTCGCTCAGTCTGGAGGGTGTCTGTCGCAACCGGCGTTGAGAAAAGATACGACCAAGGGCTTGATCAAGCATTCTCAAACTTTAATCAGAAGGCAGCGTTATTTATTACAGCGTATAATGAGGCTAATACATATTGCAAAAGGCGAGCTCCTGATAGGTCGGCGCGCAGGTAGCTAATAACAACCGCAGCTGCATTCCCACGGTCAGCACCCCCAGTTCTGCATCCTGTTATTCCTTCATGTTGGTTCCTTATAATCCTGCTGTCCTTGATGATGATAGGTTAGCAGGCTCGTGTTTATGCCTAGTTATTTCAGTCTTATCAGTGGGGTTGTGTCAACATGACCCTTTTCTGCAAGCCAGCTCTCAGCAATGCTCTCCACAATTCCCCCTTTTTCTTTTAAGGCTAGCAGATTGGCAGAAAAGGCTCTAGATGTAATGCAAGTAATTAAGCTTTGCAGACAGGTAAGACAGCAAGGCACGGATATCATAACCAATAACACAAATCCCAGGAGGACCAACAAATATTTAATTATGTCGCGCACCCAGGGGCCTAAACCAAGACTTTTCAGCCACTGATCCAGCCCCAGACCCTCTTCTTCTCGTAGGCTAGAAGTTAGCCCTTGTAAAACAGATAGTTGCTTATGAATAGATTGCGAGTGATCAGACAAGTTCATACAGCACATACCTTCGAGATCCTCACACCCATGCCCATGCACAAGTAGCAGAAAATCAATTGCGGCACGATTTTGCAAAGTGGCATGGCGGACCGAGTCTACATCTAATAAAAGATTACTAATAGCAAGTGACGTAGCATTAGTTTGCTTAGCGAGCCAGCAGCCCAGTTTGTTGAGGGTAGATAGAGCTTTGGCGCTGGCTACCCCAGGAGCTAATAGAGAAGAAAAGAACCTCTGTTCAAAATTCCAAAAGTCAGTGTTTGAGTCGCATTCTTTAGTGAAGGCATGAGCCATACGTTTGTGCCTTCTAGGCTGACGGTGTTGTAATACCATTGACGTAGTGGGGGCTAACAGTGACAATCGACCTAAGGTACAAAGCACACCCCTCAAAAAAAATTTTTTTTTTTTCTCTTTTTTTTTTTTTCTTTTTCTATTTCCTTTTTTGTTTTTCTTTTTTTTTTTTTAATTTTTTATTTATTTATTTATTTATTTATTTATTTTGAAAGCAAAGCGTTTAATGTCCTTCTCATGTAGACTAATAGTGAAAAAACAGTCTTTCAGATCAATAATGAGAAGGTCCCAGTTACGAGGTATCATACTAGGATTCGGGAGACCAGGTTGTAGCGGCCCCATCCCTTCCATTTGATTGTTAACTGCTCTGAGATCATGTAACAGTCTGAACTTTCCGGATTTCTTTTTATGACGAAGATGGGGGTGTTCCATGGGCTGGTAGACGGTCTTAAATGGCCAAGTTCTAGCTGTTCCTGAAGTAACTTGTGTGCCTGGATTAGGTTTTCCCTTTTTAGGGGCCATTGCTTAACCCAAATCGGAGAGTCTTCTAACCATCTTATTTGGATCGGGAAAACCAAAGCAATGGCCCCTACTAAAAACCCTTCTTGTCATTTGTTAGTCGAAACCCCAGCTGGGAGAGTACGTTTCTTCCTAGCAGACAGGCTACACCAAGTGGGAGTGGCAGAATTGACATCTTCAGTGAGAGGCTGTAGTCATCGATATTAACAGTCAGTAGGGGTGTCTGTCGAGCAATTATCATGCCTCCCACACCGGTGACTGTACCTGAGGCTTCGTAGCATGGCCAGTGCTCGGGATAAGCAGATGAACTGATGATGCTAGAGTCGGTGCCTGTGTCTAGTAGCGCTGAGAGAGAGATCTTTTCCTCTTTGTATACTATGGTAATGTGCTGCTTGGGTCGCTGGCCTAGACCCACTGAAAGCAAGACCAACTTATCGGAGGAGCCAAAGCCACCGCTGCCTCTTGGTCGAAACTCCCGAGGGGTAATTCCAACCGTTTGCTGCTGGAGGGGAACGATTTGAGCGAAACGTTGACCCTGTTGAACCGTAATTGGAGGCCAAGGCGTGTATGCCATCACATAAATCTCTCCTTGGTAATCTGCATCAATCACACCTGGTATGATAAATAATCCCAACATAGACGCAGAGGATCTTCCCAAAATTAGTCCTCCTATAGGTTGGCCTCCAATAATGAGTGGACCCTTGACCCCGGTGGAGATGCGGGTGGGTCGGTCTGAAGATAGCGTGACAGTTACTGTGGCTGTCAGGTCCAGGCCGAGGCTTCCCCGTGTTGCAGGTTGTAGGACTGGTCCTGTAGTTCTGGTTGAGCAGAGGTGGTCGCAATTTGTGTCCTTGCGCGGCGGTCCCTTCTCGCGCTGGTCTGGGAGTTTCCCGGATGGCAGGCTTTAGTTCGGTGGGGGCCTTGACCTATTAGAGCACTAGAGCCGGGACCCTGTAAGGGCGCAAGTGCAGCCAGTACCTGACTCTGACAGGCTTGAGCCTGTGCTTTCATACCTTCGCCTAGCTCTTTTATAGCCTGGACTAAGAAAGCCTGTGGTCCAGAGGGTATATTCGCCATTTTTTCTAAAGCTTCCTCAATGGTCCACCCACTGCTAAGATTATTCAGAATTGATTTAGTGGCAGAGTTGCAATTCTGCAGAGCACATTGTTTTAACATGGCACCCTTCATATAGTCAGGCACCCCCGCAGCATCAATAGCTGCAGCTACCCTGTCAATAAATGATCCAAAAGCCTCATCCCTTTTCTGCTGAATACCCATGTAAGTGGGGATACCCCCAGGTGCCCTAATATGACGCAGGGCAGACCTTGCACAATTCATAGACTCACGTAATTTGTCAGGTCCTAACATCGCCTGAGCCTCGATTCTAATAAAATTGCCTAAACCCAGAATCTCATCCAGGGTAATCTGGAAAAGAGGATCTCCTGGCTGACGCTGAACCAGCACACTTCTTTGGGCTTCATCATGCCAGTGCGCATTAAATAGCAATCGCTGATGTTGGGTTAATATCAACCTGGCTATGCCCCTAATGTCTGTGGGCAATAGTACTTGGGACCCCCAAATGAAATCCAACATCTGTTCCGTTGGCTCCCCTGTTATGCCATACTGACTAACTGTAGCTCTGAGTTGAGACAAAAGCTTCCAATCAAGATTTAGAATCGTTGCCTGCATTCCCCCGGCCGCTAATGGCGTATACACTACAGGGAATGCCAATTCTTGCACAGCATTCGCCCCTTCAGCATCCCCCTCCTGCACACATTGGCGCGCCAAATTTGCCCATGCCTCTCTACGCTGTTTTTCAAGAGCCTCAGTCAGCTCACCCCCCGCTCCCGGAATAGGCTCTGCCGACCGTACTGGCTCCCTGAGATCTGGCTGGGAGGGCGGCTCCGCTCCTGGAGGGGGAGCTGAAGGATCGATAGCATGAGCTCCGCCGGAGCCAGGAGGAGGAATAGTAATAACATTAACGTCTGGGGGAATGGGCGGCGGCCACTCATACCTCTCATTTCGCTGGTGTGCCGACACAATTTCTTGCGCGGCTCTTTTCTCTGCTCGGCTCTGCAGGAGCGCGTTATGTACCGGCCGCCACAATCTACCTAATTTCTTGGCTACCTTATCCCCGTCCAGGGTGGCTTCCCATAGATGGTCCCCAAACCTCCTCCACTCAGATAATTTGTGAACAGTATGAGGGTTTACAAAAAACCCTTTCTCCTGTCCGTATTGCAAGAGCCCAGGGAGCTCCTTTTTTATATCTATATCTTTTATCCCTCGCTTCTCTGAGAAGCATGTAAAGAGCATATAAGCTGCTTGCCTGTCCATTCTAACCTTTTGCCAGTTGCAGCCTCACAGGGTCCGGCAGCTCGTATCGGCTAGGCTCTCAGATGAGGTCACCTAGGGCGCGGCACTCCTTCACTGGATAGCAGTGCTTTCGCCGTCCCCGCTGCAGAAAGGACCCGAACCAAGACGCCGTCGACCGTGGTGTTCCAATGATCCTGCCAGCAGTGATCACGTCAGGATCACCATTTGTCGCAACCGGCGGGAGAAAAGATACGACCAAGGGCTTGATCAAGCATTCTCAAACTTTAATCAGAAGGCAGCGTTATTTATTACAGCGTATAATGAGGCTAATACATATTGCAAAAGGCGAGCTCCTGATAGGTCGGCGCGCAGGTAGCTAATAACAACCGCAGCTGCATTCCCACGGTCAGCACCCCCAGTTCTGCATCCTGTTATTCCTTCATGTTGGTTCCTCATAATCCTGCTGTCCTTGATGATGATAGGTTAGCAGGCTCGTGTTTATGCCTAGTTATTTCAGTCTTATCAGCGGGGTTGTGTCAACATGACCCTTTTCTGCAAGCCAGCTCTCAGCAATGCTCTCCACAGGTGTCGAGTTTAGATTGGAGGGAGTATCTCTCGGATTCGAAGGCATCTCGTTGAGATTGGAGATTCCTTCTCTCAGCTCGGAGATTCTCCCCTTCAGCTTGGAGACTCTCTCTTTGGATTTGGAGACTCTGTTTCTCAACTAGGAGACTCTCTCTCTGGACCTGGAGATTCTCCCTCTCAGCTCGGAGTCTCTCCTGAAAACTCTCCTTCTCAGCCTGGAGATTCTCCCTCTCAGCTCTCAGACACTCTCTCTCAATTTCACAAACTCTTTCCCTTTTTGGGATACTATTGAATAAGGCCGGATAAGCATTAGCCAGGCCCCAAATCATAGAATCATAGAATGATAGAATCATAGAATCACCAAGGTTGGAAAAGACCTTCAAGATCATCCAGTCCAACCATTCACCTATTCCCAGTAGCTCCCACTAAACCATGTCCCTCAACACAACATCCAGCCTTTCCTTGAACACCCCCAGGCTCAGCGACTCCACCACCTCCCTGGGCAGTCCATTCCAGTGCCTGACCACCCTTTCTGAAAAGTAATACTTCCTAATGTCCAGCCTGAATCTCCCCTGCCGTAGCTTGAAGCCATTCCCTCTGGTCCTATCACTAATGACACGAGAGAAGAGGCTGACCCCCAGCTCACTACAACCTCCCTTCAGGAAGTTATAGAGAGCAATGAGGTCTCCCCTGAGCCTCCTCTTCTCCAGGCTGAACATTCCCAGCTCCTTCAGCCTCTCCTCATATAGCCTGTGTTCCAGACCCCTTACCAGCTTTGTTGCCCTCCTTTGAACACGTTCTAGGGCCTCAATATCTTTCTTGCAGTGAGGGGCCCAAAACTGGACAGAGTACTCGAGGTGTGGCCTCACTAGTGCTGAATACAGGGGAACAATCACCTCTCTGCTCCTGCTTGCAACACTGTTTCTGATGCAAGCCAGGATGCCATTGGCCTTCTTGGCCACAAATCATTTGTGCCTCCTCAGATCTGCCTGAGCTGCAACATTCCTGTCTCAAATAAATGCTTAAGCTTTCAGGGTCTTTCAGGTGTTCAGGAGTCAAGTTCCATGACACCGAAGATGTCCATCTCTCTAAAATCTCAACCAAGCCTTTCCACACTCCCTGCCATTCAGTATTCTCTGGTTTTGGGGAAGGCTTCCTCAAAATACAATAAATACAAAAACTGACTGAAATAATGAACAGTAAATTCAGGGAGATTAACAAAGCCATCAAGTGAGCATTCAAAAACTGCATAAAGGATTCAAAGGAGAGACTGGGAACCTGTTTAAAAATCCCAAGTTCTGTGAAATTCAGCACTCGTGAGGCCGCACCTCGAGTACTCTGTCCAGTTTTGGGCCCCTCACTGCAAGAAAGATATTGAGGCCCTGGAACGTGTTCAAAGGAGGGCAACGAAGCTGGTGAGGGGTCTGGAACACAGGCCATATGAGGAGAGGCTGAAGGAGCTGGGAATGTTCAGCCTGGAGAAGAGGAGGCTCAGGGGAGACCTCATTGCTCTCTATAACTTCCTGAAGGGAGGTTGTAGTGAGCTGGGGGTCGGCCTCTTCTCTCGTGTCATTAGTGATAGGACCAGGGGGAATGGTTTCAAGCTACGGCAGGGGAGATTCAGGCTGGACATTAGGAAGTATTACTTTTCAGAAAGGGTGGTCAGGCACTGGAATGGACTGCCCAGGGAGGTGGTGGAGTCACCGAGCCTGGGGGTGTTCAAGGAAAGGCTGGATGTTGTGTTGAGGGACATGGTTTAGTGGGAGCTATTGGGAATAGGTGAACGGTTGGACTGGATGATCTTGAAGGTCTTTTCCAACCTTAGTGATTCTATGATTCTATGATTCTATGATTCTATGAAATTAGCAGCTCTTCTGCAAACAGGTTTAAAAGAGAAATCAGAATCATTTTTTTCTCTCTTTACAGAAGCAAGATAGTAGTGCTTAAAGTTTACAAATATCCCAGAACACTGGCAGTCCGCCTAGACTTTCAAGGTCAAGTTTTCAGTGAGCACCGGTGAAAAAGATAAACTTTCCCAACGAAGCTCTCGGAGAGCAGAGAGAGATTCATTCTAAAAAGCTAAAAAACAGCCTTTGCCCGCATTCTCCACCAAGAATGTCAACGGTTTAAGGGCTGGTTCGGCCCAGTTCCGTGACGAGCGGGGCGGAGGGATCCGCAGATCCGCGCCTCTGGAAAAAAAATGGAAACAGGATACCCCAAAATAATTAAAAACAGCGGCAACGATCTGAGGAGAAACAAACTAATTTACTAAGTATATTATTGGAAGCAAGATAACACACTATAATACAATATAATCAGAATTGAAGCTAATAAATCAAATATAATGAGAGAGAGAATGTCCAAAAGGTGGATAGGCCTCACCACAACGCTGAGGTGAGATGCACAGTCCAGTTGAGCAGCAGGGAGACGGGAGCAGCGCCCACAACGAAGGGCAGGCGAGAAAGAACAATCAGGCGACCTTGCCAGGAGTTAAACCTCCTCTCCCTGACCGCAAAGTCCCCTGGGGAATGTAGTTCTTCTCCTCTTCAGGGCAGGTACCCAGGACTTGAGCATTAACAGTTAAAGTCCCAGTGCCCCACATGATGTTATGATGTGGAATACCGAAAGCCAAAAAATCACAAAACCATGACAAGTATAAACTACCAAGGCCAGCTCTCTGTTCTTAACAAGATATTTGAGGCTGCAGACAGAAATAGTACTGTCAACGGTTAACGGGCCAGTTCGGTCTGGTTGTGTGATTAATGGGGTAGGGGGACCCACAGACCCACACCCTGACAAAGGGGAAAGAAAAGAGGAAAAGGGGAAAGGGTAGGAGATGGGCCTAAAAGCAGTAGTAGTGATATGGGGAGGGAAACTAATTTGCTAAATAAGATATAGGAATGCAAATGGCACAGTATAATACATATAATAATACATATAATAATAATTGGAATTGAGGCCAATAAATCAAATAAAATGAGAGACAGTGTCCAAAAAACAAAGGACTTACTCTAATGCTGAAGGCAATACGTCTAGGGAGCATGCAGTGCTGAGATGAACAGGAAAAAAAAGGGGCATCTCACGACCTGAGAAAAGTTTTATCTTTCCCTCAGAATGGAAAATGGAAACACACAGTCCTCTGGGGTATGTAGTTCTTCTCTTCTGAGAACCAGGTACCCAGAAATATTGACAATCAACAATGCCCCTCCAGGTGAATGTAACGTGTAGCCTACATTCTGTGGCCAAAGCAATGGAGAAAAAGGCATTAGCAATGTCAATGGTGGCATACCATTTGGTGCTTTTGACTCCAGTTTATACTGGAGTTCTAACATGTCCGGCACAGCAGCACTCAGTGGGGATGTGACTTCATTCAGGCCACGGTAGTCCACAGTCAGCCTCCATTCTCCACTGGCTTTATGCACTGGCCATATGGGACTGTTAAAAGGCGAGTGAGTTTTGCTGATCACTCCCTGACTCTCTAGTTGACAAATCAACTTATGAATGGGGTACAAGGAATCCCTGTTGGTGCGGTACTGCTGTCTGTGCACCGTTTTTTGTAGCAATCGGTACCTGTTGTTCTTTTACTCGCAGCAGCCCCACCACAGACGGATCTTCTGACAGGCCAGGCAAAACAGACAGCTGCTTAACACCTTCTGTGTCTACAGCAGCTATTCCAAAGGCCCATCAATACCCCATTGGCTGCTTGAAATGCCCCCTTCTGAGGTAATCAATGCCAAGCATACATGGAGATCCTGGGCCAGTCACAATAGGGTGCTTTTACCCATCTTTACCCATGGGGCTTGTTTTGGTCTTCAACAGTCAACTCTTGAGAACTCCCAGTCACCCCAGAAATATAAATTGATTCTGCCCCTTGGTGACTCAAGGTGACTTTTTTGATCATCCTGATCTTCATCAGGTATTTCTGATTCTGCAATGGATTCATCCAAATTAATCAATAGAGACAGTTCCTCCAGTAGACTGTCCTGCTTTTGTTACTTTCGAGGTGGCTGAAATGCGAGTATTAAATGGAAGTAATTGTTGTCCATATTTTTGAAGTTGTCATGGTTTTGTGATTTTTGCTTTTTGGTACTCCAAAATTATTATTCCATGTTAGAACTCCAGTATGAACTGGAGTCAAAAGCAGCCAAATGGTATGCCACCACTGACATTGCTAATACTTTTTTCTCCATTCCTTTGGCCAAAGAATCTAGGCCACAGTTTGCTTTGACCTGGAGGGGCGTTCAGTATACCTGGAATCGTTTGCCCCAGGGGTGGAAACATAGCCCAACCATTTGCCATGGGCTGATCCAGGCCGCATTGGAACAGGGAGGTGCTCCTGAGCACTTACAGTACATTGATGACATCATTGTGTGGGGTGATACAGCAAAGGAAGATTTTGAGAAAGGAGAGCAAATAATCCAGATCCTTCTCCGTGCTGGTTTTGCTATTAAGCGAAGCAAAGTGAAAGGGCCTGCCCAGGAAATTCAGTTCCTAGGCATGAAGTGGCAAGATGAACGTTGTCACATCTCAATGGATGTGATCAACAAAATCACTTCCATGTCTTGGCACACTAATAAGAAAGAGACACAATCGTTTCTGGGCATAGTGGGCTTCTGAAGAATGCATGTTCCAAACTGCAGCCTCATTGTAAGCCCACTTCATCAGGTGACACTGAAGAAGAATGATGTTGTGTGGGGTCCTGAGCAGCAGCAGGCTTTTGAGCAGATTAAACAAGAGATAGCCCGTGCTGTGGCCCTGGGGCCAGTACGGATGGGACAGGATGTGAAGAACATCCTCTATACTGCTGCTGGAGAGAACGGTCCCACTTGGAGTTTGTGGCAAAGAGCCTCAGGAGAGACCCGAGGCTGACCCCTGGGATTCTGGAGTGGAGCCTACAGGGGGTCGGAAGAGGGCTACACTCCAACTGAGAAGGAGATCTTAGCTGCGTACGAGGGGGTTCAGGCTGCTTCTGAAGTAGTCGGTACTGACACACAGCTCCTTCTGGCACCTCGACTGCCAGTGCTGAACTGGATGTTCAAGGGAAAGGTTCCCTCCACCCATCATGCAACTGATGCCACTTGGAATAAGTGGATTGCACTGATTATACAACGAGCACGGATGGGGAACCTCAGCCGTCCAGGAATCCTAGAGGTTATCATGGACTGGCCTGAAGGTAAAAATTTGGAATATCACCAGGAGAAGAAGTATCACGTGCCAAAGAGGCCCCACCATACAATGAACTACCAGAAAATGAAAGAAATATGCCCTGTTCACAGATGGATTGTGTCGTATTGTGGGAAAGCATCGCAGATGGAAATCTGCGCTGTGGAGCCCCATACAACAAGTTGCAGAGGCCACTGAAGGGAAAGGAGAATCAAGCCAATTTGCAGAGGTAAAGGCTGTCCAACTGGCCTTAGATGTTTCTGAGCGGGAGAGGTGGCCAATGCTCTATCTCTACACTGACTCATGGATGGTAGCAAATGCCTTATGGGGGTGGATACAGCAGTGGGAGCAAAATAACTGGCAAAGAAGGGGTAAACCTATTTGGGCTGCTGAACTGTGGAAAGACATTGCTGCCCGAATAAAGAATATGGTTGTAAAGGTGCGCCATAGAAGATGTTCATGTGCCCAAGAGTCGGGCTACTGAAGAACAGCAAAACAACCATCAGGTAGACTGAGCTGCCAGAATTGAGGTGGCTCAAATAGACCTGGACTGGCAGAACAAGGGTGAACTATTCCTAGCTCGGTGGGCCCATGAGACGTCAGGTCATCAAGGGAGAGATGCAACATACAAATGGGCGAGAGACCGAGGGCTGGACTTAACTGTATGTGCCATTGCACAGGTTATTCATAACTGTGAAACATGTGCCATCATCAAACAAGCCAAGAGGATGAAACCTCTCTGGGAGGAAGGGCGATGGCAAAAGTACAAATATGGGGAGGCATGGCAGGTTGATTATATCACCTTGCCACGATCTCGCAATGGTAAGCATTATGTGCTTACTATGGTGGAGGCAACCACTGGGTGGCTCGAAACATATGCAGTACCCCATGCTACCGCCCGAAACACCATATTAGGGCTTGAGAAACAAGTCCTGTGGCGACATGGCACTCCGGAAAGGATTGAGTCAGATAATGGGACTCATTTCAAAAATTTTCTTGTAAGTACTTGGGCCAAACATCATGGAATCGAGTGGATTTATCATATCCCCTATCATGCACCAGCTTCTGGTAAAATTGAATGCTACAGTGGGTTGCTGAAAACCATGTTGAAAGCACTGGGTGGTGGAACATTTAAGCATTGGGAGAAGATTTTAGCAGAAGCCACCTGGTTAGTGAATACTAGAGGATCTATCAATCGTGATGGTCCGGCTAGCTCCCTACATACTGTCAAGGTCAATACTAGAGGTTGTGTCAGTTGTGATGGTCCTACCCAATCCAGCTCCCTACATACCGTAGAGGGAGATAAGGTCCCTGTAGTACATGTAAAGAACATGTTGGGAGCAGAGGTTTGGGTCTTTCCAGCTTCTGGGAAGGGCAAACCTCTGAGTGGAACTGTTTTTGCCCAGGGACCTGGGTCCACTTGGTGGTGATGCAAAGAAATGGGGATGTTCAGTGTGTACCACAAGGGAATTTGATGTTGGGGGAGTGCAGCCAGTAATTCCATGTAAATACACAGATTTTTGTGTGTGCGTGTGTTTAATGTTTGGTAATTACTGTTTGTTTGTATGTATATTAGGCATGATGTAGTGATGTAGAATAAGGGGTGGAATGTCATGGTTTTGTGATTTTTGGTTTTTGGTATTCCACATCATAACATCATGTGGGGCACTGGGAATTTAACTGTCAATGCTCAAGTCCTGGGTACCTGCCCAGAACAGAAGAAGAACTACATTCCCCAGGGGACTTCGCGGTCAGGGAGAGGAGATTTAACTCCTGGCAAGGTCACCTGATGCTCTCTTTTTTCGCCTGCTCTTAGTCATGGGCGCTGCTCCGGTCTCCCTGCTGCTCAACTGGACTGCACATCTCACCTCAGCATTGTGGAGAGGCCTATCCACCTTTCGGACATTCTCTCTCTCATTATATTTGATTTATTAGCTTCAATTCTGATTATATTGTATTATAGTGTGTTATCTTGCATTCCGATAATATATTTAGTAAATTAGTTTGTTTCTCCTCATATTGTTGCCTCTGTTTTTAATTATTTTGGGGTCTCCTGTTTCCTTTTTTCCAGAGGTGCGGATCCACGGATCCCTCCACCCCGCTCGTCACGGAACAGGGCCTAACCTGCCCGTAAACCGTTGACAGAAGCGTAATGATCATTTCAAAAACTAGGGTCTTCTCTGTTGTTCCTCGTATCTTTCAAATGTTGCTGCTAGTGTTCTGGCGTACTTTTCTGATGCTGTTCTTGTGAGTTATGACCAGGGAACTGTATGGAGCTGAATACCAGCTTCAATGTGTTTGAAACAATCATGGAAATATTGGCATATCACAAACTTTGTGTCATGTGGGTACCACAAATGTTCACACAGGAACAGAAAGAACTCTTTATGCAAGTTTGTTAGGACCTACTGAAACAATAAGAGGCTGAAGGTGACAGATTCCTGAATCTTGTCATTACCAGTGACGAGACATGGTGTCACCACTACAAGCCCAAGTCAAAATGGCCATCCATGGAGTGGTGCCGTGAATTCTCCATTGAAGAAAAATTTCAAGGTGCAGTCCTCAGTGGGTAAATTGATGTCCTACTACACCCACCATAGAGTCAGGATTTGTCGCCTTCCGACTTCAATCTGTTTGGGTCAATGAACGATAGACTGTATGGGCGATATTTACCTCACAACAATGCCATCGTACTCACAACATCTGTGAAACAGTGTGTCACCTCTGCTAGTGCAGATTTTTACAAGCATGGTGTCATGGTTTTATAATTTTTGATTATCAGTATTCCACATCATAACATCATCAAGGCCAACTATATACTGGGCTGCATTAAAAAATGGGTGGCCAGCAGAGAGAGGGAGGTGATTGTCACCTTCTACTCAGCTCTTGTGAGGCCCCATCTGGAGTACTGCATCCAGGCCTGGGGCCCCCAGCACAGGAAGGATGTGGAGCTCTTGGAGCGGATCCAGAGGTGGGCCAGTAACATGATCAGTGGGCTGGAGCAGCTCTCCTATGGAGAAAGGTTGAGGGAACTGGGCTTGTTTAGCTTGGAAAAGAGAAAGCTCTGGGGAGATCTCATTGTGGCCTTCCAATATTTGAAAGGAGCGTATAAACAGGAGGGAGAATGGCTGTTTACAAGGGTAGATAGTGATAGGACAAGAGGGAATGGTTTTAAACTAAGACGGGGAGGTTTAGGTTAGATATTAGGAGGAAGTTTTCCACTCAGGGTGGTGACGCACTGGAACAGGTTGCCCAAGGAGGTTGTGGATGCCCCACCCCTGGAGGCATGCAAGGCCAGGTTTGATGTGGCTCTGGGCAGCCTGGTCTAGTGATTGGCAACCATGCCCACAGCAAGGGGGTTGAAACTAGGTGATCATTGTGGTCCTTTTCAACCCAGGCCATTCTATGATTCTAGGGAGTTTTTGCTGCCTGCATCTAAAATGTATGCCTGTGTGTGTATGTTGACTGAAACTCGTAACCCTCTGTGCTGCTCTGAGTGCATAGTTTGCTTGCCTCTGCTCCTGAGACAGCCTGTCTCTCAGGTCCAAACTTACCTTGAAAGCGCACCGTTCAAGCTTTAGCCACACTCGCCAAGGTAGGATGTTGTGTGGCTAAGGAAAGCAATGCCACTAGTGATGCTTTAGCAGGCTTGCCCAGTGATGTTGATTCTGTTCAGCATGCAACTTTTCAAAATTGTGCAGCCATTGATTTTCTATTTTTAGCCGAAGGGCATGGTTGTAAGGATTTTAAAGGCATGTGTTCTATGAACCCTAGTGATCATTCAAAAATCAGTATATCAGAGTATATAAAAGTTGAAGATTGTCTCTAATCAGTTACAGGTACACACAGAATGGGACCCTCTGGGATTCTTTTCCAGGTTGTAGGAACTTGGGCCAAACATGTTCATAGAATCATAGAATCATAGAATCACCAAGGTTGGAAAAGACCTTCGAGATCATCCAGTCCAACCGTTCACCTATTCCCAGTAGCTCCCACTAAACCATGTCCCTCAACACAACATCCAGCCTTTCCTTGAACACCCCCAGGCTCAGCGACTCCACCACCTCCCTGGGCAGTCCATTCCAGTGCCTGACCACCCTTTCTGAAAAGTAATACTTCCTAATGTCCAGCCTGAATCTCCCCTGCCGTAGCTTGAAGCCATTCCCTCTGGTCCTATCACTAATGACACGAGAGAAGAGGCTGACCCCCAGCTCACTACAACCTCCCTTCAGGAAGTTATAGAGAGCAATGAGGTCTCCCCTGAGCCTCCTCTTCTTCAGGCTGAACATTCCCAGCTCCTTCAGCCTCTCCTCATATGGCACGTTCATTCTTTTCTTAGTGGGTTTAATAGTATTTTTTGCCATTATGCTCTGTTTGACTTGTCTTTTTTCTTGCGTTCAGCATGTTGTCAATCAAAGCCTTGATTGAGTTATGATAACCTAAAAGCACATGGCAATGCTGTTACAAAGTGTCACACAAAATGAAGGAGAAAGATCCAAGTCAGGTAGTCGGGATGTCATGTACAAGGCATGATTATATTATTAATATGATTAGTGCTATTATTTTGTAATATGTTAATAGTTTGCTAATAAACAAAGAAGGAAAATGTGGGGATTCAAGGAAGACTATTCAGAGCAGAAGCTGTGTAGCAAGATAAACACAGGAGAAAGGAATGCTGAGAAGAAAGGACACCTTCAGGAGAGAAAAACAAAGTCAGATAAGCTGCCTAGCATGATAACAACCCTCATTGGAGGAAGAGCGCATGGTTAGGTACCAGTCATGATTGATTAGATAAGGACCTGCATGCAAGGTTAAGGAGTGTCTGTATAGAATGTTTTGTTGACATGTAAAGGGGGGTGGGAAAGTTATAAGAGAAAAATTCGGAATGTATATAAGGGATGTTAGAACCTGCAATAAACTATTTATATTGTTCACACATCTGTGTCTGTGCCTCAGACACTGAAGAACTATGACACTGTACACCAGCATGAAACAGATGGCTTGCAGGATGAATCTGGGAAGTTGTCAGTTAGGTAACCATATCAGCCCCAGCCCACATCTCATTCACATTGTGAGCCAATTCCTTCAGCAGATTACACCTGGTGCTACTGGCCTCCCTGCAGCAACTGCTGCCACTTCACTCTGGCCACAGCCACTGCCGACTGGTTGTGTAAGACTGAGTAAGGAACACGTAAAGAGAACAAACAGGAGCTGAGAAAAAATGAAGAAAATTTTCCAAGGCACTTCAGCTCACTATTTAAACTTTGTGCATGTAACTTAAGTCACTGTTCAGAAACTCTAACCTCATATTAAAAAAAATATATAGTCTTTCCTTACAACTAATTGCAATTTATAGCTACTGCATTGCCTGGAACACAACACAAAAGCAAATGTGACCATTTTCTTCCACTTACCTTTCTTGTCAATAGACTTTTGCGCCTCATTCCACAAGCCTCTAACTGAAGACGCCCTCGCAATGACAACTCAATTAACATGCAGCCACGTAATCCTGAGGAGATGCAATCATTCCAGAATGATGTGTAACCCTGTGAAGAACGACAAACAGTAAGATACTTCCACCTTCACCAAAGAAAAAAAATAGAAAGAGACTTGCTATGTTCTCTAAGCAGTTCTCTTGCCTTCATATGCTTTTGAAGTAGCACTACTAAACAACCACCATTCCTGTATTGTAAAAATGAAACAGACTCATCCTCTATTAGTTTTGACACTGTTGTTTGAAGAACATGGAAACTTGAGGAAAGTGACACAAAACAAAACAGCAAGATATACCATGTAGCTTAAATGTAGTCAAAACAATTACATAGGTTGCTCCAAAAGTAATGCCTCCTGTTTATTTCTGTGGAAACTAAAACAGATACAAAAAGCACAATAAAACGATATGCTAGAGAAAATTCTCAGCTGCAAAACATTATTTTTCAACATAGAAACCACCATTAGCTAGGCATTTTCACTAGCAATGAACAAGAGCCTGCACTCCACGCTCGTAAAGATCTGCACAAGAGACCTGCTGTTGTCACCGCTGAAATGCACCACCCACTGCATCCCTGTGCCAACATCCACTGTTTGGTCTTGTCACGGAGTTGACCAGATCAATCTATGCCCGTGACAGGGGCAACAGGCCTCTGCCCTCCCCCCCCCCCCACCCTAGTCCCACAAAAAATGGGAAGGAAGGAAGGGGGGAAAAAAAGCAGTGGCAACAATCTATGGAGGAAAACTTATTTTACTATAATATCGGAATACAAAATAACACAATATATACAATTTAGTTGAAATTGAGATTAATAAATCAGACAAGATGAGAGAGAGAGTTCCCGGGACCGATTCAAACCTGAAAAGCTTGGAACGGCTAGGAAAGCACCCTCCAGCACCCACTGCAAGGCAGCAAGAGCGCTCCCCCCCACCCAGAAGGGTCAGATCGCGTGACTTCTGTAATGTACAGGGATAGGTACCTGGGACTGGGGCAGTGACACTTTAATACCCCGTACACTACATGATGTTTTGATGTGGAATACTGAAACCATAAAAAACAAAAACAAAAACAAAAACAAAAACATAGAACCATGACATTCCACCCCTTATTCCACATCGTTACATCATGCTTTAAATATATACACATATGTATACAAAAAAAAACAAAAAATGATTAAAATGCATTACTCACACATGGCTACATATATATATACATAGAATTACTGACTGCACTCCCCCGGCATCAAGTTTCCTCGTGGTACACATTGGACATCCCCATTCTTCTGCATTACCCACCAAGTGGATCCTGGTCCCTGGGCAAAAACTGTACCACGGAGAGGCTTGCCCTTTCCAGAAGCTGGAAGAACCCAAACTGCCTTTCCTAACATGTTCTTTACATGTACAACAGGGACTTTATCTCCCTCTACGGTATGTAGGGAACTGGATTGGTTAGGACCATCACGATTGATAGATCCTCTGGTATTGACTAACCAGGTGGCTTCTGCCAAATGCTTCTCCCAGTGCTTAAATGTTCCGCCACCCAGTGCTTTTAGCATAGTTTTTAATAAACCATTGTATCGTTCAATTTTACCAGAGGCTGGTGCATGAGAGGGAATATGGTAAATCCACTCAATGCCATGACCTTTGGCGCAAGTATTTACAAGAGAATTTTTGACATGAGTCCCATTATCTGACTCAATCCTTTCTGGGGTGCCATGTCGCCACAGGACTTGTTTCTAGAAAAGCAGTATGGTGTTTCGGGCGGTAGCATGGGGTACTGAATATGTTTCGAGCCACCCAGTGGTTGCCTCCACCATAGTAAGCACATAATGCTTACCACTGCGAGATCGTGGCAAGGTGATATAATCAATCTGCCATGCCTCCCCATATTTGTACTTTTGCCATCGCCCTTCCTCCCAGAGAGGTTTCATCCTCTTGGCTTGTTTGATGATGGCACATGTTTCACAGTTATGAATAACCTGTGCAATGGCACATACAGTTAAGTCCACCCCTCGGTCTCTAGCCCATTTGTATGTTGCATCTCTCCCTTGATGACCTGAGGACTCATGGGCCAACCGGGCTAGAAATAATTCACCCTTGTTCTGCCAGTCCAGGTCTATTTGAGCCACCTCAATTCTGGCAGCTTGATCTACCTGACGGTTGTTTTGCTGTTCTTCAGTAGCCCGACTCTTGGGCACATGAGCATCTACATGGCGCACTTTTACGACCATATTCTTTATTCGGGCAGCAATGTCTTTCCACAGTTCAGCAGCCCAAATAGGTTTACCCCTTCTTTGCCAGTTATTTTGCTCCCACTGCTGTAATCACCCCCATAAGGCATTTGCCACCATCCATGAGTCAGTGTAAAGATAGAGCATTGGCCACCTCTCCTGCTCAGCCACATCTAAGGCCAGTTGGACAGCCTTTACCTCTGCAAATTGGCTTGATTCGCCTTTCCCTTCAGTGGCCTCTGCAACTTGTTTTATGGGGCTCCACACAGAAGATTTCCATCTGCGATGCTTTCCCACAATACAACACGATCCATCTGTGAACAGGGCATATTTCTTTTCATTCTCTGGTAGTTCATTGTATGGTGGGGCCTCTTTAGCTCGTGACACTTATTCCCCTGGTGGTGTTCCAAACTTTTTGCCTTCAGGCCAGTCCATGATGATCTCTAGGATTCCTGGACAGCTGCGGTTCCCCATCCGTGCTCGTTGTGTAATCAGTGCAATCCACTTATTCCAAGTGGCATCAGTAGCATGATGGGTGGAGGGAACCTTTTTTTTAAACATCCAGTTCAGCACTGGCAGTCGAGGTGCCAGAATGAGCTGTGTTTCAGTACCGACTACTTCAGAAGCAGCCTGAACCCC
The DNA here is from genome assembly GCF_023343835.1 of Lagopus muta. Classification (NCBI taxonomy): domain Eukaryota; kingdom Metazoa; phylum Chordata; class Aves; order Galliformes; family Phasianidae; genus Lagopus; species Lagopus muta. The sequence continues at coordinate 2,313,143 of NC_064471.1, forward strand.
CTCGTACGCAGCTAAGATCTCCTTCTCAGTTGGAGTGTAGCCCTCTTCCGACCCCCTGTAGGCTTGACTCCAGAATCCCAGGGGTCGGCCTCGGGTCTCTCCTGAGGCTCTTTGCCACAAACTCCAAGTGGGACCGTTCTCTCCAGCAGCAGTGTAGAGGATGTTCTTTATATCCTGTCCCGTCCGTACTGGCCGTAGGGCCACGGCACGGGCTATCTCCTGTTTAATTTGTTCAAAAGCCTGCTGCTGCTCGGGGCCCCATGTAAACTCATTTCTCATTCACGTCACATAATAAAGGGGGCTTACAATGAGGCTGTAGTTTGGAACATGCATTCTTCAAAAGCCCACTGCACCCAGAAATGATTGTGTCTCTCTTTTGCTAGTGGGTGGAGACATAGCAGTGATTTTGTCGATTACATCTGTCGGGATGTGACGACGGCCATCTTGCCACTTTATGCCTAGGAAATGAAACTCCTGGGCAGGTCCTTTCACTTTGCTTTGCTTAATAGCAAAACCAGCACTCAGAAGAATTTGGATTATTCACTCTCCTTTCATGAAGACTTCTTCTGCTGTATTGCCCCACACAATGATGTCATCAATGTACTGCAGGTGCTCAGGAGCACTGCCCTGTTCTAATACAGTTTGGATCAACCCATGGCAAATGGTAGGGCTGTGTTTCCTCCCCTGGGGCAAACGGTTCCAGGTATACTGAACGCCCCTCCATGTGAAAGCAAACTGTGGCTTACATTCTTTGGCCAAAGGAATGGAAAAGAAGGCATTAGCAATGTCAATGGTGGCATACCATTTGGCCGCTTTTGACTCTAGTTCATACTGGAGTTCTAACATGTCTGGCACAGCAGCACTCAGTGGGGGTGTGACTTCATTCAGGCCACGGTAGTCCACAGTCAGCCTCCATTCTCCACTGGCTTTACGCACTGGCCATATGGGGCTTTTAAAAGGCGAGTGAGTTTTGCTGATCACTCCTTGGCTCTCTAGTTGACAAATCAACTTATGAATGGGGAGCAAGGAATCCCTGTTGGTGCAGTACTGCCGCCTGTGCAACGTTTTTGTAGCAATCGGTACCTGTTGCTCTTTTACTCGCAGCAGCCCCACAACAGACGGATCTTCTGACAGGCCAGGCAAAACAGACAGCTGCTTAATGTTGTCTGTGTCCACAGCAGCTATTCCAAAGGCCCATCGATACCCCTTAGGATCCTTGAAATGCCCCCTTCCGAGATAATCAATACCTGGTATACATGGAGCCCCTGGGCCCGTCACAATAGGATGTTTTTGCCAGTCCTTACCTGTGAGGCTTATCTCAGCCTCCAACACAGTCAATTCTTGAGAGCCCCCGGTCAGTCCAGAAATATGGATTGATTTTGTCCCTTGGTGACTCGAGGGCATTAGGGTGCACTGAGCACCAGTGTCCACCAGTGCCTTATATTTCAGTGGTTCTGATGTGCCTGGCCATCGAATCCACACAGTCCAATATACTCTATTATCCCTTTCCCCCCCCAACTGAGGACAGGGCACCTCTATTCATTACCTGTGGTAACTGGAGCAACTGCACTGGTGGTAGATCTGCCTTGTAATTCTTTCACCCGGGCTTGTAGTACAGATATAGGTTGACCGTGCCACTTCCTCATATCTTCTCCATGGTCACGTAGGTAATACCATAAGGTAATTCGCGATGTATTATCCCTTACTAGAGCCGGAGAGCGTTTGCCTCTAACAGCTGAGATTTTTGATGGTGCACGTGAGAAGGAAGGTTCATTGTCTTTAGTTAGGTGGGCTCGCATAAATTCCATCATCTCCTTCATCTCCTTCATCTCCTTCATTAGACTCATTTGATTATCCTTATCTTCATCCAGTGTCTCTGATACTGCTACAGGTTTGTCACGGTTAATCAGTTGAGATATTTGCAGCCGCGCTTCATTCAGTTGGTCCGTCACTTTTGAGATACCGGCTACAGCAGTATGAATGGGGGATAGCAACTGTTGATAGTTTTGGACTGTAAGAATTAATTCATAAATTAAGGGCGTTCTCTCTTGTTCACTGTATCTGTCACACGCTGACATTAGTGTAGCGGCATATTTGTCCGGTGCTGTTGTCACGAGTTTCTGCCATATCTCAGGTGTCGTCCTCACTTTTTCAGGGTCGCGGTCTTGGCGTGGATGGTTAGGAACAAAGTTAGGGTCATACAACATTTCCACCACGCCTATTTCCCTCAAATACTGGATACCCTTTTCAGCTGTATCCCATTTTTTCATCGCAGTGCCGTGTAAACTCCTTTCTTGAACCTTGGATTTCAGTCATCTTTAGAGGCCGGAGAGTAGTAATAGAGATTTCCTCTTCATCACTCTCTTCTGCACGACTCTTAGTTTTCCCTTTTGCCTTTCGCGATGCTGGTGGTTCTGAGGAGGGCCCCTCGCCTGGATCTTCCTCCACCTCCTCCTCCTCCTCTTCTCTTTTTCGTTCAAGACGCGAAGACACTCGTTTCCATTTCTTGCCCTCCACAGGAGCAACTGGTATTGTTACTGGTGTCTCCTGTGATTGATTAGATTTGACTTGGGGATTTTCCCCTTAGGCTTGAACCTCAGCTCGGAAACTCTCTCTCTCAAGAATGGTATTATATAGGGCACGGTAAGCACAAGCCAAACCCCAAATAAGTTGTACCTCCTTAGATTTATGTAAGCCGCATAGACCCTGACTCAAATACTGGCTTAGTTTCTCAGGATCCCACAGGTGTTCAAGACTAAAATCCCATGACACTGCGGGTCCCCATGCTTCTAAAACCTTTCCTAAACCTCTCCATATTCTCTGCCAATCATCATTCTCTAGTTTTGGAAGAGACTCCTTTCCCTTATTACGAATGAATTGGAATATATTCAGGAAAATTGATGACGCGAACTACAACATGGGTATTAATTCAGGATTCAAAAAACGTTTGACAAACCGAGAAAAAAAACCCGGATATTGGTCTAAACATCGTGTTGTTTGTAAAATTAGCTATTCCATTTGGGATGTAGCTGTTTGTGAAATTAGCCATTCCTTCTTGGATGTAGTTGTTTGTGAAATTAGCCATTCCTTCTGGGATGTAGATGTCAAAGTTCAAATCATACCACATTGCAAATAGGTAATACCTAGGTGTCTCCATCAGTGCCCTTAGGTAGTTATATACAGATGCAATTCCAAAACACACAAGTGTGAGATGGATTATTGGCCAGTAGGTTGTGAATAACACCATTGCTTTTAATCCTTTACCCAGCACCCCCACGATAACAAGTGGGTTCATCGCTGGTGCTTGCTAAAAAAGGGTTAATGAATTGAAGCTACCAAGAGGAGGGGAAAAAAAAGGAAAAAAGGCACTACTTAGACTAAGTAGTGCTCAAAGTTTACAAATATCCCAGAACAGTGGCAGTACGCCTAATCTTTCAAGGTCAGGTTTTAGAGCACAGAAACCTGGACTGCTGATAATGCTCCCTAACGAAGATCTCTAAGAGCAGAGAGAAAAAGAGATTCGTTCTAAAAGCTAAAAAGCAGCGAGCCCCACGTTGGGCGCCAAAAATCTGTCACGGAGTTGACCAAATCAATCTATGTCCGTGACAGGGGCGACAGGCCTCTGCCCTCCCCCACCACCCGAGTCCCACAAAAATGGGAAGGAAGGAAGGGAGGAAAAGAACAGCGGCAACAATCTATGGAGGAAAACTTATTTTACTATAATATCAGAATACAAAATAACACAATATATACAATTTAGATATTGATAGATACAATAGATACAATTTAATTGAAATTGAGATTAATAAATCAGACAAGATGAGAGAGAGAGAGTTCCCGGGACCGATTCAAACCTGAAAATCTTGGAACGGCTAGGAAAACACCCTCCAGCACCCACTGCATGGCAGCAAGAGAGCGCCCCCCCCCACCCAGAAGGGCCAGATCCCGTGACTTCTGTAATGTACAGGGATAGGTACTTGGAATTGGGGCAGTGACACTTTAATGCCCCGTACACTACATGAAGTTTTGATGTGGAATACAGAAACCATAAAAACATAGAACCATGACAGGAGTTTTCATTTCTCAAATACTAACCTTACTAATACTTCACTTCATCCTCTTAAGGCAGTCTTAGGTCAAAGGGAAATAGGGTATGGCGATGCCGCTGTTTTTACTAGAAGATAAGTTAGGAGTTTCAAGAAGAATTCCGTAACTGAGGATCCTATAAGTGTAGCAGAGCAATTTGATCAATTTCTAGGGCCTATTTTGTACTCATGGATGGAAATGATGTTTATCATTGATATGTTGTTTATTGGAGAAGGAGGTTGGCAGCTACACAAGTGTGGGAAATGAATACAGAGAGAAGGCTGGGCTCTGGAGGGTGGCAGAGAGAGGAAGGATCCTGAGGATAAATTGTACTGATTGTTGTCACTGTCTTTGTGATTGTTAAATGTTTATGTCGTGAAAGTGTTATGTTATCTTATGTCGTGTACGAGGGTGTTATGGAACAAGGGGTGTCTAAAGTGATACTAGAAGACCCCCTGGGTTGTATTTTGTCTCACTGGAGAAACATTGTTGGTGAGCCAGGGGGAATATTGAATATGAAACCAGGAACGTAAATGGAGTAACTGGACTAGTTTTATAACTGAGAACCCTAATCATGAGACCTAGTGCTGGGTGTTTGTGGAAGTTGAGGAATTGTGTTATTTGATTTGTGGATTTTGAAGGCACTGGGAGAAACTGTCTTAATGGCATGTGGAAATGCAATTGTTAATGGTATGTGGAAATGCAGTTGTTAATGGTATGTGGAAATTATGTGGAAATGCAGCTTTTAATGGTATGTGGAAATGCAGTTTTAATGGTATGTGGAAATGCAGAAATGCAATTTTAATGGTATGTGGAAAGTATGTGGAAATGCAGTTTTTAATGGTATGTGGAAATGCAGTTTTAATGGTATGTGGAAATGCAGAAATGCAATTTTAATGGTATGTGGAAAGTATGTGGAAATGCAGTTTTTAATGGTATGTGGAAATGCAATTTTAATGGTATGTGGAAATTATGTGGAAATGCAGTTTTTAATGGCATGTGGAAATGCAGTTTTTAATGGTATGTGGAATTGCAATTGTTAATGGTATGTGGAATTGCAGTTAAGGTACAAATAGTGGAATTGTGGAAAAACAAACAAACAGAAAAAAATGGCAAAAAGGTTAAGGAAAACAGTGAGTTTGGAATATTAGAGTTGGGCTGGCACGAGAACACATCCCCTGCACACCCCCACTGCGGCTTGTAAGAACAACTTGGAGCTGGGGGCTGGAGCCTCCCGCTGTGATGTGAAGGGTGCAGTGCTGGGGAGAGAAGGGGGTGAAACTGAAATATAATGTTAGTAATGTCTGTGATGATGAGAGTTTGGAAAGTGAAAAGGGTTTGGAAAAAACAAGCTGAGGAAGGCAAAGTTGAGCGAGGTTAACAGGGATGTCCTTACCTAGAAGAAGAGGTAAGGGGAGCCTGGAAGGACTCAGGGAGAGTTCCACAACTCCAGGACCGAAAGCAGCAGGGGAAGCAGGGTGAAGAGGTTTATTTTCTGGTACCTCTGGGTACCTCTTATCTGTGCTACATCAAGAACTATTACCCGTATATGATTTTTGTAATAGTTGTAGGAGCCACTGGCAAGAGAAGTTTACTTTTTTTTGGACCAATTAAATACAGGCTAGGAGAACAAGTAGGAATATATAAATTCCTGTGCATGTGTTGCTGGCAACTGCGAGAACCCCCCCCCACGGGATGTGACGCGATAGGCCGTCTCCCCGCTCTGTGATTTATGTGTGGCACATGCCCTTAGGGGTGTAGACGAAGCACGTAAATTATATAAGCTAGAGTTCACGTGTAATAAATGCCATTTTGCTGTTCATCATATTAGTGTGTACGTGCAGTCATTTGGTCCTGGCCTGGTTTTAGGTCTGTACCGTAGGAGGCAATGCAACATTGGTGCCCCGTGTGAGGAACCAGTGAGGAACCCACTTGTGAGGATCCCCCTTGCATGAGAAGCCAACTTGCGTTAAAGTCTCCTGCGAGCCTGCGGAATTTCCAATGCCGTAATGAGGTAATTACGGGTTGGCTGTGGAAGACCGTTGTGTTACGGTATTCGCCTAAGGGCGTGCCTGCAGCAGCTGGCTGCTGTGCAAGTTCGAGGGTGGGGATAGCCTGTGGTTAGTGGCAGGTTGCTCTCCAATCGGGACATCAGTGCCGCGCTGGTGATGGATCAAGTTATTAAGTTGGTCCTTCAGTTCTGTAAGGACTATCACAGCAAGAATGCTCCTTCTAAGAAGGCCATTTCCGCTGTACTTACTCGCCTGGAAAAGGAGTGGAATCTTACCTCCCCTCAGGACATTTTAGATCCTGATAAATGGGATCAGTTTACGTCCACGCTTGCGCAGCGTGCAATAGAGGAGCAAAAAGTTGCGGAGCTTAAAGTTTGGGAGTTGGTCCTCAGCACTCTCCGAGTGGTGAGAAAAGAAGATAGAATTCCTGAGGCTGCGCGCGTTATGATGGGTTTGGAATTTACTAATGCCATGAGAAGTGGCGCGGGAAGCGTACTTTCTTGCAGGTCCCCTGAGGAAGAGAACACCGCAAATATGTCTTCAACTATGGCGACTAACATCTCAGTCCGCACCTTCGGCACCCCCCTTCGCTCCCCCCTCGGCTCCAGCTTCGCATAAACAAGTAGAAGAAGACTGCGCTAAACTGTCTGCACTTTTATCATGCAACACCGGCCAAGTGCAGGAATCCAAGGTCGCTGAAACTCCCCAGCCGTATCCATGACAACCGCTGTATCCTTCTCTGTGTAATCCAATACCACCTGCGGGGGCAGGGAAAGAAGTGAGCTGGGATGGGACACTTGCTGTCTCCTCTGAGGAGGTGGAATGCAGTAACACCCAGGGGGGTGGGAACTGTGGGAAAGGTCTAGGTACGGATTGGTCAAAAGTTAGAGAGGCGGTAGAAAAAGAAGAGAGAAAGGGAAGCGATGTAACTTACAGGCGCTCGGATGATAGCGTCCGGCCAGCACTGTCCACCCTGATCGCGCTTGAAGCAGAAGGCGTGTGGGCAGCGCTGTCTGCTCAGGTTGCACCCGAAGGAGAAAGACAAAATGACGAGAGTTTCCAGACCAACTCCCTACCACAGCATTCAGACCCACTGATTCGACCCACACATCCTTTTACAAGATTGAGTGCGTATGCAACCAATCAGAAGCCTCTACAACAGTCAGTGCATGATCAAAGGGAGATGGGTCTGAGGGGAGGGGTGCGGAGCCCGCAGCTTCCAGCTGTGACTGAACAGGACAGCGAAAGGAGAGAGGTGAATTTGCATTTAGGAGTTAAGAGAGATGCACTAACAGATTGTGGGAAGTTTAGATCTAGCCTGATAAAGCAAGGAAAAGTACTGGAGATCTTCCTGGTAGTAGGGAACAGTAACAGAGACCCGGAATGGGTACCCCTCAATCGGAAAGACATCACACACCTGATAGATTGTGCAGAGAAACTGGGATTGAAATCACTCCTTGCTCTAAATGCATTAGAAGTCCTGACAGCATCAGGTCTTCTCTTTCCTCATGATGTAACGAATCTGATGTGCATGGTTTTTAAGCCAATCCAGTATACATTGTGGGCATCAGAATGGGTACCCTTCAGAGACAGGTGGCCAGATTGAGGCCTAGAGAACAAGCAACAAGGATTTGCTTGTAAGAGCAATGCTCTCAAAGCTTGAGACATCTGCCTTGATATTGAACAAATGCTTGTCATTTTTGAGGTACATTCCAACAGGTACCTGAGACAATGTTGGTATATTTTGGGAAAGGTTATGTTTGTATAAGGATCCTTTGTAATTTCATACTCATAGATAGTTGTCATGGTTCTATGTTTTTATGGTTTCAGTATTCCACATCAAAACATCATGTAGTGTACAGGGCATTAAAGTGTCACTGCCCCAATTCCAGGTACCTATCCCTGTACATTACAGCAGTCAGGGGATCTGGCCCTTCCAGGTGGGGGGGGCGCTCTCTTGCTGCCTTGCAGTGGGTGCTGGAGGGTGCTTTCCTAGCCGTTCCAAGCTTTTCAGGTTTGAATCGGTCCCGGGAACTCTCTCTCTCTCGTCTTGTCTGATTTATTAATCTCAATTTCAATTAAATAGTATATATTGTGTTATTTTGTATTCCGATATTATAGTAAAATAAGTTTTCCTCCATAGATTGTTGCCGCTGCTTTTTTCCTCCCTTCCTTCCTTCCCATTTTTGTGGGACTGGGGTGGGGGGGAGGGCAGAGGCCTGTCGCCCCTGTCACGGACATAGATTGATCTAGTCAACTCTGTGACAGATTTTTGGCGCCCAACGTGGGGCGATACAGCAGAAGAAGTCTTTACAAAAGGAGAGCGATTAATCCAAATTCTTCTGAGTGCTGGTTTTGCTATTAAGCAAAGCAAAGTGAAAGGACCTGCCCAGGAGATTCATTTCCTAGGCATAAAGTGGCAAGATGGCCGTCGTCACATCCCGACAGATGTGATCGACAATAGTGCCACTAGAGCTATCAGCAATCACTATAATCTCTAATCTCTTTGCCTATAATTTTACCAGTATCGTAGGCTTTAATTGTTTAGCGTCGGTAACATCACATCAGTTATTGCGGGCACAGCATGCTTCACTGTCAGAACTGTACATGATCTTCATGCGTTCTATTCCCTTGCTGACAGCTCGTAATGTAGTTCAGGCATGTACATATAGCAATTCTGCCCCAACTATTCGTGCAGGTGTTAACCCCCGTAGCTTAAAGCCATTACAAATCTGGCAGACGGATTTTACATGGGAATGCTGTATGGCCCCTCGCCCATGGCTCGCCGTTACTGTGGATACAGCTTCTTCTATGATATCAGTCACTCAACATGCAAAGTGCAATTCGACTGCAGCACAGAGTCATTCGGCCACTGCAGTAGCTGCTATGGGGTTGCCCAGCCAGATAAAAACAGATAATGGGTCTTGCTTCATCTCAAAATCGACCCAGGAATGGCTAACAGCTTGGGGAATATCTCATTCCACGGGAATCCCTGGCAGCTCTCAGGGACAAGCAATTGTAGAACGTGCCAATCGCCTCCTCAAGGAAAAGTTATGCGTCCTAGGTGAGGGGGAAGTGTATCAGAGTGCGATTCCTGTTAAAACACAAGCAGAGATTCTATCTAAAGCCATTTACTCATTGAATCACTTTGAACGTGGAGATTGCAGTAGAAGCCCTGTACAGAAACATTGGCAGCCCAAAGTTTTGAGCGAAGGGCCTCCAGTAAAAATAAAAGCAGATAGTGGGGAATGGGAGGCGGGCTGGATGATTCTGGTATGGGGAAGAGGCTATGCAGCAGTAAAACACTGCGAGACGGGAAAAATAATATGGATACCATCGCGAAAAATTAAGCCAGACATCAGCAAGGAACTAACTGGAACATAAGTCTTCCCATTTACAGCATTGACTCCTGGGAAGGCCCAGACAACAGACAAGATCAGTGAAAGAACAAGAGAAGGAGTCGCTCCTGAGCAGCTTACCCACAAAAGAAAGGTGTTCGTGCTAACGAGCTAACTTGTACCAACTGCTAAAACATATCAGAGGCAGTGGACAGAAAGTCTTCATCGCTGTTCACCACGACACAAGAGAGAGAGACATCACGTCTTAGAGAGAGCAAAGAAGGACGGAGAACACCACTGATGGGAACTGTTTCTTGGATGGTCCATCAATGTGACGGGAGTGTTTAACTCTATTCTATATTCAGTTATAGTTGCATTAGGTCTAACATTAATACACTTAGTGCTTATAGTCATATTATACATATAGGCATATAGGTATATAAGTATATAGTCATATTAGGTATATAGTTATATTATACATATATAGGTATAGTGTATGCTGAGACAAATGACTCGTATGGCAAATGCTAAGATGAACAAATCAGCATCATCTAAGAATGCAATATATATTTTTATGTAGAACTCATGTTTAACATATTAAGACATTAGGATTATTAAGTTAATAGGTTGTCATTAGGTTAATAGGTTACAGGGTTATTAGGGTAGGATTATTCTGCAAATCGGGATGTAACGGGGCAAGGCTTAACCGAGAGGACAATGGCATGTATAGGCGCAATGCGGGGATTTCGGGGTGTACGCGGTTAGGGTCCTCTCGAGTTGTAGTAGACTTTCTTGAGCTTGGAGAGGGGGAGATGTTGTCGGCAACTGCGAGACCTCCCCCACGGGATGTGACGCGATAGGCCCTCTCCCTGCTCTATGACTGATGTGTGGCACGTGCCCTTAGGGGCGTAGGCGAAGCACATAGGTTATATAAGCTAGAGTTCACGTGTAATAAACACCATTTTGCTGTTCATCACATTGGTGTGTACGTGCAGTCGTTTGGTCCTGGCCTGGTTTTAGGTCAGTACCATAGGAGGCAATGCAACATACATGCCAGGTTCTCCAAAACGATTATTTGGGCATGACATGTTAGAATAGTTGAATGTAGACATGAAATTCAGTAGAGACAATTGGAACTACTTGTCAAGCAAGACCAATGGACTGAAAATTTTAAGTCTGGCTTTAACACAAACTGGGAAAAGCAATGTTGTACTCCCAGAAGTTACGTAAATCCTAAACTGGGTATACACAGGATTGCAGGCATCAGGGATGCCTGGCAGAGCCAAAAATGCAGCCCAATGAAAGTTAAGTTAAAGATGGGAGCCAGCCCAACCAGGGTAAAACAATGCTCTTTGAGGATACAAGATTGTAGGAGGATAAAAGAAATAAAAATAACTTTTTGGATTTTGGATTACTAATTGGATAGAAATCTAAATACAACACCCAATCTTGCAAATGAAAAAGAGCTATAGTTTGGTACAAGATTTGAGGGCAATTAATAGAAATGTTGGATATATACAGCCCATGGTGTATATCTTTATTAACCAAGTTAAGGAATAAGTAGGTGGGGTTTACCGTTCTGGACTTGAAGTACACCTTTTTCTGCCAGGTTTTGCCAAAGAAAGTCTACAATTATTTGCCTTTGAATAGAAAAACTCAAATATGGAGAGAAGAAAAAAAAATAATAATTAAAAGTAATAATAATAATAATTCAGTTAACCTGCACAGTGTTACCCAGGGTTGTGAAAACAGCCCAGTGATTTTTGAGAACTGGTCAACTCGTGAGCCTGAGATTTGGGTTCACCATCTCACAGTGGAACTTCACTGCAGTACGTGGATGCTACAGTCACAAAGGACAGTGTACAATGGACTGTGAGCTTGCTGAATTTCTTGATTTAAATGGCTATCAAGTTTCTCAACAGAAAGAACAACTGACCAAAGAGAAGGAAGCAACTTGCTGAACACCCAGAACACCAACGCAGAGCTGCCTCCAAGCCAGCAGTGTGGGACTGCATGGAGACTGTCTGTGCAAGTTGGTCAGACCTACAGGAGGAACCGTTGGACGATGCTGAGGAGTCCTGGATTCATCGACGGAAGCAGTTTTGTGAAGACAAGGAAACTGTAAGGCAGGACATGCAGTAACTGCTACTGACAGGGTAATTGAAGCAAAACCATTACCTGTGGGGACTTCCACTCAGAAGGCTGAAATAACTGCCTTGACAAGAACCTTAAATATATGGACAGGTGCTAAATATGCTTTTGGGGTGGTACCCACTCGTGGTACCATCTGGAAAGAGCAAGGATTGTTTACACACAAGGAAAACAAATTCAGCATGATGTAAATCTACCAAAGAACATCATGGCTGTTATACATTGTAAAGGACATCAGAAGAGTGACACTGTACAGGAAACTGGAAATATGATGATGGATCAGGGGGCAAAACAGGCAGCTGAAGGAAAAGAAATTGGTGAATGGCTTTAATTCCAGATGGTAAACTTGAAATACCTGAACCTTAGTCAGAACCTATAAGGTACTCTGGAAAGGATAGGAATCTAATCAATGAAGGGAAGAGAGCAAGCTGACAGATGGGTGCATACCCAGATGGACACACTGTTGTGCCCGTTAGTATTGTATAGAATTTGGTTCTAAGGGAACATAATAAAACATAGGGGGGTACAGACACCAGAAAGTCACTGTGCAATCCTAGTACCAGGAACAGGGTACAAGTGGGGATTGTTGGAAAGGGAACCTTCCAGGACAACAATTGCAAATTGATTTTTTTGTACTGCCAGGAAAAATGAGGGTTTTTGATATATGCTAGTTCTAACCGATACCCTTTCAGGGTGACTAGAAGCATTCCCTTGCAGGACTAATAGAGCCAAGGAAGTAACCAAGGTACTTTTGCAGGAGATTATTCCAAGGTTTGGGTGTCCTGCAACAATACCCTTCAATCAGGGAATTCATTTTATTGCAGAGATTGTCCAACAGGTCAGCAAGCATTGGGAATAAATTGGCAATTGCACATAGCACACAGACCACAGGTGAGTGGTCAGGGGGAAAAGATGAACTGTCTAATTAAATCACAGGTTGTAAAACTGGGCCAGGAAGCTGGACTATCCTGATCACAGTTGTTGCCTTTGGCTCTCCTTAGTACCAGAACAAAACCTAGAGCCAAAGAGGGGTTAAGTCCTTTCAAAATACTGTACAGAAGGCCTTATGTTGTACAAAAGGGGATTTCTACCCAAGTAGGGAGCGAAATACTAACTGAGCATGTGATAAGTCAACAGGAATAGCTTTGAGAAAAAGAGAAACTGGTTCTAGGAACTAGAGCCCAAGGCCTTGATATGGCTCGATAATATGTGTATAACAAATCTCTTTCAGATTTGCCCCTGGAACCAGACTGGGTAGGTCTGTTCCAGGTGCTGCTAACATCTCACACAACAGTAAAAGCATTGTGGATACATCATACTAGAGTTAAGAAGGTCCCTCGAACACAATGAGAACTGAAGTCAGCTGGACCTTAAAATTGTGAATCCAAAGACAGAAATGTGGGCTTTTGTAATTGTTAGAAATGTTGATTTGATGAGTGCAGCATTTGATGTAAATACTTATGTATCTCTTGTGACAAACATTATTACATATCAGTATTGTTTGGTATGTGGGCAAGCTAAGGATTTAAACTTTTCTCTTCTTGTTGTCCCTGTTCGAAATAATCCAAGTAATTTTTGTCAGGACGGTATCTCTGATAAAAGCAGAATTTATTCGCGATTGCAATGGCGGGCGTCCCACAAGTAGGAGCGCACCTATCGACACAACATGACAGCCTTTATACCCTGTTTTCTCCCCCTTGCCTTCCCCCTCCCCTGATTCCCCAATGGCTGGGTACTCCAGGTTCACAATCTTATCAGAAGGTTTACATTTGCTATTTACTTGTTAATTTATTTGTTTTCTGGTGCCAGTCAGTAGTCATCCTGTTGTTTCCAAGATGTCTCGGTGCTCTCCTTGCCCTATTGATATGGTGAAAGTCATCATCGTTAAACAAAGAGCACTGGGGGATGATGCAGGCCTTCCCATGTCTCTTCAGGCGCTTCCTCGGGCATGCCATGACTTGTTCTCTGGTTTGCAGGATATTCTTGCAGTGTGTATGACAAAATATACATATATACACATATATACAGAGTGTGTTCCTGGGAACTATGATAGCGGAGATAATAAAATAAAAATAATATTATACTATTCTAATGCAGAAACAACACTTGATTCCCACAATTCCCCCCTTTTTCTTTTTTTATACATTGTTGATTTCTGCAATTCTTTAAGGTTCATTTTATAGACATCGCCCTCGTCTTCACTTTCTTTATCTCCCATCTCCTCTAATGCCATAATTTTATCCAAATGTAATGGCTCCATTAGTGCTTGCTTCAGTAGTGCTCTCTCTATCAATCACTTTACTATTCCCCTCACAAAGGGGATAACACAGCATCCAGTGGCCATCAGGGCTCCTGCACTACTATCAAAGAAGTAAATGTGGATACAGTCACCCCTTTCCATTTACCAAACCAGAACTCCAACCATCCAGTGACAGAAGTATCTATTCCTGACTTTTTTCTGCCACTTCATTGCCAAGGGTGGCACCAAGCCCTTGCAATGCCTTCATTATTATGTCATCCAGAGCTGTGTTATTGGGATAAAGGTGCAACAACGGGTACCCAGTGTTACATATACATTCCTTTATCATATCTTAGGAGATCCTATTTTCTCAGGCCACCCTACTTGTGGCATGTAACTGTCCTGCAATTCTCTTTATTGCACTCTTTGTATAATTTGTAAATCTCCATTGATTATAACAGATGTAGTTAACCCAATGTACATTCTTGTTGATCATCACCCACCAGGACAGTGACTCAAACCCTGCAACAGTTTGATTTCTTGCCTTAAAATCATCAGGAACAACAAGAAGAGAAAAGTTTAAATCCTTAGCTTGCCCACATACCAAACAATACTGATATGTAATAACGTTTGTCACAAGAGATACATAAGTATTTACATCAAATGCTGCACTCATCAAATCAACATTTCTCACAGTTACAAGAGCCCACATTTCTGTCCTTAGATTCACAATTTTAAGGGTCCAGCTGATTTCAGTTCTCATTGCGTTCAAGGGACCTTCTTAAGTCTAGTATGATGTATCCACAATGCTTTCACTGTTGTGTGGGATGTTAGCAGCACCTGGAACAGACCTACCCACCTTGGTTCCAGGGGCAAATCTTAAAAGAGATTTGTTATACACATATTATCGAGCCATATCAAGGCCTTGGGCTCTAGTTCCTAGAACCAGTTTCTCCTTTTCTCAAAGCTATTCCTGCAGACTTATCACATGCTCAGTTAGTATTTTGCTCCCTACTTGGGTAGAAATTCCCTTTTGTACAACATAAGGCCTTCTGTACAGTATTTTGAAAGGACTTAACCCCTCTTTGGCTCTAGGTTTTGTTCTGGTACTAAGGAGAGCCAAAGGCAACAACTGTGATCAGGATAGTCCAGCTTCCTGGCCCAGTTTTACAACCTGTGATTTAATTAGACAGTTCATCTTTTCCCCCTGACCTCTCGCCTGTGGTCTGTGTGCTGTGTGCAATTGCCAATTTATTCCCAATGCTTGCTGACCCGTTGGACAATCTCTGCAATAAAATGAATTCCCTGGTTCCAGTATTCCAATACCTGAAGGGTATTGTTGCAGGACACCCAAACCTTGGAATAATCTCCTGTAAAAGTACCTTGGTTACTTCCTTGGCTCTATTGGTCCTGCAAGGGAATGCTTCTAGTCACCCTGAAAGGGTATCGGTTAGAACTAGCATATATCAAAAACCCTCATTTTTCCTGGCAGTACAAAAAAATCAATTTGCAATTGTTGTCCTGGAAGGTTCCCTTTCCAACAATCCCCACTTGTACCCTGTTCCTGGTACTAGGATTGCACAGTGACTTTCTGGTGTCTGTACCCCCCTATGTTTTATTATGTTCCCTTAGAACCAAATTCTATACAATACTAACGGGCACAACAGTGTGTCCATCTGGGTATGCACCCATCTGTCAGCTTGCTCTCTTCCCTTCATTGATCAGATTCCTATCCTTTCCAGAGTACCTTATAGGTTCTGACTAAGGTTCAGGTATTTCAAGTTTACCATCTGGAATTAAAGCCATTCACCAATTTCTTTTCCTTCAGCTGCCTGTTTTGCCCCCTGATCCATCATCATATTTCCAGTTTCCTGTACAGTGTCACTCTTCTGATGTCCTTTACAATGTATAACAGCCATGATGTTCTTTGGTAGATTTACATCATGCTGAATTTGTTTTCCTTGTGTGTAAACAATCCTTGCTCTTTCCAGATGGTACCACGAGTGGGTACCACCCCAAAAGCATATTTAGCATCCGTCCATATATTTAAGGTTCTTGTCAAGGCAGTTATTTCAGCCTTCTGAGTGGAAGTCCCCACAGGTAATGGTTTTGCTTCAATTACCCTGTCAGTAGCAGTTACTGCATGTCCTGCCTTACAGTTTCCTTGTCTTCACAAAACTGCTTCCGTCGATGAATCCAGGACTCCTCAGCATCATCCAGAGGTTCCTCCTGTAGCTCTGACAGCTGGCACAGACAGTCTCCACGCAGTCGCACACTGCTGGCTTGGAGGCAGCTCTGCGTTGGTGTTCTGGGTGTTCAGCAAGTTGCTTCCTTCTCTTTGGTCAGTTGTTCTTTCTGTTGAGAAACTTGATAGCCATTTAAATCAAGAAATTCAGCAAGCTCTCAGACCATTGCACACAGTCCTTTGTTACTGTAGCATCCACGTACTGCAGTGAAGTTCCACTGTGAGATGGTGAACCCAAATCTCAGGCTCACGAGTTGACCAGTTCTCAAAAATCACTGGGCTGTTCTCACAACCCTGGGTAACACTGTGCAGGTTAACTGAATTATTATTATTATTACTTTTAATTATTATTTTTTTTTCTTCTCTCCATATTTGAGTTTTTCTATTCAAAGGCAAATAATTGTAGACTTTCTTTGGCAAAACCTGGCAGAAAAAGGTGTACTTCAAGTCCAGAACGGTAAACCCCACCTGCTTATTCCTTAACTTGGTTAATAAAGATATACACCATGTGTTGTATATATTCAACTTTTCTATTAATTGCCCTCAAATCTTGTACCAAACTATGGCTCTTGCCATCCAATTTTTCATTTGCAAGATTGGGTGTTGTATTTGGATTTCTATCCAATTATTAATCCAAAATCCAAAAAGTTATTTTTATTTCTTTTATCCTCCTACAATCTTGTATCCTCACAGGGCACTGCTTTACCCTGGTTGGGCTGGCTCCCATCTTTAACTTAACTTTCATTGGGCTGCATTTTAGATTCTGCCAGGCAACCCTGATGCCTGCAATCCTGTGTATACCCAGTTTAGGATTTACGTAACTTCTGGGAGTACGACATTGCGTTTCCCAGTTTGTGTTAAAGCCAGACTTAAAATTTTCAGTCCACTGGTCTTGCTTGACAAGTAGCTCCAATTGTCTCTACTGAATTTGATCTCTACATTCAACTATTCTAACATGTCATGCCCAAATAATCATTTTGGAGAACCTGGCATGTACAAGAATTTATATATTCCTACTTGTTCTCCTAGCCTATATTTAATTGGTCGAAAAAAAAGTAAACTTCTCTTGCCAGTAGCTCCTACAACTATTACAAAAATCATCTACAGGTAATAATTCTTGATGTAGCACAGAGTTAAGAGGCACCCGTATCAGAAAATAAACCTCTTTACCCTGCTTCCCCTGCTGCTTTCGGTCCTGGCAGGGTGGAACTCTCCCTGAGTCCTTCCAGGCTCCCCTTACCTCTTCTTCTAGGTAAGGACATCCCTGTTACACCTTGCTCAACTTTGTCTTCCTCAGTTTGTTTTTCCCAAACCCTTTTCACTTTTCAAACTCCCATCATCACAGACATTACTAACATTATATTTCAGTTTCACCCCTTCCTCTCCCCAGGCTTCCAGTGCTCACACTGCATATCGGGTTTCCCCAGCTCTGCAGATGCCGGCTGTTCTCACTACCAAAGTCCGTTCCATCCCCATTCACAAGCACTGCACCCTTCACATCACAGCGGGAGGCTCCAGCCCCCAGCTCTTTCTCCCACTCCAAGTTGTTCTTACAAGCCGCAGTGGGAGGGTGTGCGGGGATGTGTTCTCGTGCCGGCCCAACTCTATTATCCCAAACTCACTGTTTTCCTTAACCTTTTTGCCATTTTTTTTTTTGTTTGTTTGTTTTTCCACAATTCCACTATTTGTACCCTCAACTGCAATTCCACATACCATTAACAATTGCAATTCCGCATACCATTAAAAACTGCATTTCCACATACCATTAAAAACTGCATTTCCACATAATTTCCATATACCGTTAACAACTGCATTTCTACATACCATTAAAATTGCACTTCCACACAATTTCCACATACCATTAAAAATTGCATTTCCACATTCCATTAAAAACTGCATTTCCACATAATTTCCACATACCATTAAAATTGCATTTCTGCATTTCCATATACTATTAAAACTGCATTTCCACACATACCATTAAAAGCTGCATTTCCACATGATTTCCACATACCATTAAGACAGTTTCGCCCAGTGCCTTCAAAATCCACAAATCAAACAACACAATTCCTCAACTTCCACAAACACCCAGCACTTGGTCTCATGATTAGGATACTCAATTATACAACTGGTCCCATTACTCCATTTATGTTCCTGGTTTCTTATTCAGTATTCCCCCTGGCTCACCAACAATGTTTCTCCAGTGAGCCAAAATACAACCCAAGGGGTCTTCTCATATCACTTTAGACATCCCTTGTTCCATAACAGCCTCGTACACAACATAACACAACACCTTCAGGACATAAACATTTAACAATCACAAAGACAGTGACAACAATCAGTACAATTTATCCTCAGGATCCTTCTCTCTCTCTGCCTTCCTCCAGAGCTCAGCCTTCCCTTTGTATTCATTTTCCACACTTGCATAGCTGCCAACCTCCTTCTCCAATAATTAACATATCAATGATAAACATCATTTCCATCCATGAGTACAAATTAGGCCCTAGAAATTGATCTAATTGTTCTGCTACACTTATAGGATCCTCAGTTAAGGAATTCTTCTTGCAACTCCTAACTTCTCTTCTAGTAAAAACAGCAGGCATTACCATACCCTATTTCCCTTTGACCTAAGACTGCCTTAAGGGGACAAAGTGAAGTATTAGTAAGGTTAGTATTAGAGAAAGGAAAACTCTCCAGGTCCCATTCGCATTAATCCAACTCCCTCAGTAATTGAGAGCGCATCCTCTCTCCAGGACCCTGCACAAATCAGCAGCACCCACTTTCCTCGTCTGGAGAGGTCACTGCCGCTTTAAAAATTGCACTGCTTTAGAAATTAAAGGGGGGGGAAGTTATCTAAGGGATCCCATTAATGATCTTTTGTCACGGAGTTGACCAGATCAATCTATGTCCGTGACAGGGGCGACAGGCCTCTGCCCTTCCCCCCCCACCCCAGTCCCACAAAAATGGGAAGGAAGGAAGGGAGGAAAAGAACAGCGGCAACAATCTATGGAGGAAAACTTATTTTACTACAATATTGGAATACAAGATAACACAATAGATACAATTTAATTGAAATTGAGATTAATAAATCAGACAAGATGAGAGAGAGAGAGAGTTCCCGGGACCGAGTCAAACCTGAAAAGCTTGGAACGGCTAGGAAAGCACCCTCCAGCACCCACTGCAAGGCAGCAAGAGAGCGCCCCCCCCACCCAGAAGGGCCAGATCCCGTGACTGCTGTAATGTACAGGGATAGGTACTTGGAATTGGGGCAGTGACACTTTAATGCCCCGTACACTACATGATGTTTTGATGTGGAATACTGAAATCCAAAAACAAAAAAAACAAAAAAACACAAAAACATAGAACCATGACATCTTTCTGCTTCTCTTTCCCATTTCCTTTGAACTTCGAGTCCTCGTGAGGAACATTTCTTTACGTCTTGCACTCATTAAGCAACCTAAGCCAATTCTGTTTCAGAAAAAGGAGTCTTACTGTTTACATATAAATACAAAGTCTGATAGGCCCAATTTTCTTCAGACTCCTATTTTGGTAAAAATAATGATTTTCCCTGTAGTGGCTCTCTACTGTATACAGTATTTAAACTTTTTTTTTTTTCCCTGTTCTGTTCCTAGTTTTGGGATTATTTTCCAATTTTGAAACGCTTCTCCCAAGGGGCTGGCTATCTCTAGGGACCATTCCAGGGACCTTTTTCCCCTGCTCTCGGGAACTCCTATTACCCATCCTTCCAGAATGCTACTGTGAACTCCCCAGCTCACAGGTTACCACACTCTGGTTCTCGGATTTTGGGCCCAATCCCTCAGGAGTACTATACTCCTATCTTGGATTAATAGGGGTGTACTGCTGGCACTTCGTCAAGTGCACAGGGTATCGCACACCAACAGTTCCCTCCCGAGACTTTTCCTTTCACCAACACAGCTGCTTTGTCCGTCCCTGGCCGTGCCCCTCGCGGGACAGCGGAACTGCAGGTCGGGACTCAGCACTCGCTTCGCACTGACAGCGCGTCTCAGTCACACACACTCAAGAGTCTCAACTGACCCCCAAGGAAAGAGTTAAATCCCCTTACCTTGGTCCATGCACGAAGTTACCGGGTCGCAATGGCCAACACCCGTGCCTACCTGCCCCTTGGCTTTTACAGAGTCCGTCCTTTATGAAACAGTCTCGGTTTTTTATCGGCCGTACCAAGGAGTCACCACCCAGACAGGACCGCTGAAATCAGCGGGGTGCACCTATCCTGTGCAGGGCAGTAGGGAAACTCTCAAAGAGGCGATAATAATCCCGGACAAGCCCCCACAAATAAATTAACAAGTAAATAGCAAATGTAAACCTTCTGATAAGATTGTGAACCTGGAGTACCCAGCCAGTGGGGAAACGGGAGGGGGGAGGCAAGGGGGAGAAAACAGGGTATAAAGGCTGTCATGTTGTGTCTATAGGTGCGCTCCTACTTGCGGGACGCCTGCCATTGCAATCGCGAATAAATTCTGCTTTTATCAGAGATCCCGTCCTGACAAAAATTACTTGGATTATTTCCAACACCAGGAGTGCAGAGAACAGGACAGGCAAGCAGGGCATGGCGTAGCAGTACACACAGTGCTTTCAAGCATGGCATAGTATCTCTGCCTACTTGGGAAACTGAGTCACCTATCTGCTGCCACCCAAACAACAAATCTAGCCATGGTCTCCTCTAGGCAGAAAGCTCTGGCAAAAAAGAAAAAAAAAAAAAAAAAAAAAAAGTATGTAGCGTCTTAAATTGAATACCTGCCTAAAATTGTGGAGGTTCAGGTCTTTGGCTGCAGGAAGTGCCTGAGCCTGTTGCTGCAGGTAAAGAGTGGCAGGTATTCCACCTGTGTGAGGTGTGAGCAGGTGGATTATCTGCTCAGTATGGTGACAGAGCTCAAGGAGAAGGTGGAGAGATTAAGGAGTATCAGAGAGTGCAAGCAGGAGATAAAATGGTGGAGTAACTTTCTGCCAAACTTCCAAGAAAGACACTGGGGTGATACCCCCCAAACAGTGGTGGACCCCCTGCCTTGTCATTGTCAAGCAGAGAGTGGTGATTTAAGACAAGAGGAACAGCAGTGTAGTGGAATTCCAAGGCCACAGCCTGATCCAATGGGTGAGCTACATGAGTACGTGAGTGCCTGGAGCGGGCGGGAGGGGGGGTGTCTAGGGCCACCCCTTCTGTCTCTGCGATACTTCCTGTGCAATCTGAGTCTGTGCAGGTCATCCTTTTCCCCCACCCTTTTCTGCTGCGTGCAAAGGTATGAACGGGGGAGGGTCACATGCCTCAGCTCGTCCTCTTCTCCAAACTGTTACTGGGAGGGGTGAGTTAATTCCTCTTGGATATCTTTTCCTATAGCACCTGTTTCTCAAATAAAGGCTCTGTCATTGCCTTTGTATGCTCTACGTTTTGGCAATCCATCCCAGAGCAAATATCTTTAAAGGTACACAATAATAAGCCTGCTAAAGTAATTACTATGGCATTTTTGAACAATATCATGGGATGTTTTGTACAGGGAAAGACTAGCCCTGAGTGAAGTTTTACCAGGGCACATCCCGGGATTCCTAGGATCCCCATATCACAGGATTGCTTGTATCGCTGAAAAATGATGCCCCCTGTGGGATGGAGGAAATGTCCAGGAGTCACCAGCCCGTCTGGCTGAGAATTTCAATAGTCTTAACAAAAACTTACTACTCGAGAACGAGTTAGCTGCCTCCACGGTGGTGTGGCCACTGCTTATGGCCTCGAACCAGATAAATATAACTGAAGCGGCTCTGGCTGATGAAAATCAACTACTGCGAGACCATATTGAAGAACTGGAAAGACAGGTCACAATTTTGAGGGGGAAAAAACCTAATCCCATCATTTCCCTACAAAAAATACAGAATATCTCTCTAGAAATTACCGGGGACTCTGTTCAAGAGAATCCACAGAAACTGGACTCTGTAAATGAAAGCACTAAAAGGTCTTGAGGCCCCATTAGAGCTAGATCCCTTTGAGATCCAACCAGTTGTTACTCAAAAAACAAAAAAAATGCAGGATAGGCCAGCAGGGGTGCCCTCTGACCAGTGGCCCCCTGCCCAGAGCATGATACATGTAACAGCTCGCCCATACACAGCAGCTGAATTAATGGATTTAGTTCAGCACTTCAGATAAAAACTGAGAGAGCCTGCCAGCATGGCTGCTCCGATTATATGACATGGGGGCAGAAAGTGTTGTGGTGAATGGACCAGAAATTTCAAAACTGGCATCCATTACCACTCACCCTGCCCTCAGGCAAAGACTATATGCACCTGTCCAACATAATGAAGAAAATCATTCATTGATTATATGGTTAATGGCTGCATGCCATGCAACATGGACAAATAAGGGCGATATACCATTAAATACTGGCCTATGGTGAAAGGTGAGAAGGGCCCCATAAGTGAAAGTAAAAAGGCAGGAAGGCTTCACAGTGACTGAGAATATGGGGGGTGAATATGGGTGCTGCAGCATGATGGTACGAATGGGGGAGGGTCACATTCCTCAGCTTGTCCTTTTCTCCAAACTGTTACCAGGAGGGGTGAGTTAATTCCTCTTGGATATCTTTTCCTATAGCACCTATGTCTCAAATAAAGGCTCTGTCATTGCCTTTGTTTGCTTTACAAGTGGAAAAAGGTCCCAGATCAGCATTACAGGCAACTCCCATCACTACCTAGTTTGGCTCCCCAGGTGCCCCTACAAAGTAGGTTTGAGGTGCTAGAAATTGAGGGAGAGTCAAGTGAGGATGTGGTGTGTTCTGAGAAGAATGGAGGGCCTTATATGTTAGCCAGACCCTACCTGTAGGGAAATGTGCTGCCTCCCTGGGGTTCAACTCAGGGATATTTCTAGTGATATAGGTTGATTTTCTTAGCAATAGCGATTAGTACATTAGTTTAAGAAACAATATGTTGGTTTAGCAAAAGGAATCCATAAGTGATAGTTCTAAAACTTTCCATTTCCACTGAAGTGGGTGAACAGTCTTGTTTATCCTTAATAATTTTGTACTGCGGACATAATAGAATACTTTTATCTTCTGCCTCAAATACTTTGCCTCATGAGAAGTACTGGAATCACTATAGAATACTTTTATGTTTTGCCTCAGAACATGCAAGGGCATTTTCCTCAGGTTCCACATAACACTGTTTTTAAAAAGTGGCTCACTATGGCCTAATAAGCAATGGAAATCTTCCAAACTGGGGAAAAGTGGATGGAATTGGGTCAAAGGGTTCAGTGATTAAGCTGATGGTGAAAAAAGGGGAAGAAATAGGTGGGCACTCAACCACCCTAGATACCACTGAGCATGCCCAAAGGGACATTAGCACACATATCTATGAGACCTTGAAAAAGAGCGAATATGTATGCCAAAGTACTGCATATGTATGTCTTAACTGTATGAATGTAGAACCTGAACTCTGAGAGGGCGTGCTTGCTTGTCAAGTCACCCAGTGCACATCATGAGGAATAAAGGAATGCCGCTTTCTAACACAACATTGGAGTTAGAGAGTTTTCTTCCCAGATTTCGGATAACAACATCAAGAGAACGTATACTTGAGAACAAAAACAAACTTCACACTGTATTTTGCCCACCATCTGACACTTAGTCCTTATGTCGTGCTTAAGGGACT
The DNA here is from genome assembly GCF_023343835.1 of Lagopus muta. Taxonomy (NCBI): domain Eukaryota; kingdom Metazoa; phylum Chordata; class Aves; order Galliformes; family Phasianidae; genus Lagopus; species Lagopus muta. Next base: position 2,336,876 of record NC_064471.1, read on the forward strand.
ACTTCCACTCCTCTGAGGACGCAGATTATTTAAGTAGTCTGATAAAATAAATTTGCCATGGAAATCATTAAGCTTTCCCTTTCCTCTTCAGCATATCATTGTTCTGTTTCTTTAAATTCTGCTAAATTAGAAATAGGTAGGATTTTTTGACCATCGGGCAGTTTATTTGGCACCTGGCCTGATGTCTGTCGATGGGTTTCACCTATCTTGAAGGGGGAAATGTATCCTAGCACAGGAGCTGGCAGGACTCATTGAGAGGGTTTTAAACTAGGTATGAAGGGGGAAGGGGATAAAACCAGGCCCACTAGAGATGAGCCTAGGGAAACGATGATGGGATTGGGGCTGAGGCAAGGGGCTCAGATGAAGTGCATCTACACCAATATACACAGTTTGGGCAACAAACAGGAGGAGCCGGAAGCCATTGTGTGACAGGCAAACTGACTTAGTTGCCATTAAGGAAACATGGTAGAATTGCTCCCACAAATGGAATGCTGCAGTGGATAGCCATATGCCATCCAGTGGAGATCTAATGGGATGAAGTTCAACAAGACCAAGTGCTGGGTCCTGCAATTTGGCCACAACAACGCCAGGCAATTCTACAAGCCTGGGGCAAATTGGCTGGATGAGTGTGTGGAAGAAAAGGACCTGGAGGTGTTGGTTGACGCTTGGCTGAACATGAGCCAGCAGTATGCCCAGGAGGCCAAGAAGGCCAATGGCATCCTGGCTTGTATCAGAAATAGTGTTGCCAGCGGGAGGAAAGAAATGATCATCTCTCTGTACTCAGCACTGGTGGGGGTGTACCTTGATTATTGCATTCAGTTTTGGGCCCCTCACTGGAAGAAAGACATTGAGGCCCTGGAGCATGTCCAGAGAAGGGCAATGAAACTGGTGAGGGGTCTAGAGCACAAGTCTTATGAGGAGTGGCTGAGGAAGCTGGGATTGTTTAGTCTGGAGAAGAGGAGGCTCAGGGGAGACTTTATCACTCTCTACAATTACCTGAAAGGAGGTTGTGGTGAGATGGGGGGGGTCAGCCTTTTTTCCCACATAACTAGTGATAGGACTTGAGGGAAAGGCCTCAAGTTGCTCCGGGGGCGATTCAGGTTGGATGTTAGGAAATACTTCTACTGTAATAGAGTGGTTAGGTGCTGGAAGGGCCTGCCCAGGGGAGCGATGGAGTCACTGTCCCTGGAGGTATTCAAGAAATGTTTAGATGTTGTTCTAAGGGACATTATTTTGTGGGGGAATATTGGTGGTAGTTGGACACTTGGACTGGATGATCTTGGAGGTCTTTTCCAACCTTGGTGATTCTATAATGATTCACATAACTGGAAGACCAGCATTGAGGGCTATAAACTTTTTAGAAGGGATAGGCATGGTAGGAAGGGCTGGGGAGTTGCCCTCTATGTTAAGAAGTAGATAGACTGTGAGGATCTCCCTCTGAGAAGCAGTCAGGAACAGGTGGAAAGCCTGTGGGTTAAAATTAGGGATCAGACCAGTAAAGGACAACTGGTGGTTGAGGTCTACTACAGGCACCTGATCAAGACAAGCCTATTAATCAGGCCTTCCTGTGTCAGCTACAAGCAGTTTCATGCTCACAGGCTCTAATTCTTATGGGGGATTTCAACCATACGTATATGCACTGGCAAGACAACATGGTGAGCTGTAACTGATCCAGGAGACTCCTGGAGTCCATTGACAACATTTTGGTTCAAGTATTGGACAGATTGACCAGAGGTGAAGTGCTGGTGGATCTGGTGCCCAACAACGAGGATCGTTAAAGATATTAAGATCAGAGGCAGCCTTGGCTGCATTGATCACGCTGTGGTTGAGTTTGTGATCTTGAGAAACCTGGGCCTGGGAAAGAGTGGAGTCAGGACCCTGGATTTCAAGTGTGCAAACTTCAGATTGTTTAAGAAACTGTTAAACAAAATGTCCTGGGAAGAAGTCCTTAGAGACATGGGAGTGGAACAAAGCTGTCTACTCTTTAAGGATGCCTTTCTGAGAGTGCAAGAGCTCTCCATCCCTCAGAATAAGCAAGCAAGCAGGGGAGGCAGGAAAACAGCATGGCTTGGTAAGGGCCTGCTGGTCAAATTGAGGGAAAAGAAGGGCAGATACAGACAGTGGAAGCAAGGGCATGTCACCTGGGAACAATACGGGGATGTTGTCTGGACTTGAAGAGATGGGATTAGGAAAGCCAAGGCACAGATGGAACTAAACTTGATGAAGGATATTAAAAACAAGAAGGGGTTCTACAGGTACGTAGGTCAGAAGAGACAGGCCAAAGAGGGCACACCTCCCCTGCTAAATGTGAAAGGAGAACAGACTACAACAGATATGGAGAAGGCTGAGATACTCAATGAGCTCATTGCCTCAGTCTTCACTGGCAGCCAGGATTCTCACATCCCTGAACTTCACATACCTGAATCTGAACCTATATATGGGAACTAGGGGAGCAAACTCCCCCCCCCCCACTGTAAGGGCAGAGCAAGTCTGAGACTCATAGAATCATAGAATCACCAAGGTTGGAAAAGACCTAAAAGATCATCCAGTTAAACCGTATGCCTAACACCAATAGTTCTCATTAAACCATGTCCCTCAACGCAATGTCTGAACATTCCTTGAACACATCCGGGGTTGGTGACTCCGCCACCTCTCTGGGGGGCTCATTCCAGCGCCTGATCACTCTTTCGGAGAAGTAGTATTTCCTAACGTCCAACCTAATGAGACTGAATGTGTACAGCTTCATGGGGCTGGATGATATGCATCCCAGGGTCCTAAGGGAGCAGGCTGAGGTGTTTGCCAAGCCGCTCTCCATCATATTTGAAAAGTTGTGGCTGTCAGACACAGTTCCCAGGGACTAGAAAATAAGAAACATCACTCCCATTTATAAGAAAGGGAGAAAGAAGGACCCAGGAAACTACAGGATGGTGAGCTTCACCTCTGTGCCTGGGAAGATCATGGAACAGATCCTCCTAGAATATGTGTTAAGGCACATGAGGGACAAGGAAGTGATCCAAGACAGCCAGCATGGCTTCACCAAGGGAAGGTCATGCCTGACCAATCCGGTAGCCTTCTATGATGGAGTGGTGGCATCAGTGGACAAAGGGAAAGCAATGGATGTCATCTACCTGGACTTGTGCAAGACCTTTGACATGGTCCCCCACCACATCCTTATCTCTAAATTGAAAAGAGATGGATTTGAAGGGTGGACTATTAGGTGGATAAGGAATTGGTTGGAAGGTTGCAGACAGAGGGTTGTGGTCAATGTCCAGGTAGAGGCCAGTGATGAGTGGTGTCCCCCAGGGATCTATCTTGGGTCCAGTACTTTTTAACATCTTTATCAGTGACGTAGATTATGGAATTGAGTGTGCCCTCAGCAAGTTTGCAGATAACACCAAGCTGAGTGGTGCAGTTGATAAAGCAGAAGGAAGGGATGCCATCCAGAGAGATCTCGATAAACTCAAAAGGTGGGCCCTTATGAACCTAATGAGGTTCAACAAAACAAAGTGCAAGGTGCTGCGCTTGGGTTGAGGTAATCCCAGATATGTATACAAGCTGGGAGAAGAACTTGAGAGTAGCCCTGCTGAGAAGGACTTAGGGGTTCTGGTTGATGGAAAAACTTAACATGAGCCAGCAGTGTGTTCTTGCAGCTCGGAAGGCCCATGGTATCCTGAGTTCCGTTAGAAGAGGGATGGCCAGCTGCCCTTGTGAGGCCCCGTCTGGAGTAGTGCATCTAAGTCTGGGGCCCCCAACACAGGAAAGGTGTGGATCTTTTGGTCCAGAGGAGGGCCACGAAGATTATCCAAGGGCTGGAGCACCTCTCCTATGAAGACAGACTGAAGAAACTGGGCTTGTTCATCCTGGAAAAGGCTGCAGGGAGACCTCATTGTGGCCTTCCAGTATTTAAGGAGAGTTTATAAACATGAGGGAAATCAACTTTTTACATGGGTAGACAGCGATAGTAATAAGGGGGAATGGTTTTGAACTAAAGGAAAGGAGGTTTAGATTATATGTCAGGGTGAAGTTTTTTACTTAGAGAGTGGTCAGGTGCTGGAACATGTTGCCCAGAGAGGCTGTGGATGCCCCATCCCTGGAGGTGTTTAAGGCCAGGTTGGATGGGGCCCTGGGCAATCTGATCTAGTACTTGATGTAGTGGCTGACAACCCTGCCTGTGGCAGAGGGGTTGCAACTTAATGATACTTGAGGTCCCTTCCAACTCAAGCCATTCTATGATTCTATTATTTATTTATTTATACCACTAAGAAATTCTTGTACTCTATGACACTACATTAGCGCACAATGCCAGATGGGTTAAAACATAAAACCAAATTTAGCTTCCATGGCAGTATTCTCTGTCAAGATTCAAATCTATTTCCTTTGGCAAGGAACTGTTTAGTCTTACCCCAACCTATTTATGCTTGACTGAAAATATAGTATTGCCCTGGTTTTATCAGTATTCTGTGTCATAACATCATGCACTAGGCTGTTGGGTGGAGAGGCACGGTGCACTGTGGAGCTGTACTTCCTAGTTCTCTAGCAGTCTCGTGAGTTCTGACTCTCCAAGAGGAAGATATACTAAGATGTACTACATTCCCCAGAGCCTCCACATGATTTCCGATTCTGAATGACGGGGAAGTGCTCTGCTTTTCCAGGAGGCCAGTCATGAGAGCCTACCGATGAAGACTCCAATTCTCTCTCTCTCTCCTCTCGTTTATTTTTGGTTTGTTTGATTTATTATTCTTAATTATTCTGTATTATTTCACACTCCGTTTCATAAAATTAGTTTCTCCTATTTCAGTCAAGTTTTTTCCTCTTCCTTCCTCCCCTTCTGAGGGGAGGGAGGGATGTCGCTTGATTAATTCTTCAAACTATGACACTGATTTGGTACCCAACAGGGGGTGATGACATGATTGAGATTAAGAGGTTTACCAATCCAATTAAGATAACAGATATGCCAGACTTATATTAAAATCTCCATTTAGGTTTTTGGCACTGTGCTAACTTTTTTTTGAGAAAATTTTGGGCATCAATTAGTTTTTTTTTGTTTTGTTTTTGTAAGGAGACAAAACTGAAACTGTTTTCTCTTTTAAAACAGTTCTTTAAGGGATTACATTCCATCACGTTCTGGATTTTAGTACTTAGAACATACTGGATCTTTATTAAGTCCACCACTCTGCTCATTGGAGTTACATGTAGAGATACTGTACAAAAACTCCTTTTGTCTCAAAGATTGCTGTGGAGTGCAAGGACAACTAGAGGTGTCTCTGACTACACAGGGGTGTCAGAAACAAGGAAGATAAGGGGAATGTCCTGACGCTTATCACCTTCTGGGCTATTCCCAAGATGCAGTGGCTTGGCCTTTTGGAGGCCTCAGCTTCTCTGATGTGGATAAGCCTGCACCGGACTGTTGCATCTGTGTTGGACATGCCATTACTATGGGCAACCCAAGAGGAACCAGACAGTGTAAATATATGGACTCAGCAAAAATTGGATGTGCACTTTTCCCTTGTAGTGTTTTTCTTCTGCCTGTAATCAAATAAAAAAGAAAATCTGCATCCCCACCCCCGCTGCCAACCAGACTCATAAAACATTGTGACACTGCAATGGTAACTATCTCTGCATTCCTATAACAAATTCTTGCTTCTATTTTGTCTTTACTATCTCTTTCTTTGTCCTAACTCCCATCCCCAGGCCTAGCTAACCAAAACTTTCATAATAAACTGTTTGGGCAAATATTTGACTCCTTTCTGAGGAGTCAAATCAGGTATATATTTATCACAAACCATCTCGCCACCGATAATTGGAGTGAGACATATGTATATATGAAAAATCAGAAGCACTGATGGAAACACCTATCTGGTGCCTGTATATGAAGTTGTATGGTGTGAACATAAAAAGTTATGCCCCAGAGAAAGTTACTAATTTTACAGAACAATTGACTTTTAAACAGGTTTCTATTTTCTCTTTCGAATCCCTTATATGTTTTTGGGATGTTCAATCAATAATCATGTTAATCTCACTGAACGCATTCCTCATCATCTTACTCAGTATTTGTATTTTCAATATCTGGAGGAAGCCTTCCCCAAAGCCAGAGAATACTGAGTGGCAGTGGAGTGTGGAAGAACTTCGGAGAGACTTTAGAGAAATGGGCATCCCTGATGTAATAAAATTTCACTCCTGAACACCCACAGAACCCTGAAAACATAGCCAAGTATTTAAGAAAGAATGGTTGCAGCCCTGGCAGATCTAAGAAAACACAAATTAATTGGGGCCTAGCTTAACCCTACCAAACCTTATTCAGTACTATTCTAGAGAGGAACAGAGTCACCAAGCTGAAAAGGAGAGTCTCCAGGAGAGAATTTGAAACAAAAGACAGATTCTCTGAACCAAGAAAGAGAGAGTACAAACTGAAAAAGAATCTTAAAATCAAAAAAGACTGTCTCCCAATCAAGAAAATTTCCAAACCAAAAGAGAGAGTGTCTTTGACCAGAGAAAAAAAACCACCACACTAAGAATCTCCAAATAGAGAAAAAAGAACCTGTATAGGAACTGCTAAGTCCCAACCTAAACCTCTGATTGACCACCTGAGCTGAGCAATAAGTCAGCCAGAGGAGCACAGGTGAAGGCAATTCACCTGTGCTGCCAGAAGGGGTGGAGTCTGGCTGCACCTCTCCTAGACGTATTTAAGAGCTGGCTACGAGAAGGGAAGAGTCTGTTTTGCAGATTTACTTTGCTGCAGTTTTGTAAATGAGTCTAGGATGTGGATAAGCTTTGTGTTTATTCTTCTTTTGTAATTATAATTGACTTGGGTGAACTCTCTTGTTGTTTTTTTTTTTTTTTTTCATAATTATAGCAACTTAATATACTTTGGTTATATTCTCGGAGAGCTAGGCAGGCCAAATATACTTAAATTTGCATCATGTCTTTTTTTTGGAATTTCTATAAATGGGTCAAGGTAGAGAATAATACTCCTCTAGAGAAAATGATTCCAGGGCAGATCCCAGGATTTCTGGGATCTCCCTATTACGAGCTACCAGTTAACATAGAAAAAGGGGGTCCCTTATGCGTTATGGGCAGTATCTCCCCATATCACATGGCAGACTACTTTCAGGGACTTATCAAGGATGTGCTCATCACTAAAGAAAGATAACTCTCTGCCTTCACTGTGGCATGGGCACTATTAAGTGCCTTAAATCATGCAGAAATAAGAAATAACGATTTAGAGAATAAAAATCAACTTTTGAAAGATCGTACTGAAAAACTAGAGCAAGGACTTGGCGTATTAAGAGGGAAGAAACCAATTCTACATCTTCCAATAGGCCAAGTTCATAACATTTTAATAAACAATGACCAGACTTCTGAATCAACAGACATGGTTGACCAGGAAAATAAAAAATCCAAATTAGATCTTAATTGTCCAATTCTGACCGATCCACTAGAAGTCCGTCCTGTCATAACTCAGAAAACAAACAAAAAAAGTGCCGGCCCAACCAGCATGGGTGCTGCCTGATCAGTGGCCCCCTGCCCTGACTCATTTACATGTAATAGCCCAGCCGTACACGGCAACAGAATTGATGGGTTTAATACAGTGGTTTTGGCAGAAGCCTGGAGAAAGTGTGCTTGCTTGGTTATTAAGACTGTGGGGTTCTGGGGCAGAAAGTGTCTTGGTGAATGGCCCAGGAATAGCCAAGTTGGCCACCATGACTGTCCATCCTGCTCTCAGACAGAGGTTATATGCAGTTAATATCTTGATGAAAACCATTCTGTAATAGAGTCCCCTGGTGGTCTCAGAAGCTGTAGTCCAGCAGGCTGCCCAGTTAGTGGCCGACTTGGGAGAAACAGAATGCCTGCGGACTAGGCACAATGTTCAGATGTTGGAAGAAGCAGAGGTCCTGCTGGTAAGTGCAACTGAAATGCTGGCTACTCAAGCTCCTCGATCAGGACACATAAGGGTCTCCCGAAAACAAATGTTTAATGATTTAATTCGGGCTGGGGTCCAATTAGCTGTGATTGACTGCCAGCCCAACCATGTCCTTCTCCAGCTCTGGAGACAACTAAAGGACAGTCAAAAATTCCAGTAATACCCTAAGAAATCAAGGGTGAGGGTCATAGAGAGGGTGCCAACAACAACATGGAACTGAGAGGATTTTGTTGTTCCTTTAAAAAAAAAAAAAAAAAAAAAAAAAAAGCCGCCTCAGGTGTCTCGGGCCACAATGCCTGAGCCACCGGAAGCAAAAGAATGGGCCACAGCACAATTCATGGCGTGACAAGGGATGTTAGTCCTCGTAGGGCCTCCAGATGGGACCGGAGGCCCTATGTAGAATTAACGATTTGTTGAGCCTGAAAAAATATTCAGAGAGTTATGGCATTAGTGGACATCAGTTTGATGCCATGTTGGACGTTCGTGTTACTCAAGATGGCTTCGGTTGGGGCCTGTGGCAACGCCAGAGTTCTGTTCGGATCCCCTTTGGTTTCTGGTCTCAGGTTTGGCAGGGAGCAGAAGAAAGATACAGTATGATTGAAAAACAGTTATTGGCTGCATATTCGGCATTACATGCTGTAGAGCCAATAACTCAAACAGCTGCAGTTATAGTCAAGTCCACTCTGCCAATTCAGGGGTGGGTGAAAGATCTGACCCACCTTCCTAAGATGGGGGTGGCCCAAGCACAAACAGTGGCACGATGGGTCGCTTATCTCAGCCAAAGGAGTAGTCTGTCTTCATCACCCTTGAAAGAAGAACTCCAGAAGATCCTAGGCCCAGTGGCGTATCACAGTGATGCACCAAAAGAAATACTGGTTGCTCCACCAGAGAAGAGTCCTGTTCAGGAGGGAAAATATCCTATCCCCGAAGATGCCTGGTACACAGGTGGGTCCAGCAAGGGCAACCCAACCAAGTGGAGAGCAATAGCATACCATCCTTCCACCGAGACAATCTGTTTCGACGAGGGGGATGGGAGGAACTGCGAGCCGTGTGGATGGTTATAACCAAGGAACCCGGTGATGGTATCCTGAACATCTGCACTGATAGTTGGTCTTTGTACCGGGGGCACACTCTTTGGATTGCACAGTGGGCCACCCAGGAATGGACTATCCACGCCCTACCGATCTGGGGCAAAGTCATGTGGTTGGTCATAAGGAATACGGTCCAACACAGGACTGTATGTATCTACCATGTTTCTGGTCGTCAGCCCCTACAGTCACCGGGAAACGATGAAGCCGACACGCTGGCCTGAGTTCGATGGGTTGAGAATTCACCATCTGAGATCATCCCCCGCTGGTTACATCAGAAGCTATGCCATGCTGGACAAAAGACAATGTGGGCAGCTGCTAAAGCATGGGGACTGCCCATACAACTACCAGTTATCGTCCAGGCATGCCAGGATTGTGACACTTGATCCAAGTCGAGATCGTTGCCCATAACAACAGCCCATCTTGCTAGAGGACACAATCCTCTCCAGCGATGGCAGGTCGATTACATCGGGCTCCTTCCTCGCTCCGAGGGGGCAAGATTTGCCCTGACCTGCGTAGAGGGCAAACCCAGTGCCCTGAGAATTTTGCAGACAATGTGGGCTGCCCCGCTTAGTATCCAAGTTACGGGCACTGATAATGCCGTGCTGATAAAGACCCCCGATTGGTAACAAAATTAATATTCTGCCCCCTGCCCCTGAGAATTTAGATCCTGGTACCGATAAAATGAAATGGTCCTACCTGCTCCTTCCGGGGCCCAAGTGGTGTGGCCTACTTGCACCTCAGGGGAGATTGTTGGAGGCAGGAGGCTCAGTAGTCCCTCCAGTAACAGGTACATGGCCTACTGATATTGTGGTCAACACTCCAATATTCATTGCTAAAGGGACCCCCATCATGTCCCTGTGGCAGATCAGGACACCTCCTTTGGTGCCTGATATCATTATGCAGATGCAGACATCCGGCCAAATGGTGTGGTACCGGCGGCCGGGACGTGCCCCAGTACAAGCAGAAGCGTTGACCCAGGATAGAAATATGGCCTGTATCTTGCCCTGGAGAGCAGACCTTCCCCTCCTTGTACCTCTGAAACATCTGTATTACTCCCCGTAAGTCTGTGAGCCTTCAGGATCACTGGAAGGAACTAAATGCCATCAAGTGTTCCAGTGTTGCTGTCAGATCACGTACAACGCCCGGTGATGGTCTGCATGGGACTGACGGAACATGGAACGGACCTGCACCTCGTGGCCACATGCTTCCAGTGACATCATCGAGCACTCTCCCATAGAAGAATATAGACATTCACTGATCATCACTCGTCTTGAATTGTACCAACATGCGTTGCAATGAAAATTGTGTAAATGTCGCGATATAACGGTTCTCTGTATTAGGTCAACCTTTAGTCAACCTGATCATTGGTTTATGCCATGAAGGGGTGGAGTGTATGGGAACTGCTGAGTCAGGGCCTGAACCTCTGATCACCTGAGGCGAGCAATGAGTCAGCCAGAGGAGAACAGATGAAGGCAATTCACCTGTGCTGCCAGAAGGGGTGGAGCCTGGTTCCACCTCTCCTAGTCCTGTTTAAGACCTGGTTACCAGTGGGGTAGGATCTCTTTTGGAGGTCTGCTCTGCTGGAGTTTTGTAAGTGAGCCCTGGATAGGAGTAAGCTTTCTTATCTTGTTATCATAATCTGCTCTGCTTAACTTTCTTGTTTATTTCATAATTACAATATCTTAGTTTTCGTTGGTTATACAGGTTCTCTGAGCCAAGAGATAAAGGCAAGAAGCAGAAAGGGAAAACCTTTGAGCTGAGGGAGTGTCACTGGTTTATGGGCTGGTTTGGCTCACTTCCCTGACTAGTGGGGTGGAGGGACCCGTGGGTCTGTGCCCCAGAAAGTGGTAAGGGAAAGGGATAGACAGATGGGCATAAAAACAAAACAGTGGCAAGAATTTGAGGAGAATCGAACTGATTTACTGAGTAAGGTATTGGTATGCAAGCTAACACACTATAACACAATATAATACAGTATAATTAGAATTGAAGCTAATAAGTGAAATATAAGGAGAGAGAGTGTCTGAAAGCTTATGGCCTTAACTCTAATGCTGAGGTGAGACAATCTGGGGAGCTCACACACTGCTGAGATCAAAAGGGAGAAGTAAAGGTCTTGTGATCTTGCCAGGGGTTTTATCTCTTTTCTGAATGCCAAGTCCTCTGGGGTATGTATTTCTTCTTTTCTTCTGGGACAGGTACCTGGAACTGGATCATTAACTTTAACTCCCTGTGCACTACATGATGCACTACATGTGGAATATTGATAATAAAAATTGTAAAACCATGGCATGGAGACCAAGTCCAAACTGAGAGAGTGGATCTCCTAACTTATAACAGAGGCTCAACCAGATCAAATAGAGGGAAAATCAGTGTCAGTGTTAGTTCCTCCTGTAGAAGGGAAGAAGTGGAGGTGAGTATCCGTGATGGTACTTGGAACGAAAAGGACAAGAAGAAACAAGAGAAGATGAGGAGATAACCACTACTATTAGAATTTTAAAAATGGGTGAGATTTGAGATGTGCAAGAAGACTGTACATGCCACCCATATGTGAACACTGTCACCTGGATGGTCCAATGTTGGGATACTGGGGTCAGTAATGTAATGGTTGTCATGGTTCTATGTTTTTGTTTTTGTTTTGTTTTTTTATGGTTTCAGTATTCCACATCAAAACATCATGTAGTGTACGGGGTATTAAAATGTCACTGCCCCAATTCCAAGTACCTATCCCTGTACATTACAGAAGTCACGGGATCTGACCCTTCCGGGTGGGGGGGGCGCTCTCTTGCTGCCTGGCAGTGGGTGCTGGAGGGTGCTTTCCTAGCCATTCCAAGCTTTTCAGGTTTGACTCGGTCCCAGGAACTCTCTCTCATCTTGTCTGATTTATTAATCTCACTTTCAACTAAATTGTATATATTGTGTTATTTTGTATTCTGATATTATAGTAAAATAAGTTTTCCTCCATAGATTGTTGCCGCTGTTCTTTTCCTCCCTTCCTTCCTTCCCATTTTTGTGGGACTGGGGTGAGGGGGGGAGGGCAGAGGCCTGTCGCCCCTGTCACGGACATAGATTGGTCTGGTCAACTCCGTGACAATGGTAAAGAAGCCCATCAGCTGGCAGTTATTGCTAGGAATCCAGCCATTGACAGAAGGATTGGTCGAAAACGGAACTGAGCTTGCATCCTCTGGAAGCAGATTTTAACAGCTGTGAGGGAAAGATATTCCTTCAAGGAAGATGTGATGCCTTCTCCAAGTAAACGAACCGCTACCAAAAGAGGTATTCAGTATTCAAGGTTAGAGTCTTGCTTAAAGAACTCTTCAATAATAGTTTGCCTCATCTGTCGTTCATCAATCTCTTCCCACCTCTATGGACCTAAAAGACAAGAGAATAATGAGTGTGTTCTGGAATACAAGAATGACAATTGTGAATGCGCTCCAAATCTTTGTCTCGTGTTTAGATTCTAAGACAAAGCTTCCCTGAAATGAAAAACATCATTTTTGGTTGTGACAGCAATAAGCTTCAATTTCTGATTATTGAGAAAATTATAGAATGACCAACCTTCCACTTCTATAACAGAACTCTTATCACATCTACTATCTGTCAGATTTCAATGTTAATTGTTTCTCTGGACCAGTCTATTTTAAAACTTACTTGGCGGAAGACACAGCCTAGCTTCAGATGATAGGAATGCAAAGAAGGGTATTTTGTATACATTATATATCTTGTAACTAAAACTGAGAGATTCATTTTTCAAGTAGCTCTTAGATGAGTACAAAGGCATTTCAGATTTAGCAAAAGAAGCACAGTTCTATCTGTCTACGTAACTGGAAAAATAAAAATGCATGTCTAAAGACAAAAATAATGAAAAGACATACATCCCTCAAAATATATATATATATATATATATAAGTTTATTTGAATAACTCGATGCTGCGTTTAAGAATAAAGAGCAAGTACTTAGTTGTTCAGTATCTGTATTTAGAATAACTGGAGGAAGTCTTCCACAAAGCCAGAGAATACTGAGTAGGAGGGAGTGTGGAGGGACTTGGTTGAGATCTCAGAGTAACAGGTGTCCCCGATGTCATGGGATTTCACTTCTGAACACCTGCAAGATCCTGAGACTCTAAGCAGGTATTTAAGACAGGGATGTTGTGGATTACGTAGAGCAGAGAAGGCACAAATTATTTGAGGCCTGGTTTATGCCTACCAAGCCTTATTCAGCATTATCCTGGAGAGGGAGAGAGTCTCCAAACCAAGGGAGGAAGTCTCTGAGCAGAGAGAAGGAGTCTCCAAATCAAAAGGGAGCATCTCTTAATCAAAAGGGAGTGTCTCCAAACCAGCATCTGTTGTTGCATCTAGAATGGAAAGAAGCAGCAGAGGAAATAGAGGAAGATCCAGGTGAGGGCCCTCCCCAAAACCTCAGTCAACGAGAAAGGCAATAGAAAGACGAGGAGAATGAGGTGGAAGAAGTCACTGTTACCACTACTTGTCAACTTCTGAAAATGACTGAAATCCAAGTCTCAAGAAAGGAGTTTGCACGGTGCCTGAATGAGAATATTTTCACCTGGTTGCTTTGGTATTGGGACACTGGAGCCAATAACATGTTTCTAGATGGTGATGAAGCTGACCAAGTAAGAAGCATTGCCAGAGACTCAGCTATTGACAGAGGAATTAGTAGACACCTGGAAGGAACTGCCACCCCTGGGAACGAGTGTCACAAAGGGACAGAAACAATTTATATTTCTGGGGTGACTGGGAGTTCCTAAGAGTTGACTGTGTTGGAGGCCGAAACAAGCTTCACTGGTAAAGACAGCTAGCTTCTGCCCATGAGTCACACCAGGTGAGAAATCATTGTTTCTGCTCATTGAGAAAGGGGAGGTTCAGTGAGCGAGAACAGCCCATGCGTCCCATAGGGTGCTACATCTGTGCGTGTGGGAGGTAGGTCCAGTGGTGAGAATTGTAAGTTCTGGTTCCTCCTTGCTCAGGAGACCGGCTTTCCTTGGCAGTCTCTGAGACTACAGGCTGAAACATGGTCTCCACTAGACAGCGGGCTCATTCTAAGAAGACCGTGGCAACCCAGACGGAAAGTTTACTGAGAAATGTTGCTGTTCAGGCCTCTGGCTGCAGGGAGTCCCTGAGCATATTTCTGCTCGGGGAGAGTGGCAGGGACTCTACCTGTGCGAGGTGTGAGCAGGTGGACGAGCTGCTCAGCCTGGTGGTGGAGCTCAAGGATGAGGTGCAGAGACTTAGGACCATCAGGGAGTGTGAGCGGGAGATTGACTGGTGGAGTGACTCACTGGCTTACCAGAGAGAAGGGTTCCGGGAAAAAAACCCAAGACAGGTGGTGGACCCCCTGCCCTGTCACAATCAGACAGACCTCACTGATGAGGAAGGTTGGAAGAGAGTCCCGACTCTTTGTCACAAGAGACGCCCCCGCCTGCCTAGCCCGCTTCCACAACTCCCTCTAAGTAACAGGTTCCAGATGCTGGAAGTTGAAGGGGAGGTGACTGGAGAGGTGATGGAGGATCTGCCTAGGAGAGAGCCCAGGCTGAGGTGGTCACCCCCACACCTTGAGACTGCCTCTGATAGTAAAGAAAGAAGGGTGGTTGTGGTGGGTGACTCCCTTCTCAGAGGAATGGAGGGCCCTGTGGGGGAAGATGCAACTGTGAGAAAGTCAGCAAAGAGTTTATCAGACTCCTTGATAGATCCCGTCACTGTGAAACCTTGGGAGTCTGGAGTGTAAGAGAGCAAATGGTATCTGTTTGTGTCTAAGGGTAAACAGGAGGTTCTTTTTGTATGCATTGTTAATCTTATCACACTTAAGAAACCTTTCATCCTTTATCACTGTGTTTTGGGAGAAGCTAGACCAATCAACTGATTAGAGGGACAGGAATTCCTGGCTTGTAAGTGAATGGTATATAAGATGTATGTTGAACACAATAAAGAGAACTATTCTGAGAACTATACTGATGCTACAAGAAACTGTGAGAGCTCTCTAACTCGACTGAGCAACAACAAATGGTGCCCGAACAGGGACCCGAAGCTAGGCCTGACTTGAAGACTGACGGGTCTGGAAGGTGCAAAGAAAAGCACAGAGCACACTCATAAATGAGTGGCAGGCACTGAGAAAAGCGCGGAGCACACTGAGAAAAGTGTGGCAGGTGCTGAGAAAAGCACGGAGCACGCTCATAAATGCATGGCAGGCGCTGAGAAGAGCGCCGGTGCACTGAAAGAAGCGTGGGTGCACTGAGAGAAGCCCCACAACCTGAGGATTCATCGTCACCGACAACTCTGCCTTTCGCTGGATGAAGGTAAGCCATTGCGTTACCATGGGGAATCATATGACCTCAGAACAAAAGAATGTCCTAGTTACTTTTCAAATTATTCTTAAAAAATGGGAAAAGATGGTGCCCGCTGCCATTTTACAGCAGATGCTTATATGGGCTACGAAGAGTGACCCCTCGATCACAAATCAGACAATTCATGATCCTGGAGTATAGGACTGGGTCGGGGTGAAGCCATGGGATGCTGCTACTAAGGGTGATAAGACAGCGTTCGGGTTTGTCATGGTTTTGTTTTTTGGTCGTCAGTATTCCACACCATAACATCATGTAATGCACTGGGGGGGGGGAGGGGTTGACTTCTGCCAAATGTTCGTCCAACGGAGAAGAACTACATTTCCCCAGGAGGCTTTGTGGTCAGCAAGGAGATAACTCTGTGCAAGGTCACCTGATTCTTCTTCTTCACTGTCTGCGCTTCGCCATCCGCACTTCGCTGTCTGCTTTTCTTCAGTCACTTAACTGGACTGCACTTCTCACCTCAGCATTGTGGTGAGGTCTATCTACCATCCAGACAGACTCTCTCTCTCTCTCATTGTATTTTTTGCTAATACTGTATTTAGTAAATCATTTGTTCCACCTCAGATTATTGCTGTTGTTTTCAAGTATTTTGGGGTCCCCTGTTTCCCCTTTCCTGGAGGTGCGGATCTGCAGCTCCCTCCGCCCTGCTGGTCACGGAACCGGGCGGAACCAGCCCGTAAACCGTTGACAGGGTTGCTTCAGACTTGGAAAAAGGTCTTTGAGGAGCTAAAGAGCCACTTAAGATCGCAATCTGACATCCCCAGTGTGCCTGAGGGCAAGGGAGCGGCTGGTTGCTCTACAGATCAGCTTGCAACGCCATCAGCTCCCCGGCCATTGCCATCGGATGGGATTTTCACTGCCTCACCCTCCCCCCCCCAGGATCCCGGCGGCCCTTTTGATCCAGGCATAGACCCTGTAGAAGAGACGGGATTTGTCCCCTCCTGATCCACGCGCAACTGTTGGGAGGGGAGCTAGGAAAGCTGGAAAGTCTGATAGATTGAAAGTTTTCCCTGTTATCATAGCCCCAGATCAAGAACCATGTTGGGAAGCATTGTACAGTGTCTTGCAGGACTTGGGATGCACAGTCACATCCATGCCCCCATGTGAAGTACTGGCAGGCACTTGTATTGCTCGACTGATTTATTCTCAGGCACAGCCAGTGCCAGCTGTGCCCATGAAAAAGAGTGCTGCAGGGTTCCGATCAACGGGGACCTCCACACAGAAGTTTGATGTTTCAGGACTTTTAACGCTTGACTTAAAAGACTGTTTTTTCACTATCTCTCTGTATCTCTCTCTCGTGGGGGACGATGCTCCTAGGTTTGCTTTTTTGTCCTCTCTGTAAAGCATCAGTACCAGCCCAACAGTATCACTGGACGGTATTACTTCAGGGCATGAAAAACAGTCCTATGATCTGTACAGATAATGGCCTGGGATATATATCCCAGAATGTATTACAGTATTATAAGTTAAGCCATAGTTGAGCATACCTATAGCATCCTGAAAACTATGCTACTTAAGCAAAACAGAAGGAATGGAGATGGCACTTCCAGAAGGAAGGCTTGCTAAAACTACACATGTATTGAACTTTTTAAATCAAGGATGTGAATACAGAGGACAACCATTAGCCCTCATTTTGTTTCAGTTAGTTGGGAAAGATTGAATATTAATGGAAAAAACTATGATACTAGTAAAGAACCTGGAATCAGGTGAATGGGAAGGCTCATTCCCACTGATAACATAGAGGAGAGGAGGAATCTTTAGGATAAACTGTACTGGTTATTGTCACTCTCTTTGTGATTGTTAAATGTTTATGATATATGAAAGTGTAAATGGTATATGGAAATGTAATTATTAATGGTACATGGAAGCATAATTGAGGGTACAAATAGTGGAATTGTGAAAAACAAAAAACAGCAAAAAGTTTAAAGAACAGTGAGTTAAAGTTTGTGATTTAGTCTAGCCAAAGCAGGTAAGTGCCAGCAAGAGAATGCATCCCCTGCACTACTCCTCCCCTCTGCTTCTAATCAGAATGTAAACAAAGTGTCAGTTGCAAATGGGGACAAAAACAAAACATTGGAAGTGAGAACAGACTTTATCTGCAGACATCTAGGGAACTTGATATCTCAGTGTTTGCACGGGAAGCCTTAGGAGGAAGGAGCTGAGAGCAGGGCTCTAGGACCCAGAGATCTACTCAGGAAGAGCTGGGGGGGAGGGCTGGCAGGGTCCAGGAGGGTTCTGCCCTCATTGAAAAGAAAAGCAGTTAGTGCAAAAAGTGTCACTGGATTTGGTGGAGAAAGGGTGGAGAAAATTAAGCTAAGGAAGGAATTACAGCAAAGTGTGGAATTTGTAGTAAAAGCTGAAGAAACTAATTTGGTGCTTTTACTCTACTAAGTGATGAATTTGTAACCATAAGGGAAACCACTGGCAAAAGTGAGGAGGTTTACTTTGTTTAACATTTCCAATTTAGTATAGGTAAACAGGTACACATACACAAATTTTTGTACATGCCAAATTCATCAAAACCTTTACTAGGGTAAGATTTACTAAAACAACTGCAAACTGAAAGAAAGTTTAAAGGAAAATTAGAATTTAAGGTAAAAAAAGGAACGGTTAATAAAGGTGCTTAGTTTAGCATTAATCATTACCCCTGCTGGGACCAGAACAAAGACGAAGTAAGGAATCAAATTTATCCTGAGGTGTGGATGGTAGAATCCCCAGGTAGGGCTAAGAATGCAGCACCAATAGCATTCAGAATAAAGCAGGGAGCTCAGCTGGTTTGGATTAAACAGTACTCTCTCAAATTCGAAGACATGGATGACCTGATAGCTACCAAAACAAAGGAGGTAATGCATAACATTTAGCAAGGACAATTCACTTACTAAACTTTTTCAGACTTAATGGCTATCGAGTTTCTCCACAGAAAGCCCAAGTGGCACAGCCACAAGTAACCCATTTGTGCTATGGAATCGCTGTGGGATCCCAAACCCTAGGAAACAGTGAGGTAGGAAACAGCCAGACTCCAGAACCTCAAAAAGCTAAGGAGCTCCAGACTTTCCTAGTAATGAAGAGGTGGTGCCGCCTACAACTATGGAATATTGGTAAAACCCCTCTATGCCCTTTTGAAATCCTGTCCAAAGGTCCTCATACAGGTTGAGGAAGACAAATAAGTTTTAACTGTGGCAATTAGACACAGACTCTGTTGTTAGTGCAGAACAAAAAAAACTTTTATTGTGGGTGATGAACTTGAACAATGTGCCCTTGGTCAAGTGCCTTATTAAATGTGACTCTCTTGCCACGTTTGGCAGTGCTGGATCTTTCCTCCTGCCCTGAAGTAGATGGCGCTGGGCCAGGCTCGACCCTCTGGTGCCATCCCATGGCACCAAATCTGTGTTGTTGTGAGTGCTGGACCGAGGCACCAGCTCTGTCAGCCTTATCACAGAATAACAGAATCACCCGGGTTGGAAGGGACCCCAAGGATCATGTAGTTCCAACCCCCCTGCCTAGCAGGGCCACCAAACATACACATTCAGATCAGGTTGCCCAGGACCCCGTCCAGCCTGGCCTTAAACACGTCCAAGGACGGGGCATCCACAACCTCCCTGGGCAGCCCGTTCCAGGGCCTAACCACTCTCCTAGTAAAGAACTTCCCCCTAACATCTAACCTAAATCTTCCCTCCTTCAACTTAAAACCATTTCCCCTAGTCCTGCTGTTGTCAGCCCTTTTGAAGAGTTTACTCCCCTCCTGGGTGTAGGTTCCCTTCAGGTATTGATAGGCTGCAATGAGGTCACCCCGCAGCCTTCTCTTCTCCAGGCTGAACAAGCCCAACTCCCTCAGCCTGTCCTCATAGGGGAGGTGCTCCAGCCCCCTGATCATCTTAGTCGCCCTCCTCTGGACCCTTTCCAAAATCTCAATGTCTTTCTTGTACTGAGGGCTCCACACCTGGACACAGTACTCCAGATGGGGCCTCACAAGAGCCGAGTAGAGAGGGACAATCACCTCCCTGTCCCTGCTGGCCACCCCTCTCCTGATGGAGCCCAGGATCCCATTTGCCTTTCGAGCTGCCAGAGCGCACTGCTGGCTCATATTCAGTCTCTCGTCCATCAGGACCCCCAGGTCCTTCTCTGCCGAGCTGCTCTCAAGGACCGCTCCTCCCAGCCTGTACAGGTGCCTGGGGTTCTTCCAGCCCAAATGCAAAACCCTGCACTTTGCCGTGTTGAACCTCATCAGGTTCACCTGAGCCCAGCCCTCCAGCCTGTCGAGGTCCCTCTGAATGGCATCCCTTCCTTCCACCGTATCAACCGCACCACTCAGCTTGGTGTCGTCAGCAAACTTGCTGAGGGTGCACTCAATTCCCTCATCGATGTCATTAATAAAGATGTTAAAGAGCACCGGTCCCAAGACAGACCCTTGGGGGACACCACTTGTTACCGGCCTCCACCTGGACATAGAGCCATTGACCACCACCCTCTGTCTGCGGCCTTTCAACCAATTGCTTATCCATCGGGTTGTCCACCCATCAAATCCACTTCCCTCCAATTTGGAGATGAGGATGTGGTGGGGGACCATGTCAAAGGCCTTGCTCAGGTCCAGGTAAATGACATCAGTCGCCTTCCCTTCGTCCACCAATGCCGTCACTCCATCATAGAAGGCCACAAGATTAGTTAGGCATGACCTTCCTTTGGTGAAGCCGTGCTGGCTGTCTCGGATCACATGCTCATTCTTTATGTGACCGAGCATGTTGTCCAGGAGGATCTGTTCCATGATCTTCCCAGGCACGGAGGTGAGACTCACCGGCCTGTAGTTCCCCGGGTCCTCCCTGCTCCCCTTCTTGTATATGGGAGTGACGTGACCCTTCCTCCAGTCGTCCGGGACCTCACCTGACAGCCACGACTTCTCAAATATGATGGAGAGCGGCTCGGCAACCACCTCAGCCAGCTCCTTCAGGACCCTGGGATGCACGCCATCCGGCCCCATAGACTTGTATTCATTCAGTCTAAGGAGGCACTCTCGGACTTGCTCTGCCCTTACAGTGGGGAGGGATTTACCTCCTTGGTCCCCACATAGAGGTTTGGGGATGCAGGGCTCAGGGACGTGAAAAAGACTAGAATCCTGGCCACCAGTGAAGACCGAGGTGAAGAACTCATTCAGCACCTCAGCTTTCTCTTCATCTGTTGAAGCCAGTTCTCCTTTTAAATTAACCAAAGTAGGTACGCCCATTTTGGCCTATCTCTTCTGGGCAATGTACCTGTAGAAGGTTTTCTTATTGTTTTTCACGTCCCTCGCCAAGTTCAGTTCTGCCTGCGCCTTGGCTTCCCTGATCCCACGTCTGCAAGTCCGGACGGCATTCCTGTACTCTTCCCAGGTGACACAGCCTTGTTTCCAGAGCTTGTACACCCCTTTCTTCGCCCTCAGTTCTCTCAGCAGGTCCTTGCTGAGCCATGCCGGCTTCCTACCTCACCTGCCCACTTTCTTATTCAGAGGAATGGAGACCTCTTGTGCTTCCAGGAGGGCATCTTTGAAGAGCTGCCAGCTCTCCTCAACATCCTTGTCTTTGAGGGCAGCGCGCCAGGGGATCTTGGCCAGCAATCCATTGAGTAGCTTGAAGTCTGCTCTTCTGAAGTTCAGTGTCCTGGTCCTGCTCTTTGCCAGGCCCACATTGCTTGAGATCACAAACTCAACCAGGGCGTGGTCGCTGGAGCCCAGGCAGCCTCCAACCTTGACGCCTTTGATGATCTCCTCGGCGTTGGTGAGCAGCAGGTCCAGCAACGCTTCACCTCTGGTCGGTCTGTCCAATACCTGAACCAGAAAGCTGTCATCAATGGATTCCAAGAGCCTTCTGGAGCTCTTGCAGCTCGCCGTGTGGTTTTCCCAGCAGATGTCCGGATGGTTGAAGTCCCCCACCAGGACAAGAGCCCGTGAGCCAGACATCTCACGCATCTGGAGCAAGAAAGCCTCGTCAACAGCCTCCCCTTGATCAGGTGGTCTGTAGTATACCCCTAACACCAGCTGACCTATATTTGTCCCATCTCTAATCCTAACCCACAGGCTCTCAACCTGTTCCTGACTGCTTCTCGTAGGGAGCTCCTCACAGTTTATCCAATCTCTGACATAGAGAGCAACTCCCCCACCCCTCCTACCTCGCCTATCTCTCCTAAAGAGTCTATAGCCGTCAATGGCAGTATCCCAATTGTGGGAGTCATCCCACCATGTTTCTGTGAATCCCACCATGTTTCTGTGATCATCCCACCATGTTTCTGTGAACATCTCAAGTCTGTTGTACCTCAGTGGCGTCTCCCAGTAGTAGGTGACAAGGTCGTACAGACTGTCAAATACTTGAGTGTCAGTCAAAAAACTTTTGGCTGTTAGCATCCTGTTGCCAGCGTATGTGGCAATGCTGCACTTTTTCACGGTGCCAGAAGGACAGAACATAGTCCTCAATGTAAGTCCCACTTTCCCTGACAAGGAAGGAGCCATCAGGGGCCTCCATCTCGGCACAGAACTCCATCAGCAGCCGCTCAGCGATGTGCCGCCCACTTCAACCTGCTCCCAGCTTGCTGTGGAACCATTCCTGCGCGAGATGCAGCTCGATGTTGGCGCTCACCTCCTTCTGCGCAGGTCATCTCCTCCGGCTGTTCACGACTGGGACAACGTACATCGGGTTCCATGTATAAGTGATGGGATCTTCTGTCAATTGGCAATCCGCCATCTGCTCCTTTGTCATACACGAGCCCATGGTTCCTTGCCACTCACCTCCGCCAAGCCGCCTCAGTTTTGGCGGGTCTTGCCAATGGTCTTTATAGCATCTGCTGACACCCATGCCAGGTGTACAAACTAGATGTCTTGTGATCATGCTGAGAGAGTCTGTCTGGCATGAATAGTTACAATCTTTTGGTTTTTCTGCCTTCATGTCTTCTGAACTTGTTTATACCTCGGAAGGTCTTTTGCTAGTCCAAGCAAAAATGTCTTTATTTTCTCCCGATAATATACATGTTAAAGGAATTGAAGTAAGGAACTTGGACAAATTAAACAAAGGAACTTAAAAAGTATATAGAAACAGGAATTGTAATGAAAAAAAGAAATTAGAAAGAACAGTAGCAGTTGCACTAGAGCAGGACTTTGAAGGACCCAGGATGAGTTTTGCCCCCAGTGGACTGAATGCAGTGTGCACACAGCAGGGTAAAGATGTTTGTTTTCTGGTAGATATGGGTGCCTCCCACACTGTGCTGCATCAAGATTACTACCTGTAGCTGATTTTTGTAACAGTAGTACGAGCTACTGGTCAACAAGAAAAAGCTTATGAATTAAATAAAAAATGGAGCTAACGGTAAAGCAAGAAACAATGGGAGTAAGCGACTATAGCTGTAAATAGCTTTCTGTATTTTGTTTTGTAGAGATCTAATTTAGTGCTTTTTTTTCTATTTTGTGAGCAGGTGTTCCACCTGGGCTCTGTATCATGCACTGGTGTATGGGAACTGCTGAGTCACAGCCTGAACCTCTGATTGATCACCTGAGGCGAGCCGTGAGTCAGCCAGAGGAGCACAGGTGAAGGCAATTCACCTGTGCTGCCGGAAGGGGTGGAGCCTGGCTCCACCTCTCCTAGACCTATTTAAGAGCTGGCTGCCAGTGCAGAAGGATCTTGTTTGGAGATTCACTCTTCTGGTTTGGGGGTGGGTGGGTACGCGTGCATGTGCGTGCGTGCGAGTGGTTACAACATATTAATATCCATTGACTATACGCTTGGCGAGCCAGGCAGGCCAAATATACTAAAATTAACATCATGTCTTTTTGTTGGAGTTTCTATAAATGGGTCAAGGGGGAAAACAATTCTTCTCTAGAAAAAATGATTCCAGGGCAGATACCAGGATTTGTGGGATCCCCCTATTATGAGTTAGTAGTTATCTTTGAAAAATGGGGTCCCTTACGCGTTATGGGCAATCTCTCCCCATATCGCATGGCGGATTACTTTCAAGGACTTAGCAAGGATGTGCTCATCATTAAAGAAAGATGACTGGCTGCCTCCACAGTGGCATGGCCACTATTAAGTGCCTTAAATCATGCGGATATAAGAAATAATACTTTAGAGACTGAAAACCAACTTTTAAAAGATCGTATTGAAAAACTAGAGCACGAACTTGGCAAATTAACAGGGAAGAAACCAATTCTGCATCTTCTCGTAGGCCAAATTCGTAACATATCAATAAACAATGACCAGACTCCTGAATCAACAGGCTTTGTTGATGAGGAAAATAACAAATCCAAATCATATCTTGAATATCCAATTCTGATGGATCTGCTACAAGTCCGTCCTGTCATAATCCAGAAAACAAAAAAAAGTGCAGGACAGACCGGCAGGGGTGCCGCCTGATTGGTGGCCCCCTGCCCAGACTCATTTACATGTAACGGCCCGGCCATACACGGCAACAGAATTGATGGACTTAGAACAGCGATTTCGGCAGAAGCCTAGAGAAAGTGTGCCAGTTTGGTTATTAAGACTGTGGGATTCTGGGGCAGAAAGTGTCTTGGTGAATGGCTCAGAAATAGCCAAGCTGGCCACCATGACTGTCCATCCTGCTCTCAGACAGAGGTTATATGTGGGTCCATTCTATACTAGAATGGCTAATGGCGGCCTGTCGTATGGTATGGCCAAATAAATCGGACGTACCTTTACATAGAGGCATGTGATCCTCCATGGAGGACCTTCAAAGTTAAATCCGCAAACTGGGTGTAAGAGAGGCTATCTATGAAGATACATTTGATGGCCCTGATATGGTTAAATTTTCAGCAGGGATGAGAGATTTAATTTTACAGCAAGCTCCCTCCCATCTCTATGGTACCCTAGTCTCTATATTAAATCCCCTGGTGGCCTCAGAAGCAGTAGTCCAGCAGGCTGCCTAGTTAGTGGCTGACTTGGGAGAAACAGAACACCTGCGGACTAGGTGCAACATTCAGACGTTGGAAAAAGCAGAGGTCCTGCTGGTAAGTACAACCAAAATGCCGGCTACTCGAGCTCCTTGATTGAGACCCATAAGGGTATCCCAAATACAAATGTTTAATGATTTAATACGGGCTGGGGTTCAATTTGCTAAGATCGACCGCCAGCCCAACCATGTCCTTCTCCAGCTCTGGAGACAACTAAAGGACAATCAGAAATTTCAAAACTACCCTAAGAAATCAAGGGTGAGGGTTATAGAGTGGGTACCAACAACAATGTGGAACCTAGAATATGTTATTGTTCCAAATAGGAAAAAAAAAGCCACCTCAGGTGTCTCGGGCCACAATGCCTGAGCTACCAGAAGCAAAAGAATAGGCCATAGCACAATTCCTGGTGTGACAAAAAATGTTAGTCCCCCTGGGGCCTCCAGATGGGACCGGAGGCCCTATGTAGAATTAACAATTTATTGGTCCCAAAAAAATATTCAGAGAGTTATGGCATTGGTAGACATGGGAGCAGAAACATCAATTATCTATGGAGATCCGGGGAAATTTGATGGGGACAGAGTGATGATTGGGGGTTTTGGGGGACGGACTATTCCTGTCACACAAACATGGTTAAAGTTGGGGGTTGGGTGTCTCCCACCCCGGGAGTACAAGGTGTCTATTGCCCCAGTCCAAGAATACATCCTGGGCATAGACATTCTATGGGGTCTGGCTCTCCAAACAACGGTGGGAGAGTTCAGACTTGGACAGAGATGTATCAGTATCTGGGCGGTGCAGGCAATATTAAGAGGCCATGTGAAAAATGGGCAGGCCTATTTGCCTGCCGAAACCGCACCGGATTACTAATGTTAGACAGTATAGACTCCTGGGTGGGCAAGATGAAATATTGAGAACGGTGCAGGAATTAGAAAAAGTGGGCATTGTAAGACCTGCACACAGCCCGTATAACTCCCCCATATGGCCAGTGCAAAAGTCCAATGGCACATGGAGGATGACAGTAGATAAAAGAGAATTAAATAAGGTCACTCTGCCTATTCAAGCAGCCATACCCAATATTGCCTCCCTAATGGACACATTGAGTAGGGAGATAAAAACCTGTCATTGTGTCCTAGATCTAGCAAATGCATTCTTCAGTATCCCAATTGCTGAGGAATCTCAAGATGAGTTTGCATTTTTGTGAGGAGGCAGGCAGTGGACGTTTCAGGTCCTGCCACAGGGGTACGTGCATTCACCAACGTGTTGTTATAGTCTAGTGGTGCATGACCTGGCTGATTGGAGAAAACCTGATGATGTTAACCTATATCATTATATTGATGATCTCCTGCTGACATCCGACTCAATGGAGGCAGTAGGGCAGGCAGCAAATTCATTAACCACCTATTTACAACAGAGGGGATGGGCTATAAATCCCCAAAAGGTGCAAGGTCCAGGCCTGCCCTTAAGATTCCTGGGGGTGGTTTGGTCAGGAAAGACCAAAGTGCTACCCAGTGCTGTTATAGATAAGGTTCAGGCATTCCCAGTCCCTACAACATCAAAGCAGCTGCCAGAGTTTGTAGGTATATTGGGTTACTGGTGTTCCTTTATACCTCACCTAGCGCAGCTGCTAAGGCCACTATACAGACTGACAAAAAAGGGGCAGCTATGGGACTGGGGGAAAACAGAACAGGATGCTTTCCAACAAGCGAAACTGGCAGTTAAACAAGCCCAGGCATCGGGTATATTTGATCCTACCCTCCCAGCTCAGTTGGAAGCTCACATTACTGAAGACAGCTTCGGTTGGGGCCTGTGGCAACACTAGAGCTCTGTTTGGACCCCCATTGGTTTCTGGTCTCAGGTTTGGCAGGGAGCAGAAGAAAGATACAGTATGATTGAAAAACTGTTATTGGCTGCCTTTTTGGCATTACAGGCAGTAGAGCCAATAACTCAAACAGCTGCAGTTATAGTCAAGACCACACTGCTGATTCAGGGGGTGGGTGAAAGATCTGACCCAACTTCCTAAGACAGGGGTGGCCCAAGCACAAACAGTGGCACAGTGGGTTGCCTATCGCAGCCAAAGGTGTAGTCTGTCTTCATCACCCTTGAAAGAAGTACTCCAGAAGATCCTAGGCCCAGTTACGTATCACAGTGATGCACCAAAAGAAATACTGGTCGCTCCACCAGAGAAGAGTCCCGTTCAGGAAGGAAAATATCCTGTCCTTGAAGATGCCTGGTACACAGATGGGTCCAGCAAGGGCAACCCGACCAAGTGGAGAGCAATAGCGTACCATCCTTCCACCGAGACAATCTGCTTCAACGAGGGGGATGGTGAGAGTAGCCAATGGGCAGAACTGCGAGCCCTGTGAATGGTTATAACCAAGGAACCCGGTGATGGTATCCTGAACATTTGTGTAGATAGTTGGGCTGTGTACCGGGGGTTCACTCTTCGGATTGCACAGTGGGCCACCCAGGAATGGACTGTCCACGCCCGACTGATCTGGGGCAAAGACGTGGTTAGACATATGGAATACGGTCAAACACAGGACTCTACGTGTCTACCATGTTTCTGGTCATGAGCCCCTACAGTCACTGGGAAACGATAAAGCCGACACACTGGCCCGAGTTCGATGGATTGAGAATTCACCATCTGAGAACATTGCCCGCTGGTTACATCAGAAGCTACGACATGCTGGACAAAAGACGATGTGGGCAGCTGCTAAAGCATGGGGACTGCCCATACTACTATCTGATATCATCCAGGCATGCCAGGATTGCGATGCTTGCTCCAAGATGAGACCGAGATCGTTGCCTGAAACAACAGCCCATCTTGCTAGGGGACACAGTCCTCTCCAGCGATGGCAGGTCGATTATATCGGGCCCCTTCCTCGTTCCGAAGGGGCAAGATACGCCCTGACCTGTGTCGACACTGCAAGTGGGCTACTGCAGGCCTCTCCTGTACCGAGAGCAAACCAGGCATATACCATCAAGGCACTCACTAAGCTGATGTCTGCCTACGGGGCACCTCAAGTCATCGAGGGCAACCAAGGGACTCATTTTACTGGTGCAACGTTACAGCACTGGGCAGAAGAAAATAACTTTGAATGGCAATTTCACCCGCCATATAATCCAATGGGGGCAGGCCTCATCGAACGTTATAATGGTATTCTTAAGGCTGCCCTGAAGACAGACTCCCAGTCTCTGCAGGGGTGGACGAAAAGACTGTGTGAAACCCTGCGGGACCTGAATGAAAGACCTCGAGACAGCAGACCCAGTGCGCTGAGAATTTTGCAGACGACTTGGTCCACCCCGCTTAGGATCCAAATTACGGGCACTGATCATCAGGTAAGACCCCAGATTGATAAGGAAAATAATCTTCTGCCCCCTGCCCCTGAGAATTTAGATCCGGGTACCCATAAAATATAATGGCCCTGGAAGGTGCAGGTACGACCCAAGTGGTGTGGCCTACTTGCACCTTGGAGGAGATTATTGGAGGTGGGAGGCTCAGTAGTCCCTCCAGTAATAGGTGCATGGCCTACTGATATTGTGGTCAACACTCCCAATCTTCATTGCTAAAGGGACCCCCATCATGTCCCTGTGGCAGATCAGGACACCTCCTTTGGTGCCTGATATCATTATGCAGCCGCAGACATCTGGCCAGAAGGTGTGGTACAGGCGGCCAGGACGTGCCCTAGTACAAGCGGAAGTGTTGACCCAGGATAGAAATACGGCCCGTATCTTGCCCTGGAGAGCAGACCTTCCCCTCCTGGTACCTCTGAAACATCTGTATTACTCCCTGTGAGTCTGTGAGCCTTCAGGACCACCGGAAGGGACAAAATGCCATCAAGTGTTCCAGTGTTGCTGTCAGATCACGTACAACAGCCGGTGGTGGTCTGCATGGGACTGATGGAACATGGAACGGACCTGCACCTCAGGACCTCATGCCTCCAGTCACATCATCGAGCACTGGCCCATAGAAGAGTATGGACATCCACTGATCATCACTCGTCTTGAATTGTACCAACACGCATCGCAATAAAAATTGTATAAGCATCGCGATATACCGGATCTCTATATTAGGGAAAGCTTACCCTTTAGTTAACCTGATCATTGGTTTACGCCGTGAAGGGGTGGAGTGTATGGGAACTGCTGAGTCATGGCCTGAACCTCTGATTGACCACCTGAGGCAAGCAATGAGTCAGCCAGAGGAGCACTGGTGAAGGCAATTCACCTGTGTTGCTGGAAGGAGGGGAGCCAGGCTCCACTCCTCCTAGACCTATTTAAGAGCTGGCTACCAGTGGGGAAGGATCTCTTCTGGAGTTTGTCTCTTCTGGTGTTTTGTGGGTGAGCCCAGGATATGTGTAAGCCTTCCATTTATTCTTTTTTGTTATCTTAGTCTATTTTGCTGAACTTTCTCGTTTATTTTGTGGTTTTAACGCCCTAATATTTTTTGATTATACACCTCAGTTCTGGGGGAAGTTATGGAGCAAATCTTCTTGGATGAGATTTCACAGCATGTGCATGGTGTCCTGGGGATCAGGCCCAGTCAGCGTGGGTTTGTGAAAGGCAGGTCATGCTTGACCAACCTTATTTCCTTCTATGACTGGGTGACCAGTCTGATAGATGAGGGAAAGGCTGTTGATGTAGTCTACCTAGACTTTAGCAAAGGCTTTGATACGGTCTCTCATAGGCTGCTTCTGGGGAAACTGGCTGCCTGTGGTCTGAATGGGTATACACTTCTTTGGGTAAGGAACTGGCTACAGTGCCATGCCCAGCGGGTAGTGGTGAATGGAGTCAAGTCCAGCTGGTGACCCACTTCAAGTGGTGTCCCCCAGGGGTCGGTACTGGGGCCCATCCTGTTTAATATCCTTATTGATGACCTAGATGAGGGGGTTGAGTGCACCCTTAGTAAGTTTGCAGATGACACCAAGCTGGGAGGTGGTGTCAATCTGCCTGAGGGTAGGGAGGCCCTGCAGAGGGATTTAGATAAGCTGGATTGCTGGGCTGAGGTGAATGGGATGAGGTTCAACAAGGCTAAGTGCCTGGTCCTGCACAACAACCCCATGCAGCGTTACAGGCTTGGGGATGAGTGGCTGGATGAGTGTGAAGAAGAGAGGGACCTGGGGGTGTTGGTTGATGCTTGGCTGAGCATGAGCCCGACAGTGTGCCCAGGTGGCCAAGAGGGCCAATGGCATCCTGGCCTGCATTAGAAATAGTGTGGCCAGCAGGAGCAGGGAGGTGATCATCTCCCTCTACTCAGCACTGATGAGGCCGCACATGGAGTACTGTGTTCACTTTTGGGCCCCTCACTACAAGAAAGACATTGAGGCCCTGGATTGTGTCCAGAGAAAGGCAAGGAAACTGGTGAGGGGTCTGGAGCACAAGTCTTACGAGGAGCGGCTGAGGGAGCTGGGATTGTTGAGTCTGGAGAAGAGGAGGCTCAGGGAAGACCTCATTGCACTCTACAACCTCCTGAAGGGAGGCTGTGGTGAAGAGGGATTTGGCCTCTTCTCCCAGGCAACGAGCAGGAAACAGGGAAATGACCACAAGTTCTATCAGAGAAGGTTTAGATTAGACATAAGGAAGAACTATTTCTCTCAGAGTGGTCAGTCACTGGAATGGCTGCCCAGGGAGGTGGTTAAGTCACCGTCCCTGGCAGTGTTCAGGAGGCGCTTGGATGACGTGCTGCATGATATGGTTTAGTAGCTTGTGGTAGCAATGGTGATGAGATGGTTGGACTAGATGATCTTATAGGTTGTTTCCAGCCTTGTAATTCTAATTCTAATTTATAGAAAGAGTCGTTAAACATTGGAATAGGCTCCCCATGGAGGTGGTTGAGTTACCGTTCCCTGGATTTTTTTAAGAGCAGTTTCGATGTGGTGCTCGGAGATATGATTTAGCAGAGGGTTGTCAGAGTTAGGGTACTATGGTTAGGCTGTGGTTGGACTTGATGACCCATGAGGTCCCTTCCAACCTGAGTAATTCTATGATTCTATGACAGGTGAAAGCATCCTATAGTGACTGGCCTAGGGGTTC
This sequence comes from Lagopus muta, assembly GCF_023343835.1. Classification (NCBI taxonomy): domain Eukaryota; kingdom Metazoa; phylum Chordata; class Aves; order Galliformes; family Phasianidae; genus Lagopus; species Lagopus muta. Next base: position 2,367,191 of record NC_064471.1, read on the forward strand.
CATGTATCCTTGGTATCCACTACCTAAGGAGGGGGTAATTTAAGGATCCTGAGGGATATCAATGTGCTTTTGGATAGCTGCTGTAGACACAGAAGATGTTAAGCAGCTGTCTCTTCTGACAGGCCTGTCAGAAGATCCGTCTGTTGTGGTGTTGGTACAAGTTAAACAGCAACACGTATATTGCTGCAAAAACAGTACAAAAACTTATTCAATCAGAAGAGGGAGTTGAGGGAGGGAAGATTTAGATTGGATGTCAGGCTGTAGTTATTTACTACGAGAGAGGTGAGGTGCTAGAACAGGCTACCCAGAGAGGTTGTGGTTGCCTTGTCCCTGGAGGTGTTCAAGGCTAGGTCGGACAGGGCCCTAGGCAGCCTGGTCTAGTATTAAATGGGGAGGTTGGTGGCCCTGCATGTGGCAGGGGGCTTGAAGATCCATGATCCTTGAGGTACCTTCCAACCCGGTCCATTATGTGATTCTGTGACAACAGCACTGCACCAACAGGGATTCCATGCTTCCCATTCATAAGTTGATTTGTCAACTAGAGTGTCAGGGAGTAACCAGCAAAACTCACTAAACTTTTAACAGTCCCATATGGCTGGTTGTACAATCAATGAATATACAGATGATATAGTATATTCAAGAGCTTGGCTTATGTAATTATTATACTAGAGCAGAAAAGAACACTTAACCTACGCTGGGCTCACATAAAAAAAAACAAAAAAACAAAAAAACTACAGTGGAGTGGATCTCCAGAAAAAAACCTTGGCCCCTGGTAATCGGCTCTTACATGGGTCTAGAAGAGGTGGAGCCTGGCTCCCCCCCTTCCAGCAGCACAGGTGAATTGCCTTCACCTGTGCTCCTGTGGCTGACTCATTGCTCACCTCAGGTGATCAATCACAGGTTCAGGCCTTGATTCAGCAGTTCCCATACACTCCACCCCTTCAAGGCGTGAACAAATGATTAGGTTGACTAAAGGGTAAGCTTTTCCTGCTACGGAGATCCAATATGCTGTGGTGCTTATACAATTTCATCACTATACATGTTGGTAAAATTCATGATGAGTGATGATCGGTGAACGTTTATATTCTTCTATGGGCAAGTGCTCGATGATTTAACTGGAGGCATGAGGTCCTGAGGTGCAGGTTCGTTCCATGTTCCGTCAGTCCCATGCAGACCATCACCAGCTGTTGTACGTGATCTGACAGCAACACTGGAATGCTTGATGGCATTTTGTTCCTTCCGGTGCTCCTGAAGGCTCACAGACTCACGGGGAGTAATACAGATGTTTCAGAGGTACCAGGAGGGGAAGGTCTGCTCTCCAGGGCAAGATACGGGCCGTATTTCTATCCTGGGTCAACACTTCCGCTTGTACTGGGGCACGTCCTGGCCACCTGTACCACACCATTTGGCCGGATGTCTGCATCTGCATAATGATATCAGGCACCAAAGGAGGTGTCCTGATCTGCCACAGGGACATGATGGGGGTCCCTTTAGCAATGAAGATTGGGAGTGTTGACCACAATATCAGTAGGCCATGCACCTATTACTGGAGGGACTACTGAACCTCCCACCTCCAAAAATCTCCCCCAAGGTAGGCCACACCACTTGGGTCGTACCTGCACCTTCCAGGGCCATTATATTTTATGGGTACCCGGATCTAAATTCTCAGGGGCAGGGAGCAGAAGATTATTTTCCTTATCAATCTGGGGTCTTACCTGATGATCAGTGCCCGTAATTTGGATCCTAAGCGGGGTGGCCCATGTCGTCTGCAACATACTCAGCGTATTGGATCTGCCGTCTTGAGGTCTTTGATTCAGGTCCCGCAGGGTTTCATACAGTCTTTTTGTCCACCCCGGCAGGGACTGGGAGTCTGTCTTCAGGGCAGCCTTAAGAATACCGTTATCACAGAATTGTTGGGGTTGGAAGGGACCTCCAGAGATCATTGAGTCCAACCCCCCTCCCAAAGCAGGTTCCCTGCACCAGGTCACACTAGAAGGTGTCCAGGCAAGTCTTGAACATCTCCAGAGAAGGGGAATCCACAACCTCCCTGGGCAGCCTGTTCCAGTGCTCCATCACCCTCACTGTGAAGAAGTTGTTGCGCACATTTGTACGGAACTTCCTATGCTGCAGTTTCCGTCCGTTTCCCCTTGTCCTGTGTTCACTCACCACTGAAAAGAGTCCGGCCTCGCCATTCTGCCCCCCACACCTTAAATAATTAAAGACCTGGATCAGGTCCCCTCTCAGTCGTCTTTTCTCAAGGCTGAACAGACCCAGTTCACTCAGCCTTTCTTCATAAGAGACGTACTCCAGGCCCTTCACCATCTTTATGGCCCTCCGCTGGACTCTTTCCTAGAGATACTTGTCTTTTTGGTACTGGTGAGCCCAGAACTGGACGCCGTACTCCAGATGAGGCCTTACCAGGGTGGAGTTGTCATGGTTCTATGGTTTTTTAGTTTTTGTTTTTTGTTTTTGGGTTTCAGTATTCCACATCAAAACATCATGTAGTGTACGGGGCATTAAAGTGTCACTGCCCCAATTCCAGGTACCTATCCCTGTACGTTACAGAAGTCACGGGATCTGGCCCTTCCGGGTGGGGGGGGCGCTCTCTTGCTGCCTTGCAGTGGGTGCTGGAGGGTGCTTTCCTAGCCGTTCCAAGCTTTTCAGGTTTGACTCGGTCCCGGGAATTCTCTCTCTCTCATCTTGTCTGATTTATTAATCTCCATTTCAATTAAATTGTATATATTGTGTTATCTTGTATTCCAATATTATAGTAAAATAAGTTTTCCTCCATAGATTATTGCTGCTGTTGTTTTCCTCCCTTCCTTCCTTCCCATTTTTGTGGGACTGGGGTGGGGGGAGAGGGCGGAGGCCTGTCGCCCCTGTCACGGACATAGATTGATCTGGTCAACTCTGTGACAGATTTTTGGCGCCCAACGTGGGGCTCGCTGCTTTTTAGCTTTTAGAACGAGTCTCTTTTTCTCTCTGCTCTTAGAGAGCTTCGTTAGGGAGCATTATCAGCAGTCCAGGTTTTTGTGCTGGAAAACCTGACCTTGAAAGATTAGGCGTACTGCCAGTGTTCTGGGATATTTGTAAACTTTGAGCACTACTTAGTCTGAGTAGTGCCTTTCTTTTCTTTTTTTTCCCCTCCTCTTGTTAGCTTCGATTCATTAACCCCTTTTTAGCATGCACCAGTGATGAACCCACTCGTTATTGTGGGGGTGCTGGGTAAATGATTTAAAGCAATGGTGTTACTCACAACCTACTGGCCAATAATCCAGCTCACACTTATGTGTTGTGGAATTGCATTCATATGCATGCCTACCTAAGGGCACTGATGGAGACACCTATGTAGTACCACCTAAGTAGGTAACTACTTGCAATGTGGTACGATTTGAATTTTGAAATTTACATCGCAAAAGGAATGGCTAATTTCACAAACAGCTACATCCCAAATGGAATAGCTAATTTTACGAACAACATAATGTTCAGACCAGTCTCTGGGTTTTCTTCTCGGTTTGTCAAACGTTTTACGAATCCTGAATTAATACTCATGTTGGTGCGCATGTCGTTAATTTTCCTGAATGTACTCCAACGCATTCGTAATAAGGAGTCTCCTCCAAAACTGGAGAATGATGACTGGTAGGGAATATGGAGAGGTTTAGGAAAGGTCTTAGAAGCATGGGGACCCGCAGTGTCATGGGATTTTACTCTTGAACACCTGTGGGATCCTGAGAAACTAAGCCAGTATTTGAGTCAGGGACTATGCGGCTTACATAAATCTAAGGAGGTACAACTTATTTGGGGTTTGGCTTGTGCTTACCGTGCCCTATATAATACCATTCTGGAGAGAGAGAGTTTCCGAGCTGAGGTTCAAGCCAAAGGGGAAAATCCCCAAGTCAAATCTAATCAATCACAGGAGACACCAGTAACAATACCAGTTGCTCCTGTGGAGGGCAAGAAATGGAAACGAGTGTCTTCGCGTCTTGAACGAAAAAAAGAAGAGGAGGAGGAGGAGGTGGAGGAAGATCCAGGCGAGGGGTCCTCCTCAGAACCACCAGCATCGCGAAAGGCAAAAGGGAAAACTAAGAGACATGCAGAAGAGAGTGATGAAGAGGAAATCTCTATTACTACTTGCTGGCCTCTAAAGATGACTGAAATCCAAGGTTCAAGAAAGGAGTTTACACGGCACCCGAATGAAACTCTTGTTTCCTGGTTGGTTCGCTGTTGGGACAGTGGGGCCCATAGCTTGTCTCTGGATGGTAATGAAGCTCGCCAACTAGGTGCCATTGCCAGAGATCCAGCTACTGATAGAGGAATTAGTCGGTGTTCGGATGAGGCTGCCTCCCTCTGGGAACGAGTGTTAATAGCCGTGAAGGAAAAGTATCCCTTCAAAAATGGCTTTAAGATTGCGATAAAAAAATGGGATACAGTTGAAAAGGGTATCCAGTATTTGAGGGAAATAGGCGTGGTGGAAATGTTGTATGACCCTAACTTTGTTCCTAACCATCCACACCAAAACCGCAACCCTGAAAAAGTGAGGACAATGCCTGAGATATGGCAGAAAATCGTGACAACAGTGCCGGACAAATATGCCTCTACACTAATGTCAGCGTGTGACAGATACAACGAACAACAGAGAACGCCCTTAGTTTATGAATTGTTACGCTCCAAAACTACGAACAATTGCTGTCCCCCATTCATGCTGCCGTGGCTGCTGTATAAAAAAATGACAGAGCAAGTGTCTTAACTGATTAACTGTGACAAACCTGTAGCAGTATCAGAAACGCTTGATGAAGATCGGGATAATCAAATGAGTCTAGTGAAGGAGATGATGAAATTTTTGTGAGCCCACCTAATTAAAGACGATGAACCTGCCTTCTCACGTGTGCCATCAAAAATCTCAGCTGTTAGAGACAAACGTTCTCCGGCTCAAGTAAGGGATAATACAGCGTGAATTGCCTTATGGTCTTACCTACGTGACCATGGAGAAGACATGGGGAAGTGGCACGGTCAACCTACTCCTGTACTACGAGCCCGGGTGAAAGAATTACAAGGCAGATCTACCACCAGTGCAGTTACTCCAGTTACCACAGGTAATGAATAGAGGGGCCCTGCCCTCAGTCGGGGGGGGGAAAGGGATAATAGAGTATATTGGACTGTGTGGATTCAATGGCCTGGCACATCAGAACCACTGAAATATAAGGCTCTGGTGGACACTGGTGCACAGTGCGCTCTGATGCCCTCGAGTCATGAAAGGACAGAATCAATCCATATTTCTGGAGTGACCGGGGGCTCTCAAGAATTGACTGTGTTGGAGGCTGAGATAAGCCTCCCTGGTAAAGACTGGCAAAAACATCCTATTGTGAAGGGCCTAGGGGCTCCATGTATACTAGGTATTGATTATCTCAGAAGGGGGCATTTCAAGAATCCTAAGGGGTATCGATGGGCCTTTGGAATAGCTGCTGTGGACATAGACAACATTCAGCAGCTGTCTGTTTTGCCTGGCCTGTCAGAAGATCCGTCTGTTGTGGGGCTGCTGCGAGTAAAAGAGCAACAGGTACCGATTGCTACAAAAATGGTGCACAGGCGGCAGTACCGCACCAACAGGGATTCTTTGCTCCCCATTCATAAGTTGATTTGTCAAATAGAGAGCCAGGGAGTGATCAGCAAAACTCACTCGCCTTTTAACAGCCCCATATGGCCAGTGTGTAAAGCCAGTGGAGAATGGAGGCTGACGGTGGACTACCGTGGCCTGAATGAAGTCACACCCCCACTGAGTGCTGCTGTGCCGGACATGTTAGAACTCCAGTATGAACTAGAGTCAAAAGCGGCCAAATGGTATGCCACCATTGACATTGCTAATGCCTTCTTTTCCATTCCTTTGGCCAAAGAATGTAAGCCACAGTTTGCTTTCACATGGAGGGGCGTTCAGTATACCTGGAACCATTTGCCCCAGGGGTGGAAACACAGCCCGACCATTTGCCATGGGTTGATCCAGACTGTATTGGAACAGGGCAGTGCTCCTGAGCACCTGCAGTACATTGATGACATCACTGTGTGGGGCGATACAGCAGAAGTTGTCTCCACGAAAGGAGAGCGAATAATCCAAATTCTTCTGAGTGCTGGTTTTGCTATTAAGCAAAGCAAAGTGAAAGGACTTGCCCAGGAGATTCAGTTCCTAGGCATAAAGTGGCAAGATGGCCATCGACACATCCCGACAGATGTGATCGACAAAATCACTGCTATGTCTCCACCCACTAGCAAAAGAGAGACACAATCTTTTCTGGGTGCAGTGGGCTTTTGAAGAATGCATGTTCCGAACTACAGCCTCATTGTAAGCCCCCTTTATTATGTGACGCGAATGAGAAATGAGTTTACATGGGGCCCTGAGCAGCAGCAGGCTTTTGAACAGATTAAACAGGAGATAGCCCGTGCCGTGGCCCTAGGGCCAGTACGGACGGGACAGGGTGTAAAGAACATCCTCTACACTGCTGCTGGAGAGAACGGTCCCACTTGGAGTTTGTGGCAAAGAGCCTCAGGAGAGACCCGAGGCCGACCCCTGGGATTCTGGAGTGGAGCCTACAGGGGGTTGGAAGAGGGCTACACTCCAACTGAGAAGGAGATCTTAGCTGCATATGAGGGGGTTCGGGCTGCTTCTGAAGTAGTCGATACTGACACACAGCTCCTTCTGGCACCTCAACTGCCAGTGCTGAACTGGATGTTCAAGGGAAAGGTTCCCTCCACCCATCATGCTACTGATGCCACTTGGAGTAAGTGGATTGCACTGATTACACAATGAGCACGGATGGGGAACCTCAGCCATACAGTAATCATAGAGGTCGTCATGGACTGGCCTGAAGGCAAAAAGTTTGGAACACCACCAGGAGAAGTGTCACGTGCTAAAGAGTCCCCACCATACAATGAACAATCAGAGAAAGAAAAGAAATATGCCCTGTTCACAGATGGATCGTGTCGTATTGTGGGAAAGCATCGCAGATGGAAATCTGCTGTGTGGAGCCCCACACGACAAGTTGCAGAGGCCTCTGAAGGGAAAGGCGAATCAAGCCAATTTGCAGAGGTAAAGGCTGTCCAACTGGCCTTAGATGTTGCTGAACGGGAGAGGTGGCCAATGCTCTATCTTTACACTGACTCATGGATGGTAGCAAATGCCTTATGGGGGTGGTTACAGCAGTGGGAGCAAAATAACTGGCAAAGAAGGGGTAAACCTATTTGGGCTACTGAACTGTGGAAAGACATTGCTGCCCGAACAAAGAATATGGTTGTAAAGGAGCGCCATGTAGATGCTCATGTGCCCAAGAGTCGGGTTACTGAAGAGCAGCAAAATAACCATCAGGTAGACCATTCTGAAGGGGCAAGATACGCCCTGACCTGTGTCGACATTGCAAGTGGGCTACTGCAGGCCTGTCCTGTACCGAGAGCAAACCAGGCATATACCATCAAGGCAGTGACTAAGCTGATGTCTACCTACGGGGCACCTCAAGTCATCGAGGGCAACCAAGGGACTCATTTTACTGGTGCAACGTTACAGCACTGGGCAGAAGAAAATAACTTTGAATGGCAATTTCACCCGCCATATAATCCAATGGGGGCAGGCCTCATCGAACGTTATAATGGTATTCTTAAGGCTGCCCTGAAGACAGACTCCCAGTCTCTGCAGGGGTGGACAAAAAGACTGTATGAAACCCTGCGGGACCTGAATGAAAGACCTCGAGACAGCAGACCCAGTGCGCTGAGAATTTTGCAGACGTCTTGGTCCACCCCGCTTAGGATCCAAATTACGGGCACTGATCATCAGGTAAGACCCCAGATTGATAAGGAAAATAATCTTCTGCTCCCTGCCCCTGAAAATTTAGATCCGGGTACCCATAAAATATAATGGCCCTGGAAGGTGCAGGTACGACCCAAGTGGTGTGGCCTACTTGCACCTTGGAGGAGATTATTGGAGGTGGGAGGCTCAGTAGTCCCTCCAGTAATAGGTGCATGGCCTACTGATATTGTGGTCAACACTCCCAATCTTCATTGCTAAAGGGACCCCCATCATGTCCCTGTGGCAGATCAGGACACCTCCTTTGGTGCCTGATATCATTATGCAGATGGCAGACATCCGGCCAAATGGTGTGGTACAGGCGGCCAGGATGTGCCCCAGTACAAGCGGAAGTGTTGACCCAGGATAGAAATATGGCCTGTATCTTGCCCTGGAGAGCAGACCTTCCCCTCCTGGTACCTCTGAAACATCTGTATTACTCCCTGTGAGTCTGTGAGCCTTCAGGACCACCGGAAGGAACAAAATGCCATCAAGTGTTCCAGTGTTGCTGTCAGATCACGTACAACACCCGGTGATGGTCTGCATGGGACTGATGGAACATAGCACGGACCTGCAACTTAGGACCTCATGCCTCCAGTCACATCATCGAGCACTGGCCCATAGAAGAATATGGACATCCACTGATGTCATGGTTCTATGTTTTTTTGGTTTTGTTTTTTGTTTTTGGGTTTCAGTATTCCACATCAAAACATCATGTAGTGTACGGGGCATTAAAGTGTCACTGCCCCAATTCCAGGTACCTATCCCTGTACATTACAGAAGTCACGGGATCTGGCCCTTCCGAGTGGGGGGGGGGGGGGGGGGCGCTCTCTTGCTGCCTTGCAGTGGGTGCTGGAGGGTGCTTTCTTAGCTGTTCCAAGCTTTTCAGGTTTGAATCGGTCCCGGGAACTCTCTCTCTCTCATCTTGTCTGATTTACTATTCTCAATTTCAATTAAATTGTATATATTGTGTTATCTTGTATTCCAATATTATAGTCAAATAAGTTTTCCTCCACAGATTGTTGCCGCTGCTCTTTTCTTCCCTTCCTTCCTTCCCATTTTTATGGGATTGGGGTGGGGGGGAGGGCAGAGGCCTGTCGCCCCTGTCACGGACATAGATTGGTCTAGTCAATTCCGTGACAATACCATCTGAGAACATCACTAGTTGGTTACATCAGAAGCTGCAGCATGCAGGCAAAAACACAATACAGGCAGCTGGTAATACATGCCTGTCACCCATACAACTATCTGACATTGCCCAGGCATGCTGATACTGAGATTGTTGCCCAAAACAACAGCCCATCTTGCTAGAGGACACAATGCTCTCCAGCGATGGCAGGTCCATTACATTGGGCCCCTTCCTCGGTCTGAGGGGGCAAGATATGCCTTAACCTGCATTGATACTGGAAGTGGGCTAATGCAGGCCTATCCAGTGCCGAGAGCAAACCAGGCATAGACCATCAAGGCACTTACCAAGTTGATGGCTGCCTATGGGACACCTCAAGACATCGAGAGCAACCAATGGACTCATTTTATAGGTACGACGATACAACGCTGGACAGAAGAAAACAACATAGAATGGCAATTCCACATGTCATATAAATCAAAGGGGGCATGCCTTATTGAACACTATAACAGTATTCTTAAGGCTGCCCTGAAGACAGACTCTCAGTCCCTGCAGGGGTGGACAAAGAGATTCTATGAAACCCTGCGGGACCTGAATGAAAGACCCTGAGATGGCAGACCCAGTGCCCTGAAAATGGTACAGACAACATGGGCCTCCCCACTTAGAATCCAAATTACGGGCACCGATAAATGGGTAAGAACCCAGACTGGCAACGAAAATAATCTTCTGCTCCCTGCCCCTGAGAATTTAGATCCAGGTACCCATACACTAAAATGGCCTTGGAAGGTGCAGGTAGGACCCAAGTGGTGTGGCCTACTTGCACCTTGGGGGAGATTATTGGAGGTGGGAGGCTCAGTAGTCCCTCCAGTAATAGGTACATGGCCTACTGATACTGTGGTCAACACTCCAATCTTCATTGCTGAAGGGACCCCCATCATGTCCCTATGGCAGATCAGGACTCTGCCTTTTGTGCTTGATATAGTTGTGCAGCTGCAGATATTTGGCTAAAGGCTATAGTACAGGCAGCCTGGGCATGCCCTAGTGCAGGCCTATGTGTTGACCCAGGATGTGATTACAACCTGTATCTTGCCCTGGAGGGCAGGCCTTCCTCTCCTGTTACCCCTGAAACATTTGTACTACTCTCTGTGAGTCTTTGAGTCTCTAGGATCACTGGTAGGAACAAAATGTCATTGAAGTGTTTCAGTGTAGCTGTGAGATCAAGCATGACACCTGGTGAGCCTATGTGGGACTGATGAACCATAAGATGGACCTTCACCAAACAACTACGTGCCTCCAGTAAAGCCACCAAGCACTGGCCCATGAAAGAGCATGAACCTCAACCATACACTGGTCAGCACTCATCTTAAATTGTGTCAACCTGCATCTCAACGGGCAATTGTATAAGTGTTGTGATGCGTCAGATCTTTATATTAGGGAAGGCTCACCCTTAAACCAACTCAATCACTGGTTGACACTGTGAAGGGGTGGAGTGTATGGTAACTGTTGAGTCAAGGCCTCAACCACTGATTGAGCACCTGGGGAAAGGACTGAGTCAGCAGGGTCTGTGGGTCCCTCTGCCCCATTAGTCATGGAACCGGGCTGAACCAGCCCTTAAACCATTGACATGGTGGGGAATGTGAGCAGGCCATCTTGGCTGGGAAAAGATGTACTTCTAGAATGAATCTCTCCACTTTTGGAAAACATTAGAAATCTTATCAGTATTGCAGCACTTGTACTGAAAACAAGGCTTTGAAGTCCAAGCAGACTTAAAATCATAGCACTGCAAGGTTGGAAATGACCTGCAAGATCATTTAGTCCAACCACCCTCCCACTACCATTGTTACCACAAGCCTCTAAACCATATCTTGTAGCTCCTCATCCAGATGCCTCTTGAAGGCAGCTGGGAACAGCAACTCCACAACCTCCTTGGGCAAGTCATTCCAGTGCCTGACCACGCTCTGAGGGAAAAAAAGTGTTTTTTTTATGTCTAACCTAAACCTCCTCTGGTACAACTTGTGGCCATTTCCTTGGGTCCTGTTTGTTGCCTGGGAGAAGAGGCCAAACCCCTCCTCATCACAACCTCCCTTCAGGAAGTTGTAGAGAGCAATAAGGTCTCCTCTGAGCCGCCTCTTCCCCAGACTAAACAATCCCAGCTCCCTCAGCCGCTCCTCATAAGACTTGTGCTCCAGACCCCTCATCAGTTTCATTGCCCTTCTCTGGTCACGCTCCAGGGACTCAATGTCTTTCTTGTAGTGAGGGGCCCAAAACTGAATGCAGTACTCAAGGTGAGGCCTCACCAGTGCTGAGTAGAGGGGGACGATTACCTCCCTGCTCCTGCTGGCCGCACTATTTCTAACGCATGCCAGTATGGCATTCGTCCTCTTGGCCACCTGGGCACACTGTCGCCTCACGTTCAGCCCAGCATCAACCAACACCCCCAGGTCCCTTTCCTCTTCACAGTCATCCAACCACTCATCCCTAAGCTTATAGCACTGCATGGGGTTGTTGTGCCCAAAGTGCAGGACCAGACACTTGGCCTTGTTGAACCTCATCCCATTCACCTCAGCCCAGTGATCCAGCTTATCTAGATCCCTCTGAAGGGCCTCCCTACCCTCAGGCAGATCCACACCACCTCCCAACTTGGTGTCATCTGCAAACTTACTGAGGGTGCACTCAATCCCTTCATCTAGGTCATAAATAAAAATATTAAACAAGATGGGCCCCAGTACTGACCTCTGGGGGACACCGCTTGTAATGGGTTGCCAGCTGGACCATTAACCACTACCCGCTGGGCACAGCCCTCTAGTCAATTCTTTACCCAAAGAAGAGTATTCCTGTCCAGGCCACAGGCAGCCAGTTTCTCCAGAATACTGTGAGAGACCATGTCAAAGGCTTTGCTGAAGTCTAGGTACACTACATCAACAGCCTTTCCCTCATCTATCAGACTGGTCACCCAGTCATAGAAGGAGGTGAGGTTGGTCAAGCACGACCTGCCTTTCATGAACCAGTGCTGGCTGGGCCTGAACCCCTGGATGCCTGAATCACCAGGGGTGTATTCTGCACAGCATCCCAGACTTCCAGATCAGGGCGTGAAGTGCCCTGAGGATAACTGATCTGCCTATTAAAGGCAGATGTAAAGAAGGCATTGAGGACCTCAGCCTTCTCCTTGTCCTCAGTGGTCACATTCCCTGCTGCATCAAGTAAAGAATAGAAATTCTCCCCAGTTCTTCTATTACCGTTGATATATTTATAAAAAGATTTCTTACTCTCTTTTACTGCAGTGGCCAATCTGAGTTCAAGTTTGCACTCCTAACTTCTTCCCTGCATACCTTAGCAACATCCTTGTAATCTCCCCAAGTAGCCTGTCCCTTCTTCCAGAGGACGTAGACTCTTTTTCTTCCAGAGTCTTAACAATAGTTGTCAGCTCATCGACACCGGTCTTCTTCCCCTATGACTCACCTTACAGCATTCAGGGACAGCCTGTTCTTGTGCCTTTAAGATTTCCATCTTGAGGAGGATCCAGGCTTCCTGGACCCCTTTACCCTGAAGGAGTGACTCCCAAGGGACCCATGCTACAAGCATCCTGAGTCTGCCCGCTTGAAGTTCAAGATAGCAGTTTTGCCAGTCACCCTTCTGACATCTCCAAGAATAGAGAATTCTACCATTTCATGGTCGCTCTGCCTAAAACAGTCCCCAACCTTCAATATTCTGAGGTACTTTCTGGGTGCTGTGCCAACTTTTTTAATGTTTTTTTTTTTGGTTCTGTAAAGAGAACAAAAATGTTTTTTCTTTCTCTTTTGAAACTGTTCTTCAAGAGATTGCATTCCATCATTTTTTCTCTTTTAATATTTAGAATGTACTGGGCCTTTATTAAGTTTATGACTATGCTCTAAGGAGCAATATGTATATATAATCAACTAAATACACAAACTGTAATACTTGGTGTCTGCACAGAATGTGGCATTAAATGGGCATTGAAAGTTATGTCCCAGAGGAAAGTGCTAATTTTACAGAACTTCTGATTTTTAAACAGGCTTCTACTCTCTCCCCTGAATCACAGAATCACAGAATTGTAGGGGTTGGAAGGGACCTCCAGAGATCATCGAGTCCAACCCCCCTGCCAAAGCAGGTTCCCTACACCAGGTCACACAGGTAGGCATCCAGGCAGGTCTTGAACATCTCCAGAGAAGGAGACTCCACCACCTCCCTGGGCAGCCTGTTCCAGTGCTCCGTCACCTCACTGTAAAGAAGTTCTTGCGCATGTTTGTGCGGAACTTCCTATGCTGCAGTTTCCAGCCGTTTCCCCTTGTCCTGTCTCCACTCACCAATGAAAAGAGTCCGGCCTCGCCCTTCTGCCCCCCACACCTTAGATATTTATAGACCTGGATCAGGTCCCCTCTCAGTCTCCTTTTCTCAAGGCTGAACAGACCCAGTTCACTCAGCCTTTCCTCATAGGAGAGATGCTCCAGGCCCTTCACCATCTTCGTGGCCCTCCGCTGGACTCTTTCCAAGAGATCCCTGTCTTTTTTGTACTGGGGAGCCCAGAACTGGACGCCGTACTCCAGATGAGGTCTTACCAGGGCAGAGTAGAGGGGGAGGATCACCTTTGACCTGCTGGCCACGCTCTTTTTAATGCACCCCAGTAAGCCATTGGCCTTTTTGGCCACAAGGGCACACTGCTGGCTCATGGCCAACCTGTCGTCCACCAGGACACCCAGGTCCCTTTCCGCAGAGCTCCCCTCCAGCAGGTCATACCCCAACCTGTACTGGTGCATGGAATTATTCCTCCCCAGATGCAAGACTCTACACTTGCTTTTGTTAAACCTCATCCGGTTTTTTTCTGCCCAGCTCTCCAGCCTATCCAGGTCTTGCTGAATGGCAACACAGCCTTCAGGCGTGTCAGCCAATCCTCCCAACTTCGTATCATCGGCAAACTTGCTGAGGGTGGCCATTATCCCCTCATCAAGGTCATTGATGAAGATGTTGAACAAGACCGGACCCAGCACAGACCCCTGAGGAACACCGCTGGTTACAGGCCTCCAACCGGACTCTGCACCACCAACAACAACCCTCTGTGCTCTGCCAGTCAGCCAGTTGTCAACCCACCTCACTGTCCACTCATCTATCCCACACTTCCTCAGCTTTGTTATAAGGACGTCATGGGGGACAGTATCAAATGCCTTGCTGAAATCAAGGTAGACTACATCCACTGCTCTCCCCCTATCCACCCAGCCAGAGACAACATCATAGAAGGCTACCAGGTTGGTCAAGCACGACCTCCCCCTTGTGAACCCGTGCTGACTACTCCTGATAACCTCCTCTTCTTCCAGTTGTCTGGAGATGACATCCAGTACAAGCTGTTCCATCACCTTTCCAGGGACAGAGGTGAGGCTGACTGGCCTATAATTGCCTGGGTCTTCCTTCTTGCCTTTTTTGAAGACCGGGGTGACGTTGGCTATCTTCCAGTCTTCAGGCACCTCCCCCGTCTTCCAAGACTTCTCAAAGATGACAGAAAGCGGTTCAGCAATCACCTTTCCCAGCTCCCTCAGCACCCGTGGATGAATCCCATCGGGTCCCATGGATTTGTGAACATTGGTGTTGCCTAGGCGCTCCCGGACCTCCTCTTCCCTGACAGAAGGGGGGTCTTCCATTCCCCAGATCCTCTCACTAACCTCCAGGGTCTCAGATTCCCGAGGGGGAGCTTTTTCACTGAAGACAGAAGCAAAGAAGGCATTCAGTATCTCCGCCTTCTCAGCATCCCCCATTACCACAACACCCCCGTCACTTAGCAGGGGAGCCACATTCTCCCTAGTCTTCCTTTTACTGTTAATATACTTGAAAAAACCTTTTTTATTATCCTTTATCCCCTTTGCCAGATTTAATTCCAGGCGGGCTTTAGCCTTCCTTGTCGCATCCCTGCAGACCCTGACAGCATTCCTGTATTCTTCCCAAGTAGTCAGACCCTTTTTCCACATTTCATGGGCCTTCTTCTTTCCTTTGAGTTTGTGCACGAGCTCCTTGCTCATCCACACAGGTCTCCTGCCACCCTTTCCCGATTTCTTCCTCACAGGGACACACCGATCCTGAGCTTGGAAGAAGAGCTGCTTAAATGCTGACCAGCTCTCACAGGCCCCCTTGCCTTCCAACACCCTAGCCCATGAGACAGCTCCAAGTAGGCCCCGAAAGAGATTGAAGTTGGCTCTCCTAAAGTCCAGGATAGCAATCCTACTTTTTGCTTTACTTCTTCCACTCAGGATCTTGAACTCCACCATCTCGTGGTCACTACAACCCAAGCTGCCCCCGACCTTTACTTCCCTGACAAGCCCTTCTCTATTAGTGAGAATAAGGTCCAGCAGTACCCCTCTCCTTGTCGATTCCTCAACCACCTGCATCAGGAAGTTGTCTTCAACACATTGCAGGAACCGTCTGGACCGCGCATGCCTGTGTCTGAATCTTTGTGCATCTTTGGAATGCTTATCCAAGGATCATGTTGAGAGTCTACCTGAGTGTATTCATTATCATTTCACTCAGTATCTATATTTATGATTTTTTGCGGAAGCCTTCCCCAAAGCCAGAGAATATTGAGTGGCAGGGAATGTGGAGGCACTTAGGAGAGACTTAGGAGAAAGATGGGTATCTCTGGTGTAATGGGGCTTTACTCCTTAACACCTGCAAGATCCTGAGAAACTAAGCAGATATTTGCGACAGGGATGTTGTGGCTCAGGCAGATCTGAGGAGACACAAATTATTTGAGGTCTGGATTATGATTATCAGCCCTTATTCAATACTATCCCAGAGAAGGAGAGAGTCTCTGAGCTGAAAGGAAGAGTTTCCAGGAGAGAATCCGAGCTGAGGGAGAATCTCCAGGTCCAGAGAGTCTTCTAGCATAGAAACAGAATCACCAGACTGAGAGAGTCTCCAAGCTGAGAAGGAAAGCCTCCAATCCAAGTGAGACACCTTCCAACCTGAACGAGGCACCCTCCAATCCAAACTGACAGTCTCCAAACCAAATGCGACACCCACCAATCCAAACTAAACAGCCTCCAAACCGAACAAGACAACCTCCAATCTCAACAAGACACCCTCCAAACAGAAAGAAACAGCCTCCGAGTCAAGCTGGAGAGAGAGAGCATTGAAACTGAGCAACCTGATCGATCACACAAGGTACCAGAATTGATGTCAGTTGCCCCTGTGAAAAGACAGAAATTGAAACGAACATCACCTCGTTTGGAACGGAAGGAAGAGGAGAAGAGGAAGAGAAAGGAGAGGAAGAAGAGGAAGGAGATCCAGGGGAGGGGCCCTCAACAATACCACTGACACTGATGCCAAGGAAGACAACAACCAGGACAAACAGAGAAGATGACAAAGGTGAGGAAGACATTGTCACCATTACTACTCGACCTCTGAAAATGAATGAAATTCAAGGTCTGATAAAAGACTTTTCATGGCACCCAAATGAACTCATTGTCACCTGGTTACTTCAGTGCTGGGACAATGGGGCCAACAGTGTGTTGCTAGATAGAGAAGCTCACCAACTAGAAAGCATTGCTAAGGACTCAGCCATTGACAGAGGTATGAGTAGATGTCAGGATGAGGCCTTTACTCTCTGGAAGCACATGCTGCTATCCGTAAAAGAAAAATGCCCCCTTCAAAGACGATCTGATGCCTGCGATAAAGAAATGGACTACTATGGAAAAAGGCATCAATTCTTTCAGAGGTAGCAATGTTACATGATCCCATGTTCATTCCTGACGATCCACACCAAGGGCATGATCCTGAGAGAGTCAGGTGTACACCAAATATGTGGAATAAATTCACAAGATCTGCACCAGAAAAATACACCGGTTCATAAGCAGAAATGTACGGCAGAGGGCAAAGAAGACCCCTTTTATATGAGTTGATTACTAGACTTAATGACATTGAGCTACATTTAACCCCTCTACAAGCTTATGTTCCAGCTATTTCAAAAGTAACTGAAAGACTGTACAGAATAGAGAGTAAGTAAACAGGATTATACGATGGAGGAACTGCCTACTGTGCTTCAATGTGATGAAACCGATGAACCTGTGGTGGTATCAAAGATACCTGATGAGGATCAGGATTATCAAAACAGTCTACTGTAGGGGCTGATCAAATTCCTTTCCTCCCTATCTGTATCGTCCAATATCACAGCTACTAAAAGCAGACATCCTCCTGCTCAAGCAAGTAACAACAGGAAGTCTATGTCACATATTGCCTTGCGGAATTACCTGAGCATGGGGAAGATATGAAGCAGTGGCATAAAAAAAAAAAACACTTCGCCACTTTGAGCAAGGGTAAAAGAATTACAAGAGAAATCAATCACCAAGGTGAACTCCTTTAAGAAGGTGACTGCTCCAGTTGCTGTGAGACACAGCAAAAGCCATAAGGACCCTGATAATGACTCATGGGAGAAGAACGAAAGAGATAACAATTAGAGAGGCCCTGACCCCAGCCAGAGGGGAGAAATGGATAAATGTTTTAGACTTTGTGGATTTGAAGGCCTTGCACATCAGACCCAAAGAAATACGAGGCACAGGTAGATACTGGCACGCAGTGCACTCTAATGTCCTCAAGTCATAAAGGGACATAATCAATTTTTATTTCTGGGGTGACTGGGGATTCTCAAGAATTGAGAGGCCGAAATAAGCCTCACTGGTAAAGACTGGCAAAAACATCCTGTTGTGGCAGGCCCAGGGGCTCCCTGTAAACTTGGTATCTATTACCTCAGAAGGGGATATTTTAAGGATCCTAAGGGGTATCAACGTGCCTTCGGAATAGCTGCTTTAGACACAGAAGATGTTAAGCAGCTGTCTGTTCTGCCTGGTCTGTCAGAAGATCTGTCTGTTCTGGGGTTGCTACAAGTAAAATACCAACAGGTACCAATTGCTACAAAAACGGTGAACAGATGGCAGTACTGCACTAACAGAGATTCCTTGCTCCCCATTCATAAGTTGATTTGTCAACTAGAAAGTCATGGAGTAATAACCAAAACTCACTCACCTTTTAACAGCCCCATATAGCCAGAGCATAAAACCAGGGGATAGTGGAGGCTGACGGTAGACTACTGAATTAAGGAAAGTAAGTTAGGTTACAAGTTATGTGCCTTCATGGAGTACTGAATCAGTAGCTTCAGATTTGACCTTGCTAGGCCAGGTTCTCACTGCCCATAACAGATGCTTTTCTACAGACTTAGACAATTAGTGCAGACAGCGGGTCTCCTGTTTTTCCAAATAACATTGTTAGCTCCCCTATCTCTGGAATGCGAAACAGTAGACTAAGATGGCAAACCACAAATTAATGAAGAAGCAGCGGATTGGTGAATGGAGTTGTGGCTGATGAGATGACCACTTAGAGCCAGCCAAGTGCCCTCCAATCTAACCCAGGTCCAAGAAAATAACATGACGACCTTCATCAGAAAGACCATTGAGAGATAAGCATGTGTAAAACAGCTGAGACTTGGGGTGAGGCCACCGAAGGAAAAGGAGAATCAAGCCAATTTGCAGAGATAAAGGCTGTCCAACTGGCCTTAGATATTGCTGAACGGGAGAGGTGACCAATGTTTTATCTTTACACTTACTCATGGATGGTAGCAAATGCTCTATAGGGGTGGTTACAGCAGCGGGAACAAAACAACTGGCAAAGAAGGAGTAAACCTATTTGAGCTGCTGAATTGTGGAAAGACATTGCTGCCCGAATAAAGGATATGGATGTAAAGGTGCGCCATGTAGATGCTCAAGTGCCCAAGAGTCAGGCTACTGAAGAAATAAAAAAATTTTTTTTTTTTTTTAAACAAAATAACCATCAGGTAGATTGAGCTGCCAAAATTGAGGTGGCTCAAATAGACTTGGACTGGCAACACGAAGGTGAATTATTTCTAGCTCGGTGGGCCCATGACACCTCGGGCAAGAGGAAGAGATGTGACATATAAGTGGGCTAGGGACCGAGGGGTAGACTTAACTATGGATGCTATTGCACAGGTTATTCATGACTGTGAAACATGCACCACAAATGAAACCTCATCAGGGGGAAGGGCGAGGACAAAGATATAAATATGGAGAGGCACAGCCAGTTCATTTTATCACCTTGCCACAAACCCACAATGGTGTTATTTGCTTACTATGGTGGAGGCAGCCACCGGGCAGCTTGAAACATATGCAGTACAGTACCCTATGCTACCACCCAAAACACCATATTAGGTCTCAAAGAACAAGTCCGATGGCGACACGGCACTCCAGAAATAACTGAATCAGATAATGGGACCCATTTCAAAAATTCTCTTGTAAATACTTGGGCCAAAGATCATGGCATTGAGTGGATTTATCACATCCCCTATCATGCACCAGCTTCTGGTAAAATTGAATGATACAATGGGTTGTTAAAAACTATGCTGAAAGCAATGAGTGGTGGAACATTTAAGCACTGGGAGAAGCATTTGGCAGAAGCCACCTGGTTGGTCAATACCAGAGGATCTATCACTTGTGATGGCCCTACTGTGAGAATCCTTCTTTGCTTTTTTTGGCTCAAAGCTTGCTTCCTGAGATATTTTGTTGAGGAGGCAAGTGATGGGTGTTGTGTGGCAATCAGCATTGCTGTGTGGACAATTTTACATGTTTGGAGCTGTTTGCCTTCAGAAGATAGTGCTCAGGACTGTTTACTGGCGGAAGACCTAGCCTGTGACCAAATAACTCCTGTTTGCTATGGGAGGCTGGGGGAATGATACCATTGTATCCTGTGAAGGCAAGATACAAGTTGGTGCCTCCCTGCTTCCTCTATCTGCTGGCAAGGCCAGGAAGATAAGAACAAAGGAGTTTCCTGCTGAGATCCCAGAGCCAGAAGCTGCCACGAAAAGGAGAGCTGACTCAACCACTTTGGATTTGAGCTGTCACTGCAAAGACCGCTGATTCAACCACTATGAAACCATTGAAAAGGGGCCATCATCGCCATGGTCGCCGTCGTCGTTGTCAACAGGACAACTCTGCTTGACGACCCACCACTACTGAAGATCAAAGACTGAACTACAAACCTCGCTGGATCCATGGTGGTGACTATGTCCCTCTTGCTGCCTATAAAGACTCCTTGCTTCTTCTTTTCTATCGCCCTCCTTCCCTTCCCCATTGCACTAATTCATAATAGTGTCCGTCCTCCCTTTCCCCATTTCCCTGATTAAGATTTGTAATAAACTGGTTGGACCAACATTTGAACCATTGCTTCTTAATCTCACGCCGGGTATATAGATAATAAAAGAACCTCCTCTCCCTCCTAGTAATTGGAGCGAGACACCTACCCAATCCAGTTCCCTACATATTGTCAAGGGAGATAAGGTCCCTGTAGCACACGTAAAGAACACGTTGGGAAAAGCGCTTTGGATCTTTCCAGCTTCTGGAAAGGGCAAAACTCTCACTGGAACAGTTTTTGCTCAGGGACCTAGGTCCACTTGGTAGGTGATGCAAAATGGTGGGGATGTTCAATGTGTACCACAAGGGAATTAGATGTTGGGAGAATGCAGTCAGTAATTCCATGTATATATACATGTGTGTGTTTAATGCATGTTAATTATTGTTTGTTTGTATATATATACTTTGCACTACTGAATGTAGTGATGTGGAATGTCATGGCTTTATGATTTTTGTTACCAGTACTCTACATCATAACATCATGTAGAGCACTGGGAGTTTAAGTGTTAATGCTCCAGCTCCATGTATTGCCAATAGTTCTGAGTATTCCTGTCTCAGAAGAGAACTACATATCGCAGAGGACTTTTCACTGTTGTTTCCATTCAAGGGAAAGATAAAACTGTTCACAAGTAATGAGACATCCCTTCCCCCCACCCCCCCCCCCTTCAGCTCATCTGCAATATGTGCTCCCTAGCCATCTCGTCTTAAGCATTAGAGTAAAGCCTTCAGTTTTTGAACACTCTCACTCATTTTGTTTGTTATCCTCAATTTTAATTATATTGTATTTTATTTTGTTATCTTGCATTCCAATATCTTACTTAGTATATTAGTATTCCTCTTCAAATTGTTGCCACTGTTTTTGTTTTTAGGCCCATCTCCCTGTCCTTTCCCATTTTCCCTTTTTCCAGGGTGTGGGTCCGTGTGTTCCCCCTCTGCATTAGTCACAAAACCAGGTGAAACCAGCCTGTAAACTATTGACATGAGGATAACTTCCTGAGTCAAGTAACAGACAGTTCCAACACAGGGGGGATGCATTACTGAACCTGTTACTCACTAATGCAAGTGAACTGATTGATGATACAGGCATTAGAGGCTTTCAGGGATGTATTGACAGTGCTATGGTGGAGTTCACACTCCTGAGGGATATCAGACAGACAAAGAGTTAAATCAGGATGCTAAGTTTTAGGAAAGCTAACTTACATCTTCTCAGGGAGTTAGCCAACAAAACACCCTGGGAAACTGTCCTCAAGGGCAAAAGAGCAGAGCAGAGCTTGCAGATCTTTAAGAAAGCTTTCCTTAGGGCCCAAGAGCTCTCCAATCCCCAGATGTACGAAGTCAGGAAAGGAAAGCAAGAGATCAGCGTAGCTGAATTGGGACCTTCTGGTCAAACTGGAGAACAAGAAGAAAATGCACAGGCAGTGGAAGCAGGGACAGGTAACCTGGGAGGAGTATAGGGACGCTGCTAGACTGTGTAGGGATAGGGTCAGGAAGGCCAAGGCCTAACTGCAACTCAACCTGGCAAAGGGTGCAAAGAAGAACAAGAAAGGCTTTTACCGGTACATCAACCATAAATGGAAAGTCCAGGAAAATGTACCCCCCCTCCCCAGAGAGCAATACAGACAGGCTAGTAACAGACAAGAAAGGCTGAGATACTCAACATCTTAGTCTCAGTCTTCACTGGTGACTGCTCTTTATACAGCCCTCAAGTGAATGGTTCAGAAGGCAGGGACAAGGGCAGCAGTTTCCCTCCTGCTGTAAGCAAAGATCAAATTTGCAACCATCTGAAGAACCTGAACATCCATAAGCCTATGGGTCCCAATGAGATGCATCCTAGAGTCCTGAACGAATTAACTAACATAGTCACCAAACCACTCTCAGTGATATTTGAAGTCACAGCAGTCAGGTGAAGTCACAGAATCACAGAATTGTAGGGACTAGAAGGGACCTCCAAAGATCATCGAGTCCAACCTCCCTGCAAAGCAGGCCCCCTACAGCAGGCTACACAGGTAGGCATCCAGGCAGGTCTTGAATATCGCCAGAGAAAGAGAATCCACAACCCCACTGGGTAGCCTGTTCCAGTACTCCATCACCATTACCGTGAAGAAGTTCCTTCACATATTGGTGCAGAACTTCCTATGCTCAAGTTTATGGCTGTTTCCTCTTGTCCTGTCCACATCCATTTTTAAGGGTAGAAAGGACGACCCAGGGAACTACAGACTTGTAAACCTCATCTCTGTACTAGGGAAGGTCACAGAAAAGATCCTCCTGGAAACTATGCTAAAGCACACATAAGACAGGGAGGTGATACTGAACAAACATGGCTTCACTAAGGGCAGGCCCTGCCTGACCAAACTAGTGGCATTCTGTGATGGCATAACTGCATCAGTGCACAAGGGAAGAGCTGCTGATATCCTTCTATCTGGATTTCAGTAAGGCCTTTGACACAGTCCCCCACAACATCCTTCTCTCCAAATTAGAAATATATTGATTTGACAGGTGCACTGTTCAATAAACAGAACTGTTTGCAAGATTGTACCCAGAGAGTGATGGTCAAAGGCTCAACGTCCAGATGGAGATCAGAGACAAGTGGTATCCCTTGGGGGGCCATACTGGTACCAGTGCTCTTTAAAATTTCCATCAATGACAACCAGTGGAATCAAATGCACCCTCAGCAAGTTTGTGGATGACACCAAGCTGTGTGGTGCAATAAACATGCCTGAAGGATGGGATGCCATCCAGAGATACCTAGACAGGCTTAAGCAGTGGGCCTGGAAGAACTTCATAAGGTTCAAGAAATACAAATGTAAGAACTTGCACCTGGGTCACAGCAATCCCCACTACCAATACAAGCTAGAAGATGTAAGGATTGAGCACAGTCCTGTCAAAAACGACTTAAGGGTACTGATGGATGGCAAACTAGGCGAGAACCAGCAATGTGACCTCACAGCCCAGAAAGCCAACTGTATCCTGGGCTGCATCAGAAGCATGGTAAGCAGGTTGAGGGAGGCGATCCTGCTCTTCTACTCTGCACTGGTGAGACCTCACCTAGAGTACCAGGTCTAGATGTGGAGTCCACAGTACATGAGACATGGACCTGTTGGAGCACATCCAGAGGAGGACCACAAAAATAATACAAGTGATAGAACACCTTCCCTATGAGGACAGGCTGAGAGTGCTGGAGCTGTTCAGTCTGGAAAAGGCTTCAAGGAGACCTGATAGGAGCCTTCCAGTACTTAAAGGTGGGCTACAAGAAGGAAGGGGATAGACTAGCAGGGTCTGTTGTGATAAGACAAGGGTAATTATTTCAAACTAAAAGAGGGGAGATTTATCTTGGATATAAGGAAAAACAAGTTTTTTTTTTTTTTTTTTTTTTTTTTTTTTTTTTTTAAACAATAAGGGCAGGTTGCCCAGGGATGTGATGGATGCCCTGTCCCTGCAGTCATACAAGGGCAGGCTGGACCAGGCTCTGAGCAAACTGATCTAGCTGTAGATGTCCCTGTTCCCTGCAGGGGAGTTGGAATAGGTGACCTTTAAGGGCCCCTTCCAATTCAAACCATTCTATGAGTATAAGCCGGGAGAACTCACTGAAAGGATCCCTGCAGAGACAGACTTGGGAGTTCTGGTAGATTAAAGTCTTGACACAGTGTGCACTTGCAGCCTGCAAGGCCAACTGCATCCCAGACTGTATAAAGAGAGATGGCCAGCAGGGCGAGGGAGGCGATTGCCCCCCCTCTACTCTACTCTCCTCTTGTGAAACTCTATCTGGAGTAGTGCATGCAGGTCTGGGGCCCTCAGCACAAGAAATATATGGAGCTATTGGAGTAGGTATAGAAGAGGGCCATGAAACTTGATGAGAGGGCTAGAGCACCTCTCCCACAAAGCAAGGCTGAGACACTGGAACAGGTTGCCCAGAGAAGCTGCATATATCCCATCCCCGAAGGTGCTCAAGGTCACATTAGATGGGCCCCTGGGCAACAAGATCTAGCAGGCAGCAACCCTGTCCACAACATGAGGGGGGTTGGAATTATAACATCTTTAAGGTTTCTTACAACCCAAGCCTTTCAGTAATTCTACTAACTCATCTATCCATAACTCTCTGAATCTTCCTGTAAACCTCTCGTAAGAGCAAAGGCTCTTCCACCTACTTGTATAAATGGGTAATAATAAATAAATAATAAATAAATGGATAATAATAAATAATAAATAAATAATAATATAATATTAATAATTATTATTATATTATAATTATTAATATTGTATATAGCATATATTATATATATTAAATATATAATATAATAATAATAAATGGATAATAATAAATAATAAATACATGCACTCTTCCAGTGCATCACCACCCTCTGTGCGAAGAGCTTCTTCCTAATATCTAACCTAATAATAAATAGAGGCTACTTGCACGTGAGGCTTTTTGTATACAGTTCACATCATGTTATGCCATATTCACCACTGCTTAAGGTTAGAAAAAAGTTACCCTCAAAACCCTCAAAGCAAAGTTAACAACACAGTAATCAGTAACTTTTCTGGGATAAAGCATTTTTAGGGAAACATTCTTACAGCAACTCAAGGCTTGTATTTTATTCCAACAGGATAAAATAATTTAATGCTCATTTAAATAAAACAGGCCTTGTCAGCTTTAGATTTACTGGCTCTTAATTGAGCTTAAAACTTATATACCTACTTATATCTTTCCCTTACACACACTTCGCATAGTTTCACAATTATACTTAAAGATCTTTTATTGCTTTTCGTTGCTGGCTGTCATGAAAAAGCCTCACATAAATGCCATTGGGAACCAATCCTATTGCAAGTAAAAAAACTTCATAAAAAGCATTCCCAATTGCATAAACTTGTTTTCCTTATCATCAAAATAATAGAGAACTAGAATTGATCTTAAAGCTATAGATTCATTTTTTAAGTTAAAAAAAAAAAATTAAAAAATGAGCTATACTAAGTATAAAAGAAAAGGGTGCAAGGAGACAAAAGCTAAACACAAACCCTACTGATTCATGTCCAACAAACCTCAGAAACTGAACATGCTAGTTTGTGCACATTAAGCTCCCATCCTAGAGATGACATCATCAATCTAGTCTGATATTTCAACAGCAGAATCTCAAGCTAGACATGAATACTCATGTCACTGTAATCAGTTCTTTTCTCAATACAAATACTGAAGTATTTTTAGCAAGTGCCACGGCAGCTCTTAATACAGTTAGATGATTTATAATTTAGATGCAGACCAGTGCAAAGCTGGATTTTTTTTTTTAATTACTAACATTTAATAGAATCATATAATGGCCCAGGCTGAAAAGGAGCACAACGATCATCTAGTTTCAACCCTCCTGCTACATGCAGGGTCGCCAACCACTAGACCAGGCTGCCCAGAGCCACATCCAGCCTGACCTTGAATGCTTCCAGGGATGGGGCATCCACAACCTCCTTGGGCAACCTGTTCCAGTGTGTTACCACCCTCCGTGCGAAGAGCTTCTTCCTAATATCTAACCTAAACCTCCCCTGACTCAGTTTAAGACCATTCCCCCTTGTCCTATCACTAACCACCCTCATAAACAGCTGTTCCCCCTCGTGTTTATATGCTTCCTTCAAGCATTGCAAGGCTGCAATGAGGTCTCCCCAGAGCCTTCTCTTCTCCAAGCTAAACAAGCCCAGTTCCCTCAACCTTTCCTCACAGCAGAGCTGCTCCAGCCCTCTGATCATCTCAGTGGCCCTCCTCGGGAACCGCTCTAAGAGCTCCACATCCTTCCTGTACTGGGGGCCCCAGGCCTTGATGCAGTACTCCAGATGGGGCCTCACAAGAGCCGAGTAGAGGGGGGACAATCACCTCCCTCTCCCTGCTGGCCACCCCTTTTTTAATGCAGCCCAGGATATAGTTGGCCTTACAGGCTGCAAGAGCACACTGCTGGCTCATGTCCAGCCTCTTGTCCACCAGCACCACCAAGCCCTTCTCTACAAGGCTGCTCTCAATATCTACCCCCAGTTTATATAAATACCTGGGATTGCCCCAACCCAAGTGTAGCACCCTGCACTTGGCCTTATTGAACCTCATCAGGCTTTCATGGGCCCACTTCTCCAGCCTGTCCAGGTCCCTCCAGATGGCTTCCCTTCCTTCCAATGTATCAACTGCACCACTCAGCTTGGTGTCATCCACAAACTTGCTGAGGGTGCACTCGATGCCATCGTCTATGTCATAGATGAAGATGTTGAAGAGCACTGGCCCCAAGACTGACCCCTGAGGGACACTGCTTGTGACCGGCCTCCATCCTGACACAGAACCATTGATCGCCACCCTTTGGCTGTGCCCAGAAAACCAATTCCTAATCCATCAAACAGTCCATCCTTGAAATTCACACCTCCCCAACTTAGACAGAAAGATGTGGTGAGCAACCATGTCAAAGGCCTTGCAGAAGTCCAGGTAGATGACATCCACCACCCTTCCCCTGTCCACCAAAGCTGTCACTCCATCATAGAAGGCCACCAGATTGGTGAGGCGCGATCTGCCCTTGGTGAAGCCATGCTAGCTGTTTCAAATCACCTCTTTGTCTCATATGTGCCTTAACATAGCTTCTAGGAGGATCTGTTCCACAATCTTCTCAAGCACAGAGATGAAGCTCACTGTCCTATAGTTCCCCAGGTCTTCCTTTCTCCCTTTCTTAAAAATGGGCGTAATGTTTCCCTTTTTCCAGTCAAAGGGGACTTCAGCAGACAGCCATGATTTTTCAAATATGATGGAGAGCGCCTCAGCTCTTCTGATATATTAGGAACACTTGTGCTCTGTGTTCTTTCTAGGCAGACAGAATACTTCCTAATTTGAAATCTTTACAGTCTAACATCCACAAATTCAGCAGGTTTACCACACATTCATGGAAAATCTGGGCCCAAAGACCACCCAGTCTATCCCATCTTCCTCAAATGAAGACCTCCTATCCTGACAGATAGTTGTCTTGGCACATCTAATACTTCACTGCAACTGTTCAGGTAAGTTGGAAGAAAAACCTGCATAGGCACATCTTTGAAATCAATAGGTAGAAGCACACATCATTGTGAAAATCTACTGACTTAATAAGGATGTAATGGCAAGGTCCACCTGAAAAAAATAATGGGATTACAAGAATATGACCTAGAGCACATAGAAAAATAAAGAACGTTATTGTAGCAGATATATACACACAGAGATATACTGTCACACATTAAAAAATGAGCATTAAGCAGGAAAGCTACTCTTTAATGTATTCATCATCATCCCGCACATTAATTTCAGATGCAATGCACTGTCAAAAATTATATTGCTTCGCAGCTTTCTCCCTCCCACTCTTTTTTTGTCCTCATGAACAGGTACAGCTTTAAGATACTTCCATCCAAAACATTTGTCTCCATCAGCTTACTTGCAACAACAGCAAAAAATGAAGCAAGTCACTTCAATATTATATTATGCTTCACCACATTAAATTATTTCCCCTGATAAGGATGGATTTCTTCAATGTACTTTTTTTTTTTATATATTGACTAACCCTTCCAAACAATAATCAATGTAAAATTGACTACCTCATTAGTAGTAACATACCTAGTTATTCACAGTACCATGACAAACAAATCATAAATTCAGTAAAATTACAATTACATAATAATGCAATTTTGTTCATTTTGACTCACGATTCAAGGCCCATTTTAGTTACATTTTATCTCCCCAAATTTTAAGACATTTTTCACATACATTAGTCTAAAGAGTCTTTCTAAAATGGGCTGCTAAACATCCTAAAGCCCCGTAAGTACAATATAGCTACATCTGACATAAAAGTAGATATCTCCCACATAAAAGCCACAGGTAAGTTACAAGAGAAGTATAACAACCATAGGTCTATTTAAGCCAAGTCAACAATGAACGCTGTCTAGAGGCCTTGACCCTTATCACTGTCTTTCCCCCACGCTGCCTTCCTTGAGTTGCTACGTATTTAAAAACCCCTCCATGAACTCTATATCCAAAGGGTATCCCAAAACCTCTGCCAGGCTCCCTCTCCTCCAACACCCAAGCACCTTTCCCACCTCTTCCAAAAATCTGTTGGGGCACACACCCCTGCCTCTACCACCATCACAGTCTCCCCAGCAACATCCCTGCCCCAAATCCCCCTCAACTCACCCAGCAGCCTCCTTGCCCCCATGCCACTTGCACCTTCCACCCTCCTGCACCACCAATGCCCTCCCACGAGTTCACTTTCCTCCTCAATATCCTCCATAAGTCTCCGAATAATCAGCCTCCCCTCAAGCCCCCTCTCCTCAGGGCCACTAACACCACCGGGACTCCCTCAGTCCCAAAGACTAGACCCGCCCCAGCCTCACCGCACCTCACGATCCTTAAGGCCCAGAAGCAGCACCTCCTCCATGAGAGTGAATCGCGTTTGCTTGGAATCTCCCTTCTCGTCGTCGCCCAGCTCGTCCCGGCGGCCTTCATTCACTGGGCCACCCTTAGCTCCTCGCTCCTCGTCGGCAGCGCTGCGGGAAGCCTCGATCCGGCGCTGCACCAAACCAGAACAGCGCTGGGTGAGAGAAGACATGGCCGGAGGCGACAGAAAAGCAAAGACCCGCCAGAAAGAGACTTGATGACAGCTCAGGAGTCCGAAAAAGGCACGACAACCACTCTCACCTCGACCCTATCCACACCGCAGCTACGACCAGCCAGAGGACCTCATGAGAAACAAGCCTCGACAGCGGCAAGAGAGGCGGAGACGATAGAAACCAGCGTTCCTCCCTACGGCAGCCGAGGTAGTAAAGGCTGCTTCCCTTTTCAATATGGCGGCACGAGATGATGTCAACAAAGGATATGGCAACGGCAGACAAGAAAAAGAGCACCGGAAAGGGCCACAGGTGGGAGGAGACTGCACAGGAATAGGCGTGGAATGGTACTCACTACGCCTTGAGGGAGGGTTGCTGTTGTAAGCTATTACCGGAAGAAGACGATAAACAACACTTGGGCGACACGGGAAAGGGAGTGGGATAGTTATCTAATACTAACCTTACTAATACTTCACTTTATGCTCTTAAGGCAGACTTAAGTCAAAGGAAAATAGGGTATGGCAATGTCTGCTGTTTGTACTAGAAGAGAAGTTAGGAGTTTCAAGAAGAATTCCTTAACTGAGGATCCTGTAAGTGTAGCAGAACAATGAGATCAATTTCTAGGGGCTAATTTGTACTCATGGGTGGAAATGATGTTTATTGTTGATACGTTGATTATTGCAGAAAGAGGTTGACAGCTATGCAAGTGTGGGAAATGAACACAGAGGGAAGGTTGGGCTCTGGAGGGAGGTAGGCAGAGAGGAAGGATCCTGAGGATAAATTGTACTGATTATTGTCACTGTCTTTGTGATTGTTAAATGTTTATGTCCTGAAAGTGTTATGTTATGTCCTGTACGAGGCTGTTATGGAACAAGGGGTGTCTAAAGTGATATGAGAAGACCCCCTGGGTTGTATTTTGGCTCACTGGAGAAACATTGTTGGTGAACCAGGGGGAATATTGAATAAGACACCAGGAACGTAAATGGAGTAATGAGACCAGTTGTATAATTGAGTGCCCTAATCATGAGACTAAGTGCTGGGTGTTTGTGGAAGTTGAGGAATGTATTGTTTGATTTGTGGACTTTGAAGGCACTGGGAGAAACTGTCTTAATGGTATGTGAAAATTATGTGGAAATGCAGTTTTTAATGGTATGTGGAAATTATGCGGAAATGCAGTTGCTAATGCTATGTGGAATTGCAGTTGAGGGTACAAATAGTGGAATTGTGGAAAAACAAAAAAAAAAAATGGCAAAAAGGTTAAGGAAAACAGTGAGTTTGGGATATTAGAGTTGGGCCGGCACGAGAACACATCCCCTGCACACACCCCCACTGCGGCTTGTAAGAACAACTTGGAGTAGGAGAAAGAACTGGGGGCTGGAGCCTCCCGCTGTAACTGTGAAGGGTGCAGTGCTTGTGAATGGGAATGGGACAGGACATTGGAAGTGAGAATAGCCATCATCTGTAGAAAGCTGGGGAAACCCAATATCCCAGCGTGAGCACTGGAAGTCTGGGGAGAGGAGGGGGTGAAACTGAAATATAATGTTAGTAATGTCTGTGATGATGAGAGTTTGGAAAGTGAAAAGGGTTTGGAAAAAAACAAGCTGAGGAAGACAAAGTTGAGCAAGGTGTAACAGGGATGTCCTTACCTAGAAGAAGAGGTAAGGGGAGCCTGGAAGGACTCAGGGAGAGTTCCACCCTGCCAGGACCGAAAGCAGCAGGGGAAGCAGGGTAAAGAGGTTTATTTTCTGATACGGGTGCCTCTTAACTCTGTGCTACATCAAGAATTATTACCTGTAGATGATTTCTGTAATAGTTGTAGGAGCCACTGGCAAGAGAAGTTTACTTTTTTTTGGACCAATTAAATATAGGCTAGGAGAACAAGTAGGAATATATAAATTCTTGTACATGCCAGGTTCTCCAAAATGATTATTTGGGCATGACATGTTAGAATAGTTGAATGTAGAGATCAAATTCAGTAGAGACAATTGGAGCTACTTGTCAAGCAAGACCAATGGACTGAAAATTTTAAGTCTGGCTTTAACACAAACTGGGAAAAGCAATGCTGTACTCCCAGAAGTTACGTAAATCCTAAACTGGGTATACACAGGATTGCAGGCATCAGGGATGCCTGGCAGAGCCAAAAATGCAGCCCAATGAAAGTTAAGTTAAAGATGGGAGCCAGCCCAACCAGGGTAAAGCAATGCCCTTTGAGTATACAAGACTGTAGGAGGATAAAAGAAATAAAAATAACTTTTTGGATATTGGATTATTAATTGGATAGAAATCTAAATACAACACCCAATCTTGCAAAGGGAAAATTGGATGGCAAGAGCTATAGTTTGGTATAAGATTTGAGGGCAATTAATAGAAAAGTTGAATATATACAACACATGGTGTATATCTTTATTAACCAAGTTAAGGAATAAGCAGGTGGGGTTTACCGTTCTGGACTTGAAGTACACCTTTTTCTGCCTGGTTTTGCCAAAGAAAGTCTACAATTATTTGCCTTTGAATAGGAAAACTCAAATATGGAAAGAAGAAAAAAAAATAATAATTAAAAGTAATAATAATAATAATTCAGTTAACCTGCACAGTGTTACCCAGGGTTGTGAGAACAGCCCAGTGATTTTTGAGAACTGGTCAACTCGTGAGCCTGAGATTTGGGTTCACCATCTCACAGTGGAACTTCACTTCTTTACTGCAGTACGTGGATGCTACAGTCACAAAGGACAGTGTACAATGGACTGTGAGCTTGCTGAATTTCTTGATTTAAATGGCTATCAAGTTTCTCAAGAGAAAGCACAACTGATCAAAGAGAAGGAAGCAATTTGCTGAACACCCAGAACACCAACGTAGAGCTGCCTCCAAGCCAGCAGTGTGCGACTGCATGGAGACTGTCTGTGCAAGTTGGTCAGACCTACAGGAGGAACCGTTGGATGATGCTGAGGAGTCCTGGATTCATCGACGGAAGCAGTTTTGTGAAGACAAAGAAACTGTAAGGCAGGACATGCAGTAATTGCTACTGACAGGGTAATTGAAGCAAAACCATTACCTGTGGGGACTTCCACTCAGAAGGCTGAAATAACTGCCTTGACAAGATCCTTAAATATATGGACAGGTGATAAATATGCTTTTGGGGTGGTACCCACTCGTGGTACCATCTGGAACGAGCAAGGATTGCTTACACACAAGGAAAACAAATTCAGCATGATGTAAATCTACCAAAGAACATCATGGCTGTTATACATTGTAAAGGACATCAAAAGAGTGACACTGTACAGGAAACTGGAAATATGATGGTGGATCAGGTGGCAAAACAGGCAGCTGAAGGAAAAGAAATTGGAGAATGGCTTTAATTCCAGACGGTAAACTTGAAATACCTGAACCTTAGTCAGAACCTATAAGGTACTCTAGAAAGGATAGGAATCTAATTAATGAAGGGAAGAGAGCAAGCTGACAGATGGGTGCATACCCAGATGGACACACTGTTGTGCCCATTAGTATTTTATAGAATTTGGTTCTAAGGGAACATAATAAAACATGGGGGGTACAGACACCAGCAAGTCACTGTACAATCCTAGTACCAGGAACAGGGTACAAGTGGGGATTGTTGGAAAGGGAACCTTCCAGGACAACAATTGCAAATTGATTTTTTTTCAAACTGCCAGGAAAAAGGAGGGTTTTGATATATGCTAGTTCTAACCAATACCCTTTCAGGGTGACCAGAAGCATTCCCTTGCAGGACCAATAGAGCAAAGGAAGTAACCAAGGTACTTTTGCAGGAGATTATTCCAAGGTTTGGGTGTCCTGCAACAATGCCCTTCAACCAGGGAACTCATTTTATTGCAGAGATTGTCCAACAGGTCAGCAAGCATTGGGAATAAATTGGCAATTGCACATAGCACACAGACCACAGGTGAGTGGTCAGGGGGAAAAGATGAACTATCTAATTAAATCACAGGTTGTAAAACTGGGCCAGGAAGCTGGACTATCCTGATCACAGTTGTTGCCTTTGGCTCTCCTTAGTACCAGAACAAAACCTAGAGCCAAAGAGGGGTTAAGTCCTTTCAAAATACCGTACAGAAGGCCTTATGTTGTACAAAAGGGGATTTTTACCCAAGTAGGGAGCAAAATACTAACTGAGCATGTGATTAGTCTGCAGGAATAGCTTTGAGAAAAAGAGAAACTGGTTCTAGGAACTAGAGCCCAAGGCCTTGATATGGCTCGATAATATGTGTATAACAAATCTCTTTCAGATTTGCCCCTGGAACCAAGCTGGGTAGGTCTGTTCCAGGTGCTGCTAACATCCCATACAACAGTAAAAGCATTGTGGATACATCACACTGGAGTTAAGAAGGTCCCTTGAACACAATGAGAACTGAAATCAGCTGGACCCTTAAAATTGTGAATCGAAAGACAGAAATGTGGGCTTTTGTAATTGTTAGAAATGTTGATTTGATGAGTGCAGCATTTGATGTAAATACTTATGTATCTCTTGTGACAAACATCATTGCATATCAGTATCGTTTGGTATGTGGGCAAGCTAAGGATTTAAACTTTTTTTCTTCTTGTTGTCCCTGATGATTTTAAGGCAAGAAATCAAACTGTTGCAGGGTTTGAGTCACTGTCCTGGTGGGTGATGATCAACAAGAATGTACATTGGATTAACTACATCTGTTATAATCAATGGAGATTTACAAATTATACAAAGAGTGCAATAAAGGGAATTGCAGAACAGTTATATGCCACAAGTAGGATCTCCTAAGATATGATAAAAGAGTGTATATGTAACTCTGGGTACCTGTTGTTGCACCTTCATCCCAATAACACAGCTCTGGATGACATAATAACGAAGGCATTGCAAGGGCTTGGTGCCACCCTTGTCAATGAAGTGGCAGAAAAATCAGGAAGATACTTCTGTCACTGGATGGTTGGAGTCCTGGTTTGGTAAATGGAAAGGGGTGACTGTGTCCACATTTACTTCTTTGATAGTAGTGCAGGAGCCCTGATGGACACTGGTTGCTGTGTTAACCCCTTTGTGAGGGGACTAGTAGAGTGATTGATCGAGGCAGCACTATTGAAGCAAACACCAATGGAGCTGTTATATTTGGATAAAATGATGGTATTAGAGGAGATGGGAGATAAAGAAAGTGAAGACGAGGGAGGTGACTATAAAAGTGAACCTTAAAAAAAAAAGGGGGGGGATTTCAGAAATCAACATTGTATATTAATGAAGAAGGGGGGTATTGTGGGAATCAAATGTTGTTTCTGCATTAGAATTGTATAATATTATTTTATGTTACATGATCTCCGCTATCATTTTGGGAGCCCTTCTACTTAACTTGGGGAAGATCTCTGATAAGTTTACATCACTTATCGTATAGACGAACCTTCCCAGGAACGCACACTCTGTATATAGGTGTATAGATGTATATTTTGTCATACACACTGCAAGAAAATCCTGCACGAGAGCAAACCAGAGAACAAGCCATGGCATGTCTGAGGAAATGCCTGGAGGGGGAATAGTAAAATTGCTACTTTGGACTTCAGGAGGGCGGACTTTGAATTGTTCAGGGGACTAATAGGGGGAGTCCCCTGGCATTCAGTCTTAGCGAGTAAAGGGGTCCAAGAGAGCTGGTTGCTCTTCAAGAAGGAAGTCTTAAGGGCGCAGGAGCAGGCAGTCCCCCTGAGCTGCAAAATGAGCCGGCGGGGAAGAAGACTGGCGGGGATGAATAGGGAGCTATTCTTGAGGCTCCGGGAGAAAAAGAGAATCTACCGCCTGTGGAAAGAGGGACAGGCCGCTCAGAATGAATACAAGGAAGTTGTTAGGATGTGTAGAGGTGAAATCAGAAAGGCAAAAGCCCAGCTTGAATTTAACCTAGCTGCTGGTGTGAAAAGGAATAAAAAACTCTTTTATAAATACATTAACAGTAAGAGGAGGACAAAGGAGAATATCCACTCTTTGCTGGATGAGGCTGGGAATGTGACCACTGAGGATAAGGAAAAGGCGGAGCTTCTGAATGCCTTCTTTACGTCTGTCTTTAAAAGTCAGACCAGTTATCCTCAGGATACCCCTCTCTCTGACCTGGTAATCTCGGCCGGGGAGCACACTAACCCCCTTGTGATTCTGAAAGAAACAGTGAGAGACCTACTGCTCCAGCTGGACTGTCACAAGTCGATGGGGCCAGATGAGATCCACCCGAGAGTGCTGAGGGAACTGGCGGAGGTGATAGCCGAGCCACTTTCCATCATCTGTCAGCGCTCCTTGTTGACTGGTGAGGTCCCAGAAGACTGGAGGCTTGCCAACGTGACTCCCATTTATAAGAAAGGTCGTAAGGAGGATCCGGGGAACTACAGGCCTGTCAGCCTGACCTCGGTGCCAGGGAAGGTTATGGAGCAGATCGTCTTGAGGGAGATCATGCGGCATGTGCGGGATGAGCGGGGGATCAGGCCTAGCCAGCATGGGTTCGTGAAGGGCAGGTCCTGCCTGACCAACCTGGTCTCCTTCTATGATCTAGTGACCCATCTGGTGGATGAGGGAAAGGCTGTTGATGTGGTCTACCTAGACTTCAGCAAAGCCTTTGACACTGTCTCCCACAGCATTCTCCTGCAGAAGCTGGCAGCCTGAGGCTTGGATGGGTACACTCTTGGCTGGGTGAGGGGCTGGCTGGAGGGCCGGGCTCAGAGAGTGGTGGTAAATGGAGTTAAATCCAGCTGGCGACCGGTCGTGAGTGGTGTTCCCCAGGGGTCGGTGCTGGGGCCTGTCCTCTTCAATATCTTTATTGATGACCTCGATGAGGGCATCGAGTGCACCCTCAGTAAATTCGCAGATGACACCAAATTGGCTGGAAGTGTGGATCTGCCTGGTGGTAGCGAGGCCCTACAGAGGGATCTGGACAGGCTGGAGAGCTGGGCTGGAGCCAATGGGATGAGTTTCAACAAGGCCAAATGCCGGGTCCTGCACTTCAGCTACAACAGCCCCAGGCGACGCTACAGGCTTGGGGCGGTGTGGCTGGAGGACTGCGTAGAGGAAATGGACCTGGGGGTATTGATTGATGCTTGGCTGAACATGAGCCGACAGTGTGCCCAGGTGGCCAAGAAGGCCAATGGCATCCTGGCTTGCATCAGAAACAGTGTTGCAAGCAGGAGCAGAGAGGTGATTGTTCCCTTAACTCAGCACTAGTGAGGCCGCACCTCGAGTACTGTGTCCAGTTTTGGGCCCCTCACTGCAAGAAAGATATTGAGGCCCTGGAACGTGTTCAAAGGAGGGCAACAAAGCTGGTGAGGGGTCTGGAACACAGGCCGTATGAAGAGAGGCTGCAGGAGCTGGGAATGTTCAGCCTGGAGAAGGGGAGGCTCAGGGGAGACCTCATTGCTCTCTATAACTTCCTGAAGGGAGGTTGTAGTGAGCTGGGGGTCGGCCTCTTCTCTCGTGTCATTAGTGATAGGACCAGAGGGAATGGCTTCAAGCTACGGCAGGGGAGATTCAGGCTGGACATTAGGAAGTATTACTTTTCAGAAAGGGTGGTCAGGCACTGGAATGGACTGCCCAGGGAGGTGGTGGAGTCACCGAGCCTGGGGGTGTTCAAGGAAAGGCTGGATGTTGTGTTGAGGGACATGGTTTAGTGGGAGCTACTGGGAATAGGTGAACGGTTGGACTGGATGATCTTGAAGGTCTTTTCCAACCTTGGTGATTCTATGATTCTATGATTCTATGAAATGCTTGAAGAGAGAGACATTGGGAAGGCCTGACATCATCCCCCAGTGCTTTTTGTTTAAGGATGATGACTTTAAAGAAAATCACCATATCAATACCACAAGGAGAGTACCAAGACATCTTGGAAACAACAGGATGACCACTGACTGATATCAGATAACAAATAAATTAACAAGTAAATAGCAAATGTAAACCTTCTGATAAGATTGTGAACCTGGACTACCCAGCCATTGGGGAAACGGGAGGGGGGAGGCAAGGGGGAGAAAACAGGGTATAAAGGCTGTTACGTTGGTGTCCATAGGCGCGCTCCTGCTTGCGGGATGCCCGCCATTGCAATCGCGAATAAAATCTGCTTTTATCAGAGATACGGTCCTGACAAAAATTACTTGGATATTTCCAACAGCAGGGAGGTGATTAGATGTCCCCAGGGTAAGAGGAAACCGGTTTGGGGGGATGCCTCTCCCGAAAAGCCAGGAGTTTACAGCGAAAACATTAGAAGCCTTCGTGAGGAAAACAATATATCTTCATCCCACAACCCACTACGCACGTACAAGAGAGGAGGGTCGGTGTGCCAATGAACTCTTGGGAGTATAATGAATATGTATCCAAATTCTGGGAAAAACTATTGATTATGTATTAGTTTCGCCTATATCTGTAGCATGATTTTTCTAGATGGTGTGCAACTTAGGCAGATCTACCCCCTTGCACCCAGTGTCTGCACAGCACTGAATAAACCGTACCTGCTTTGTCATCTTACTTGGGTTACAGAGTTTAATTCCGCATGTCACGAGTCTCCAGGCCCTCAGGGGCAGGGAGTAGAAGATTATTCATGGTGCCAACTTGTGGCTTAAGTGAGGTGCCTTTGCCTGTAATTTGTATCCTAAGCGGGGAGGCCCAAGTTGTCTGTAACATTCTTCAAGCACTGTGTCTGCCTTCTCTTGGTCTCTCATTCAAGTCTTGCAGGGTTTCATAAAGCCTCTTGGTCCACCCTTGCAAGGACTGTGAATCTGCCTTCAGAGCAGCCTTCAGGATCCCGTTATATCTTTCTATTAGGCCTGTTCCTGTTGGATTATAGGGCAGGTGAAACCGCCATTCGACGTTGTCTTCAGCCCACTTCTGCACAGTTGCACCTGTGAAATGTGTTCCTTGGTCACTCTCAATGACCTCAGGAGTCCCATATGGCACCATTAACCTAGTTAGAGCTTTGATGGTATAGGCTTGGTTTGCCTTTGCTACAGGATGGGCTTGCATCAATCCACTCCATGTATCAACGCAAGTTAGGGCATATCTGGCCCCTTCAGATCAAGGAAGGAGAAGGAAGACCCTAGTCTTGGGGAATTTTAGCTCATCTGTTATGCTGTCAGCTCTGCAATCCCTAAGTCTTTTTCCTCTGATGGCTCGACTGTGGCTGCCTGGGCCACCTGAGGAGGTCTACGTTTTTTCAATGGGACTATGAAGTCTTCTAGATTCCATGTGTTTTGTGGAATTCATTCTATGAGTCTAACTCCTTTCCTTTTAGGGGAGTGTTGGAATCTCTGACTGTTTGGTAACTGTTTCCATAGTTGTAATAAGACCTGATTAGGCTGTCCATCAATCTTTTGAAATGGAACTCCCGCTCTAATCAGGTCATTGAACATTGTTTTCTTGAGACCCTGATGGATCCAGATTGAATTACTTTAGGGGAAGGTCTCCTAGGTTGTGGTGGTGGATGGATCTCTGACTTTTCTACCACCATTCGGATATTGTGTCTGGCCCGTAGGCACTCTGTCTCCCCCAGACCTGCCACCAATTGGGCGGCCTGTTGTATTATGGCCTCTGAGGCCACTAGGGGATTCTGTATGGATACCAAAGTACCATACTGATGTGGTGGAGCTTGCTGCAGGAAGAGGGTGGGCAGGCTGAATGAACGGCTTTGCGAATGGTAGTGTACTCAGGGCTTTGTGTACTACGGCTTGGGACACAGCCTTGAGAAAGGGGGAATGCTGATGGCAGATGGGAGCTGACTGACTAGAAGGACCACAAATATTCTTGGGAACAAAGTGGCTGGGCTGGTTTGCAGGGCTTTTAACTAGATATGATGGGGGAAGGGGGTGTACTAGGTGACAGAGAAGTGTGTGGGAACGCTGTCACCTTGGGAGGCGGTAAGGGAAAATCCCAGACTTGTTCTGGAAGTACCAGGGAGGGCTCCTCTGAGAAGGCAATGAGGCCAGTAGCTAAGATGAAGTGCGCACAGCATGGGAAATAAACAGGAGGAGTTAGAAACTGTGCCGAAATTGGGAAAGTATGACCTAATTGCTAACATGGAAACATGGTGGGATGAATCCCATGACTGGAATACCCTGATTGAGGACTACAGCCTTTTCAGAAGGAATAGACAGGGTAGGAGGGGTGGCAGAGTTACCCTCTATGTTAGGAAGTGGATAGAATGGGAAGAGCTGTGTCTGAGGAACAGCCATGATCAGGTCGAGAGCTTGTGGGTAAAAATCAAGGATGGGTCCAGCAAAAGGCATGTAGTGGTTGGGGCCACCTGATCAGGAGGAGGCTGTTGACCAGGCCTTATTGCTTCAGCTGCAAGAGGTGTCGCGCTCGTGGGCTCTTGTCCTGGTGGGGGATTTCAACCACCCGGATAACTGCTGGGATACTGGCGGGTGGCACACAATCCAGGAGATTCCTGGTATCTGTTGATGACAACTTCCTGGTCCAGGTATTAGATGGACCAACCCGAGGTGAAGCCCTACTGGACCTGATGCTCACTAATGCGGAGGAGAGTATTAGAGAGGTTAAGGTTGGAGACTGCCTGGGCTGTAGTGACCATGCCTTG
The DNA here is from genome assembly GCF_023343835.1 of Lagopus muta. NCBI lineage: Eukaryota > Metazoa > Chordata > Aves > Galliformes > Phasianidae > Lagopus > Lagopus muta. The sequence continues at coordinate 2,406,455 of NC_064471.1, forward strand.
GTGGAGTTTGTGATCTTGAAGAATGTGGGCCAGACAAAAAGCAGAGCTAGGACCCTGTGCTTCAGGAGACCAAACTTATGGCTGCTCAAGGGACTGCTGAGTGGGATCCCCTGGGAAACTGTCCTTAAGGGCATGGGTACAGAACAAAGCTGGCAGCTCTTTAAGGACACCCTTCTGAGAGCGCAATGGCTCTCCATCCCCCAGCAGAAGTAGTCGAGCAGGGGTCCCTCGTGGCTCTGCAAGGACATGCAGCTTAAAAAGTGAGAGGAAACAGGGAAATGTACAGAAAGTGGAACAGGGCTGTTGTCTGTGTGTGTAGAGAGAGGATTAGAAAAGACAAGGCACAGTTGGAGCTGAACTTGGCGAGGGATGTGAAAAATAACAACAAGGGGTTCTACAGGTACATAGGCAGGAAGAGACAGGCCAAGAAGAGTGTTCCCTCTTTGATGAAAAGTAATGGGGAGCTGGCTTCTTCAGACATAGAAAAAGCTGAGGCACTAAATGAGTGCTTTGCCTCAATGTTCACGGGTGGTCAGGCTTCCTGTGTCTGTCAGGACCATGAGCCTCTCGGTGAGGGCGTGGGGAATGGTTTCTATACCACTATAAAGGTGGAACAAGACCAAATCCACTTCAAAAAATTGAGCATGTTTAAGTTCATAGGGCTGGATGATATCCATCCTAGGGTTCTGTAAGAGATGGCTAATGTGACTGCTGAGCCACTCTCCATCATATTTGAAAAATCACGGCTGTCCAGTGAAGTCCCGGGTGACTGGTAAAAGGGAAACATTATTCCTTGTATAATCAATGGATATCAAGATGTTATAATCACAATATAATCAAGAGAGTTAGGCAAAGAAGACAATGATAACAAAAGAGAACAAAACAAAAAGCTTACACTTTGGCTGGGCTCACCACAAAACATGAAAAAAGGCAATGTCCAAAAGAAATCCTTCCCTGCTGGGAGCCAGCTCTTAAATAGGTCTAGGAGGGATGCAGCCTGGCTCCACCCCTTCCGGCAGCACAGGTGAATTGCCTTCACCTGTGCTCTTGTGGCTGGCTCATGGCTCGCCTCAGGCGATCAATCAGAGGTTCAGGCCCTGACTCAGCAGTTCCCATACACTCCACCCCTTCACAGCATGAACCAATGATAAGGTCAACTAACAGGTAAGCTTTCCCTATTACAAAAATTCGGTATATCGCGACGCTTATACAATTTTATCGCGACGTGTGTTGGTACAATTCAAAACGAGTGATGATCAGCTGTCACGGAGTTGATCAGATCAATCTATGTCCGTGACAGGGGCAACAGGCCTCTGCCCTCCCCCCCCCCACCCCAGTCCCACAAAAAATGGGAAGGAAGGAAGGGAGGAAAAGAGCAGCAGCAACAATCTATGGAGGAAAACTTATTTTACTACAATAACGGAATACAAAATAACACAATATATACAATTTAATTGAAATTGAGATTAATAAATCATACAAGATGAGAGAGAGAGTTCCCAGGACCGAGTCAAACCTGAAAAGCTTGGAACGGCTAGGAAAGCACCCTCCAGCACCCACTGCCAGGCAGCAAGAGAGCGCCCCCCCCACCTGGAAGGGCCAGATCCCGTGACTGCTGTAATGTACAGGGATAGGTACTTGGAATTGGGGCAGTGACACTTTAATGCCCCGTACACTACATGATGTTTTGATGTGGAATACTGAAACCCAAAAACAAAAAACAAAAACAAAAAAACATAGAACCATGACATTCCACCCCTTATTCTACATCGTTACATCATGCTTAAAATATATATACATATATACAAACAAACAAAAAAATGATTAAAATGCATTACACACACATGGTTATATGCATATACATAGAATTAGTAACTGCACTCCCCTGGCATCAAGTTTCCCTGTGGTACACATTGGACATCCCCATTCTTCTGCATTACCCACCAAGTGGATCCTGGTCCCTGGGCAAAAACTGTACCACGGAGAGGTTTGCCCTTTCCAGAAGCTGGAAGAACCCAAACTGCCTTTCCTAACATGTTCTTTACATGTACAACAGGGACTTTATCTCCCTCTATGGTATGTAGGGAACTGGATTGGTTAGGACCATCACGATTGATAGATCCTCTGGTATTGACTAACCAGGTGGCTTCTGCCAAATGCTTCTCCCAGTGCTTAAATGTTCCACCACCCAGTGCTTTTAGCATCGTTTTTAACAATCCATTGTATCGTTCAATTTTACCAGAGGCTGGTGCATGATAGGGAATATGGTAAATCCACTCGATGCCATGATCTTTGGCCCAAGTATTTACAAGAGAATTTTTGAAATGAGTCCCATTATCTGACTCAATCCTTTCTGGGGTGCCATGTCACCACATGACTTGTTTCTCGAGACCTAATATGGTGTTTCGGGCGGTAGCATGGGGTACTGCATATGTTTCAAGCCACCCAGTGGTTGCCTCCACCATAGTAAGCACATAATGCTTACCATTGCGAGATCGTGGCAAGGTGATATAATCAACCTGCCATGCCTCCCCATATTTGTACTTTTGCCATCGCCCTTCCTCCCAGAGATGTTTCATCCTCTTGGCTTGTTTGATGATGGCACATGTTTCACAGTTATGAATAACCTGTGCAATGGCATCCATAGTTAAGTCCACCCCTCGGTCTCTGGCCCATTTGTATGTTGCATCTCTCCCCTGATGACCTGAGGTCTCATGGGCCCACCGAGCTAGAAATAGTTCACCCTTGTTCTGCCAGTCCAGGTCTATTTGAGCCACCTCAATTCTGGCAGCTCGGTCTACCTGATGGTTATTTTGCTGTTCTTCAGTAGCCCGACTCTTGGGCACATGAGCATCTACATGGCGCACCTTCACAACCATATTCCTTATTCGGGCAGCAATGTCTTTCCACAGTTCAGTAGCCCAAATAGGTTTACTCCTTCTTTGCCAGTTATTTTGCTCCCACTGCTGTATCCACCCCCATAAGGCATTTGCCACCATCCATGAGTCAGTGTAAAGATAGAGCATTGGCCACCTCTCCTGTTCAGCAACATCTAAGGCCAGTTGGACAGCCTTTACCTCTGCAAATTGGCTTGATTCGCCTTTCCCTTCAGTGGCCTCTGCAACCTGTCGTGTGGGGCTCCACACAGCAGATTTCCATCTGCGATGCTTTCCCACAATACGACACGATCCATCTGTGAACAGGGCATATTTCTTTTCATTCTCTCGTAGTTCATTGTATGGTGGGGCCTCTTTAGCACGTGACACTTCTTCTCCTGTTGGTGTTCCAAACTTTTGACCTTCAGGCCAGTCCATGATGACATCTAGGATTCCTGGACGGCTGAGGTTCCCCATCCGTGCTCGTTGTGTAATCAGTGCAATCCACTTACTCCAAGTGGCATCAGTAGCATGATGGGTGGAGGGAACCTTTCCCTTGAACATCCAGTTCTGCACTGGCAGTCGAGGTGCCAGAAGGAGCTGTGTGTCAGTACCGACTACTTCAGAAGCAGCCCGAACCCCCTCATATGCAGCTAAGATCTCCTTCTCAGTTGGAGTGTAGCCCTCTTCCAACCCCCTGTAGGCTCGACTCCAGAATCCCAGGGGTTGGCCTCGGGTCTCTCCTGAGGCTCTTTGCCGCAAACTCCAAGTGGGACCGTTCTCTCCAGCAGCAGTATAGAGGATGTTCTTTATACCCTGTCCCGTCCGTACTGGCCCTAGGGCCACGGCACGGGCTATCTCCTGTTTAATCTGTTCAAAAGCCTGCTGCTGCTCAGGGCCCCATGTAAACTCATTTCTCATTCGTGTCACATAATAAAGGGAGCTTACAATGAGGCTGTAGTTCGGAACATGCATTCTTCAAAAGCCCACTGCACCCAGAAAAGATTGTGTCTCTCTTTTGCTAATGGGTGCAGACATAGCAGTAATTTTGTTGATCACATCTGTCGGGATGTGTCGACGGCCATCTTGCCACTTTATACCTAGGAACTGAATCTCTTGGGCAGGTCCCTTCACTTTGCTTTGCTTAATAGCAAAACCAGCACTCAGAAGAATTTGGATTATTCGCTCTCCTTTTCGTGAAGACTTCTTCTGCTGTATCGCCCCACACAATGATATCATCAATGTACTGCAGGTGTTCAGGAGCACTGCCCTGTTCCAAGACAGTTTGGATCAACCCATGGCAAATGGTTGGGCTGTGTTTCCACCCTTGGGGCAAACGGTTCCAGGTATACTGAATGCCCCTCCATGTGAAAGCAAACTGTGGCTTACATTCTTTGGCCAAAGGAATGGAAAAGAAGGCATTAGCAATGTCAATGGTGGCATACCATTTGGCCGCTTTTGACTCCAGTTCATACTGGAGTTCTAACATGTCCGGCACAGCAGCACTCAGTGGGGGTGTGACTTCATTCAGGCCACAGTAGTCCACCGTCAGCCTCCATTCTCCACTGGCTTTACGCACTGGCCATATGGGGCTGTTAAAGCGCGAGTGAGTTTTGTTAATCACTCCCTGATTCTCTAGTTGACGATTTAACTTATGAATGGGGAGCAAGGAATCCCTGTTGGTGCGCTACTGCCACCTGTGCACCGTTTTTGTAGCAATCAGTACCTGTTGCTCTTTTACTCGCAGCAGCCCCACAGCAGACGGATCTTCTGACAGGCCAGGCAAAACAGACAGCTGCTGAATGTTGTCTATGTCCACAGCAGCTATTCCAAAGGCCCATCGATACCCCTTAGGATCCTTGAAATGCCCCCTTCCGAGATAATCAATACCTAGTACACATGGAGCCCCTGGGCCCTTCACAATAGGATGTTTTTGCCAGTCTTTACCAGTGAGGCTTATCTCAGCCTCCAACACAGTCAATTCTTGAGAGCCCCCGGTCACTCCAGAAATAGGGATTGATTCTGTCCTTTCATGACTCGAGGGCATCAGAGCGCACTGTGCACCAGTGTCCACCAGTGCCTTATATTTCAGTGGTTCTGATGTGCCAGGCCATCGAATCCACACAGTCCAATATACTCTATTATCCCTTTCCCCCCCCGACTGATGGCAGGGCCCCTCTATTCATTACCTGTGGTAACTGGAGCAACTGCACTGGTGGTTGATCTGCCTTGTAATTCTTTCACCCGGGCTCGTAGTACAGGAGTAGGTTGACCGTGCCACTTCCCCATGTCTTCTCCATGGTCACGTAGGTAATAGCATAAGGCAATTCGCGCTGTATTATCCCTTACTTGAGCCGGAGAGCGTCTGTCTCTAACAGCTGAGATCTTTGATGGTGCACGTGAGAAGGCAGGTTCATCGTCTTTACTTAGGTGGGCTCACATCATCTCCTTAATCTCCTTAATCTCCTTAATCACAGAATCACAGAATCACAGAATCACAGAATCACAGAATCACCCGGGTTGGAAGGGACCCCAAGGATCATGTAGTTCCAACCCCCCTGCCTAGCAGGGCCACCAACATACATATTCAGATCAGGTTGCCCAGGACCCCGTCCAACCTGGCCTTAAACACATCCAAGGACGGGGCATCCACAACCTCCCTGGGCAGCCCGTTCCAGGGCCTAACCACTCTCCTAGTAAAGAACTTCCCCCTAACATCTAACCTAAATCTTCCCTCCTTCAACTTAAAACCATTTCCCCTAGTCCTGCTGTTGTCAGCCCTTTTGAAGAGTTTACTCCCCTCCTGGGTGTAGGTTCCCTTCAGGTATTGATAGGCTGCAATGAGGTCACCCCGCAGCCTTCTCTTCTCCAGGCTGAACTGAACTGAACTTAATCTCCTTCATTAGACTCTTGATTATCCTGATCTTCATCAAGCATCTCTGATACTGCTACAGGTTTGACACGGTTAATCATTTGAGACATTTGCTGCCGCGTTTCATTCAGTTGGTCCGTCACTTTTGAGATAGCGGCTACAGCAGCATGAATGGGGGATAGCAACTGTTGATAGTTTTGGAGCGTAAGAATTAATTCATAAATTAAGGTTGTTCTCTGTTGTTCGTTGTATCTGTCACACGCTGACAGTAGTGTAGCAGCATATTTGGTGCTGTTGTCACAAGTTTCTGCCATATCTCAGGTGTTGTCCTCACTTTTTCAGGGTCGCGGTCTTGGCGTGGATGGTTAGGAACAAAGTTAGGGTCATACAACATTTCCACCACGCCTATTTCCCTCAAATACTGGATACCCTTTTCAACTGTGTCCCATTTCTTCATCACAATCTTCAAGCCATTTTTGAAGGGATACTTTTCCTTCACAGCTATTAACACTTGTTCCCAGAGGGAGGCAGCTTCATCCGAACACTGACTAATTCCTCTATCAATAGCTGGATCTCTGGCAATGGCACCTAGTTGGCGAGCTTCATTACCATCCAGAGATAAGCTATGGGCCCCACTGTCCCAACAGCGAACCAACCAAGAAATAAGACTTTCATTCGGGTGCCTTGTAAATTCCTTTCTTGAACCTTGTATTTCAGTCATCTTTAGAGGCCGGCGAGTAGTAATAGAGATTTCCTCTTCATCACTCTCTTCTGCACGACTCTTAGTTTTCCCTTTTGCCTTTCGCGATGGTGGTGGTTCTGAGGAGGGCCCCTCGCCTGGATCTTCCTCCACCTCCTCCTCCTCCTCTTCTCTTTTTCGTTCAAGACGCGAAGACACTCGTTTCCATTTCTTGTCCTCCACAGGAGCAACCGGTATTGTTACTGGTGTCTCCTGTGATTGATTAGATTTGACTTGGGGATTTTCCCCTTTGGCTTGAACCTCAGCTCGGAAACTCTCTCTCTCCCGAATGGTATTATATAGGGCACGGTAAGCACAAGCCAAACCCCAAATAAGTTGTACCTCCTTAGATTTACGTAAGCCACATAGTCCCTGACTCAAATACTGGCTTAGTTTCTCAGGATCCCACAAGTGTTCAAGAGTAAAATCCCATGACACTGCGGGTCCCCATGCTTCTAAAACCTTTCCTAAACCTCTCCATATTCCCTGCCAATCATCATTCTCTAGTTTTGGAAGAGACTCCTTTCCCTTATTACGAATGCATAGGAATACATTCAGGAAAATTGATGACATGCACACCAACATGACTATTAATTCAGGATTCAAGAAACGTTTGACAAACCGAGAAGAAAACCCGGATACTGGTCTAAACATCGTGTTGTTTGTAAAATTAGCTATTCCATTTGGGATGTAGCTGTTTGTGAAATTAGCCATTCCTTCTTGGATGTAGTTGTTTGTGAAATTAGCCATTCCTTCTGGGATGTAGATGTCAAAGTTCAAATCATACCACACTGCAAATAGGTAAAACATAGGTGTCTCCATCAGTGCCCTTAGATAGTTATATATGAATGCAATTCCACAATACACAAGTGTGAGCTGGATTATTGGCCAGTAGGTTGTGAGTAACACCATTGCTTTAAATCATTTACCCAGCACCCCCATGATAACGAGTGGGTTCATCGCTGGTGCATGCTAAAAAGGGGTTAATGAATCGAAGCTAACAAGAGGAGGGGAAAAAAAAGAAAAGAAAGGCACTACTCAGACTAAGTAGTGCTCAAAGTTTACAAATATCCCAGAACACTGGCAGTACGCCTAATCTTTCAAGGTCAGGTTTTCCAGCACAAAAACCTGGACTGCTGATAATGCTCCCTAACGAAGCTCTCTAAGAGCAGAGAGAAAAAGAGACTCGTTCTAAAAGCTAAAAAGCAGCGAGCCCCACGTTGGGCGCCAAAAATCTGTCACAGAGTTGACCAGATCAATCTATGTCCGTGACAGGGGCGACAGGCCTCCGCCCTCTCCCCCCACCCCAGTCCCACAAAAATGGGAAGGAAGGAAGGGAGGAAAACAACAGCAGCAATAATCTATGGAGGAAAACTTATTTTACTATAATATTGGAATACAAGATAACACAATATATACAATTTAATTGAAATGGAGATTAATAAATCAGACAAGATGAGAGAGAGAGAATTCCCGGGACCGAGTCAAACCTGAAAAGCTTGGAACGGCTAGGAAAGCACCCTCCAGCACCCACTGCAAGGCAGCAAGAGAGCGCCCCCCCCACCCGGAAGGGCCAGATCCCGTGACTTCTGTAACGTACAGGGATAGGTACCTGGAATTGGGGCAGTGACACTTTAATGCCCCGTACACTACATGATGTTTTGATGTGGAATACTGAAACCCAAAAACAAAAAACAAAAACTAAAAAACCATAGAACCATGACAACTCCACCCTGGTAAGGCCTCATCTGGAGTACGGCGTCCAGTTCTGGGCTCACCAGTACCAAAAAGACAAGTATCTCTAGGAAAGAGTCCAGCGGAGGGCCATAAAGATGGTGAAGGGCCTGGAGTACGTCTCTTATGAAGAAAGGCTGAGTGAACTGGGTCTGTTCAGCCTTGAGAAAAGACGACTGAGAGGGGACCTGATCCAGGTCTTTAATTATTTAAGGTGTGGGGGGCAGAATGGCGAGGCCGGACTCTTTTCAGTGGTGAGTGAACACAGGACAAGGGGAAACGGACGGAAACTGCAGCATAGGAAGTTCCGTACAAATGTGCGCAACAACTTCTTCACAGTGAGGGTGATGGAGCACTGGAACAGGCTGCCCAGGGAGGTTGTGGATTCCCCTTCTCTGGAGATGTTCAAGACTTGCCTGGACACCTTCTAGTGTGACCTGGTGCAGGGAACCTGCTTTGGGAGGGGGGTTGGACTCAATGATCTCTGGAGGTCCCTTCCAACCCCAACAATTCTGTGATAACGGTATTCTTAAGGCTGCCCTGAAGACAGACTCCCAGTCCCTGCCGGGGTGGACAAAAAGACTGTATGAAACCCTGCGGGACCTGAATCAAAGACCTCAAGACGGCAGATCCAATACGCTGAGTATGTTGCAGACGACATGGGCCACCCCGCTTAGGATCCAAATTACGGGCACTGATCATCAGGTAAGACCCCAGATTGATAAGGAAAATAATCTTCTGCTCCCTGCCCCTGAGAATTTAGATCCGGGTACCCATAAAATATAATGGCCCTGGAAGGTGCAGGTACGACCCAAGTGGTGTGGCCTACCTTGGGGGAGATTTTTGGAGGTGGGAGGTTCAGTAGTCCCTCCAGTAATAGGTGCATGGCCTACTGATATTGTGGTCAACACTCCCAATCTTCATTGCTAAAGGGACCCCCATCATGTCCCTGTGGCAGATCAGGACACCTCCTTTGGTGCCTGATATCATTATGCAGATGCAGACATCCGGCCAAATGGTGTGGTACAGGTGGCCAGGACGTGCCCCAGTACAAGCGGAAGTGTTGACCCAGGATAGAAATACGGCCCGTATCTTGCCCTGGAGAGCAGACCTTCCCCTCCTGGTACCTCTGAAACATCTGTATTACTCCCCGTGAGTCTGTGAGCCTTCAGGAGCACCGGAAGGAACAAAATGCCATCAAGCATTCCAGTGTTGCTGTCAGATCACGTACAACAGCTGGTGATGGTCTGCATGGGACTGACGGAACATGGAACGAACCTGCACCTCAGGACCTCATGCCTCCAGTTAAATCATCGAGCACTTGCCCATAGAAGAATATAAACGTTCACCGATCATCACTCATCATGAATTTTACCAACATGTATAGTGATGAAATTGTATAAGCACCACAGCATATTGGATCTCCGTAGCAGGAAAAGCTTACCCTTTAGTCAACCTAATCATTTGTTCACGCCTTGAAGGGGTGGAGTGTATGGGAACTGCTGAATCAAGGCCTGAACCTGTGATTGATCACCTGAGGTGAGCAATGAGTCAGCCACAGGAGCACAGGTGAAGGCAATTCACCTGTGCTGCTGGAAGGGGGGGAGCCAGGCTCCACCTCTTCTAGACCCATGTAAGAGCCGATTACCAGGGGCCAAGGTTTTTTTCTGGAGATCCACTCCACTGTAGTTTTTTTGTTTTTTTTTTTTTTTTTTTATGTGAGCCCAGCGTAGGTTAAGTGTTCTTTTCTGCTCTAGTATAATAATTACATAAGCCAAGCTCTTGAATATACTATATCATCTGTATATTCATTGATTGTACAACCAGCCATATGGGACTGTTAAAAGTTTAGTGAGTTTTGCTGGTTACTCCCTGACACTCTAGTTGACAAATCAACTTATGAATGGGAAGCATGGAATCCCTGTTGGTGCAGTGCTGTTGTCACAGAATCACATAATGGACCGGGTTGGAAGGTACCTCAAGGATCATGGATCTTCAAGCCCCCTGCCACATGCAGGGCCACCAACCTCCCCATTTAATACTAGACCAGGCTGCCTAGGGCCCTGTCCGACCTAGCCTTGAACACCTCCAGGGACAAGGCAACCACAACCTCTCTGGGTAGCCTGTTCTAGCACCTCACCTCTCTCGTAGTAAATAACTACAGCCTGACATCCAATCTAAATCTTCCCTCCCTCAACTCCCTCTTCTGATTGAATAAGTTTTTGTACTGTTTTTGCAGCAATATACGTGTTGCTGTTTAACTTGTACCAACACCACAACAGACGGATCTTCTGACAGGCCTGTCAGAAGAGACAGCTGCTTAACATCTTCTGTGTCTACAGCAGCTATCCAAAAGCACATTGATATCCCTCAGGATCCTTAAATTACCCCCTCCTTAGGTAGTGGATACCAAGGATACATGGAACCCCTAGGCCAGTCACTATAGGATGCTTTCACCTGTCATAGAATCATAGAATTACTCAGGTTGGAAGGGACCTCATGGGTCATCAAGTCCAACCACAGCCTAACCATAGTACCCTAACTCTGACAACCCTCTGCTAAATCATATCTCCGAGCACCACATCGAAACTGCTCTTAAAAAAAATCCAGGGAACGGTAACTCAACCACCTCCATGGGGAGCCTATTCCAATGTTTAACGACTCTTTCTATAAATTAGAATTAGAATTACAAGGCTGGAAACAACCTATAAGATCATCTAGTCCAACCATCTCATCACCATTGCTACCACAAGCTACTAAACCATATCATGCAGCACGTCATCCAAGCGCCTCCTGAACACTGCCAGGGACGGTGACTTAACCACCTCCCTGGGCAGCCATTCCAGTGACTGACCACTCTGAGAGAAATAGTTCTTCCTTATGTCTAATCTAAACCTTCTCTGATAGAACTTGTGGTCATTTCCCTGTTTCCTGCTCGTTGCCTGGGAGAAGAGGCCAAATCCCTCTTCACCACAGCCTCCCTTCAGGAGGTTGTAGAGTGCAATGAGGTCTTCCCTGAGCCTCCTCTTCTCCAGACTCAACAATCCCAGCTCCCTCAGCCGCTCCTCGTAAGACTTGTGCTCCAGACCCCTCACCAGTTTCCTTGCCTTTCTCTGGACACAATCCAGGGCCTCAATGTCTTTCTTGTAGTGAGGGGCCCAAAAGTGAACACAGTACTCCATGTGCGGCCTCATCAGTGCTGAGTAGAGGGAGATGATCACCTCCCTGCTCCTGCTGGCCACACTATTTCTAATGCAGGCCAGGATGCCATTGGCCCTCTTGGCCACCTGGGCACACTGTCGGGCTCATGCTCAGCCAAGCATCAACCAACACCCCCAGGTCCCTCTCTTCTTCACACTCATCCAGCCACTCATCCCCAAGCCTGTAACGCTGCATGGGGTTGTTGTGCAGGACCAGGCACTTAGCCTTGTTGAACCTCATCCCATTCACCTCAGCCCAGCAATCCAGCTTATCTAAATCCCTCTGCAGGGCCTCCCTACCCTCAGGCAGATTGACACCACCTCCCAGCTTGGTGTCATCTGCAAACTTACTAAGGGTGCACTCAACCCCCTCATCTAGGTCATCAATAAGGATATTAAACAGGATGGGCCCCAGTACCGACCCCTGGGGGACACCACTTGAAGTGGGTCACCAGCTGGACTTGACTCCATTCACCACTACCCGCTGGGCATGGCACTGTAGCCAGTTCCTTACCCAAAGAAGTGTATACCCATTCAGACCACAGGCAGCCAGTTTCCCCAGAAGCAGCCTATGAGAGACCGTATCAAAGCCTTTGCTAAAGTCTAGGTAGACTACATCAACAGCCTTTCCCTCATCTATCAGACTGGTCACCCAGTCATAGAAGGAAATAAGGTTGGTCAAGCATGACCTGCCTTTCACAAACCCACGCTGACTGGGCCTGATCCCCAGGACAACATGCACATGCTGTGAAATCTCATCCAAGAAGATTTGCTCCATAACTTCCCCCAGAACTGAGGTGTATAATCAAAAAATATTAGGGCGTTAAAACCACAAAATAAACGAGAAAGTTCAGCAAAATAGACTAAGATAACAAAAAAGAATAAATGGAAGGCTTACACATATCCTGGGCTCACCCACAAAACACCAGAAGAGACAAACTCCAGAAGAGATCCTTCCCCACTGGTAGCCAGCTCTTAAATAGGTCTAGGAGGAGTGGAGCCTGGCTCCCCTCCTTCCAGCAACACAGGTGAATTGCCTTCACCAGTGCTCCTCTGGCTGACTCATTGCTTGCCTCAGGTGGTCAATCAGAGGTTCAGGCCATGACTCAGCAGTTCCCATACACTCCACCCCTTCACGGCGTAAACCAATGATCAGGTTAACTAAAGGGTAAGCTTTCCCTAATATAGAGATCCGGTATATCGCGATGCTTATACAATTTTTATTGCGATGCGTGTTGGTACAATTCAAGACGAGTGATGATCAGTGGATGTCCATACTCTTCTATGGGCCAGTGCTCGATGATGTGACTGGAGGCATGAGGTCCTGAGGTGCAGGTCCGTTCCATGTTCCATCAGTCCCATGCAGACCACCACCGGCTGTTGTACGTGATCTGACAGCAACACTGGAACACTTGATGGCATTTTGTCCCTTCCGGTGGTCCTGAAGGCTCACAGACTCACAGGGAGTAATACAGATGTTTCAGAGGTACCAGGAGGGGAAGGTCTGCTCTCCAGGGCAAGATACGGGCCGTATTTCTATCCTGGGTCAACACTTCCGCTTGTACTAGGGCACGTCCTGGCCGCCTGTACCACACCTTCTGGCCAGATGTCTGCGGCTGCATAATGATATCAGGCACCAAAGGAGGTGTCCTGATCTGCCACAGGGACATGATGGGGGTCCCTTTAGCAATGAAGATTGGGAGTGTTGACCACAATATCAGTAGGCCATGCACCTATTACTGGAGGGACTACTGAGCCTCCCACCTCCAATAATCTCCTCCAAGGTGCAAGTAGGCCACACCACTTGGGTCGTACCTGCACCTTCCAGGGCCATTATATTTTATGGGTACCCGGATCTAAATTCTCAGGGGCAGGGGGCAGAAGATTATTTTCCTTATCAATCTGGGGTCTTACCTGATGATCAGTGCCCGTAATTTGGATCCTAAGCGGGGTGGACCAAGTCGTCTGCAAAATTCTCAGCGCACTGGGTCTGCCGTCTCGAGGTCTTTCATTCAGGTCCCGCAGGGTTTCACACAGTCTTTTCGTCCACCCCTGCAGAGACTGGGAGTCTGTCTTCAGGGCAGCCTTAAGAATACCATTATAACGTTCGATGAGGCCTGCCCCCATTGGATTATATGGCGGGTGAAATTGCCATTCAAAGTTATTTTCTTCTGCCCAGTGCTGTAACGTTGCACCAGTAAAATGAGTCCCTTGGTTGCCCTCGATGACTTGAGGTGCCCCGTAGGCAGACATCAGCTTAGTGAGTGCCTTGATGGTATATGCCTGGTTTGCTCTCGGTACAGGAGAGGCCTGCAGTAGCCCACTTGCAGTGTCGACACAGGTCAGGGCGTATCTTGCCCCTTCGGAACGAGGAAGGGGCCCGATATAATCGACCTGCCATCGCTGGAGAGGACTGTGTCCCCTAGCAAGATGGGCTGTTGTTTCAGGCAACGATCTCGGTCTCATCTTGGAGCAAGCATCTCAATCCTGGCATGCCTGGATGATATCAGATAGTAGTATGGGCAGTCCCCATGCTTTAGCAGCTGCCCACATCGTCTTTTGTCCAGCATGTCGTAGCTTCTGATGTAACCAGCGGGCAATGTTCTCAGATGGTGAATTCTCAATCCATCGAACTCGGGCCAGTGTGTCGGCTTTATCGTTTCCCAGTGACTGTAGGGGCTCATGACCAGAAACATGGTAGACACGTAGAGTCCTGTGTTTGACCGTATTCCATATGTCTAACCACGTCTTTGCCCCAGATCAGTCGGGCGTGGACAGTCCATTCCTGGGTGGCCCACTGTGCAATCCGAAGAGTGAACCCCCGGTACACAGCCCAACTATCTACACAAATGTTCAGGATACCATCACCGGGTTCCTTGGTTATAACCATTCACAGGGCTCGCAGTTCTGCCCATTGGCTACTCTCACCATCCCCCTCGTTGAAGCAGATTGTCTCGGTGGAAGGATGGTACGCTATTGCTCTCCACTTGGTCGGGTTGCCCTTGCTAGACCCATCTGTGTACCAGGCATCTTCAAGGACAGGATATTTTCCTTCCTGAACGGGACTCTTCTCTGGTGGAGCGACCAGTATTTCTTTTGGTGCATCACTGTGATACGTAACTGGGCCTAGGATCTTCTGGAGTACTTCTTTCAAGGGTGATGAAGACAGACTACACCTTTGGCTGCGATAGGCAACCCACTGTGCCACTGTTTGTGCTTGGGCCACCCCTGTCTTAGGAAGTTGGGTCAGATCTTTCACCCACCCCCTGAATCAGCAGTGTGGTCTTGACTATAACTGCAGCTGTTTGAGTTATTGGCTCTACTGCCTGTAATGCCAAAAAGGCAGCCAATAACAGTTTTTCAATCATACTGTATCTTTCTTCTGCTCCCTGCCAAACCTGAGACCAGAAACCAATGGGGGTCCAAACAGAGCTCTAGTGTTGCCACAGGCCCCAACCGAAGCTGTCTTCAGTAATGTGAGCTTCCAACTGAGCTGGGAGGGTAGGATCAAATATACCCGATGCCTGGGCTTGTTTAACTGCCAGTTTCGCTTGTTGGAAAGCATCCTGTTCTGTTTTCCCCCAGTCCCATAGCTGCCCCTTTTTTGTCAGTCTGTATAGTGGCCTTAGCAGCTGCGCTAGGTGAGGTATAAAGGAACACCAGTAACCCAATATACCTACAAACTCTGGCAGCTGCTTTGATGTTGTAGGGACTGGGAATGCCTGAACCTTATCTATAACAGCACTGGGTAGCACTTTGGTCTTTCCTGACCAAACCACCCCCAGGAATCTTAAGGGCAGGCCTGGACCTTGCACCTTTTGGGGATTTATAGCCCATCCCCTCTGTTGTAAATAGGTGGTTAATGAATTTGCTGCCTGCCCTACTGCCTCCATTGAGTCGGATGTCAGCAGGAGATCATCAATATAATGATATAGGTTAACATCATCAGGTTTTCTCCAATCAGCCAGGTCATGCACCACTAGACTATAACAACACGTTGGTGAATGCACGTACCCCTGCCAAACCATAGTACCCTAACTCTGACAACCCTCTGCTAAATCATATCTCCGAGCACCACATCGAAACTGCTCTTAAAAAAATCCAGGGAACGGTAACTCAACCACCTCCATGGGGAGCCTGTGGCAGTACGCCTAATGTTTCAAGGTCGGGTTTTCCAGCACAGAAACCTGAACTACTGATAATGCTCCCTAACGAAGCTCTCTAAGAGCAGAGAGAAAAAGAGACTCGTTCTAAAAGCTAAAAAGCAGCGAGCCCCACGTTGGGCGCCAAAAATCTGTCACAGAGTTGACCAGATCAATCTATGTCCGTGACAGGGGCGACAGGCCTCTGCCCTCCCCCCCTCACCCCAGTCCCACAAAAATGGGAACGAAGGAAGGGAGGAAAAGAACAGCGGCAACAATCTATGGAGGAAAACTTATTTTACTATAATAACGGAATACAAAATAACACAATATATACAATTTAATTATAATTGAGATTAATAAATCAGACAAGATAAGAGAGAGAGAGTTCCCAGGACCGATTCAAACCTGAAAAGCTTGGAACGGCTAGGAAAGCACCCTCCAGCACCCACTGCAAGACAGCAAGAGAGCGCCCCCCCCACCCGGAAGGGTCAGATCCCGTGACTGCTGTAATGTAAAGGGATAGGTAGCTGGGATTGGGCAGTGACACTTTAATGCCCCGTACACTACATGATGTTTTGATGTGGAATACTGAAACCATAAAAACATAGAACCATGACAAGCAGTTACCTCCTAAAGGCATGACTGAGCTGGTGCATTGGGCTTGGAAGAAGGAACATTTGTCAGAAGTGGTGCTGATATTCAGCGTCGACGAATGGTGTTGTTATATATTATGCCAAACAAATTGAACAACCCAACTCGGTCCCTAACTCCTTAACTATCAGCAAAGCTGCTTTCTTGGCTTCCTGATCAGCCAAGTTGTTTCCTCTTATGTGATTGGACATTGCCTTTTGGTGACCTCTTATATGTACATTCGCAATTTGCTTTGGTTTTCTCAAAGTTTTTAGTGTCTGCTTGATTAGATATTCATGAACCAACCCTTTTCCTTGTGAATTTATTAGCCCCCTCTCTTCCCGTATCTTCCCGAAGGTGTGGACTACCCCATAGACATATTTAGAGTCAGTATATATAGTCCCTTTCCTATCTTTAAGTAATGTTAGCGCCCTCAATAGGGCATATAATTCACACGCCTGAGCAGACCAAGATTTATCTAATGTCCCTGATTTGACTACTGATAATGTTTTCCCATCAACTATTGCATATCCCGACCTACGCTTCCCATCTACCACCCGAGAGGACTCGTCTATATATAATTTTTCTCCTTCCTGTAACTCTTCTTAATCTAGGTCTTCCCGAATTTTGGATTGATGTTCTATACATTGTATACAATCATGAGTTAGATTTCCATTCGGTTCTCCATAAAGAAACTGAGCAGGGTTCTGTAAACCCGTAGTTTCAATCTCTAGTCTGGGGGAGTGTATTAATATCCCCTCATATTTTAATAACCTGGCATCAGTTATCCACTTATCTGCCTTTTGTTGTAATACTCCCCTAATGTTGTGGAGGGTATATACTTTTAATTCTCCACCAAAGGTTACTTTTTCTACTAAGCCTCTTCTACTAAGAGGGCTACTGCCACTATGGCTTGTAAACAAGTTGGCCACCCTCTACTCACGGGATCAAGTAACTTAGAGAAGTACCCTACAGGTTTCTTTCTTCCTGCCCATTCCTGTGTCAGGACCCCAAATGCTGTCCCTCCATCTATATTCACAAACAGGTAAAATGGTCTCTTAATATCTGGCAGGCTTAATACTGGGTCATTAACTAAGTCCATCTTTATATCTTCGAGTTTCTGATCTTCCTCTTGGCCCCATTTCAGATGTCCGTCTTTGGTTAATTTCTCGTATAAAAATTTTACCTTACTGCTATAGTTCTCAATTCATTGTCTGCAATATCCTAGTAATCCCAGGATTTGCCTTATCTGTCTTTTACTTTTCAGAGCCTGGAGGGATAGGATTCCATTCACCCTTTCTGGGTCTAATTTCTTGTTTCCTTTTGTTAACCAATGTCCCAAATACTTTACTTCCTCTTCTGTAAACTGCAATTTTGACTTTGATACTTTTAGTCCTTTTAGGCCTAAAAAAGTTTAATAACTTAATACTTTCTTTTCGGACTGCATTCTCGTCTGCCCCTGCCAGGAGCAAATCATCTACATATTGCACTAAGGTTACCTGGGGATCTGCTTGATAAGTGCCCAGTACCTGTTCTAGTGCTTGACCAAAAAGATTAGGTGATTTGGTGAATCCTTGGGGTAACACTGTGCACCTTAACTGTTGTTTCCTGTGAGTTTGGGGATCTTCCCATTCAAAGGCAAAGTAATTCCTACATTCCTCCTTAAGGGGGCAGGCCCAGAATGCATCTTTTAAGTCTATGACTGTATACCACTTCAGTTCTGGTGTTAATTGGCTTAATAGAGTATAAGGATTGGCGACTACTGGGAACCAGGTGATCGTTCGCTTGTTTATTTCTCTCAAGTCATGCACTAGCCTATATGACCCATCCAATTTCTTCACAGGTAGTATAGGTGTGTTGAATCGTGACATGCAGGGTTCTAACAAGCCTCTTGCTATTAATCGCTCAATCTCTGTTTGGAGTCCCTGTCGGCCTTCCTGTGAAACAGGGTATTGTTTTATCCTTACAGGGATCTCTGGGTTCTTAATGGTTACTTCAAAAGGGGCAATATCCAATTTCCCCACCGAATCCGAGGTATACCACACCTCAGGATTTATCTGTTCTTCATCCTTTATTGTCACGGTGCATAATTTTACAGTCAGCTCCTTGTTTCTAACTTCCAAATTAACTCCTAATTCAATAATCAGATCCCTTCCCAACAAATTATACTCTGCTTCAGGCACTAACAAAAAAGATCCGAAGCCATACCTACAGGGTGCTTCTATCTCTACTCCTTTGATTATTGACACTTTAAATGGTTCACCCTTGGCTCTGACTACTTGAAGTTTTTCTGAGGAGACTGAGCATCCCCAGGGCAGCTTTTGGACAGTTGATCTTTCTGCCCCGGAGTCCACAAGGAACTCCATTTCCTGGCGCTGAGGACCCACTTTCAATTTTATCAAGGGCTCTGTTCCTTTAAGGGTCCCCAGCACATAAAGCCCCTGACCCCACTAATCTTCCTGGAACATCTTTTCGTCCTGTATTCGCTTTCTGCAATCTCTTTTCTTGTGTCCTTTTTTCTGGCAATAAAAACATTTGATTTGCCTCATATTCCTAGTCACTCTCTGTTTTTCATCTCCCTGTTCCCTTGATTGAGAGCCTTTTCTCCCTCTGGAGAATTCCCGCTTTGATTGTTGCCCTTCCCTTACTGCTGCCACTAAGATTCTAGCTTGCTTCCTGTGGATCTCCTCTTCTCGTCTTACATATACCTTCTGTGCTTCCCTCAGTAATTCATCTAGTCTCTTATCCTGCCAGTCTTCTAACTTTTCCAACTTCCTCCTGATGTCAGTCCAAGATTTCACCACAAACTGTGTTTTTAGTAGTGCCTGCCCTACAGGAGTAGCAGGATCTACTCCCGAATACAGCTGCAGGCTTTTACGCAGCCTTTCCAGCCATTCAGTTGAGGTTTCATCCTTCTTTTGCTGCTCACTAAAGGCTTTATCAATATTCTGTCCCCGAGGAACTGACTCCCTGATCCCTTGAATGATAATTGTTCGGAGGTCTGACATATTAGCTCGGTGCTCTGCATTTTGGTTATTCCAGGGGGGCTTTTGGAGAGGCCACTTCTCATCTGCTCCCGGGCCATCCTGATGCTGATAATCCCAGATTCTCATTCCTGCCCTCCGGATCATATCTCTCTCTTCTGCAGTAAATAAGATCCCTAATATAGATTGTAACTCTTCCCATGTGTAAAGACTTGGTCCCAAAAACTGGTCCAGCCTTTCAGAAACTCCCAATGGGTCTTCCAGTAAATTCCCCATTTCCCTTTTAAATTCTCTAACATCTCCTGAATTCAAAGGAGTAGACAAGTACCCTACTCCTAGCTGCTGTCCAGGTCCCGTTACTGGGACTTCCCCAAGGGGGAACAACTTTTCCTCCCTGGAACTTTTTTGTTTGGTCTGGCTCCTGGTTTTCTTTTGGAGTCCGGGTGAGTCAGGATAATCTGACTCCTCTGCATCATCGGACTCTATCCCCTTATCTTCTACCAGAGCCCCTACTGGAGCCTGGGGTGCGGAGGCAGGTTTGGGAGCTACAGGGAGTTGGGGAGCCGTAGGAAGCTCAGGGGGTACATAAGGAGGAGGGGACCAAGGGACTTCTTCTTCCTTTCTAATCTTTCCTTTTTGTGTCTTTTCTTTAAGGTTAAATAGAAAAGTTTGGGTTCCTGGCATAGTCCATAGACTAGCGTATTCACTTTCCTCATCACTAAATGGCTTTTTAGAATTAACATAAATATTTAAGGCCTGGCATATCCAATCCTCAAAGGATCCAAATATTGGCCAGAATAAACTATCTGCCCTAATTTGTTTTTCCCCCCAAACTTCCATACAATAATGGACCATTTTTTCCTTGCTCTTTCCTTTCCTCGAGGGAAAGATTTCCCAGTACTTAATCATAAGTCCTAGTGGGCTATCTGGTGGTATATCTGGTAGTCTCCCCTTTTGTTTGGGACCACCCATGGGATCAGAAGTCTTGCTCTTCTTCTGTCCCATCTTCTGGAGTGCTCTCCTTTCACTCTCACACTCGCTCCCCTTATTCGTGACCTTATTCGCACTACTAAAGGGTCCACACTCGCTTGGTCTCTCGCAGAGACCTCTCAGTCACTCACACTCCAGGATTCCCAACCCCGACCAAACAGATTCCCTTGCAACACTGAAATACTTACTCAACCACCTTGAGTCGTCGTTCAGGTCTTTGTGCACAAAAATTACGGGGTTCTACAGTTTCTTTTGCTTACTTTCCTGATTTTTTGGGTTTGAAATTGCAGGTCTCTGTACGGATATCAGCCATTCCAGGCCATCCAAAGACAGGGCACCTCCCCAGGTTGAGGATCCCGTATCAGAGTTACTTGTACCCGAGTCACGGCACCAAATTGTTATATATTATGCCAAACAAATTGAACAACCCAATTATATATTCTGGAAATCGTCTTTTATTAAAGCAAGCAAGTATGCAAAACAGCGCTGGGCGGCCGGGGAGTCTCTGCTCCACCAATGGCGCGCACTTTCCCTTTCCAGCTGACAGTCTTTATACAGTTCACTAGCCTGTGTTCGTGGCTTCACAATATCTCTTGCGCAGGCGTGGTCCTGTTGTTAGGCAGCCACCCTTTGTCTTGTCAGATGGGGAGGCCTGGGTTCTTTGCAATACATCCGTTCATAATCCTTACGCAGCATCTTTAAAGCTATGTAAGTCCTGGGGTCCATACCTTAAATTGCTGTGTTTGTTGGTGTTTCTGGATGTCTGTAGTAGGAAACTGGCCTCTGCTGTTGTTGCAGTTTTCTAGCCCGGATGTCTGTAGTAGGAAACTGGCCCCTGCTGTTGTTGCAGTTTACTAGTGATAAGCTTACAAATGATTTGATTAACAAACAACAGATTGCTCCTATTACAGTGTGATATTGGGGACCACATGTGGGAATCAGTCATTAATGGTGAAAAGGAAGAAAAACTATTGCGGCCCTTTGACCCCTTGTGGAGGTCTATTGTTAAGTCTTTGAAAGCTATGCAAGCCAAGCGACAGATAGCTGCTGCAGCTATACAGGCACTGGCCAGTACAACTACTAAATCAGCTTTGGAATTTGATGTGCCTGTTCGGGGAATCACACATCCTGTGTGTTCCTCAGCAGGTCAGGTAAATGCATCGGTAGAGGCAGCAGCTCCTGATCTTTCAAATAACACTGCTACAGAGTCATCTGCAGTATTGCAGCAGGAAAAAAGGGCTATACCTGACATCACCCCTGATGGTGTCATGGTTCTATGTTTTTTTGTTTTTTGGGTTTCAGTATTCCACATCAAAACATCATGTAGTGTACGGGGCATTAAAGCGTTAATGCCCCCAATTCTAGGTACCTATCCCCGTACATTACAGAAGTCACAGGATCTGGCCCTTCGGGGTGAGGGGGGCGCTCTCTTGCTGTCTTGCAGTGGGTGCTGGAGGGTGCTTTCCTGACCAAGGCTCTCAACTAGTGCCTTCTACAGGTCTTGTCCTACCAATAGCGGCTGTTGCTCCATCGACTCATCTGGCAGCACCGCCTGACTGAACTACGGAGAGATCGTTTCGTGCGGGACGGGGGGGTGAGCAGTTGGGAACTATGGGGAGTTCGCTAACGAAGGAGCAGCAAGTAAATCTTGCAGCATTACGGTTAGTTTTAACGCTTCAGAATCAGCCTGTATTTACCTTAGCATTAGTTACTTTTCTCAAATGGATAAGCAAAAACATCCTCGAATTTCCAAAAACTGGATTCTCTTTTTATGGAGAGCTTTTGGACAAAATTGGCGCAAAACTCCAGGAGGCTTCTATTACTAAAGACAGAACGGCTGCTAAACTTTTATCTGTTTGGCACCAAATAATGGAAAGACTTAAATTCGGCAAGGAAGAATTTCTTCTGACTGTTCCCTATCGCCCTCCCTCCCAGCCCCACCGCTACCCCTCCGCGCAGAAAGCAGTCCTGGTCCGGATTCGATCCGCGGCTCCGACCCCACCCCTGACCATGGGGAAGAGAAATCGCAACCCCCCCACATCGCTGCTGCCCTCGGCTCCGCCCCCGGCTCTCATTCCGCTCCCGCCTTCGGCTCCGCCCCTGACGTTCGCCACGCCGCTCCCGCCCTCCGCTCCGCCCCCGTTGCTCGCCGTGACGCTGCTTTCCTCCGCCCCACCTACGTTGGCTGTTGCTGCATCTCTTCAGCCTGCGTGTAACTTAGAGCCAATAACGGACCTGCTTGTACTTCTAAAGCCATTCGAACTTTCCTCCAAGAATAGGGTGTTAGATATACTACAGGCATTCCTCATTCTCCCACTGGTCAAGCTATCATTGAGCATACTCATCCAACATTGAAATCCATTCTTAATAAACAAAAAAGGGGGAATATGGGAGACACACCACAAGAAAGATTGTAAGCATTCTGCTTTCTCTGTGCCATCTGTCAATAAAGCGGAGCCAGCCTCTCGGTATGAATGGGTTGTGCTGCCTCAAAGTATGAAGAACTCTCCAAGTATGTGTCAGCTATTCGTAGCCACAGCCTTGCAACCTATTCATAAAGCAAACCCTCATATGATCATTTATTATTACATGGATGGCATACTGTGCTGTCAGGAACAGCCTTTTGATAATAGCTGGGAAATGCAATTAATCTCCCATCTCTCTCAATTTGGCCTTACGGTGTGTGAGAATCCTTCTTTGTTTTTCTGGCTCAAAGTTTGCTTCCTTAGGTATTTTGTTGAGGAGGCAAGTGATGGATGTTGTGTAGCAATCAACATCGCTGTGTGGACAATTTTACATCTTTGGAACTGTTTGCCTTCGGAAGATAGTGCTCAGGACTGTTTACTGGCAGAAGATCTAGCCTGTTACCAAATAACTCCTGTTTGCTATGGAGGACTGGGGGATGATACCATTGTATCCTGCGAAGGCAAGATACAAGTTGGTGCCTCCCTGCTTCCTCTTATCTGCTGGCAAGGCCAGGAAGATAAGAACAAAGGAAGTTTCTGCTGAGATCCCAGAGCCAGAAGCTGCCACGAAAAGGAGAGCTGACTCGACCACTTTGGATTTGAGCTGTCACTCCAAAGACAGCTGACTCAACTACTTTGAAACTATTGAAAAAGGGCCATCATCGTGTTGTCAACAGGACAACTCTGCCTGACGACCCACCGCTACTGAAGATCAAAGACTCAACTACGAACCTCGCTGGATCCATGGTGGTGACTATCTCCTTCTTGCTGCCTATAAAGACTCCTTGCTTCTTCTTTTCTATCTTTTCTATCGCTCTCCTTCCCTTCCCTCATTACCCTAATTCATAATAGTGTCTGTCCTCCCCTTCCCCATTTCCCCTGATTAAGATTTGTAATAAACTGGTTGGACCAACATTTGAACCGTTGCTTCTTAATCTCACGCCGGGTATATAGATAATAAAAGAACCTCCTCTCCCTCCTATAAATTGGAGCGAGACATTTATTTAATGGCGTAGTCGTTGCAGGATACCCGCTGTGAGAGTGTTGTCCTTCCAGACATAGTCTGAAACTTTCCTTGTGTGTACCTCCTGGAGTTGCATGGAGCGATATTTTTTGAAAACTTAGACGTGAGTCCTTCTCCAGGAAGACTGCTCCGCATTCTGAAACTTTGCTGTTTATGTGTATACCTCTCGGGGACGTATGAATTAATTTTGATTACGTGTGTGCCTTCTCGAGAAGACCTCTCTGAATTTTGCGATTTTAAGTATCTTGTAACTTAACTGTGAAATTTGGACCTTTTTGTGTGCTCCCCTCAGACAAAGGGAAGAGTGCTTTGAGCATTTGCATTTGTAAAGTGTCTGTTTCCCTGGGGAGATAAGGAGTCACTTGAGCTTTTGAATACGTACACCTCCCTTAGTGTAGGTCTTTCATTGTATTGAAAAAATGAGCGACAGCATTGCCACCATGAAAAGTGAAGATGTATTATTTGATCTTTTAGAAAAACATGGTGCTCGACCCTCTTTATCAGGCATGGATTGGGCACGACAGAACTGGTATAACTTACAAAGTGTTTCGGACCGCATTAGTGTCTTACAGAATGAGGCTCGTACACGAGCTGGAAAAGGAAAGTCGTTTATTTGTGCCGTACTCGGGGCTACTTTAAAAGCTGCTGTGGAGTTCCGTAATGAAAAGCATTCGGCAGAATTCCAAACCATAGAAGCACTACAGGAATCGGTTAAAGTAACACAAGAATTGGTGAAAACTCTGCAGAATCAAATAGTTAGTCTCGAGGAACAATTAGAAAGAGAGAAACGTAATTCAGCTTTGTTGCAAATGGCTTTTAAGGAACTGCTAACGTGTAAGCATGCCAGCCATACTGTCACCCACAGTTTGCCTCGAGAAAAAACTTTTCCTCAGGTGGAACTACCAGGAATGAAGGAAAGGCTAGACAAATTAGAAACTCCAATAGCCCCATTGCGTCCTTTGATAAAAACTGAATATACATTTGATAACAGTGAGGATCTAGATCCTCAAATGAATGTTAAGGAAATTCCCTTCTCAGCCACTGAACTAGCAAAATTGAAGAAAGATTTTAGCCGCTCTCCAAAGGAATCTGAAACAGAGTATGTATGGAGGGTTAGCCTCACTGGTGGAGACCAGATTCTGCTAACAGAAAAGGAGGCGGAAGGTTATTGGGGACCAGGAGTATTTTTAACTACTGGTAACAGTCGTGCTCCCTGGTCCTTAACACAAAGGGCTGCCTATTGGGCAGGTGGTCTCAACCCTTTAGAACAGGGAGACCCTCCTGCCATTACTGGAACTACTGACCAATTAGTAGAAAGCGTTCAAAAGGCTGCTTGTCTCCAATTGATGTATGATAGAAAGCTGCAGCCATACCATGAATCACCTATGATGATGCCTGTCGATCCTGAAAGAATGACCCCTCTAATTAGGGGGCTTCCAGAGTCGTTAAAACCTATAGGGATACAACTGCAAGGAAAAATAGAGGCTATGTCTCAGGGAGAGAGGACCCGGCCAGTGTTAGAATGAACTGTAACCCCCAACCATATGCAGTCAGGAAACAAAGCATGGACTTGGGGAGAGGTTGCCCAAGAGTTAATTAACTATGGAAGGAAATATGGGCCAGTGGTTTCTTCCTCCACTAAATTTGAGCCAAGAGAAGTAAGACTTGCAGCAGTCAGCCTTGCCTCCAGGCCTCCTAGCCCAAAGCTCAGTGGGACTGGAAGGGTCTCACTGTCAGTAAATACAGGTAGGCAAAATATTGATCATAAATGTAATTGTCTCTGGACACTGGGCTGGCAAAAGGGTGTTCCACGAGATTTGATGAATGGATTACCCACTGTCTGTTGCCTTTGCTTCGGCAACCTCTGATTAATGTCCCGTCGTGAAGTGCTCAGACAGCCCCGGCCAAATCACACGCTTTATGACACCAATGTGGTGAGCGGCAAATGGCACTTATTGCAAGCAACACACTCTTCTTATAGTTGTCCCTTATATCACAGTGCTACCAATCACCCTTGCTACGGTTATCTGTGTCCAATAGACATGTGGCATGTCTTGTCTTGCCATGTCTCATCATGGTTTTCTTATGAGTGAAGGAGCCCCTGCAGAGCCTGATGACTGTTACAGCCCCCCTTTCACGTATTCGCTAACCACACAAGGGGCCCACACAGATTACGCCTGGTGACCTTGACAGCCCCCGCTTTACGTATTTTGTTGACTACATCTCTAACTTGCGTATTTTGTTAACTACATCTCCCCCT
The DNA here is from genome assembly GCF_023343835.1 of Lagopus muta. NCBI lineage: Eukaryota > Metazoa > Chordata > Aves > Galliformes > Phasianidae > Lagopus > Lagopus muta. The sequence continues at coordinate 2,432,374 of NC_064471.1, forward strand.
TCCTAAGCTCAAGCAAATCTACTACAACTCGAGAGGACCTGAACCGCGTACACCCCGAAATCCCCGCATTACGCCTATACATGCCATTGTCCTCTCGGTTAAGCCTTTTGTCCCATTACATCGCGATTCGCCAAATAATCCTACCCTAATGTCTTAAACCATACTTATAAATGTAATATACCTATATGCCTATATATAATATGACTATAAGTGTAAAGTATATTAATATTAGACCTAATACAACTATAACTGAATAACGAATAGAGTTAAACAGAGTTAAACATTCTCGTCGCTTTGGTGGACCATCCCAGAAGCACTTCCCATCAGTGGTGTTCTCTGTCCTTCTTTACTCTCTCTAGGACACGATGTATCTCTTCTGTGTCATGGTGAATGGTGATCAAGGTTTTCTGTCCATTGTCTCTTACACGTTTCAGCAACTGGTGCAGGTCATCATGTTGCAAAAACTTCCTTACCAATGTCCTTCCTTGGTAAGCCAAAACGAGATTCATCCCACTTGGAGTAGGTGATAGGTCTTTAATCACCGTATAATTATCCTGCAAGAACTGATGTGATGTCACCGACACTAATTAAAGCCACATCCTACAATACTAGTAAAGTTATAGACAGAGAGGTTAGAGATTAGAGCGATTGCTGATAGCTCTAGTGGCACTATCTATGAGTATGAAATTACAAAGATCCTTATACAAACATAACCTTTCCCAATATATACCAACATTGTCTTAGGTACCTGTTGGAGTGTACCTCAAAAATGACAAACATTTGTTCAATATCAAGGCAGATGTCTCAGGCTTTGAGAGCATTGCTCTCACAAACCAGCTGTATGGAATTGCTTGTTCTCCAGGCCTCAATCTGGCCACCTGTCCCTGAAGGGAACCCATTCTGATGCCCACAATGCATACTGCACTGGCTTAAGCACCATGCACATCAGATTTGTTACATGAGGAAAGAGAAGGCCTGATGCTGTCAGGACTTCTAATGCATTTAAAGTGAGGAGTGATTTCAATCCCCGTTGCTCTGCACAATCTATCAGGTGTGTGATGTCTTTCAGATCGAGGGATACCTCTTCCGGGCCTCTGTTATCGTTCCCTACTATCAGGAAGATCTCCAGTACTCTTCCTTCCTCTATCAGGCTAGATCTAAACTTCTCACCATGCACTAACAGTGCATCTCTCTTAACTCCTAAATGCAAATTCACCTCTCTCCTTTCGCTATCCTTTTCAGTCACAGCTGGAAGCTGCGGGCTCCCCACCGCTCCCACTGTGCCCATCTCCCTTTGATCAAGCACTGACTGTTGTAGAGGCTTCTGATTGGTTGCATACGCACTCAATCTTGTAGAAGGATGTGTGGGTCGAGTCAGTGGGCCTGAACACTGTGGCAGAGAGTGGGTCCGGAGACTATCGTTATTTCTTTCTCCATCGGGTGCAACCTGAGCAGAGGGTGCCGGCCGGATGCCACCTACACCTTCAGGCGCAGTCGGGGTGGACAGTGCTGGCCGGACACTATCATCCCAGCACCTGTAACTTACATCGCTTCCCTTTCTCTCTGCTGTTTTTTCTTCTACTGCCTCCCTAACTTTTGACCAATCCGTACCCAGGCCTTTCCCGCAGTCCCCACCCCCCTGGGTGTTACTGCATTCCAACTCCTCAGAGGAGACAGCAAGTGTCCCATCCCAGCTCACTTTTTTCTCGGCCCCCACAGGTGGTGTTAGGTTACACAGAGAAGGATACAGCGGTTGTTCTGGATACGGCTGGGGAGTTTCAGCGACCTTGGATTCCTACACTTGAGCCGTTTTGCAAGATAGAAGTGCAGACAGTTCAGCGCAGTCTTCTTCTATTTGTTTATGCGAAGCTGGAGCCGAGAGGGGAGCAGAAGGGGGTGCTGAAGGTGCGGACGAGATGTTAGTCGCCATAGCTGAGGGCATATTTGCGATGTTCTCTTCCTCAGGGGACCTGCAAGAAAGTACGCTTCCCGCGCCGTTTCTCACGGTGTTATTAAATTCCAAACCCATCATAACGCGCGCAGCTTCAGGAATTCTATGTTCTTCTCTCGCGGCTCGGAGAGCGCCGAGGACCAACCCCCAAATTTTAAGCTCCGCAACTTTCTGCTCCTCTATCGCACGCTGTGCAAGCGCGGATGTAAATGCATCCCATCTAGTGGGGTCTAAAATGCCCTGAGGGGAGGGAAGATTCCACTCCTCTTCCAGGCGAGTAAGTACAGCGACAATGTCCTTCTCAGAAGGAGCATCCTCACCGAAATAGTCCTTACAAGCTTGATGCAATACCTTAATGACGGATTCCATGGTTGTCCAGGGTGATCAGCCCTCCACCTTCCACAAGTCTACCGCTGTGGGGTAACTTCGCAGCTGCGCTCACAGCCCCAGGGGGATCGGTCCCTCCGGCTCTTCCGCCGCCTTACCGCCACGGGCTCCTGCGTCCGTCGCGCAACCGGCTGTCACACATTGACCACTGGGACATGGCATTATCACGTCGGGGTCACCACTTGTTGCCTTTGCTTCGGCAACCTCTGATTAATGTCCCGTCATGAAGTGCTCAGACAGCCCCAGCCAAATCACACGCTTTATGACACCAATGTGGTGAGCGGCAAATGGCACTTATTGCAAGCAACACACTCTACTTATAGTTGTCCCTTATATCACAGTGCTACCAATCACCTTTGCTACGGTTATCTGTGCCCAATAGACATGTGGCATGTCTTGTCTTGCCATGTCTCATCATGGTTTTCTTATGAGTGAAGGAGCCCCTGCAGAGCCTGATGACTGTTACAGCCCCCCTTTCAAGTATTCGCTAACCACACAAGGGGCCCACACAGATTACGCCTGGTTATGCCTGGTGACCTTGACAGCCCCCGCTTTACGTATTTCGTTGACTACATCTCTAACTTGCGTATTTTGTTAACTACAACTGTCAGGTTAGAGAAATTAGTTAACTGGTGGCCAGAACAAAAGCTCCAGAATCTCGAGGAAAGCAAAACCCCAGGTCCTAGGGCCTCTCCCAAGGAACCTGAACGGCTATCCAAACCATTAGAAAACTGATGTCTTCGCCCCCCCCAAGTGAGCGGGGTGGGGGCGGTGAAGGGTGGATGCATGAGAAAGCTCACAACAAAGGGAAGCAAGATCCTCGATTTAACACCTTCTGTCCAAAGGCCCCACCACTCTTTCCAGTTATCCCTGTGAGTCACGATCTAGTGGCTGATAAGCCAGGGAAACACTCTTACCTCCCTGGCCAGACTGTGTCGATTGACTCAGCTAGCCTGAGGCCAGTTTCCCTAACCTTAACAGGATCCCTTAACAAATATCTTTGGAAGGCTAAAGATACCCCGAAAAAGGAATATGAAATCAACACTTGCTGGATTGTTCCCTCATTTTTTAATCATATTAACAACGCCCAAAAAGGGCAAGTTGGTGTCTTGTTTTATTTTACAGAAGATCCCCGTGGGACCTTGACAGAACACAAAAAGGCTAATAGCTGATTTCAACTATTTGTATTTTGTGACAGAAATACTGAAGATTTGATCATGCTAGAACACTGAATGTACCTCTTGATTACATTTTTTGGTTGCAGTAGTGTTATGTTTTGTGTTGTTATGGGTATGGGTGGTGATTGGTATCAGTCCTTGGATCTGTTAAACTTCACAACTGAGTTCAGGGTTTTTACAGGTCATCCTGGCTTACTGGTACTCCCTGCACAGTGATACCATTTCTTTTGACCCCTTCTTTCACCCCTTTTTACTAAACTGATTATGATTTGCATGTAACTCCTCCACAGCGTTTCCAAATTCCTAACAAACTGGGAAATGAATCAAGGGACCCATCTAATATCTGTTAGATGTGGTCACAAAAGAAATCTATCAGAAAGCCTTTTGCACTGATGCTTTTCAGTGTTACACCAGTCCAGGAGTTCCATCCAAAACATGGCTGTTGGAAAGTGCCTAAGTTTTAAAAGAGATGCGTATGTTTCTGGGATTACCCCTCTTTGATGGTTTGTACTGTGGGGGTATCCTGCACTCACTGTCCTGTGAAAAGTTCTGTGGACTGTAACAATACTTGAACTTGCCAAACTAATATTTATATCTCTCAGCATTTGAATTGCTTTGGAAATACTCAAGTGGAAAGTTCTCGAGACTCTAAATCATCTTAGAAAACATTACGTGGCAAGTCCACATATTGTCAAATTAGACTAGACATAATTTTAGTAAATTAACTGAAATGTAATATTGTATGGCTATTCATAAATACCACAACCTCTACTGAAAAATTCCCATCTGGATCCTGGCTTACACTGGGAGTTCCTGGGTTGGGAAAGCAGCTGACACAAATACTTCTGTTTGTTTTACCTATTCATTATTATTATTGGTTATTGTTAAATGTATGGTCATTACCAAATGTATGGCTGTCTCTTTTCACTTTCTACTTTTAACTCATCATGTAACATTCATGTCACCACTCCTGAGGTATCACCGAGTGGTGTCTCTGGCAAACTGAATGACTCTAATTGTTGTCTAAAGATTGATGATAATGGTAAAGCTGTTAAACCAATTGCCTAGGGCCCAGGGTATACGGAAAATAGCCCACGTTCCTGTCCAAACCTGGAAAGGCCCAAACTTTGATTTATTCTCCTGGCTTCCAGGTGGCCCATGGGTCAAATGTATCCTATTTTCTCTACTGTGTTGTTGCACACTGTTGTTTACTGTGTTTTATTTTCTGCCTTTTCCTCACCACCGTGGAGGGTCACTTATGCTTCATTTCAAGCAATCTTTGAGCCACGGGGTGGTGTGAGAATCCTTTGTTTTTCTGGCTCAAAGTTTGCTTCCTTAGGTATTTTGTTGAGGAGGCAAGTGATGGATGTTGTGTGGCAATCAACATCGCTGTGTGGACAATTTTACATCTTTGGAACTGTTTGCCTTTGGAAGATAGTGCTCAGGACTGTTTACTGGCAGAAGATCTAGCCTGTTACCAAATAACTCCTGTTTGCTATGGAAGACTGGGGGATGATACCATTGTATCCTGCGAAGGCAAGATACAAGTTGGTGCCTCCCTGCTTCCTCTTATCTGCTGGCAAGGCCAGGAAGATAAGAACAAAGGAAGTTTCTGCTGAGATCCCAGAGCCAGAAGCTGCCACGAAAAGGAGAGCTGACTCGACCACTTTGGATTTGAGCTGTCACTCCAAAGACAGCTGACTCAACTACTTTGAAACTATTGAAAAAGGGCCATCATCGTGTTGTCAACAGGACAACTCTGCCTGACGACCCACCGCTACTGAAGATCAAAGACTCAACTACGAACCTCGCTGGATCCATGGTGGTGACTATCTCCTTCTTGCTGCCTATAAAGACTCCTTGCTTCTTCTTTTCTATCTTTTCTATCGCTCTCCTTCCCTTCCCTCATTACCCTAATTCATAATAGTGTCTGTCCTCCCCTTCCCCATTTCCCCTGATTAAGATTTGTAATAAACTGGTTGGACCAACATTTGAACCGTTGCTTCTTAATCTCACGCCGGGTATATAGATAATAAAAGAACCTCCTCTCCCTCCTATAAATTGGAGCGAGACATTTATTTAATGGCGTAGTCGTTGCAGGATACCCGCTGTGAGAGTGTTGTCCTTCCAGACATAGTCTGAAACTTTCCTTGTGTGTACCTCCTGGAGTTGCATGGAGCGATATTTTTTGAAAACTTAGACGTGAGTCCTTCTCCAGGAAGACTGCTCCGCATTCTGAAACTTTGCTGTTTATGTGTATACCTCTCGGGGACGTATGAATTAATTTTGATTACGTGTGTGCCTTCTCGAGAAGACCTCTCTGAATTTTGCGATTTTAAGTATCTTGTAACTTAACTGTGAAATTTGGACCTTTTTGTGTGCTCCCCTCAGACAAAGGGAAGAGTGCTTTGAGCATTTGCATTTGTAAAGTGTCTGTTTCCCTGGGGAGATAAGGAGTCACTTGAGCTTTTGAATACGTACACCTCCCTTAGTGTAGGTCTTTCATTGTATTGAAAAAATGAGCGACAGCATTGCCACCATGAAAAGTGAAGATGTATTATTTGATCTTTTAGAAAAACATGGTGCTCGACCCTCTTTATCAGGCATGGATTGGGCACGACAGAACTGGTATAACTTACAAAGTGTTTCGGACCGCATTAGTGTCTTACAGAATGAGGCTCGTACACGAGCTGGAAAAGGAAAGTCGTTTATTTGTGCCGTACTCGGGGCTACTTTAAAAGCTGCTGTGGAGTTCCGTAATGAAAAGCATTCGGCAGAATTCCAAACCATAGAAGCACTACAGGAATCGGTTAAAGTAACACAAGAATTGGTGAAAACTCTGCAGAATCAAATAGTTAGTCTCGAGGAACAATTAGAAAGAGAGAAACGTAATTCAGCTTTGTTGCAAATGGCTTTTAAGGAACTGCTAACGTGTAAGCATGCCAGCCATACTGTCACCCACAGTTTGCCTCGAGAAAAAACTTTTCCTCAGGTGGAACTACCAGGAATGAAGGAAAGGCTAGACAAATTAGAAACTCCAATAGCCCCATTGCGTCCTTTGATAAAAACTGAATATACATTTGATAACAGTGAGGATCTAGATCCTCAAATGAATGTTAAGGAAATTCCCTTCTCAGCCACTGAACTAGCAAAATTGAAGAAAGATTTTAGCCGCTCTCCAAAGGAATCTGAAACAGAGTATGTATGTAGGGTTAGCCTCACTGGTGGAGACCAGATTCTGCTAACAGAAAAGGAGGCGGAAGGTTATTGGGGACCAGGAGTATTTTTAACTACTGGTAACAGTCGTGCTCCCTGGTCCTTAACACAAAGGGCTGCCTATTGGGCAGGTGGTCTCAACCCTTTAGAACAGGGAGACCCTCCTGCCATTACTGGAACTACTGACCAATTAGTAGAAAGCGTTCAAAAGGCTGCTTGTCTCCAATTGATGTATGATAGAAAGCTGCAGCCATACCATGAATCACCTATGATGATGCCTGTCGATCCTGAAAGAATGACCCCTCTAATTAGGGGGCTTCCAGAGTCGTTAAAACCTATAGGGATACAACTGCAAGGAAAAATAGAGGCTATGTCTCAGGGAGAGAGGACCCGGCCAGTGTTAGAATGAACTGTAACCCCCAACCATATGCAGTCAGGAAACAAAGCATGGACTTGGGGAGAGGTTGCCCAAGAGTTAATTAACTATGGAAGGAAATATGGGCCAGTGGTTTCTTCCTCCACTAAATTTGAGCCAAGAGAAGTAAGACTTGCAGCAGTCAGCCTTGCCTCCAGGCCTCCTAGCCCAAAGCTCAGTGGGACTGGAAGGGTCTCACTGTCAGTAAATACAGGTAGGCAAAATATTGATCATAAATGTAATTGTCTCTGGACACTGGGCTGGCAAAAGGGTGTTCCACGAGATTTGATGAATGGATTACCCACTGTCTGTTGCCTTTGCTTCGGCAACCTCTGATTAATGTCCCGTCGTGAAGTGCTCAGACAGCCCCGGCCAAATCACACGCTTTATGACACCAATGTGGTGAGCGGCAAATGGCACTTATTGCAAGCAACACACTCTTCTTATAGTTGTCCCTTATATCACAGTGCTACCAATCACCCTTGCTACGGTTATCTGTGTCCAATAGACATGTGGCATGTCTTGTCTTGCCATGTCTCATCATGGTTTTCTTATGAGTGAAGGAGCCCCTGCAGAGCCTGATGACTGTTACAGCCCCCCTTTCACGTATTCGCTAACCACACAAGGGGCCCACACAGATTACGCCTGGTGACCTTGACAGCCCCCGCTTTACGTATTTTGTTGACTACATCTCTAACTTGCGTATTTTGTTAACTACATCTCCCCCTTCCTAAGCTCAAGCAAATCTACTACAACTCGAGAGGACCTGAACCGCGTACACCCCGAAATCCCCGCATTACGCCTATACATGCCATTGTCCTCTCGGTTAAGCCTTTTGTCCCATTACATCGCGATTCGCCAAATAATCCTACCCTAATGTCTTAAACCATACTTATAAATGTAATATACCTATATGCCTATATATAATATGACTATAAGTGTAAAGTATATTAATATTAGACCTAATACAACTATAACTGAATAACGAATAGAGTTAAACAGAGTTAAACATTCTCGTCGCTTTGGTGGACCATCCCAGAAGCACTTCCCATCAGTGGTGTTCTCTGTCCTTCTTTACTCTCTCTAGGACACGATGTATCTCTTCTGTGTCATGGTGAATGGTGATCAAGGTTTTCTGTCCATTGTCTCTTACACGTTTCAGCAACTGGTGCAGGTCATCATGTTGCAAAAACTTCCTTACCAATGTCCTTCCTTGGTAAGCCAAAACGAGATTCATCCCACTTGGAGTAGGTGATAGGTCTTTAATCACCGTATAATTATCCTGCAAGAACTGATGTGATGTCACCGACACTAATTAAAGCCACATCCTACAATACTAGTAAAGTTATAGACAGAGAGGTTAGAGATTAGAGCGATTGCTGATAGCTCTAGTGGCACTATCTATGAGTATGAAATTACAAAGATCCTTATACAAACATAACCTTTCCCAATATATACCAACATTGTCTTAGGTACCTGTTGGAGTGTACCTCAAAAATGACAAACATTTGTTCAATATCAAGGCAGATGTCTCAGGCTTTGAGAGCATTGCTCTCACAAACCAGCTGTATGGAATTGCTTGTTCTCCAGGCCTCAATCTGGCCACCTGTCCCTGAAGGGAACCCATTCTGATGCCCACAATGCATACTGCACTGGCTTAAGCACCATGCACATCAGATTTGTTACATGAGGAAAGAGAAGGCCTGATGCTGTCAGGACTTCTAATGCATTTAAAGTGAGGAGTGATTTCAATCCCCGTTGCTCTGCACAATCTATCAGGTGTGTGATGTCTTTCAGATCGAGGGATACCTCTTCCGGGCCTCTGTTATCGTTCCCTACTATCAGGAAGATCTCCAGTACTCTTCCTTCCTCTATCAGGCTAGATCTAAACTTCTCACCATGCACTAACAGTGCATCTCTCTTAACTCCTAAATGCAAATTCACCTCTCTCCTTTCGCTATCCTTTTCAGTCACAGCTGGAAGCTGCGGGCTCCCCACCGCTCCCACTGTGCCCATCTCCCTTTGATCAAGCACTGACTGTTGTAGAGGCTTCTGATTGGTTGCATACGCACTCAATCTTGTAGAAGGATGTGTGGGTCGAGTCAGTGGGCCTGAACACTGTGGCAGAGAGTGGGTCCGGAGACTATCGTTATTTCTTTCTCCATCGGGTGCAACCTGAGCAGAGGGTGCCGGCCGGATGCCACCTACACCTTCAGGCGCAGTCGGGGTGGACAGTGCTGGCCGGACACTATCATCCCAGCACCTGTAACTTACATCGCTTCCCTTTCTCTCTGCTGTTTTTTCTTCTACTGCCTCCCTAACTTTTGACCAATCCGTACCCAGGCCTTTCCCGCAGTCCCCACCCCCCTGGGTGTTACTGCATTCCAACTCCTCAGAGGAGACAGCAAGTGTCCCATCCCAGCTCACTTTTTTCTCGGCCCCCACAGGTGGTGTTAGGTTACACAGAGAAGGATACAGCGGTTGTTCTGGATACGGCTGGGGAGTTTCAGCGACCTTGGATTCCTACACTTGAGCCGTTTTGCAAGATAGAAGTGCAGACAGTTCAGCGCAGTCTTCTTCTATTTGTTTATGCGAAGCTGGAGCCGAGAGGGGAGCAGAAGGGGGTGCTGAAGGTGCGGACGAGATGTTAGTCGCCATAGCTGAGGGCATATTTGCGATGTTCTCTTCCTCAGGGGACCTGCAAGAAAGTACGCTTCCCGCGCCGTTTCTCACGGTGTTATTAAATTCCAAACCCATCATAACGCGCGCAGCTTCAGGAATTCTATGTTCTTCTCTCGCGGCTCGGAGAGCGCCGAGGACCAACCCCCAAATTTTAAGCTCCGCAACTTTCTGCTCCTCTATCGCACGCTGTGCAAGCGCGGATGTAAATGCATCCCATCTAGTGGGGTCTAAAATGCCCTGAGGGGAGGGAAGATTCCACTCCTCTTCCAGGCGAGTAAGTACAGCGACAATGTCCTTCTCAGAAGGAGCATCCTCACCGAAATAGTCCTTACAAGCTTGATGCAATACCTTAATGACGGATTCCATGGTTGTCCAGGGTGATCAGCCCTCCACCTTCCACAAGTCTACCGCTGTGGGGTAACTTCGCAGCTGCGCTCACAGCCCCAGGGGGATCGGTCCCTCCGGCTCTTCCGCCGCCTTACCGCCACGGGCTCCTGCGTCCGTCGCGCAACCGGCTGTCACACATTGACCACTGGGACATGGCATTATCACGTCGGGGTCACCACTTGTTGCCTTTGCTTCGGCAACCTCTGATTAATGTCCCGTCATGAAGTGCTCAGACAGCCCCAGCCAAATCACACGCTTTATGACACCAATGTGGTGAGCGGCAAATGGCACTTACTGCAAGCAACACACTCTACTTATAGTTGTCCCTTATATCACAGTGCTACCAATCACCTTTGCTACGGTTATCTGTGCCCAATAGACATGTGGCATGTCTTGTCTTGCCATGTCTCATCATGGTTTTCTTATGAGTGAAGGAGCCCCTGCAGAGCCTGATGACTGTTACAGCCCCCCTTTCAAGTATTCGCTAACCACACAAGGGGCCCACACAGATTACGCCTGGTTATGCCTGGTGACCTTGACAGCCCCCGCTTTACGTATTTCGTTGACTACATCTCTAACTTGCGTATTTTGTTAACTACAACTGTCAGGTTAGAGAAATTAGTTAACTGGTGGCCAGAACAAAAGCTCCAGAATCTCGAGGAAAGCAAAACCCCAGGTCCTAGGGCCTCTCCCAAGGAACCTGAACGGCTATCCAAACCATTAGAAAACTGATGTCTTCGCCCCCCCAAGTGAGCGGGGTGGGGGCGGTGAAGGGTGGATGCATGAGAAAGCTCACAACAAAGGGAAGCGAGATCCTCGATTTAACACCTTCTGTCCAAAGGCCCCACCACTCTTTCCAGTTATCCCTGTGAGTCACGATCTAGTGGCTGATAAGCCAGGGAAACACTCTTACCTCCCTGGCCAGACTGTGTCGATTGACTCAGCTAGCCTGAGGCCAGTTTCCCTAACCTTAACAGGATCCCTTAACAAATATCTTTGGAAGGCTAAAGATACCCCGAAAAAGGAATATGAAATCAACACTTGCTGGATTGTTCCCTCATTTTTTAATCATATTAACAACGCCCAAAAAGGGCAAGTTGGTGTCTTGTTTTATTTTACAGAAGATCCCCGTGGGACCTTGACAGAACACAAAAAGGCTAATAGCTGATTTCAACTATTTGTATTTTGTGACAGAAATACTGAAGATTTGATCATGCTAGAACACTGAATGTACCTCTTGATTACATTTTTTGGTTGCAGTAGTGTTATGTTTTGTGTTGTTATGGGTATGGGTGGTGATTGGTATCAGTCCTTGGATCTGTTAAACTTCACAACTGAGTTCAGGGTTTTTACAGGTCATCCTGGCTTACTGGTACTCCCTGCACAGTGATACCATTTCTTTTGACCCCTTCTTTCACCCCTTTTTACTAAACTGATTATGATTTGCATGTAACTCCTCCACAGCGTTTCCAAATTCCTAACAAACTGGGAAATGAATCAAGGGACCCATCTAATATCTGTTAGATGTGGTCACAAAAGAAATCTATCAGAAAGCCTTTTGCACTGATGCTTTTCAGTGTTACACCAGTCCAGGAGTTCCATCCAAAACATGGCTGTTGGAAAGTGCCTAAGTTTTAAAAGAGATGCGTATGTTTCTGGGATTACCCCTCTTTGATGGTTTGTACTGTGGGGGTATCCTGCACTCACTGTCCTGTGAAAAGTTCTGTGGACTGTAACAATACTTGAACTTGCCAAACTAATATTTATATCTCTCAGCATTTGAATTGCTTTGGAAATACTCAAGTGGAAAGTTCTCGAGACTCTAAATCATCTTAGAAAACATTACGTGGCAAGTCCACATATTGTCAAATTAGACTAGACATAATTTTAGTAAATTAACTGAAATGTAATATTGTATGGCTATTCATAAATACCACAACCTCTACTGAAAAATTCCCATCTGGATCCTGGCTTACACTGGGAGTTCCTGGGTTGGGAAAGCAGCTGACACAAATACTTCTGTTTGTTTTACCTATTCATTATTATTATTGGTTATTGTTAAATGTATGGTCATTACCAAATGTATGGCTGTCTCTTTTCACTTTCTACTTTTAACTCATCATGTAACATTCATGTCACCACTCCTGAGGTATCACCGAGTGGTGTCTCTGGCAAACTGAATGACTCTAATTGTTGTCTAAAGATTGATGATAATGGTAAAGCTGTTAAACCAATTGCCTAGGGCCCAGGGTATACGGAAAATAGCCCACGTTCCTGTCCAAACCTGGAAAGGCCCAAACTTTGATTTATTCTCCTGGCTTCCAGGTGGCCCATGGGTCAAATGTATCCTATTTTCTCTACTGTGTTGTTGCACACTGTTGTTTACTGTGTTTTATTTTCTGCCTTTTCCTCACCACCGTGGAGGGTCACTTATGCTTCATTTCAAGCAATCTTTGAGCCACGGGGTGGTGTGAGAATCCTTTGTTTTTCTGGCTCAAAGTTTGCTTCCTTAGGTATTTTGTTGAGGAGGCAAGTGATGGATGTTGTGTGGCAATCAACATCGCTGTGTGGACAATTTTACATCTTTGGAACTGTTTGCCTTTGGAAGATAGTGCTCAGGACTGTTTACTGGCAGAAGATCTAGCCTGTTACCAAATAACTCCTGTTTGCTATGGAAGACTGGGGGATGATACCATTGTATCCTGCGAAGGCAAGATACAAGTTGGTGCCTCCCTGCTTCCTCTTATCTGCTGGCAAGGCCAGGAAGATAAGAACAAAGGAAGTTTCTGCTGAGATCCCAGAGCCAGAAGCTGCCACGAAAAGGAGAGCTGACTCGACCACTTTGGATTTGAGCTGTCACTCCAAAGACAGCTGACTCAACTACTTTGAAACTATTGAAAAAGGGCCATCATCGTGTTGTCAACAGGACAACTCTGCCTGACGACCCACCGCTACTGAAGATCAAAGACTCAACTACGAACCTCGCTGGATCCATGGTGGTGACTATCTCCTTCTTGCTGCCTATAAAGACTCCTTGCTTCTTCTTTTCTATCTTTTCTATCGCTCTCCTTCCCTTCCCTCATTACCCTAATTCATAACAGTGTCCGTCCTCCCCTTCCCCATTTCCCCTGATTAAGATTTGTAATAAACTGGTTGGACCAACATTTGAACCGTTGCTTCTTAATCTCACGCCGGGTATATAGATAATAAAAGAACCTCCTCTCCCTCCTAAAAATTGGAGCGAGACACAGTGGCACCGGAGAAAGTGCAGCGCACCTTTCCAGTGTTATAACTGGGTTGGAAATGGTCAGATGCTATGATATACCCTCAGACTGTAGAATTGGAAATTGACATTTCCACACTCACTGTCTTACAACCTCTTTTAGGTCACTTACAAGAGCTACAGTCATCAGTTGGCATTTCTAACGCTTGATTAGAACCATTGTTACAGTTGTTAAGGGGGAGATGTGCTAATGCTGTGACTGTACTGATGCCTGAGGCTAAACAGGCTTGAGTTCAGATTACCACCCAAATTCAATCGGCAGCTAGCCACAGTCAATCCTTACTTCATGACATTCCCCTTGTCGTGGACGCCCAGGAGAAGCATGCTTCCGCAGTCATTTCTCAATGGAGAAGAAAAAAAAAAAAAAAAAAAAAAGCACGCTTCTCCTCAAAAGAGGCCTACTAAATAATTCCCCCCCCCCCCCCCCCCCCCCCCCGAACTGTTGTTTCCCCCTGCTCTGCCTCAGTTGTCCTGGATGACTCATACCAATACAGTAGCTGAACTGATTCATGGGGGCAGAGACAGAGTTCTCTGCATAGCAGGTCAAGAACCTGACAATGTTAGCTTACGCTGTGGGCAGAGTGGGTGCACCGTCACTCCCTCTCCTTACAGTTGGCTTTAGAAGGATACCCTGGTCATTTGCATACAGAACACCCAGATCAGGGAGTAGCACAGTTCCTGGAAAAAACTGACTGGGTTAGAGTACCTCGGTATTCAAAATGACTGGTGGATGGTCACACAGTATATACTGACGCTGGACGCCGGAGCCACAAAGCGGTCTGTGCATAGTGGGACAACAGCTGGAAACATCACTTTGTGCCAACAGAGCTGCGAGACAGGTAACAAAGGAACTAAAAGCGATTTTAAGGGCCTTCACTGCATGGCCAAATGAACCTCTAAACATTTAAACTGATTCCCTCTATGCAGCTGGCATACGTCAAAGAATTGAGGATGCCCACATTAGAGACGACAAGAGCGTGTGCCTTATTTCTCTGTTTTTACATCTCAAAACTCAACTTATGGCAAAAAAAGGAACTATATTGTGTCATCCACATGAGTAGCCACCTAAATACCCTTGGTTTAGGGGAGGATTTAGGCTGTTGCTGATAAATTGGTTATGGCGACTCCTGTTAATGTTTCATGCTGCTTGTAGCTCTCATGAGATGTTTCATCAAAACGCCCACAGTTCACATAAACAGTTTAATATTGACGTTAATAACGCAAGGTTGATAGTACAAACATGTCCACAGTGCAGTCACGATAATGGCAGCTTTGGGCTGGGGACTAATCCCCAAGGTTTGCAAGCATCGGAAGCGTGGCAAATGGATGTCATCCACATCACAGTTTGGCTGACTACGATATGTATAGGACACTATCAACACCTACTCTGGGTTTATATGGGCTTCTCCTTTAGTGGGTGAATCTACTAAGTATGTCATTAAACATGGGATAGCATGTTTTGCTACCCTGGGAGTTTCAAAACAAATTAAACAGATAGTGGGCCAGACTCTAAGACACAGTTCAGTAGTCTTTTTTGCAAAAAGGGGGGAGATCAACATAAGTGTGGGATCCCACATACTGCTACAGGTCAGGCGATTATAGAGCGTGCACATGCTACGCTAAAAACACAGCTAAACCAAATGAGCGATACACGCGATCTGCTGGATAGCTTCATGAATGCTCTTCTCTCCCTTAACTTCCTTTCTGTACGAGGAGGTACAGCAGTACCTGCTATAACCTTGCATCATTCAGGTACTAGCATGGGAGTGCTATCTGAGTCTGCTGAACTATCTTCCAAAATCCCATCAATGGATCTTTGTAAGGACCCAAGTACTACCATACTAGCAGGAAGAGGTTATTTTTGTCTTTCTACAGACGGTGGCCCTATTTAGATTCACCCTTGGCACAGAAGCACTACCCAAACCACACCAAATCAACCTGAGGGAAAACACGTGTGTCACAAGGGCTAAATCAACAGGCCAGACCAACTCTTGCTTAGTGCTTGCTTCTGCCACTGATCCCTTCCAAACTGGTTTTGTAGAGAAGTTGTTTCTCAATGACTCCGACTTAACTTCTTACTCCACAGGTAGTTGCAAAGTACTGGATACTCCAAGTGATGGTTCTTTCAAGCTTCTTAAGAGTCTCAATACCACTATACCCTGGGACCGACAGGAGTTAAACCTTTGAAACCAATAGATCAACAACACATCTAAAGAATGGAACAAAACATGTTTTAAGTCTCAAAACACCAGGAAATGCTTCTGGGGGTCTATGTTACATTGGTAAACTCACTACATTTTCACTCACATTCCTGGATGTGCAACATCCACTCTAAACATAGCGCATGGGTAGCTTTAGCTGTCCTTATACCACCGGCTGTTGCAGGGAATAAGTAATATAATAATAAGTAAAGTTACCTGTAAAATCTATAAATATTAGAATGCCATAATCACAAAATAAACAACATAGTCTGGCAATGCAGATTACGATAACAAAAGGAGAAAAAACAGAACGCTTACCCACATCCTGGGCTCACTTACAAAACTCCAACAAAGACTAACTCCAGAAGAGATCCTTCCCCCCTCATAACCAGCTCTTAAACAGGTCTAGGAGGGGTGGAGCCTGGCTCCCCCCTTCCAGCAGTACAGGTGAATTGCCTTCACCTGTGCTCCTCTGGCTGACTCATTGTTCATCTCAGGTGATCAATCAGAGGTTCAGGCCTTGATTCAGCAGTTCCCATACACTCCACCCCTTCACATCATGAACCAATGATCAGGTTGACTAAAGGGTAAGCTTTCCCTAATACAAAGATCCACTATATCGCGACGCATGTTGGTACAATTCAGGACGAGTGATGATCAGTGAATGTCCATATTCTTTTAAGGGCCGGTGCTCAATGGTGTTACTGGAGGCACGCAGCCATGAGGTGCAAGTCTGTTCTGTGTTCCATCAGTCCCATGCAGAACATCACCAGGTGTTACACATGATCTGACAGCAACACTGGAACGCTTGATGGCATTTTGTACCTTAGGGTGATCCTGAAGGCTCACAGACTCACGGGGAGTAATACAGATGTTTCAGAGGTACCAGGAGGAGAAGGTCTGCTCTCCAGGGCAAGATACAGGCCGTATTTCTATCCTGGGTCAACACTTCCGCTTGTACTGGGGCACGTCCTGGCCGCCTGTACCACACCTTCTGGCCGGATGTCTGCAGCTGCATAACAATATCAAGCACCAAAGGAGGTGTCCTGATCTGCCACAGGGACATGATGGGGGTCCCTTTAGCAATAAAGATCGGAGTGTTGACTACAATACCAGAAGGCCATGTACCTATTACTAGAGGGACAACTGAGCCTCCCACCTCCAATAGTCTCCCCCAAGGTGCAAGTAGGCCACACCACTTGGGTCCTACCTGCACCTTCCAGGGCCATTTTAGTGTATGGGTACCCGGATCTAAATTTTCAGGGGCAGAGAGCAGAATATTATTTTCGTTACCAATCTGGGGTCTTACCTGATGAACTATGCCCATAATTTGGATCCTAAGTGGGGTGGCCCATGTCATCTACAACATTCTCAGTGCACTGGGTCTGCCGTCTCGAGGTCTTTCATTCAGGTCCCACAGAGTTTCATATGCTCTTTTTGTCCACCACTGCCAGGGACAGGGAGTCTGTCTTCAGGGCAGCCTTAAGAATACCATTACAACCGTCGATGAGGCCTGCCCCCGTCAGATTACACGGCAGGTGGAATCGCCATTCAATGTTATTTTCTTCTGCCCAGCGCTGTATCGTTGCACCAGTAAAATGAGTCCCTTGGTCACTCTCGATGACTTGAGGTGTCCCATAGGCAGACATCAGTTTAGTGAGTGCCTTGAAGGTTGTCAACCGTTTATGGGCTGGTCCGGCCCAGTTCCGTGACCAGCAGGGCGGAGGAATCTGCGGATCCGCGCCTCTGGGAAAGGGGAAGCAGGGGACCCCAAAATACTTGAAAACAACAGCACTAATCTGAGGTGGAACAAATGATTTTACTAAATATAGTATTAGTAAAATACAATGAGAGAGAGAGAGAGAGAGAGAGTCTGTTTGAATTGTATAGACCTCACCACAATGCTGGGGTGAGAAGTGCAGTCCAGTTGAGTGACTGAAGTACAGACGGCGAAGTGCAGATGGCGAAGCGCAGGCGGCGAAGCGCAGGCAGCAAAGCGCAGATAGCAAAGCGCAGACAGCGAAGAGCAGGCGAAGAAGAAGGATCAGGTGACCTTGCTTGGAGTTATATCCCCTTGCTGACAGCAAAGTCTCCTGGGGAAATGTAGTTCTTCTCCGACGGATGAACATTCGGCAGATATCAAACCCCACCCCCAATGCATTACATGATGTTATGGTGTGGAATACTGATGACCAAAAATCATAAAACCATGACATTCCACCCCTTATTCTACATCACTACATCATGCTTAACACATGGGATTACAGACTGCACTCCCCCAACATCAAATTCCCTTGTGGTACACACTGAACATGCCCGTTTTTCTGCATCACCCACCAGGTGGACCCAGGTCCCTGGGCAAAGACAGTTCCGCGAAGAGGTTTGCCCTTCCCAGAAGCAGGAAAAACCCAAACTGCTTTTCCTAACATGTTCTTTACATGTACTACAGGGACCTTATCTCCCTCTACAATATGTAGGGAGCTGGATTGGGTAGGACCATCTCGACTGATTGATCCTCTGGTGTTAACCAGCCAGGTGGCTTCTGCCAAATGCTTCTCCCAGTGTTTAAATGTTCCGCCACCCATTGCTTTCAACATCGTTTTTAACAACCCGTTGTAGCGTTCGATCTTACCAGAGGCTGGTGCATGATAGGGGATATGATAAATCCACTCGATGCCATGTTCTCTGGCCCAAGTATCCACAAGTGAATTTTTAAAATGAGTCCCATTATCTGACTCAATCCTTTCTGGGGTGCCATGTCGCCACAGGATTTGCCTCTCCAGACCTAGTATGGTGTTTCGGGCGGTAGCATGGGGTACTGCATATGTTTCAAGCCACCCGGTTGTTGCCTCCACCATGGTGAGCACATAATGCTTACCATTGCGAGATCGTGGCAAGGTGATATAATCAACCTGCCATGCCTCCCCATATTTGTACTTTTGCCATCGCCCTTCCTCCCAGAGAGGTTTCATCCTCTTAGCTTGTTTAATTGTGGCGCATGTATCACAGTCATGAATGATTTGTACAATGGCATCCATAGTTAAGTCCACCCCTCGGTCTCTGGCCCATTTGTATGTTGCGTCTCTTCCTTGATGACCTGAGGTCTCATGGGCCCACCGGGCTAGAAATAATTCACCCTTGTTCTGCCAGTCCAGGTCTATTTGAGCCAACCTCAATTCTGGCAGCTCGGTCTACCTGATGATTATTTCGCCGTTCTTCAGTAGCCCGACTCTTGGGCACATGAGCATCTACATGACACACCTTTATAACCATATTTTTTGTTCGGGTAGCAATATCTTTCCATACGTCAGCAGCCCAAATAGGCTTGCCCTTTCTTTGCCAATTATTTTGCTCCCACTGCTGTAACCACCCCCATAAGGCATTTGCTACCATCCATGAATCAGTGTAAAGATAGAGCATTGGCCACCTCTCCCGTTCAGCAACATCTAAGGCCAGTTGGACAGCCTTTACCTCTGCAAATTGGCTCGATTCTCCTTTCCCTTTCGGTGGCCTCTGCAACTTGTCGTGTGCGGCTCCACACAGCAGATTTCCATCTGCGATGCTTTGCCACAATACGACACGATCCATCTGTGAATAGGGCATATTTCTTTTCATCCTCTGGTAGTTCATTGTATGGTGGGGCTTCTTTAGCACGTGATACTTCTTCTCCTGTTGGTGTTCCAAACTTTTGACCTTCAGGCCAGTCCATGATGACATCTAGGATTCCTGGACGGCTGAGGTTCCCCATCCGTGCTCGTTGTGTAATCAATGCAACCCACTTACTCCAAGTGGCATCAGTAGCATGATGGGTGGAGGGAACCTTTCCCTTGAACATCCAGTCCAACACTGGCAGTCGAGGTGCCAGAAGGAGCTGTGTTTCGGTACCGACTACTTCAGAAGCAGCCCGAACCCCCTCATAGGCAGCTAAGATCTCCTTTTCAGTTGGAGTGTAGCCCTCCTCCGACCCCCTGTAGGCTCCACTCCAGAATCCCAAGGGTCGGCCTCAGGTCTCTCCTGAGGCTCTTTGCCACAAACTCCAAGTGGGGCCTTTCTCTCCAGCAGCAGTGTAGAGGATGTGCTTCACATCCTGTTCCATCCGTACTGGCCCCAGGGCCACAGCATGGGCTATCTCTTGTTTAATCTGCTCAAAAGCCTGCTGCTGCTGCTCAGGACCCCACACAAAATCATTCTTCTTCCGTGTCACCTGATAAAGTGGGCTTACAATGAGGCTGTAGTTTGGAACACGCATTCTCCAAAAACCCACTACACCCAGAAACGATTGTGTCTCTTTCTTATTAGTGGGGGGAGACATGGCAGTGATTTTGTCGATCACATCTGTCGGGATGTGACGACGGCCATCTTGCCACTTTATGCCTAGGAACTGAATTTCCTGGGCAGGTCCTTTCACTTTGCGTCGCTTAATAGCAAAACCAGCACGGAGAAGGATCTGGATTACTTGCTCTCCTTTCTCAAAAACTTCCTTTGCTGTGTTGCCCCACACAATGATGTCATCAATGTACTGTAAGTGCTCAGGAGTACCTCCCTGTTCCAGTGCAGCTTGGATCAAACCATGACAAATAGTTGGACTATGTTTCCACCCCTGGGGCAAACGGTTCCAGGTATACTGAATGCCCCTCCATGTGAAAGCAAACTGTGGCCTACATTCTTTGGCCAAAGGAATGGAGAAAAAGGCGTAAGCAATGTCAATGGTGGCATACCACTTAGCTGCTTTTGACTCCAGTTCGTATTGGAGTTCTAACATATCCGGCACAGCAGCACTCAATGAGGGTGTGACTTCATTCAGGCCACGGTAGTCCACCGTCAGCCTCCATTCTCCACTGGCTTCACGCACTGGCCATATGGGGCTGTTAAAGCGCGAGTGAGTTTTGTTAATCACTCCCTGATTCTCTAATTGACGAATTAACTTCTGAATGGGGAGCAAGGAATCCCTGTTGGTGCGGTACTGCCGTCTGTGCACCGTTTTTGTAGCTATCGGTACCTGTTGCTCTTCCACTCGTAGCAAACCCCACAACAGACGGATCTTCTGATAGGCCAGGCAAAACAGACAACTGCTTAACACCTTCTGTGTCTACAGCAGCTATTCCAAAGGCCCATCAATACCCTTTGGGATCCTTAAAATATCCCCTTCTGAGGTAATCGATACCAAGTATACATGGAGCCCCTGGGCCGGTCACAATAGGGTGCTTTTGCCAGTCTTTACCCAGTGAGGCTGATTTCGGCCTCCAACATAGTCAGTTCTTGGGAACCTCCTGTCACCCCATGAATATAAATTGATTTTGTCCCTTGGTGACTCGAGGGCATTAGAGTGCACTGTGCACCAGTATCCACCAGGGCCTTATATTTCTGTGGTTCTGACGTACCAGGCCATCTAATCCACACAGTCCAATAAACTCTATTATCCCTTTCCCCCCCCTGGCTGGGGGCAGGGCCCCCTCTATTTGTTACCTCTGTTGTCTGCAGCAACTGGAGCAATCACCTTTCTGGAGAAGTTCACCTTGGTGGTTGATTTGTCTTGTAACTCTTTTACCCTTGCTTGAAGTGCAGGAGTAGGTTGCTTATGCCACTTCTTCATATCTTCTCCATGATCGCGTAGGTAATGCCACAAGGCAAAACGTGACGTGGTCTTACTGTTGTCGCTTGTTCGAGCAGGAGGACGTCTTCTTTTGATAGCTGAGACGTTGGATGACACTGACTGGGAGGAAATCAAGTTGGCTAGCCCCTCAAGTAGGCTGTTTTGGGAATTCTGTTCCTCATTGGATGTATCTGTTACCACCATGTATTCATCGGCATCAAGCATAATTGATAGTTTATCTATTATATCTTCTTGTTTGTTCTCCATTCTGTCCAGCTTTTCAGCTACTTTTTCAATGGCTGAAACACAAGCTCGTAGAGGGCTTAAAATGTAACTCAAAGTCTTGAAGCTTATTAACCAACTCATTTATAAGGGGTCTTCTTTCCCCTCTGCCATACATTGCTGCAAATGTACTGGCGTACCTTTCTGGTGCAGTCTTTGTGAATGTACGCCACATATTTGGTGTACACCTGGCTCTCTCAGGATCATGCTCTTGGTCTGGCTCATCAGGAATGAAATCGGGGCTATGTATTGTTTCCACCACAGCACATTCTCTCAAATAACCGATGCCTTCTTCCAAATCAGCCCATTTCTTCTTCTCGGGCATCAGATCGTCTTTGAAGGGGTATCTTTCTCTTACAGCTAACAACATCCTCTTCCAGAGGGTGAAGGCCTGGTTCTGGCATGTACTAATACCTCTGTCAATGGCTGAGTCCCTAGCAATGCCACCCAGTTGGCGAGCTTCTCTACTATCTAGCCACACACTGTTGGCCCCATTGTTCCAGCATCGAAGTAACCAAGTAGCAATAGGCTCATTTGGGTGGCGTGAGAAGTCTTTTCTCAGACTTCGAATTTCATTCATTTTCAGAGATTGATCCACAAAGGTAACCATATCTTGCTCATCTCTTGCTCTTCCAGGACTTCTTGCCCTTGTAGGTGTTGGTGACCATGGTCTTACTGAGGGCCCCTCCCCTGGACTCAGAGGTGCTTCTCTCGGACCTCGGAGCCACTCCTCTGGACCTCTTTCCTCCTCTTTCTTCTCTTCTAACTGAGTCGAGATTCGCTTTGTTTTCCATCCTCTTACAGGGGCAACTGACATCGATTGTGGTGCCTCTTGTGGTTGATCAGGTTGGTCAGTTCCAATGCTCTCATCCTCCAGTTCAGCTTGGAGCTTGTTTCGTTCGATTATGACAGTATCTAGCTCAGATTGGAGGATGTGTTGTTGAGATTGAAGATTGTCGAGTTCGGATTGCAGGGAGTCTATTTCCATTCGGAGGGCATCTCTCTGAGATCGGAGGTTTTTCCTCTGGAGCAGGAGACTCTCTCGCTCATTTTGAACTGTTTCCCTGAGACTCTCCCTTTCAATTTCAGAAGCTCTCTCTCTCTCCAGGATAGTATTGAATAAGGCCCGATAAGCATTAGCCAGGCCCCAAATCATATGTGCCTCCTCAGAACTGCCTAAGCCGCAACATTCCTGCCTTAAATAGCTGTTTAGACTCTCAGGGTCTTTCAGGTGTTCTGGAGTAAAGTTCCACGAGACTGAAGATTTCCATTTGTCTAAAGTCTTTCCCAGACCTTTCCACACTCCCTGCCACTCAGTATTCTCTGGTTTTGGGGAAGACATCCTCAAAATATAATAAATACTAATAAGAGTAAGTAATACTTTAAGAGTAAGTTTCACTACAGAAAGCATTTTTTTTTTTTTTTTTTTTTTTTTTTTTTACAGAGGCAAGATAGTAAAGCTCAGAGTTTACAAATATCCTACGATACCGGCAGTCCGCCTGGAGTTTTCAAGGTCACGTTTTCAGAGAGTAGCAGTAAAACAGATAAGCTTTACCAACGGAACTCTCCGAGAGCAGAGAGTCTAAACAGCTAGAAAGCAACTGTTGCCCGCATTCTCCACCAAAAATGTCAACGGTTTATGGGCTGGTCCGGCCCAGTTCCGTGACCAGCAGGGCGGAGGGATCTGTGGATCCGCGCCTCTGGGAAAGGGGAAGCAGGGGACCCCAAAATACTTGAAAACAACAGCACTAATCTGAGGTGGAACAAATGATTTTACTAAATATAGTATTAGTAAAATACAATGAGAGAGAGAGAGAGAATCTGTTTGAATTGTATAGACCTCACCACAATGCTGGGGTGAGAAGTGCAGTCCAGTTGAGTGACTGAAGTACAGACGGCGAAGTGCAGATGGCGAAGCGCAGACGGCGAAGTGCAGATGGCGAAGCGCAGGCGGCAAAGCGCAGATAGCAAAGCGCAGACAGCGAAGAGCAGGCGAAGAAGAAGGATATCAGGTGACCTTGCTTGGAGTTATATCCCCTTGCTGACCGCAAAGTCTCCGGGGGAAATGTAGTTCTTCTCCGACGGATGAACATTCGGCAGATATCAAACCCCACCCCCAATGCAATTACATGATGTTATGGTGTGGAATACTGATGACCAAAAAATCATTAAAACCATGACAAAGGTATAATGCCTGTTTGCTCCCAGCACTGGATAGGCCTGCAGTAGCCCTCACTTGCAGTGTTGATGCAGGTCAGGACATATCTCGCCCCCCTTGGAGCAAGGAAGGGGCTCCGATATAATCGACCCTGCCATCACTGGAAAGGATTGTGTCCCCTAGCAAGATGGGCTGTTGTTTCGGGCAATAATCTCGGTCTCATCTAGGGAGCAAGCGTCGCAAATCCTGGCATGCCTGGACGATATCAGATAGCTTGTATGGGCAGCCCCTCATGCTCTTTAGCAGCTGCCCACATCGTCTTTTGTCCAGCATGCCGTTTGCTCCTGATGTAACCAGCGGGGCAATGTTTCTCAGATGGTGAATTCTCAATCCATCGAGCTCGGGGCCAGTGTATCGGCTATCATCGTCTTCCCGGTGACTGTAGGGGCTCATGACCCAGAAACATGGTAGACAGGTACAGTCCTGTGTTTGACCGTATTCCATATATCTAACCACATGTTTTTTGCCCCAGATCT